>NW_026020011.1:4135213-4822738 GCF_900185275.1 Solanum verrucosum | reverse complement strand
CGAATTACTCTTGCAATGGAAGAAATTCCACTTGTCAAGCATTTCTCATATTCAAGGCTAGGGATCCTTACAATTCAGTACCTGGAATTGCTGCTCTCATGTCTTCAAACATGTCTGAGATTGCTCGTATCAACAATGTCACGAGGCTTACAGTGTTCGCGCCAGAAAAGGAGGTTATAATTCCAGTGGACTGCTCTTGTTCAGGTTTGTATTATCAAGCCAAAACCATGTACTATATATCAGCTCTTATTGAAACATACTTTGTGATAGCAAATAATACTTACCAAGGATTATCAACCTGTAATGCATTAGTACGTCGAAATGAATATGATGAGTTCAGTTTGAGACCTGGTCTTGAGTTGCAAGTTCCTCTCAGGTGTGCCTGTCCAACAGCAAAACAAGCTGCAAAAGGCTCAAAGTATTTGATGACTTATTCAATTGACGTTGGCGATGACATCCTTAAAGTTGGCAAAAGATTTAATGTTAATGTAAGGAACATAGTCGAAGCAAATGGATTCTTGGATGAAAATTCTGTTTTATATCCTTTTACAACCATTCTAATTCCCCTGCCTTTTGAACCGTCAAATTTAGATACCGGAAATGAGAATTACAGAAAACCTATTAGGTCCTTTTCACCTCCACCTGCAGCTAATGCTTCAAAGGGAAAATCAAAGAGAAATCTTTACATAGGTAGTGGAGTTGCAACAGGCTTTGTTCTGTTACTGCTTGTGGTTTCTTGGGTCATCCTTCTTGCTTTGTTTAAGAAAAGGGATAGAAAATTTCCGAGGAGGTCTTCAAGTCATGAAGATATCCTCGTGGAGATCGCGAACATAGATCATGTCCCTAAAGTTTTCAAGTTCAAAGAATTGAAGCATGCTACGCGAAACTTTGACTCCAAGAACCGGATAAAGGGATCTGTATACTGGGGAGGGTTTAAAGGGGAAATATTAGCAGTCAAAATGGCGATCACGGATGTATCTAGAGAAGTGAACATGCTGCATAAGATCAATCACTTCAATCTAATAAAGCTTTGTGGCTATTGTGAACATAAAGGTTGCTTCTTTCTTGTCTTTGAATACATGAAAAATGGCTCTCTCAGGGAATGGCTGACCAGAACCAAGTCTCGAGATACCATAAGCTGGAAAAAAAGGATTCAGATTGCGTTGGATGTAGCTAATGGACTTCATTATCTTCACAGCTTTACCAAACCAGGCTACATCCACAAGAACATCAACAGTAGAAACATTCTCCTCGACAGCAACATACGAGCAAAGATTGCAAACTTCAGTCTTGCTAAAGAAACAGATACATCAGGCACGACTTGGGAGCTTGTGGGGACAAGAGGATACATGGCGCCTGAGTACGTTGAGAGAGGGTCAGTGACTTCAAAGATGGACATTTATGCCTTTGGAGTTGTACTGTTGGAATTAGTCACCGGAAAAGACGCGGTAATTGTAGAGGAAAGTAGAGAAATTCTGCTTTCTGCTGCAGTAGCTGCAATAATGGAAGGAGAAAATGCAGAAATCAAACTGGATGGATTCATCAAAGCAGACATGAGGGAAGATGATGATTTGGAAATAGCATTTTTGGTAGCCAACCTAAGCTTAAGATGCTTGACTCGAGAACCAACAAATCGTCCAAGTATGGAAGAAATAGTATCATGTTTACTGAAGATTCAAGTTAATGCACATAAGGCAGAACAAACCAGTCAGAATTAAGAATATGGACATAGGAGGGTTTAAACTAACTCCAGCTTTGTTTTTTTTTGCATTTGTTCTAGAGCCTAGACTAAGGCTGTATTTTTTAAGATTCAGGCGTCTAAATTCTGAATATACACCTGTATATTAAGTTCTATTGACTGTTGAATGAGCCCTCGACCACTATGTGGTACCCAATATTGAATTACTGACGCTGATCTTGATTATGCTCTTCAAAGCATCAACATTATCATCAATGCCATGACGTTCCTCGACGCCTCGTTCAGTCTGTACATCATTTGCTCCCATTCCAATACATTGTTCAAAAATGTATCAAAAGTACATTAATATGTGTATAATACAAAGCTAAACATTGGCATAATGCAATCAGGATAATTAAAAGGAAACGGCAAAAACAGAAAACTGAAAAGGTCCCTTCGAATCCAGATTTTCAGTCTTCCCCCAGACAACAACTTAATACTTTCTCAAATTATACAGTCATAGAATTATTCTTCATAGCTAAAAATTAATAATAGACCTAAACTAAAGCTCACAAGAAACAGGTTAACAATCGCTTTGTTTACACTTTTGACAAACATCCAAGCTATAATATTTAAATATGGTGTGTACCATTTTCTTAAATGACACAAATTCATAGTCTGACCTAAACAACCGCGCAAACAATCGCTTAACAATGCATATATAGTCTTATATTTTTGGAATGATCTTTTCCTAATATTCATCAAATGGTAAAAAATATCCAAAACAACTTAAACAACAACAAATCACAAGTAGATATCTAATGAAGTTAACACATACTAACCAAAACAGTTTTCTGTTTCATGTTATGTTCTTGAATTAATGAATCAGAATCTTACACGGAGAAAAGCATTGGCCCCAACTCTGCTAACCAGTGAGGCTCCACAGCTGTCACACACTGCATGTACTCCTTTGTCGTCAAGATTGCCTCATGATAAACCATGTAATCGGGAGTGTAACCCGATCCATAGAGAGCACTTGTGGGATGCAGGTTACAAGGCATTCTATTCCTGCAATTAACATATTCCCCAATCCCCTTCAGCATAGCTGCATTATGAAAGTATGCGGAACAGATTGTTTTCCGCACAACATCCCAATCAGGACCACAGTATGTGAGTGGAATTTTGAGTGTCTTGAGGATGTCCAGCAATTGGGATCTTATCTCCCTAGCCTTGTACAGACCTTTGACCTGTAAAAAATGGTCATTACACCAGTCTCCTCTGTATTCATTAGCTTTCCATTGCTGGTAAACATTAAGCAATGTAAGGTGATCAGATTCTGGCACAAAAAACTTTTCCCTAGCAGCATCACTTTCCGCTTCCCTATCCTTAGGTCGAAAGAAAACTGACGGCACTGAAAGCATAGAAACAATTGTCAGAACCTCACTTAAGCATTCTAATTGTTCCCCCATCAGGAGCAATTTGGCAAGGGGAGGGTCCAATGGGAACTTCACCATTTTTCGTCCAAGGTCAGTTAAATCACCAACATCGTTCAGTGCACCTAGTAACCACAACTGATACATGGAGTTAAGGATGCTATCTTGAGGAGGTGGATCCATAAAATCAAAATCCAACAAGTTCTGAATTTTGAGAGACTTGAGCAGCAAAACCACATTCCCAAGATTTGTCCGTTGAATCTCTGGCACTGGGCTTTGCAGCATTTCATTCTCATAAGCATTCTCTGTATAAAGTCGGTAACAAGTCCCTGGGCCAGTTCTACCAGTTCTACCAGCTCGACCAGCACGTTGGTCTGCAGAAGCTCGACTAATGGGGAACACTTGCAAAGCATCCATACCCATACGGGGATTGTACACCTTCATTTTACCATAGCCTGTATCAATGACATAGAAAATTCCATCAATGGTCAGGGACGTCTCAGCTATATTAGTAGCAACAATGCATTTGCGAGCCCCATCTTCAGCTTTCTGGAAAATTTTTGCTTGAAGATCAGCAGGCAGTTGAGAGTATATAGGAAGAATTAACAGCTTGGGTACTGGTTGCTTTGTTGATGAGATAAGTTGTTCCATCCTCTCTGAAAGTGCATAACAGGTTGCTTCGATCTCATCCTGACCAGTCAAGAAGATGAGTATATCACCAGGGGCACCAGCAATATGGATAGTCATGGCTTGCTTAACTGCAGCTTCGACATAGTCTTCACATGGGGTTTTACTATAACATATTTGAACTCGAAAAGTCCTTCCAGGTATGTGAATTATTGGTACGCCACCAAAGAAGTTTGAGAACTTCTCACCATTGAGAGTGGCAGAAGTGACAATAAGCTTAAAATCACGTCGCCTAGCCACAACTTTCTTGAGAATGCCAAAAAGGACATCAGTGTCAAGTGATCTCTCATGGGCTTCATCCATTAAAATTATACTATATTTCTCAAGAACGGGATCCTTAAGAGTTTCCCTTAAGAGCACACCATCGGTCATGTACTTGATAACAGTACTTGGCCCAGTGGCATCTTCAAAACGAATAGCATATCCAACTTTATCCCCGAGCTCAGTTTCCATTTCCCCACTAACTCTTTGGGCAACACTCATCGCTGCCACACGTCTAGGTTGGGTGCAACCTATGATCCCATTAACTGTATAGCCATATTCATACAGGTATTGAGTTAGCTGTGTTGTTTTTCCAGAACCAGTTTCTCCAATAATAATCACCACCTGATTTTCACGAACCACCTGCAATAACTCATCTCGCACAGAGAATATGGGCAAATTCTGTCGTTGCTGTGAAATTGTTTTTGATTTTGTGAACGCACTGACAGCTAAGTGCTGCGAGAATCTGGCTTTTCCCTTAAAATCAACCTCACCATCCTCACCCACTACAACAATATCTGCATCAATCTCATCAACACTCTTCTCCACACCAAGAATATCTCCAAGTTTTGACCCAGCTAGCTCCAAAAATCTTTGACGAGACTTATCCCTCTTTTGTTTTTCGTGTATTTCCCGAACAAGAGCTGACCCTTTTCGTGAAATTAGTGCCATATCGGACATTGCATCCTTAATTGGCAATATCGGCTCAGCTTGCTCAGTGAAAATAACTCTCCCATCCAAAAATGGAGGCAGCTTTATATCATGAACATGAAGAATCACCTTCCGTTCCTCTTCATCATCATCAAACTCCGTCTGCACCTTGTTACCTCTAACAGCTCCAGATCTCAAAAGCTGATGATCCTCCCAGTTTTTGCCTAGGAATTTTTTTCTAGTTCGTGAATAATCATTTGTACTACCTATTTCAGAGATACAATTTCTTTTAGTACTAAAATTGTAATTTTTTGCAGGATACTTAGAAGTTGAAGATCTTACCGATGCCCTAATTGGAATTGGAGAAGGAGCCACAATGTCCCACGGAGAAGCAGCAGCAACAGCATATGAATGTTCTTCGCTACTGGTTCTCTTTCTCCTTCTCACTTCCATGGATTTGCTTCTTCTATCCCTCTCCGCCATATATGTTTGTTTGAATTTGAAGGAATGGAATATTGCTTCTCACTATTTGGTGTAGTTTTCAAATTAGATACAACTCCTCCATTTATAATCCAAAACAAATCGAGGATGCAATGTGTCTATTTATTTAATTTTTTACAAATTTAAAAGCGAAATAATCAAGTTTAAGAGTGGAGAAAACAAAAATTGAGGTAATATTTGAATGGAATGGAAGTGAAAGGCGTGGGACCACCATGGGCGCGTACAAGAGCCCATGCGTCTTACACTTCAGGTTAGCCAATCGGCCCTTAAGGGACGAGGGTAAAGGCGAG
This sequence comes from Solanum verrucosum, assembly GCF_900185275.1. Lineage (NCBI taxonomy): Eukaryota > Viridiplantae > Streptophyta > Magnoliopsida > Solanales > Solanaceae > Solanum > Solanum verrucosum. The sequence continues at coordinate 4,817,237 of NW_026020011.1, read as the reverse complement.
TTTATGCGCCTTTGCCCCTTTGATTTGATTCATAATTTGCTTGCTCTTTTGTTTAGGGTCCGGACTCCATAGATTTCGATCTTATTATGAGGCCTCATGGGTAATCTATACAAATTGTCACGTAAGATATTGAATAAAATATTTACTTGTTCAATTCTATACACGTTTAAATTATATATTTGTTGGCTAGTTTTAATTTAATGACTTAGGCTTCTAAATTTGGCAAGAAACTTCCACCAAATATTACATCCTTGGTGAGCAAGGATTGAATTTTATACACATTATCTTCATGTGCAAATACAATAGGCACATGCTCACATGACTTGTCCAAATTATATGACCACACATTATTCTCTTTCCTTGCCCACCAAGTAGAATTGTTGTGTTTTTTATTTGGTGGTTAAAATATCGATTCAAATCGAAAAATTGAATGTAATTAATTAAATAAATTATATTTTTTGGATTTAATTTTTAATTTTTATAAATAATTTAATTTTGTTTAAAAAATTAATTAGATAAATTATATGTACATATTATATTAACTTTTATTGAATAAATTTAAATATTTATATTTTTCATTAAAAAAAACGGGTTGTAATTGTGCTATCAGTTCTCATGTAAAGCATATTTAATTTGTGTTTAAGTAGATTTGATTTATTTGTTAGCAGATTTATTATAGATTCTAATTTATCTATAGCGTTTTAAAATAGATTTTAATTATGATGTAATTCATGAAGTATAATAACATTTTTTTTCTTCCAGAGGATTATCGAATTTTTTTTTGTGCAAGAAAGATAATGTTTCAAGACTATTGTAGTATTCTAGTTTACTCGATTTATACCATATTAAAAATAATATTCTAAAACATACAATATTATACCATATTAAAAATATTTTTGATCTAATTTAACCTAACAATATAATATACCAAATGAAACTTCATTAAAAGATTTAATTTTTCATACAATATTTAATAGTACTATTTTATATTCGTGTTGGAATTCTACTAATTCAAATTCGTGCATTACATGATCCGACATTATATTTTTTGAGCAACTTTCACATTATAGCAAACACAAAATTCATATTTGTATGTTATAACAAAGTTTGCATAATTGCGCTTCATAGCAAACATAAATATGTATATTTCGCTATACATATACAAAAGAAAGCAGTTGTATAATTTGCTTTGGTATACATATACAAAAAGATCAATTGTATAAAGTGAGAGAGGCGAGTGAGCGAGCGAGATCTGGGAGAGGGGAGAGAGAGAAACGAAAATATATGTATATATACAATTTTCACGCATTTTATACATTTACGTTTTTGTATAAAGTGAGAGAGGCGAGTGAGAGAGTGAGATCTGGGAGAGTGGCGAGCGAGATCTGGGAGAGGGGAATGAAAATATATGTATATATACATTTTTCTCTCGCTTTATACAAACACAAATACATTTTATACAATTTGCGTTTTTTGTATAAAGTGAGAGAGCGAGATCTAGGAGAGGGGAACGAAAATATATGTAAATATGCAATTTTCTCTCGCTTTATACAAACACAAACGCACTTTATACACTTGCGTTTGTATAAAAAACGAGAGAGGCGAGGGAGAGAACGAGAGTGGCAAGCAAGATTCACCAGGAGAGAGGTGAAGTAACAACAGTTTGCTATGAGGTACAATATCTCCATAATAATTTTCTCCAAAACTCGAACTCAAAACTTGATTAATCTAAATTCACACATTGTAAACCTATTTCAAATGTTGGTGCCTCCGTCACAATTTCTTCCGAGGCTCAAACTCGAAACGTCAAATCTCAACCTTCCTATCACAGTCCAAAAAGAGGGTGGACTATTGTTGACCAAGCTGCATAGGAGTTTACACAGTACAGTGAACCAATGTTAGACAGAATTTCACTCCGATCAAAACACCAAAAAAATCCAAAAATCTTCCTTCCCCACGAAGGAATTTCAAGAATCGACAAACAAACCTAGGGATCATCAAAGCGTAAAATTGCTAACATTTTTGGTTTTCCGTTTTTCTCTGTGGGGTTTCAGTGTATGTGAAATATTATGGAGGACTATATCTATGTGAGCAGCGATGATGATGAATGGGACAATCAACAGTATAATAATGACGACGACGACGACGATGATGATGATGGTGAATTTCTTGATGGGTTTACCGAAATTGAACAAGAGAGAAATGGAATCTCCGAAAAGGGTCCTTCATGCAAGGTAGTATGATAAAAGTAAAATTTACGGTTCAAACGAATTCAGCAGCTTTATATATTGAAGCCCAATTAAGGATTTCGAGAAATTAATTTATAAAGTTTAAATCTTGAATGACCCTGTAACCCTTTTCATGCAAAGTGTTTAATTTTATTGTTTTCGAAAAAAGGCGGTGCCTAATGAATGTCCCTTTTGAGACTTGATTAGGTTTTCCTTCATATTTTCTTCTGGTTTTGGTTGTAGCTTCTTTCACACACACAATATATGCTCTGTATCAGAATGTTCAGTTTCTAGTACATCAGAACTCTAGAATGGCTGTTTAATACTGTTTCAGTTGAAAAATTGGTACTAGTAGTTCTTATACATTTCCAGTGATTAAATATGGGAAAAGACACTGGATGGTGTAGTGGGTTGTCTCGCTATCCGTCCATACTAGTAGTCGTAGTTTGCTCATGTAGTTTCTTGCCTTCGATTTCTGTTGTTTTCTGCTGTTTCTCGTAAGTATGCTTTGTTATACTTTCACCTCCGTTGTTTCTTTTGGACTTGTTTGGACTGTTTTTTCTTGAGCTGAGGGTCTGTAGGAAATAACCTCTCTACCTCTAAGGTAAAGGTAAGGTTTGCGTACAATCTACCCTCCCCAGACCTCACTTTGTGGGACTATGGTGGGTATGTTGTTGTATACTGGATGGTGTTTTCCCTAACAAAAACAGAGGAGTTTTAATGATTTTAAAATATATGATATTATGCTAGAAATTCTTTAAATGAGATTAGCTTCTGTCTAGCAGCCTAACTTTTTGATTTTCTAAGTCCTGTGAAGCAATGAATAATGTGTGCCAAGTGAGTGCATGAGGCACGGTACAGGATATATAATTACTTATCAGGGAACACATAGGAAGCAAAAAATCACCCTGAATTGTGAAGTTTTCTGCTGTTTTCATTTTTATGATTTATGAATTTCTTGAATTCTTCATGCCTACTATTGGGTTTTGCAGGTAATCAGGAAAGAGACTCTTTTAGCTGCACAGGTGAGCAACTTTTCCCAAACCAAAAGTTTCGACTTTTCCATATGGATAAATGTTAATTTAATGACTGACATGTGTAACATTGGTATTTAACTTGCAGAAAGAAGACTTGCAAAGAGTGATGGACTTGCTATCTCTGAAGGAACATCATGCTCGAAGCTTGCTTATTCATTACCGATGGGAAGTTGACAAGGTCTTTGCGGTTCTTGTTGAGAGAGGGACAGAGAAGTTATATGCTGAAGCGGGTGTGACACTGGAAGGGAAAGATGAACATACTTCCACTCTGTCGACATCTGAAGTGACATGTCAAATTTGCTTCGAAGATGTCCCTGTTGAGAAGACTACTGTAATGGACTGCAACCATATATTTTGCAATGAATGTGAGCATCTCCCATCCCTTCCCTGAGCCTCTATCTCTGTACGAATATAGTGTTTCTCTTATCTCTTGTCCCTATTTAATCATTATACTAGTGACACGTCACTTATGACACATGATCTGGAGTTTGTTGTCCCAACATTTGAAATCTCTGTTTGTATGCCCACATAAGTGGGAAAGCTGTTGGGATCCTTTTCGTAACTACCTAACTTCGAAATACTGATGATTTCACTGCATCTTTAATGGCATCAATAGCATTTAGAATCTGTTTCTATAGCAAACCTATGGCTTCGTTGATTTTCTTTAATGTGAAAGTGATTAGTGCATCTTGAAAAGTTGATGAGCTAGATTCACTTATTGTATTTATTGTTGGTGCTTTCTCTTTTCTGGTCACTCGAACAAATGATGGTGTAGGCTAAAAGTTGCCAATAATTGTTCTATGTAGGTTGGACAACTCATTTCATTGTAAAAATAAATGAGGGTCAGAGTAAACAAGTAACTTGCATGGCCCAAAAGTGCAATGTGATCTGTGATGAAGGAAAGATTAGGGATCTCGTCACTGCAAAAGATCCTGCTTTGGCAGAGAAATTTGATCGTTTTCTGTTAGAGTCATATATTGATGATAACAAGAGGGTTAAATGGTGCCCTAGTGTTCCTCATTGTGGAAATGCAATTCGTATTGAGGATGATGAATACTGCTGTGAGGTTGAATGTGCATGTGGTGTACAGTTCTGTTTTAATTGTTTATCAGAAGCGCACTCTCCTTGTTCATGTCTGATGTGGAAACTTTGGATGAAGAAGTGCAAGAACGATGGTAAGACAGTAACGTGGATAAGTGAAAATGCCAAACATTGCCCAAAATGTCATAATGCCGTGGAGAAGAATGGGGGATGCAACCTTGTAAGATGTAGATGTGGACAGCCGTTTTGGTGAGACTTTATCCATGTCTGCAGTCTTATGTTCTTCCAATTTGCTGATTTATATGTTCTATTCTTATTCCATTTCTTTGCTATACCATTTTCATTTTGATATATATTTTTCTGTTGAAGTCTTTTAACTATTTATTCTGTTCCTTCTCTTTTTTTGGTCTCCCGGGAGTTTTTTGGGGGTTTTTGTTTGGGGTGGGGGTGGGATGTAATTAGTCTTGTGATGCATGAATTGCATATGATGCAAACAAGGACTTCCAAGGAGTAGAGATTGATGACTTTTAAAGCAGGAAACTGTAAAATAAAAAAAAAATGAGGTTGAAAGGAGAGGAAATGCTAAGAGAGTTGATGAACAGATAAAACGGATAATCTGTCCTGATTCCAAGAATGAAAACTTGACCAAGAATTAGAAGGACAAAGAGAAACAACAATATTTGTGGTTGTAGTATAAGCGGGCAAAGGAAGAGGAAGTATGAGCTCAATTGTGGAGAGCAGGAAGAGAGTTAAAAAAGAGCATTTTCAAGGTTAGTTAAGATCCTAAGGTTATCCATCCCTTGCTAGAGATGTAGCTAGTTATTCTTTGAGTGTAGGGTAACAGTTAAAATACACATTTCTCCTTTTTCTTACCTACAAGCTCAAAGTATGGCATAGTAGTTTCTCCTTTTTTTCCTCGCTCATGTTAGTTAATTCATTGAAAGAATGTTGGCCAAGCCAAATTATACCAGTACTTTCTCTTTCTCCGTCGCTTATATTTGTGTATGCAAATTTTATTTTATACTTTGTAGTTGGTTGTGTGGTGGAGCTACTGGTTTAGAACACACATGGAGTAGCATTCGAGGTCACACTTGTGGCAGTTATAAGGAAGGGGAAGAGGAAAAGACGACGACTGTCAGAAATGATCTCTTGCGCTATACTCATTATTATGAGCGCTATATGGTTCATCGTGATTCGTTGGAGGCTGAAGCAAACATGAAGCAAAAACTAAATTTTGAAGTGTTGAAACTTGAAGCGGGGGAATTGCAATCAAAGGACTTCAGCTGGGTAGAAAATGGATGTAATAGACTCCTTCAATTAAGGCGAATTCTCTCCTGTTCCTATCCAGTTTCATTTTACGTTTTTGGTCAGGCGCTGTTCAAGGATGAAATGACACCAAAGGAAAGGGAAATAAAGAAGAACCTTTTTGAAAACCTGCAGCAGCAACTTGAAATAAATGTTGAAAGACTTTCAATGTTCTTGGAAGAACCATTTGCTGACCATCCTGAAGATAAACTTTTGGAGACTAGAATGAAGATCATCACTCTCTCTGTACTAACAGACAACCTCTGCAAAGAGTTGTAAGTGTGCATCACATCTAATAAACTAGCTATGCATTAGTTATATTTGCGTTAGGTTCTTCAAGTACATTGACATGCTAAAGAAGTTTACGCGGGGTACAAATCTTTGGAACTGAACTTAGTTAGGGGAACATTTTTATTCTATGCTAAATGGCAGGGAATCATAGGGAACTCTCCAGAAGGTCCTTTATATAACACTTTAGTTTCAAGGGAAACTAAACTCATTTTTTTCTAAACGAGTATCAACCAAAATGCCCTTTGGTTAGAATCATAAGAGAGGCAAAACAGTGATCTTTACTTATATTCTGTAGAAACAAACTGATCCGGATATTGCTAATGTGTCTACCAAGTGAGGCTTCATTCCTGAATTTTTTCTTTTTGCAGGTACGATTGCATTGACAACGATTTACTGCTTCCTCTACAGCAGGCGACTCATACCATAGCTCATTATAGATCCGAGGGAGTGGCTAAAGCATCAGAACTTCCTAATTAACATTCCACCAACACTAGGCATGTGAGCACTCTCAATCAGAGGCAGGAAAACGATGCACATTCCTTTTCTCATGAGCTGATCTAGAATTTTATGCTAGAGGGTTCTATTACTACAACATCTAATATTCTTTTGCGACACTTCATATGAATTTAGTCTAGATTCTTAACTACATATAGTTCGAGTTGAAGACAATGTGTGCATGTTGGTTTTCGTTTGGTTACATATACTAATATCTGACTGAAGAATAATGTGACAAAATGGTTCAAACTTGATACACCATGCAGCATTGAGCAATTTAGAAAATTTTAGCATTTGGATTTGGTTCACTTTTGTGAGGTTCATCCTTCAATATGGCAGCAGCTGTTGAGAAGAAATGTAGTGTCCTGTCTATCTTGCTTCATCACCCTCTTCACATACTCTGCATAAAGTTGTGGTTATGCATAATATGTAATAGGTAGTCATGCAGTGGAAACAACCTCTCTACGCCACAATGGTAGGGGTAAGGTCTATGTACATTTTACTCCCCTCATACTTGGGATTACATTGGTTATGTTGCTATGAGTTCGGCTTAAATGGAGCAACATGGACCGTGAGGGTATATGTGGCTAATTTCAACTTGCTTGGAATTCAGGTGTAGTGATTTTGTAGTTCATATAATTTTGTTACAAATGGCAACACAATTATAGTTTTGCATTACACTCACATGACATTATTTTGTCATTAGAAGTCACCACCTATGTCGCTCAAAACTCTTTAAAAATGTCAACAGGCGTGTGTTGGATTCTTCAAAAGTAGTGTATTTTTGGAGAATTTGACATTGGTTTGCGGCATTGAAAGTTAAGAGTCCACGCAATTTAGGTCACAACACTATTACCTTGATAACTAAATAACCGTTGAATTAAAATGAACAAGGCTTGTACTCCCTTGGTTTCAACATATGTGATGTAGTTTGATTGAACACGAAATTTTAAAAATATGTGAAAATTAGAGAAAACAAAATAGATGGATGATACCCTTCTTAATGAAAAACTGAATATAAACTTGTGATAATCACATCATATATAAAACACGACCCTCCAAAATGACAAATGAATATACAGATTGGGTTTCATAAATTAAAACATCCAGGTTACAGAAAGAATATAAATAGTCATTAAGATTAACAAAAGAAAGTACTCTTATTAAATATGTCTTTTAAATAAGAAGCTATTGCACAAGCATTCCTATGAAATGAGTGAGTACAAAAAAATAAAGAGAAATTTAGTATCGTCCTCTTTATAACGATGTCATTTACTTTAATTTTTAAAAATTATTATAGCAAATCATCGGAGAAATGAAAAATTAGTTCCAAACAAATTTGATCATTATAGTAAAATGTTGTTATAGAAAATACTTGTATGAAGATTTAATAGGCATATTTAACACATTTAATTACATCTACATATCACAAGTAGTTCAAGAATGACACCACCACCAACAAAAAAATTTAAATAAATAAAAAAAGAAAATATTGGACAATTACCCTGATTTTTTTTGTAAGCTATAATTTTATTTTATTATATAACAAAATAATTTCTTATTGATTCATCAAATTAGAGATTATTTTCTTAATTATGTGGATTGGACTATACCCATGATCCAATTTTTTTTTATATATTGCATTATAATTTATATTCAATGACATTTTTTATCAGTCTAAATATAATCTAATCGTTTTCGACAATAAAATACTCCATCAGTTTCAGATATTTGTCATCTTGATAAGTTATAAACGTTTTAAAATGTTAGATATTTTATAGAAACAATATGTTATCCATTACTCATTTTTTAAAAGTTTATTATAATTCTGATTATTCGGTATTCATCAAAGTAAAAACATTTAAAAAGAGATACAAAGAATAGTTTAAATAAACAATTAATTTAATTAGCAATACACAAAAATCTAAAACATCAACAAAAACAAAAATACTAAGTTGATAATCGCTTTCCATTTATTTAAATCTTGATGAACAATGGTACCTATTATACCTACAAACTAACTCGAACATTATAACATTAAAAAAACTAAATTAAATTTCACCCGTTTAAATTTGACTCAAATCGACTTTTCCAAGAAAAAAGTTGAATAAGAAAAGGTTGGACTAATATTATTACATATAGTATTTTTACATTTCCTTAGAAAAAGGGAGGAAAAGACAGCCTATACAACTTTTCTAAGCTGTAAACTGTTCTAACAAGTAAAATAGGAAATCTGAAATTCAACTTCAGAGAAGAGCAAAAATGGCGAAATCGAGTGCGGATGATGAGGAGTTGAGGAGAGCTTGTGAGGCGGCGTTAGAAAGTACTAAGCAGAAGATCGTGATGTCAATCAGAGTTGCTAAGAGTCGTGGGATCTGGGGGAAAACTGGAAAATTGGGTCGTAGTCATACTGCTAAACCCAGAGTTATCGCCATTTCAAGTATGTAATCTATGTTATTTGTGTAGATTTAGTTTTAAATAGATAGTTTATTTTTAGTTATTTAATGAAATGTAGAGGAAAGTAAAGTTGGGTGATTGTGTTGTTTATACTTGTGTTACTGTGTGATCTGTTATAATTTGATGGAATTGAGTTTGTTGAGTTGCTTCTAGAGCTGGAAATGAGTTTAGTAAGACCTTATAGCTAGCTTAGGTGTCTTTAGGGATATCTGATAAATTTGGAACCATATAGAGAAAGGGGCATTAGGTATCTTAGGGAAGTTAGACTTGTTGTGATGGTGAATTATTTCAGAGGAAGGGAAAGAGTAATTGTGAGGTTGCGGAGTTTGAGTCACTGAGGAAACAAAAGTCTGGAAAGATCCTTTTGACTCCTGCTAGGCGGTTTTGGGTTAGTTCGGTTTTTAATTGAAAAAGAAAAGGAAAAAGGAATGAGCTTTGGTGTTTTAATTACCGAGAGAGAAACGTTGAAAAGACTGTGTAGCTCCTATGTAGGGGGCTTGGAGGGGGGGGGGGGGATAAGGAGAAGTAAGAACAAAAAAGAAAGGAGAAACCTGTGAGGTTAGGATTTCTAGCTACCAAGAGAGCAAAGTCCCCTTTTTGGCACTTGGGTAGGAGGATTTGGGAGGTGGGTTTTTTACCATATTAGAAAAAAAAAGATGAAATAAAAATAAGGAGGAGACCTTGTTGAGCTCATTTCTTGTGGGAAAAGCAACTATTTTGCTTTTGGTTGGAGGGTTTACCATATTAATGGAAAAGGAAAAGATCAACTATTGTTGTACTAATTTGTCTTTGCCAAAAAATATTGAGCAAAGTGTGAGTACAAAGCGCCATTTATGGAAGTAACATATGCCATTCTGGTAAGAGTAAGCTAACTAGTGATGCCAATATGAGCTTATAGTTGGTGCTAGATATCTTCATTTTTAATCATATCTCTTCTAGTATGTCCACGCATCCACCTCAACATCTTTATTTACACAACTTTTTTCAGAACATGAAAGTTCTTAACTGACCTACACTCCACCCGATACAACATAGTCGGTCTTACTATCACTCTGTAGAACTTACCTTTAATTTTTGATGGTACCTTCTTATCACACAAGACCCCGAAGGCGAGCCTCCATTTTGCCCATCCCATACCACTATGATGTGTGACATCGTCATTGATCTCCCCATTACCTTGAATGGAAGACCCAAGCTACTTGAAACATCCTCTCTTGGGGATGACCTGAGTATCAAGTCTCACTTTCACGTCAACTTCATGTGGTGCATGCATCTCTGAAGTTTGAACTTTCACTCAAAGTGTTTAGTCTAGGTCCTTCTCTGCCTGAACCCTTTTGACTCCAGGGTTTGTCTAAACCTCCATCCTTGCATTAATTCCGTTGAGTCTTGTCAATCAGTACTATTTCATCGGCGAATAACATACACCATGACACCTTGGATGTTCCACATCAAGTCATCCATCACCAAAGCCAATAGAAACGGGCTAAGAGACAATTCCTGATGCAACTCCATCTTGAATGGGAAGTGCTTCGGCCTTCGAGTCTCCTCCCCATTGTCCTCACCTTGGTATTGGTTCCATTGTACTGTTGTACATGTCCTTAATTGCCCTAGTGTAAGCCACATGTACACCTCTAGCCTCCAAGCATCTCCATAGAATCTCCTTAGGACTTTGTCATAAGCCTTCTCTAGATCAATGAACACCATATGTAAGTCCCTCTTCCTCTCTTTATACTGCTCCACCAGTCTCCTCACAAGGTGGATCACTTCTGTAATAGATTGCCCCAGCATAAATCCAAACTAATTCTCAGGAAAGTTGGCCCAAACAGCACCTTTTGAAAAACAAGAAGGATTAAGGAAAAAATGAGTTGTTAGTAAATTTTTTATCAATAAATGGAACCATGCCATGGATTTTTACTATGGGCCAGAGTACTGGTTGGTAGGTACCACATTGACCAAAAGAGGAGGGAAAATCTTACGCTATATTTGATGGGTACAGAAAGTGGAACAATCAGTGGAGTGGAATCCCAAAAAAGGAAAAAAAGAAGGAAGAATTGGCCATTGGGTACCCAAATATTTTCAGGAGTTGGGCGAAAGGAGGAATTGTATCTCTTCCACATTCTGTCCGCCCATTCCAAACAATTTGAAAGAAATGATCACTTTACAACTAAGGGAATTTAGTGTGAAGTTTTATTTAGTTTAATTACTCTTTTTGGGTAAGAGGTTGTTGATGAAAGATGATCTTATTTTGACTAACACCTTCAATTCTTGAGTAACGGCCAAATTGAGTGAGAAGCTCTTCCTTCATCCAAGATTTTTGACGTTAATATTGTCAGTGAAGTCCTCTAATGATTGTGCCATTTTAACAGATAATGTTCACCTCACAAAATGGAATGGGGTTGTATGTACTTTCAGTTTTTCCTTTTCTTTTAAAATTGTCGATCAGTGTTGGTCATTCTGGTTGTTCCCTCTATCATGATGCGTGGTTTGTGCAGCAAAAGCAAAAGGTCAACGAACTAAAGCTTTTCTCCATGTGTTAAAATATTCCACTGGAGGAGTTCTTGAGGTAAATACTTCTGATTTATTCTCTTTTACTAATTTTTTTTCCTTCTGTTCAGACACTAATCTTAGAACTTATAACCAGATAATAGTGTTCCACCCACGTGAATATGAACCTCTGACTTCATTATGGGTTATCAAAAGGACAAAAAATGAAGCTATGACTTCATTGTTATGAAAATGCCACATAATTTAACATGACAGTTTCTTTACTCAACCTTTATAATGTGCATGATGAAGCTATAATGATATATAATACTGGTCAGAAGTATTTATGTTACTGAATTGTCCTAGATATAGCCAATCTTATGGAAGGCAAAACTGAAGCATAACCAAGGTGCTTGGTGGCAGCCAAGGTTGAACATTACTCCTGATGCTTTGCTTTCAGGCAATCAGTTCCTTGTTTTATCTTTGAAGTTACTACTAATTGGGGAAGGGTAACTCAGTCTTGTTAAGAATAGTCACCCTAATTTGAAGCAGATGATTAGCTAAATTTTCCCTTCCATCTTGTTTTACTCCTGTTCCTCCACCCTTTTCTTTACTGTAAACATATATAATTAGTCACAAGAAATTTTGAGAAGTAGCTACTTGGCACCTTGAGCAATTTGCTTTCTGAACATTGTTTGAGTACCTTGCCTAGTGCATTCACATATTAAAACATTAGAAAGAACCAAATCGGATCTCCCAAAATCAACATATTAGACTAGCGAGTTCCATTTAAAGCAAATTGGGTCGAAATGTCATGTTTTCGCTAACAATTGTGTTATGCTCTCACATGTAGCCTGCAAAATTATACAAGCTTAAGCATCTGTCGAAGGTGGAGGTTGTAACTAATGATCCAAGTGGTTGTACATTTATGCTGGTAATTTCACTGAAGTACTATATTGTCCTTACTCCTATAATAAAGATATTTAGAACTTATTCTGAAGGATTTTTTCATGTAGGGATTTGATAATCTCAGAAGTCAAAGTGTCGCTCCTCCTCAGTGGACAATGCGTAATGTTGATGATAGGTTTGTTTCAAAAAAATTATGTCTATTTATCTGAATTCTTATGCCAACGTGATTTTTCTTCCTTTTGCCGATGAACTTTTTCCTTGATTGTTGTAGGAACCGTGTATTGCTTTGGATTTTAAACATCTGTAAAGATGTTTTGGGTCGTCTCCCCAAGGTTGTTGGCATTGATGTGGTGGAGATGGCTCTTTGGGCAAAGGTGCATATAATAGTTCTGCAACTTGCTTTGAACCTCTTAACAGCACATCTGTAGGCCCCGTCTCTGTAAAGTGTTGCTTCATTCTGTTTCTTATTCAAGATGAATTTTTCTGCCCATGAGCTTGCATTATCATCATCATGATGATAATGCAAACAGTCATCAGAATTAAATTGTTCACCTACATCTCCTTTTTTGTTTAGTTAAATTGTCTTTGAAAAGGATATGGTCTATCTTTTGTGTGTGGACAAACAATAATTTTATTAATATGGAAATACTTCCAAATACAAGCTGTGTACCAAATTCCTTTTAATTAATATGGGAATACTCACACATATAACAAAAAGTAGAGAACCTACACAAAACTTTGGTTCTCTACAGAAGATACCAATCATCTATTATGAAAGGGACCTCATGGTTGCACCAAAAACAAGAAAAAGCCTTGGAAGAGCATAACTTTTCAGGGAAAAAAAGGCCCTTTGAGAAGACGTTATACACACTGCTTACATCCACAGTGAACACATGCTTTCATTAATTTGGAATACATATTCGTTTGCAACTAGTTGCTTTTATATGTTTCTTTGGAGGGTATATGAATGTAGATCCCCAGCACCCAACCCTATAGGAACTAAAATGGACCTTGGTGCTTTATGCAATTCTAATCTATACAAATCTATTTGTAGGAAAATACTCCAACATTTACCAAACAACATACTAATCTCCAAGATGGGCCTGTCAGTGCTGCTGTGGAAGAACGTGAGATGAAAGTAACTGTTGAAAGGGAACTTGTGTCTCAAGCAGAGGAAGAAGACATGGAGGCTCTTTTAGGCACGTATGTGACCTCTTTGCCTCTCTTGTTTTGACATTTGATTATCTCATCTTTGGCTCGAAATGTAAGCTGCTTATGTCTGCATTAACAAACCATCCCTTGGCACAATTGTGAGAGCAATTGCATAATAATGGCTAGTATGTCTCCTACAGTAATGATTAGGTGCTTTAGGACTGTTAACAACTGTAAGAATGGCCTATTTCACGCGGACTCGGGTATAAGAAGTGTTTTAGAGAGTGAAAAGCATAAAAAGAAGGTTTTTAGGAGGCTTAAGCAATAATGTAGAAGCTAAGGGTGCGCCTCTTCAATTGAAAGTGCGCAACTTAAAGAAAATACAAATTTCTTTGTTCCCCCAAAAAAAGAAGAAAAAACTTAAAACCAAATCCAGATATTACCTAAAAATATACTAGTACGTATAACATGAAAATTTGACATTATAGTATCCATTAGATAATGATTATCCATTAAATACTGATGAATATGTTAATCCCTACTAGAATTCAACAACATTATATCCTTTGTTCCAATTTATGTGTCTTAATTTTCCTTATTAAAATGTTGTCTTATTTTCCTTTTTAGTATGTCTAAAAAGAACGCCCCTTCCTATATTTAATAATTCCTTAAGAGAAAATGGCCAAATGACCTCCCAACCTATTACCGGATTTCCACCTACACACCTATTCTTCGCGGGAGTCCTATTACCCCCCTAAACTACTTTAAAATGGAATAAATAACCCCTTAAGTGTTGAGTTGGCATAGAGAGTGACATTCACTCTCTTTGAGAGAGTGAGTTGCCTAATTTTTTTTTTACTTTTTGTTTTTTTTTTCTAATTTTCTTTTTTTCTTTCTCTTTCTTTCTTCTTATTTATCTATACAACTATACATTTTCACCATTATCCTTGTTGAAGCTTTTTCAATAGATGTTTGATATAAAAATTATCAACAACTAATGCATTTTATGAATAAATAATTTTTCAATAGACTTATTTAGAAATCTAACAAATTAAATTTATTTTTTTAAAAAATATACCCATTAATTAATTTTTTTGAAGTCATGGACTCAAGAGTAACAAAATCAAAGTGAAGTAAAATATCTTCAAACTTATTAAAAGAAACTAAAACAAAACAATTTCTTCTACATTTTTAAAGAAGGATCCTACACGTTCTCCTAAAACCCATGAAGAATCAAAATCAAAAGCTCAAATTATAAATTAATCATGAAAATTTTAGAAGGAGAAAGAATAAAGAATGGGGAAGAGAAAAGGTGAGCTGAATTTTCGTTTTTTTATAAATTGTTAGAGATATAGAAATTTATTGAGGTAAAAAATGGTGTTTATTATAGTTAGGGTTGAAAAAATGATTGGGGAAGAAAGGAAGAGGAAGGAGGAGTACTTTTTTTTATAAAAACATTTATTAAATGGTGAGATACACGTGTCAAGTGCATGTATTTCACCACAAGACACATGCCTGGTAATGACATATGACATTTCAGGGAGGAAATAATTCCACTTTAAAATAGCTCAGGGGGTAATAGGATCCCCGTGAAATATAAGTGTGTAGTTGGAAATCCGGTAATAGATTGGGGGGTCATTTGGCCATTTTCTCAATTCCTTAATTCAAACATTCCACATAGCATGTTTAGGACCACAAGATTCAAAGAGCATTTTGGTACATTATACAAATCTTTAGTTTAGGACCACAAGATTCAAAGAACATTTTGGTACATTAACCTTGTGTTCAGTCAAACTAAGACACATGAAATACAACAAAGGGAGTAAAAAAGTAATTTTAAACAAATTTTCATAAAGGTTAAGATAACTTCAATTGCGAAGTTGATTTTCAGTTTCAATAAGTCAACCAAAAAAAAAGAATTAAAATTTTACCAGCTTAGAATTTCTTGGTTAATTGCTGTTGCAACTGTACTGATAAGTAGTTTCAATCAAGTTAATTTACTGAACAATTAGCTTAAATCAAGAGTTGGATAATAGAAGAAGCAGAAAACACCAAGAAGCAAAAAGATCCTTGACAACAAGAGATAACAGAAGTGAAATAAACAATATCATAGGCAAAGGTAGCAAAAGGAGATGCACATGTGAAAAAGAATAAGTCATTGTGATTTACAAAAAGAAAAAGAAAGAAGCAATTCAAGAAAAATGGAAAGATAAAATCTGAAGAATCAGAGTAAAGCTTTAATAATGAGATGGCTATGGAAATATTCAAACAAAAATCGAAGTCTATGGGTTAGAGTCATTAAAGCTAAATATGAGGAGAATGATAATTGGATGACAAAGGAGGTCACTACTCCTTATGGTGTTAGCTTATGGAAATCTATCAGAATTTTATGGAATGAATTCAAAGTTTATTCCATTGTGAAAGTGGCAGATGGTGTTAAAACTGTCTTCTGGAAGGATGATTGGCATAAAACAGGCAACATGGAGACATTATTCCTAGATATTTATAACTTAGTTTTACATCAACAGAGCACAATAGCAGAATTGTGGACACCTCAAGGGTGGAATTTTGTGTTCAGGAGACACCTCAATGATTGGGAAATACCAAGAGTAACAAAATTCTTCAGCACCATCGACCAATTTAGTGGTTTGAAGGTTGGACAAGACATCCTACAGTGGCAGGGAAATAGTAACGGGACTTTTCAAGTAAATGCAGCCTACAGGAAGATAAACCAACCAAACCAGCAGATACTTCGATGGCCTTGGAAACACATTTGGAAAGCCAAAATCCCACACAAAGTAGCTTGCTTTGTCTGGTTATTGGCTAAGGAAGTAGTGCTGACACAAGATAACTTGATGAAAAAGGGGATCCATTTATGTTCGAGATGTTTTTTCTGTGGGGAAACTGCAGAAACAGTGGTTCATTTATTTATACATTGCAATGTCACGAGTCAACTATGGAGATTATTCCTATGTCTCAAAAACATATCTTGGTCCATGCCAGAGAAAATCACAGAAGCATTACACAGTTGGGAAGAAGCAGGAGTTCACGCTAAAAACAGAAACAACTGGAGAATTGTACCTGCAGCTATATGGTGGACAATATGGAAGGAGAGGAACCTTAGAGTCTTTGAGAATATGGAGAATAGTATAGAACAAGTCAAAATGAATTGTATTTTAACTTTATGTTTTTGGTGTAACCAGATATACTCTAATGATACTGGCTCTATCATTGATGTCTTAGGCTCATTATAAGGATAGGACAATAGATTTTGAGTGCTTTTGTAAATATGGTTTCAGTACAACCCATGTACTGTAACACAGAAATAGAAACAGTAACCTATTTCAAAAAAAAAAAAGATTTGCAATAAACATTGTTGCACGGTCAAAGCTTTTTCCAACTATAAAATCTTTCATATTATCATTAATTCTAAAAAAAAAGAAGAAGGGGAAGGGTTGCTACAAACTGGAGATGCAAAAGAAGTCAAAGAGAACATTAATGTCCCCATAGAGGAACCCTGTTATTCTTCTCTTTTCTTCCATCATTGAAAGATCAAGTTCAATAAGTAGTAGCTTTATCCTTGGATTACTTTGTTCTTCACAGTCTAAAAAGTCTGCTTTTTTAAAGTCGAGCTGGCTATCTATTTGCATAACTTCTTTGCAAACACAACATTTTGTACTGGAAGATTACGATGACTGATAAGACATGTTTGATAGAGTAGATGGATTGGTGGCCTAGTGGTCAATGAAGTGGATCGAGAATCATGAGGTCTCAGGTTCAAAGTTAGAAACCAAGGGTGATTTCTTCCTATCTTCCCTAATCTCAGTGGACAAAATTATTTAGTACCCGTGTTAGTGGGAGGTAATAGGTACCCAATGGAATAGTTGAAGTGTGCATAAGTTGGCTCGGACACCACTGTCAAAAAGGATTTTGCAACTTCAGGTGTCACCAGAAGGATAAAGGGTCCATTATCATGGAACAAAAAGGCTGTGGGTTGTTAAGATGGTTGAAGGGTGAACTACTCCATTCCATAATCCAAAAGGTTGATTGGAAACTGCACGATAAAATTCTGTCATGTGAGCAAGTTGTTGATCCAAAGCCCTCCCAATGCCTTTGTGCTGTCCATGCAGTAGGGAATGAAGAATCATCTATAATTAAATGTATAAGGGGCGTTTTCTTCATCGTTATGCTTTGGTAGGGTGTTTTCAACCTTAATTAGATATTTAATGCCAAGTTTGATCCCTAAACTGGGACTGAAGACACTGACAAGTCATTGAAAACCCGTGTTGGTTATCTGTGTTGGAGAACACCAAGCAGTAGATAGCAGCAGTGATAGACCTTAGCTTTTTTCCCCCTTGTTAGCCGTTCTCTAGTTTGAGGTTTACTAGTTAGTTTAGTTGTAGTTGTTCTTCGTTTCCAGGTCCCTGATTTATCTGGGTAACATTTTGGTTCCTTGTCCTGATTTTGTTTTTCCAACTTCCTACAGTTATGTAATGGGAATTGGTGAAGCTGAGGCATTCTCAGAGCGGTTAAAGCGAGAGGTTCAAGCTCTGGAAGCTGCGAATGTGCATGCCATTTTGGAGAACGAGCCATTAATTGATGAGGTGACTAGTCAATATTTTTGTAAAAAGCTCCTATTATTTTGATACCTGTGTTAGAGGAGCTTTTGGTTTTATTTTCTTCCATGAGCTGCTGCTGATGTTGTTTTTGGAACAACCAAATAGACTTCTACTTGAATAGGCTATGCAGCTCTTGCATTGTTGAACTTTTTTTGTGCCAAGTGTAGTTAACAGCAAACTTTGTCTGTCCCCTTATATTCAGCTTTTCTTCCAAATCCTCCAATTTTCTATATGCATATTCTTAGATATACACTTTATTGCCTTCTCAGATTAGGGGAGAATATGTTTCTGCCTCTGAAATAATCGTCCTGCAGGTCTTGCAGGGGCTTGAAGCAGCCACCAGCTGTGTTGAAGATATGGACGAATGGTTGGGCATCTTCAACTTAAAGCTAAGACACATGAGAGAAGACATTGAATCGGTAGGAATCTCGGCATTTCACCTTTGTAGTTTATTATCTAGTATTAGCAGTAAGGAGATAAGTTTTGCCTTACTTAGTTCACTGGTTTTGTATGTGTATTCTATTATAATGTGATCAACTTGTGAATATCTTGAATGTGAAAATTAGTTTTGTGTCCTAATCGTTAGAGCATTATCTGATATGTAGTTTTTCTTTCCACCGCAATGACCAATGGATAAACCTAGATAATATCATTTCTTTCCTGACTTGAACCAAATTTGGTTATCTAGAAGTCTGATCTGTCTGTATATATGCTTCCAGGGAAAAAGGATGATAGTTCTATGTTTGCATGGTTCTAGTTGCTGTAAGACTGAGTTTGCTACATTGCATATACATAATTCAAATATTGAATTGCATTAGAATGTTGACAGCCTATTATTTGAATGTATCTCCTTTGCTAGTGCACTGCTGATCCTTTCTCTATGCAGATAGAGAGCCGCAACAACAAGCTGGAAATGCAATCAGTTAACAACAAAGCATTGATTGAGGAACTTGATAAGCTTCTTGAGAGATTGCGTATACCCTCTGAGGTCTCTCTCTCTATCTGTCTGTCTCCGAGCTTGTTAATGGACACTCAGAAATAAACTAATATTTTTACTTGATCATTCTTGTTTTGTAGTATGCAGCATCTTTAACAGGTGGTTCATTTGACGAGGCAAGAATGCTTCAAAACATTGAGGCATGCGAGTGGTTAACTAATGCTTTACGTGGTCTTGAAGCTCCTAATTTGGATCCTAGCTATGCAAACATGAGAGCTGTATGCCCACTTGCTCATTTCTTTCTTTCTGATTCTTTTAGTTATTTCTTCATCAGTGTTGTGCTTCATCATGTAGGGTAGAAAAGTTTAATATAGGTAAGCATACATATTGAAGCATAGCACATTTTTTGGCCTGATCAGGTCTTGGATAACTGTTGTTTCTCAGGTGATTGGGGAAATAAAAAATGGTCGAATTATTGCAAATACATGGTACTTGTTGTATCATGTGATGTGACTGGCCTTGATGAGCCTTGGCTTTATAAATGGATAGGGAACTTGTCCTTTCTTATTTTATTCTACCAGCTAATTCTTATTGATAAACTTCTTGTTGGTTCTTTGGGGGCTTATGATCTATTACTTTATATGGATGATAAGTATGGAAATTGTATTATTACATCTTATGTGCTTGTTTGCCAATTGAAGTGAAACCAAGTAATCCTGCCTTTCAGATAAACTATTTCTCATTGGCAGTGGATGTTTCTCTAATTTGTGTGTGGAAGTGTGAACTCACTTTTACTTGTGAAAATGTTTTTGACTCTCTTGTAGGTAAAGGAGAAACGAGCAGAGCTTGACAAGTTAAAAACGACATTTGTTCGAAGAGCATCTGAATTCTTGAGAAACTATTTTACCAGTTTGGTGGATTTTATGATAAGTGATAAGAGTTATTTTTCTCAGGTATTCTTCTGCTGGCACTTCTACTTTTTACTCAATTGTCAGCTTTCTTTTGTAAATAGTTTCTATAGACAGCTGATAACATGAATTAAACAGCGTGGACAATTGAAGAGGCCCGACCATGCTGATCTGAGATACAAGTGCAGGACATATGCTCGTCTTTTGCAACATCTGAAGGTCAGACTGATTCAATTTCTTGGTTAACTTTCTATTGTTTATTTTAGTAGTTTCTTATGTCTTTTTCACTATCCTTTATTTACAGAGTCTTGACAAGAATTGCTTGGGCTCCTTAAGAAAAGCTTATTGTACATCCCTTAATTTGCTTTTGCGCCGGGAGGTCAGAAAAGTTATTGATATCAATCCAATTGTCTTTCGATAACTACTTTTACTTCCTTCTTCTTGCTGAGTAGGTTGCTTAGATTCCGTTATATGTTCACTACAGCATTTGTGCACTTCTAAGCTATTTGAATATCTGTTTTCTTCATCTCAAACCTTCAGTCCTTTGCATCAAAGAGTTGCCGAGTTAACCTGCTTTTGGACAAGTTTAATCTACTTGTAACCTACGTTCATAGCTAGACAGTTCCTGGGATATATTGTAAAAGAGGTGCAGACTTCTCTAAAAATGAGACCGAAGTGCAGGCTGTTCACTATAAGCAATAACAAGCTCTATAAAAAATGAAGTGGCAGCAGTAGAAAACCAGATAGAAGAAAATGAGAAAGATGGGAAGAGGGGAATCCAAATTCCAACTCTTTTCAAGGGATCAACACAACACTAGCCACTCAAAGACATTGATTTATAATTAGACTCAGAACTTTTAGTATACATACAAACTGGATGTGCAAGGAAAAATGAATTAGGACTCTAGGAGCTCAATTTTGGAGAAAAGAATTACTTCACGTACAAGTAACTTGGAGCCCCAGTCTAGAGGACTTCAACCAAGTTTACTTGATGCAAGAAAATCTCAGCCCTAGGGAATTAAAGGCAACTGGACTGCAGTCCTCTTGAAAAGGTCCTGAAATTAACTGAACTAGCTAATTTCTAGAATACTTAGATCTATGAACACACTTAAAAGGATAAAGCAATTATCAGCTGCCTTCTCACTCAAAAGAGACATAGCTCAAAAAAGCTACCAAGGACATTACTTGGTGGACCAAACAATGTTCTTGCATGTTCTGTGGTCATAAGCTTTACAGTTGGCTAGCTGGCCCAGACACCAAAAAAATCTTCACATTGGGCAGCCAGAAGTCCAGAACTGAGAGTGTGCATTTTGCCAACAGTTTTCTTCTTTTCTGCTTGTGAGCAGAAATTAAGGGTGAAGCAGGGTTAATTGTCTAAGAGTGACCTAACTAGTAAAGATTGAAAAACATATTTGCATTATGCATTGATGGCTGTCTATTTTTTTTTTTTCAATTTGTGTGTAACTCTGGATGCCCTTGCTACCCGTCTCATAGAAATTTCAGTTAACCTATAAGAAAAAGCTGAATCACTGGATCATACTCCCTGCTCTATTTAGCAAAACAATACACTCCCACTCAGACACACATTGAAAACAATTCCAAATTGCAATTTTCGATGTTTGAAAAAAAATGAGAAAAGAAGAATTACTAAATGTATAGCCTGATTGTTTCCCTCAAGTTGTTAGGGTTTAAAATAATGTTTACAGATGTTCTAGAATAGGAAAGAATCATATTTACAGGCATAATATCATCCCAATGATAAGTTCTCGACTACTTGTCCACATTGATATAATGATATGCATATTAGTTTCTAACCTACAAGGCTACAACTTTAATTGCAAGATATTCATGAGTATCTTAACAATCCTATTCAAGTTGGAAAATACATATCGTAGGCCGTAACTCCTAGTTTGTTGCAAATATAATCAATCTTTAAACCTCTAGGTGGTTTTGTAAGCATATCTTAACTAGTGGATATTTTCATGAGTATTAAGTAGCAGATCTCTCCTTATTTTGTGAGGGGAGTAACTAGTGAATGTAAGAGGGGGATAATGAGGAGAGTAATACATCAATGGGGGCTGATATTTATGTGTTAGTAGAGACTAGTTGATTCCTAATTCCCCTTAAAAAAATCATCCTAGTTGATTCCTAAATGTTATGTACAATTAAAACTCAGTTGGAATGAGAGAAATTGAGATATGCAAGATGAAATTGCTCAAAGGAGAATGTATTGAGAATTGAATCTTGTAAGCCATCTTGGCTAATAGATGTATGTGGTTTGCATTGCTTGTTCTGTTGGTTTTTATCTGCATTGGTGTACCTCCTAAATATTTTTTTATGTTCTGATGAAATATTCCTATTTATTTACCGTGCCTTGTGATTCTCCTTGGACCAACCTTTAGAGTTGAAAATGGAAAAAGTTTAGGGATCACAATAGATTCTTAATAAAGAACATTTCAAGTTTGAACTTCGAAGTAATGACTCCTTAAGTATGCCATACTTTGCAGGCTCGTGAGTTCGCAAATGAGCTTCGTGCCAGTACAAAGGCGTCAAGAAATCCAACTGTATGGCTTGAAGGTTCAGTGGGTTCGAATCAAAATGTGAATAGTGCAGACACTTCAACAGTTTCGGATGCATATGCTAAAATGCTGACAATATTTATCCCTCTACTTGTGGATGAGGTGCTCCTCTACTTTCTTCTCTCTCTGGAATATATTTATATAATGGGTTAATGTTGCTCTTCATAAAACATAATTGGTTAATGCTGCTTTCACTCCCAATATCAAGTTTTTTGTTTCTTTTTTCTAAATGCAGAGTTCTTTCTTTGCTCACTTTATGTGCTTTGAAGTTCCTGCACTCGTTCCACCAGGAGGTCTTGCTAATGGCAATAAAAGTGCTCATGATGAGGATGATGCAAACTATGATGATTTGGGTATTATGGATATTGATGAGAATGACAACAAAGCTGGTACTTCTTTGTCCTTTTTCCTTCCCTTGCCTAGCCTGATTTATGGTCAATTAAGGCTACTTTTCATATCTTGCAGGTAAAAACACTGGTGAGCTAGAGGCACTGAACGAATCACTTCATGATTTACTTGATGGAATACAAGTAATGACACATTTCATTCTTACAATAGCCTTGTTATTTGATTATAATCACAATAATGTGTTAACTTGAAGTGAAAATATGGCCCTACGGGAATCAAGCTAGCTTCTGTTAGTATTAGATTGAGATGCTAAATAAAATACAGATCTTAATTGTAGGTGTGTTTTTAAATTTGGTGATTCTTCTTCTGTGAGCTATGTGTTATCTACATGATCAATGTTCACACCTTCATGCTTGATTGTTTATCTGGTACAATGTGTACTTATCAACGAATTCCTGCTATAACTGTACTCATCCCAATAGAGTTCAACCTTTTACTAAGACAGAAGTCAGAACCAGAAAATTGGTTTTGCATTGTTCAGCAGACAGCTTCATAATCTTTCTTTTCTGTAATCAAAATGCCTATCATCCTCAGCTGTTATGTACAAATTGGCAGATCTTTATGATGCACCACCGTCGCTAGTTGTGTTCTGTAGAACCAGCCCTTGATAAGGCGAGTCATTACTTTCTGGACATATTTTATTTTTCCTTGTCATGAGGTGCTAGTGCTGGATGTTTGCAAGCAAGTTTTACCTATCTTCATGGTTCTTATAGCTTAGTTTTCTCTGTTGGTATTTTTTCTCTTTTGCGGATCAAATTTCTTTGTAGTTTCAGAGTTTTATTGTCTCAATATTCTGTTCGAAACATCTGACAAAACTCTCTTCTTTTCACGTGTAGGAAGACTTCTATGCGGTGGTGGATTGGGCATACAAGATTGATCCTTTGCGCTGTATATCAATGCATGGAATAACAGAACGTTATATTTCAGGTCAGAAGGCTGATGCTGCAGGATTTGTGCGCATCTTGCTTGATGACTTGGAATCTAGAATTTCAACGCAGTTTAGTCGGGTGAGTTCTTATCATAATATATGCTTTTGGAACTCATAAGTGATGATGTTTATTTTCTTTTCTGTTTGCTTCAATTGCAGTTTGTTGACGAAGCATGTCATCAAATTGAAAGAAATGAGCGAAATGTTCGGCAGTTGGGAGTCTTGTCATATATACCAAGGTGGAATGAGTTTCATATGTCTTTAGTTTTGTATACTTGCCTTAACTGTGGAAAACAGGTTTTCTGTCAAATATGTAGTTAAATGGTTCAACTTGGGGGCATCTGAATAGTGCTTGACATACTTTGGGTGTAAAGTTATTGGCTAAGCATGTAAATTTGGTGTCAGAAGGATGTGCTTAACCAGTGGCATTGCAGTTACAGCTTTTGTCTTTTTTTTTTATCTTACCCTCCTAGTTTATGTGGTCTGATATTCTGATTAGTAGTGCATTTAGACATGCTAGAATATAGGCGCTTGTATGATATATCCTATTTTCTTTACTGAAGGATTGACCTTCATTAACACTGAGAATGACATGGGTTTGTTTCTTGGGAACATTCTTTCCCCCAGTTTGAAGGAAAAAGAGAGTGATTTCTCAATTTTCATACTGTAATTGTTACTACCAAGAAAATTACTGCTTTTGCTTGAAGAAATCAATTGCTCCAACTTTTTAACTTACAGTTTGCTCAGCTATTTTTATTTCTATTATTTACCCAATAATTTTCTTTTCAGTTAGACAGTGCCAGTTTTATATTGGATATTCCAACTTGAAGTTCGCCTTAAATTTCAGTTAGTGTATCTGAGAGTTTGGCTTTCTTCCTTCCACTCATATCCTTTCACACTTGTTCCATCTCTGTATTGCCTATTTTATGATTAATTAGCTTCTTTTTTACCTTTTGGCTGTGAGCTTCCTCTAACAACTTTTCGATTGAAGAAATCTGTAACTGCTGGGCTTCTTGTTGTAATTGTACTTCAAAATCTGATTTGCTACTTATTTTCCCTTCAGACTACCGCCAATTGATCTTTTTGTCTTGAACAATCAGCAATTTCATTTGGTATTGTAGATTTGCCACGCTTGCAACCCGTATGGAGCAGTATATCCAAGGACAATCAAGGGATTTGGTTGACCAGGCGTACGCTAAGTTTGTGAGTGCTGTTATCGTGTTTCTTAATAAACGAGTGTGAAGAGCTATTGATATGTGAGATTATGACTGCTGAAGATTTTAAAATGGCTCAATATATAGTTGATTGGTTTTGTTTTCCTTTTTGTTTTTGGTGTTAGTATAGCAGTTGATAATTCTATTATTTGCACTTTTAATATTCTATAATAGAAACTCACATATTGCTAAAGTGGAAATTAGGGGGGAAAAGCAAAATAAAAATTAGGAAATACATAGGCAAATCTTTTCTCCTCTCTGTGTGATGATTTTAATACACACTTTGTTGTCGTCAGATAATACTTTTCTCCTTATGTAATGTTGTGGCGTGGCTGTTTTGGAAATTGTTTGGCAGGTCACTACAATGTTCCTTACTTTGGATAAAATTGCTAAAGCAGACCTAAAATATGAAGACATTATGCTTTTAGAAAACTATGCAGCATTTCAGAATAGGTATTGTTCTAGTGATACTTTCAGAGCTCTATTACATATTCTATTCTGTCAAATGAATTTGAGTGCTGATGGGAAGCAGTTGTGCAGTCTTTATGACCTGGCTAATATGGTGCCAACATTAGCAAAATTCTATCATGAAGCCAGTGAATCTTATGAACAAGCTTGCACACGCCATATCAATGTGATTATATTCTATGTAAGCTTCCCTATTTCTTGCTTCTTTATTTTGTAATGGTTTCTTTGCTGCTTTTATTGTTACTAGTACTTTTTAAGGTCCAAGTCTTTCTGATGATATACCTTAAAACCTGTACTTCCGACAGCAATTTGAGCGACTTTTTCAGTTTGTTCGAAGAATCGAGGATTTGATGTACACAATCCCGCCTGAAGAGGTTAGGTTACTTTTTTTTCCATCTAAGTTCTCCTCAGTTACAGCATTTACTGTCTGCTCTCCTCTTAAGGATATCTTAATTTTCCTTGTTAATTAGTTTCCTGCTTTGTTATTAAGTTGATATGAATTTGAGCCACTACATGACATTAAATTACTAATACTGGAATAAAGATGTATTCTCTCTTTGGCAGATAGAACTTTAGGTTTGCATTGCTGACATTTTTAAAGTTTAAGCTGACACTCAGCTAAAATTTGGTTCCCTTATTTGTACCTCGGTTATTCCCTTTCCTCTTTTTGATGTAACAAAAAATTGTTTTGTTCCATAATTTGCACTTGCTTGAGGTTTCTGTCGACTTTAAATGCAAATGCTTCTTATTTGGCTGCGTCAATAGATCATCAGTTGCTAATGATATATTTCGTTTTAAATATTTTAGATTCCATTCCAACTTGGGCTGTCAAAGATGGATCTGCGGAAGGTGGTAAAATCCAGTTTATCTGGGGTAAGTCTGTCAATCATGTCCTCATTTGATCTTCTATTTTTTTTAACCTAAAAAATGTGTCACTTAAAACATTTCGGGGTCTTTGATAAATGTTCAAACTTTGCTTCTATAGGTGGATAAGTCCATTAGTGCAATGTATAAGAAATTGCAGAAGAACTTAACCTCAGAGGAGTTGCTGCCTTCATTATGGGATAAATGCAAGGTATATCTAGCAAAATAGGGTATTGAAAGTAATCACTTGAAAATCTCAATGAGGAATAAATTATACGGTGCCTTGTGTGACTCACATTGTAAAACTGGTGAGACAATCCCGGGGAATCCTCTGGCCATTGCCTTGTCCGAGTTCTACTATTAAAGTACTCAGTCCTCGCTATGTGATGAGATGGACAGTGAACTGGACAACGGATAGAATAGCACCATTTTGTGTTGCTTTAAAATTTTATTTTGTGCCTAGACTTTTGTTGGTCCCTTCCAATATTGATCTCATCTTCCGTTGGTTCATTTTTCGTATAGCAAGTTTACCTACAACGTTCATATTCTTGCAGAAAGAGTTCTTGGACAAGTACGAAAGTTTTGCTCAGCTTGTAGCCAAGATATACCCCAGCGAGAGCGTCCCATCTGTGTCAGAAATGCGCGATCTTTTGGCATCCATGTAAAGAAGCTTTTTGTGAGTTCGATTCTAGTTTTAGTTGTTAGGAAAAGTGTGTTGTAGAGTATGTCTTCTGTCGTCTATTTGTTTTCTGTAGAGCATTTGCCTTTATCGTCCTTGCCGCCTTTTTTGTTGTTGTAATGTTTTCTTTTAAAGCTACTGTATGAGTTATCTAAGTTTTTATTTTTCAAGTGCAACTGTGGAGGAAGAAATGTTTAATCTTACTACATATCAATTCATCTATTAGTTATTAAAGAAGTGTTTTCACTAGTTATGCCGTTAAGTATTTTGTTGATTTTCGAATTCCTACCTACAAATGTAGGTTATGTAGATAGGCAAGTCATTGTTCATGGTTATCAACAAAGATTGTGGAGTAACAAATATTTTTTGGGTTTGAGATTTGAATATGGAATCACGGGAATGTTTTATTCTTCAAAGTGAGACATGTTCGTGTGAATTCGGATTAATCGAGCCCCAAAACGGATATGGAACCCTGGTTTATTTGATTGCGATGGAGTGGTGAGTATTAATCCATCTTGAATCTGCTATTTCAGATTCGAGCCTTGGGCATCAAGTGGTTTTTGATAGGGAGTGAGTTATTCCTAGTAAAATCTTTTGGTGCGATTGAGCCTCAAAACATATATCAAACACCGGTATATTTGATTGTAGTGGAATGGTAAGCGGTCATTTATCCTTAATCAAATATTTTATATTTGTGTCTTGAGTATCAAATCGTCTTTGAATGATAGAGAGTGTTTTATCCTTCAAAGTAAGATTTTTTAACGTGAATTTAAATTAATCGAACCTCAAAATGAGGATGGACAGGAGAAAGAAAAAAAAAGTCAGTTCACGGATGGAAATGCAATGATTAGCTTAATTATTTCTTAAAGGAGCTATCCTTATTGCCTCTTGTGTTTCACCTTAATACGTAATTGTATGATTTTCCAACTCCTCACCTGGCAGCTCATGTATGGTATGGAGATAAATTGCCCCCTAAACTAGGGTGACGGAAGGGGGAAATAAATATACTTTTATGTACTTAAGGTGTGTAATAGGTCGCCCCATTAGTTAAAGTGTGTAAATGACTTTTGGGTACAAGTTTAGGGGGTAATTTATGCCTTTTGCCTTTAAAAAAATTATAACTCATAAGTTCAAATCCTAGCTAACCATGGAAGCTAGCTCGGTCGATGAGCTTTATGCCTTTTAAAATTGAGGTGGACGGTTCAAAAATAAATCGTTATATGAATTTCTAACTCTATCGCTATCGATATATGTGTCAACATCTTATCACCCCTTCATTTCCATTCCCATATTATTATAAATTTCATAATAATACAAATTAAAACCATTTTTTCATCTTCCCCTCCTTTCATATTCCCTACAAAACCTCTCCTCCATTCTCTCCAAATTCATTAATTTTCCTTTCCATCTTTTCTTCTCATATTTTAAACATCAAAAAGAAAAAATCTCTTCTTTTTCTTTTATGGTGGAAAAACAACTAGAATGTCAAATACAACAAAAAAAAAAAATCCATAATCCACCATAATTTCCCCCAATTTTTTTTTATTTTTAAAAAAATCCCTTTCATCTAATTTATAAACATGTCATCTACTATGAATGACGATGAATTTAACGTTCAAAAAAGTAAATTTTCGGCGTATGATCGTCTTAGTTGTGAAAATTCTCCTATGAATATGTCACCATGGAACCAAAGTTGTAATTTAAATGCTATAAATGATGATGATGACGATGCTACGAAAAATAATCATAAAATTTGTTTAATTGGTTCACTTGTACGTGAAGAAGGACATATTTATTCTTTAGCTACAAAAAATGATCTTCTTTATACAGGTTCTGATAGTAAAAATATACGTGTATGGAAAGATATGAAGGAATTTTCAGCTTTTAAATCAAATAGTGGACTTGTTAAAGCTATTATTATTTCTGGAGATAAGATATTCACCGGTCATCAAGATGGAAAAGTTCGTGTTTGGAAGGTACTATTGAATTATGTGACCATCTCGTTGTTTAAATTTGTTACATAGAACATATATACTGTTTTTTTTAAAAAAAAGTAGTGATATTATGTTATATTTCAACATGTTTTGTTTGATTTTTTTTTTTTTTGTGGGAAAAAGATGTGGAAAATCGTTTTGATAATGGATGGCGGTGAGAATTGTACCAGGACGACCTCTTGTCTTGTGTGCAACGGTGGAGCCATGTGTAATGAATTTGGCTTCAAAAAAAAATTCTTCAAAAATTATATTGCGTGAATAGAGTAAAAATAAATGAAGATTTCTTTGTATATACATTTTTTTAATCTTAATTATGTGTTAGTGATTGTTTGTGCATATTAAAAAGAAAAATATGAAAAGGTAATAACGTTTTTGTGACATATTAAAAAGAAAAATATGTCACAGGAATTGAAACAGATGAAATATATACATTTTTGAATCTCCTTGTTATAAGAGAATCTAGTAAGAAGAACCCTCTCTAAGATCGTTTTGTTTAAGGGTTGCTCGTCTTTTGAATAGAAGGAAAAAGGTAAAACATAGATTACCATTGTTCCTACATGACGTGATCAATCCTTTCTGAGGCGCTTCTTGTATGTGTCTTGTCCATCCTTTCTGAGGCGCTTCTTGTGACTCAACATGAGATAAGAAGGCGGAACTTCCTAAATGTAGTTTAAAAAATTGTTTCTTTGCATTTCTCAAATCCCTCCTTTACAAACTCGTATGACTATCTCATCTGAAAGTTTGAACTATTACGAGTTACGAGACTTTATATCTCAACAGGTACAACCTAACAACCCTAGTAGTTTCAAGCCTGCTGGAACTCTACCAACATTCTTTGACATTTTCAAGGCTTCAATTAGGCCAAGCAATTACTTCATGTCAGCAAAACACAACAAAGCTTCAATTTGGATCAAACATTGGGATGCAATATCTTGTTTAAGCATGGACCATAATCATGGCCTATTATACTCTGCATCATGGGACAGAACATTCAAAGTATGGAGAGCTGACAGTTCAAAATGTCTCGAATCAGTTAAAGCACACGAAGACGCTGTTAATTCAGTCGTAGCTAGTGCTGATGGCGTTGTCTACACCGGTTCAGCTGATGGTACTGTCAAGATATGGCAAAGAGAGTTCACACCAAAGACGATACGACATGTTTTGGTTCAAACACTTTTGAATCAGGAGTGTGCTGTGACTGCTTTAGCAGTTAACAAGTCTGGTTCTGTTGTGTATTGTGGTTCATCAGATGGTGTTGTGAACTTTTGGGAAAAAGAGAAGAAGAATTGGACACATGGTGGTGTACTAAAGGGTCATAAGTTGGCTGTGTTGTGTCTTGAATCAGCTGGGAATCTTGTGTTTAGTGGATCAGCAGATAAGAACATTTGTGTTTGGAGAAAAGAAGGTTGTGTTCATACATGTTTGTCTATGTTGACAGGACATAATGGACCTGTGAAATGTTTGGCTGTTGAACAGGATAAAGAATCAACAACAAGTGATAAAAAATGGGTACTTTATAGTGGGAGTCTTGATAAGTCTGTCAAAGTTTGGAGTGTTTCTGAAATGGCACCAATTATGCACAATGGAGATGTTCAATAGATGTTGTAATTTGTCTATGTTGCTTAGACTCTGAAAAGAGTCAACGGGTGTGTGTCGGATTCTCCAAAAGTAGTGTATTTTTGGAGAATCTAATATGGGTGTGGCATTGAAAGTGATGAGTTTGAGCAACTAATTAGGTATCTGTGAAAAAGTGTTTGATGTGTGTTGTGTTTTTTTTACACTCATTGGGAAATAGAGAAGATTTGTTGGGGGTTATTATTGTAAAATTGTAAGATTTGTACAATTAAATGGTGTGTAAATTTGTTGGCCATTGGTTTCTTATATTATATATAATTTTTTGGTATATAATGTTCTTTTTCACATGTTGAACAAGGGGTAGTACAAGAATATTCACCTGTTGTCCATGGAGTATGCCTTTTAGGCTCTGACTCACTCTCTATATGGACGAACCTTGTGGAGAAACCCTTTGGGTTTTCGAGGGATTGGATTCCGAACCAATGTTTGTGTTAGTCTTTGTTTTGAAAAATATAACTAGTTTTGAGTTTGATTCAAGAAAGAAGAATTGTGGTAGTTTGACATCTAGCATAGAAATAGTTTTAGTGACGAATCATTTAAATGAGGATTAGTACAAGAATATTCACTTGTTGTTCATGGAGTACGCTTTTCAGCCTGATTTTAGGCTCTGATGACTCTATGTGGACGAAACTTGTGGAGAAACCCTTTGGGTTTTCGAGGGATTGGATTTTGACGAATGTTTGTGTTAGTCTTTGTTTTGAAAAATATTACTAGTTTTGAGTTCGATTCAAGAAAGAAGAGTTGTGGTAGTTTGACGTCTAGCTTAGAAATAGTTTTAGTGATGAATCGTTTAAATGAGGATTAGAACAAGAATATTCACCTAGTGTCCATCTACGCCTTTCAGCCTGATTTTACACTCTGACTCGCTCTCTATGAACGAACCTTATAGAGGAACCCTTTGGGTTTTCGAGGGATTGGATTCAAACCAATATTTGCATTACTCTTTGTTTTGAAAAATATAACTAGTTTTGAGTTCAATTCAAGAAAGAGGAAGAGTTGTTATATAGTTTGACATATAGTATAAAAATAGTTTTATTGATGAATCGTCTAAATGAACGAGAACAAAGCGGAATAGAAAAAGAAATTGCATATATTATCCAAGAGTCATAGGCTACAGGTTGCAACAATCTTGATTTAAGACATCTCCAATATCTTATACATATGAAATGAAGGTACAAACTTGCATTATTATTCAATAGAAAGGAGGGATTAATCGACCAACTTGAACTGGTTGATTCTAACGATAACAAATGCATCAACAACCATAAAGGTTGGCACTGAGGCGCGGAGCAATGAGAACATCCAATGGTGTTGCTTTAGGTATAGTCAATCCCGGACTCTCGGTCAAGTCAATAGGTTGACCATCAATAGGCTTAGTAAACTCAAAAGCATGAAGAATACGCGCCAATGTCAAATGAAGAACTTGTAGAGCCAGAGAAGCACCAGGACAAGATCGTCTACCAGAACCAAATGGAATGAGCTCGAAATCTTTACCTTTCACATCAACATTACTCATCAAGAATCTATCTGGATTAAAACAATCAGGATCTTCCCAAATTCTTGGATCTCTTTGGATTTTCCACACATTTACTATTAATCTAGTACCAGGGGTAATTTTATAGCCACTAATTTCACAATTATCCATTGCTTCTCTTGGTCCTAATAATGGACCAGCAGGGTATAATCGTAATGTTTCTTTAATAATAGCTTGAATATAAATTAAATTATTTATGTCTGATTCATCAATTTGTCTATTTTTTCCAACATGTAGATCAATTTCTTCTTGTGCTTTTGTTAATATTTTTGGATTATTTAGTAGTAATGAAATGGCCCATGTTAATGTCCCTGCTGTTGTGTCACTCCCTCCAAGAATAAGTGCCTACACCAAAATACAAGTGTGGATTTAGGATATCGGGGAGCGGATTCTCGAAAACTCAGTAATTTTTGTATAAGTCATGTATTTATATTGAGAAATCTATTAATTATCTGACAATTGTTTATTGGGAACCATGGTAACAAAGTAAGCTCTTGTTCTAGCAACCAAAAAACAGAACCTACATAAGTTTTGTTGCTCTCCTCGATGAGCAAGGAGGGTTAAATTCGTCATATACGATAACATAAATTAATTTTACACAAGATATCGTTTTAAAGGTAAACATAATATTCATTTATGATGTTACACGGTTAAAACGGTATCCATGTTGAAAAAAGGGAAAAGGTCAAAATTGCTTCTTAACTATTGAAAATAGGACAATTATACCCTTATGTTTTGATTTTAGTTTTCAGATATATTGAGAAATCCATTAAATATTTGAAAACTATTTGTTAGGAACCATGGTAATAAAGTAAGCTCTTGTTCCCACAAAAAAAGGGAACATGTGTAATCTTTGTTGCTCTCATCGTTGAGGGTTCAATCCCCCATATATGATAGCATAAATAAATCTTACACAACATGTATTCATTTATGATGTCACATGGTTAAAACTTTATCCGCATTGAAAAAAGGAAAAAGATCAAATTGCCCCTTTAACTCTTGAAAATAGGACAACTATATCCTTATGTTTTAATTTTAGTCCAAAGAATTACTCAAATTGTTCTTGCAACATTACATAACTACAATAATTAATATAGCACTACAACAACTATATACTATACTAATAGTGATTGTTCTAAAAAATGTTTTAAATTCGAATTTCATCAATAAAATACTTTAAACAACATATATATCACATTAATTTCTCGATAAATATTACGTATAATCAAAATTAGACTTTTTCGAACTCGAGAACGTACCAGGCAAGTAGACTTGATACTTGTATCAGCATCATATGGAAAATTAGAGAGTCTACCTTCTTCTTCTAGTGATAACATGACATCGATAAAATCTTGTACCGCGGAATCAGTAGTACTCTTAGCTTCAATACTTGTACATTTTCTTTTCTCACGATGTTCTTTTAACCATCCTTCAAGTATAAAATCAAGTTCTTTAGCTGTTTTTTTCATGGCTTTTTCATGTCCATTTATATCAAACCAACCCAAAATTGGAAATGCATCTGATGGTACAAAAATTCCAATTAAATGGAAAAATTGATTTATTGCTTTTTGACATCTTCTAGCTTCATCATCGTTATCACACGTTGCTCCGGCACCAAAATAACGTTTTCCGGCTACCATTCTAACGATAACATTGAGTGTTAAGTCCTCGAACCACCTTTTGAGCTCTACGAGTATTGGTCTGCGAGTTTAAAGGTGTTAAAGTTAGCTCATGATATAACAAGTACCAAATTTTGTAATGTGCATGCTAAACTAAATTAAAGCATGTTATATCATATGACTCTATTTGTTAATTTTGACTTATTTTAACTTATTCAATTTACTTGACACTAACTTTACCTGTCAGAATTGTTATCGACCCACAATTTGTATAACTCTTGGATCCCGATATCCACTTCGGACACTTGAACATACTTGAGAGCATCAAGTCTTCGATTTGATAAAAGTTCAAACATCGCAATTTTTCTCATCTCGCGCCAAAAAGGGCTATAAGGTGCAAACCCAAAAACCGCATAACCATAGCCCATATGCTTTGCAGCCACAGTTGTGGGCCGGCTGGCTAAGGCCTTGTCATTCAAAGTAAAACATTCTTTTGCCATTTCCCAACTACTAACCACAAAGGCTCGGCGAGTGCCGAGCCTTAGATTAAATGCTGGCCCATAATTGTCGGCCATGGCACCGAGCGTTCGATATAGAAGTTGCTCGGTGCCACCTAGTAAGGGGAGATGACCGATTATGGGCCAGGCACCAGCTGGCTCGGGAACTTGTTTAGAAGTGGAGTGGTTGTTAGTTTTTTTGAAAATAAAATATAAGAAAATAAGCGCTCCAATAATGAGTGGTAAATAGGAAGAGGTATCCATATTTTGAATTGAAGATTTTGGGAAATGAAAGAAATTGAGTTAATTATGAGGAAAATTTTGAATCAATTTATAGGCTTATTTCAACAACTTTTTTTTGAGTTATATAGCATGAAGCATTCTCTTAAAACTTGATGGCATGGTGCATGTTATAGTCCTTTTCATTGACTTAATAGAGTATTTGTTTACCATATGTCATGTTGTTGACATATATATATATATAACTTCAAGTTGTTTGAGTTTGTACTATGTTAGGGAATGCTTTACCTCAATATTAAACTTTTCGGCGTGAATTCAAAAGTAATCGGGCTCTAATATGGATATTAGACATCAATTGAGAAACCAAAAAAAAATCTTTATATTTGTGAGTAAGACTAGTTTTAACCTATATATTCATACAACGTAGTGTTACTTTAAGTGTAATATTTGTTTTGATTGTTATTTAATTTTTTTATATTGTATTGTTAAATTCATTGTTACGTAACAATAATGAAAAGTGTCATTTTATATAACATTCAATTTGATGTGATCACGTCGTTATCTTATTTACTTTTCCTTATCTCGCCTTCAATTATTATATAATAATTTTTTTTTTACTCTTTATCCTACTTTTTACTTTATTTTATAATAATTCTACATCATATCCTACTTTAATGAAACGAAATGCAATTATTGCTTCAATTCCAAAAGGTATAGCAATGACCCAAAACATACAATGTAATACGATACATTATGAAATAGTAAGTAATATCGATCCAAATAAAGGCATATGTAGCCTTTCAGCTACGAATTCATCTGAATCTATAACTTCCGACGCAAACTATAAACCTCTCCCTTTTTTCTTTCAAAATCTCAATTTAAAAGCCCACCTAACCAAATCAACCAAACATTGGCCCAAAAAAAGTGAATGAAAAAGCCCAAAATAAGCAAAAAAATCCACCTGAAAGACAAAAACACAAAAAAAAGCAGCACAACTTTGCCTTGAGATCTCCTCTACTGATCCAAAGAAGGAAGAAGAAGAAGAAGATGACGGTTTTCCACTTCTTCAACTGTGCAATCCTTACATTCGGACCTCATGCTGTCTATTACTCAGCAACCCCTTTGTACGTTTTTTGCTTAAAACTTGGTTTTTTCATCGATCTTTTTATATGCAATTTGTTTTTTTTTTGTTTTCAATTCCCATGTTTTTGATTTTGGGGTTTCATGTTAAGAAATTTAATGACCTGTATTGACTTTTATATGGTTTTCTGGCTTCTGGGTATGCTGGATTTAGTATTTTTTGCTTCTAGGAGTTGATTTAATTTTTTTTCAAGAATCGATTTTGATCTCTTTATATGAAATTTGGGTTTTGTTTTCAATTCCCATGTTTTTGATTGAGTGATTTTTGTTTGGGGTCTCATGTTTTGTGTTTATAGGCAATTTAATGAACTCTTATATGATTTACTGGTGCATTGAATTTAGTTTTTTTTTAATTATAGGAGTTAATGTTTAAGTATTAGTCAAATTATTCAAAAGATGTTATCTTTTATAGGTTATGATTAAACACTGTTATTGGTTATGACTTAAAATTAATTGTGAGCAGCTGTTATCGATTCTTAAGTGTTTTATCATGATATCTGAAGTTTTAAGTGTATTTTAGTCACGTGTTTAGTGTTAATTGGCAATTTAATGATCTGTGTTGACTCTTATTTGATTTTCTGGTTACTGGGTATGCATTGAGTTTTTTGTACTTCCTTTGTTTCGATTTGTTTGTCTGGTTTGGACTTGGTGCGAAATTTAAGAAAGTAAAGTAGGTTTTTGAATCTTGTGGTATTAAACTAATTGATACGTAAAATGTATCAAAATATCTTTTAATCGTGTGGTCTTGAATATGTCATGTGGAGAGTTACAATTGAAGAGTTGCCAAAAAGAGAAAAAAAGACATTCTTTTTGAAAACGGAGGGAGTATCTTTTAGTTCTAGGAGTTAATGTTAAACAGTGAGAAGAGTTTTTGATTGGTAGTATTAGTCAAATTATTCAAAAGATGTTATCTTTATAGGTTATGAATAAAACATTGTTATTGGTTATGGCTTAAAATTCATTCTTTTACTTTAATCATGAGCCGCTGTTATCAATTCTTAGGTGTTTAATCATGATATCTGAAGTTTCAAGTGTATTTTTTTTATCAGGGTAGGATGCAGGGCTTTGGGTGGGGGTTCCTTGGAACCCAGTAAATTTTTACGTAGATTCAGAAATTCAGTATTTTTATTGAAAAATTTATTGAACATATAAGCAATTTGTGTTGGCAATATATGTTGGCAACCCGTTAACAAATTAGCCTCTTGGTCCAGTGGTAGAATTGGAACCCACTTATGTTTTGCTGCCCTCCTTATCGAGGGTTCAAATCCCTTTGGGGCACTTACCATAATTTTAGATGTCAGGAACCCATAACTTTTAAATCCAAATCCACCTTTATTTTTTATCATGTGTAAGTAGCAAAAGTTTGTGCAAAAAATGATGCATTTATTTGTTAAGTGCATAATCTAGGTAAGGTTTTTCGATACTATGATTTTGGCTGTTGTGAATGATATTTTTTTTTTTGAAAAGGCAAGTAGTATTGATAACAAATCTAGCACTAAGAAAGTACAGTAAATATATCAGAAAAAGTCAACCCTGGCTATCTACACTAAAGATTCTATGATTTGTAACAGTGTATCTGCATCTTCAACTAAATCCATTTTACACCAAAAAGAGACCAAAAGAATACAGTTAGACTTGATTTTCCTGATTTAGTTCCTCTGTCCATCGAAGCATCTTCTATTTCTCTCCTTCCAAATGCTCCATCATATTGCAGCAGGTGTAGAATTCCAGTCTCTCCTCAAAATATTTAAGCAATCCTTTTCTATTCCAACACAGGAGAGTCTGTTATGAATGATATTGTAGTGGATCAGCTTTATTTTGTTCTAATAGTTTCAAGCAGGTGACTGTAGCTATCGGTTTATCTGATTAATGTTTGGTCAAGCATATATACACACACACACACACACACACACACACACACACACACATCTATGTTGCTCGGATTCTTTAGAAATGTTGACAGGTGCGTGTGGGATTATCCAAAAGAAGTGCATTTTTGGAGAATCCAACACGGGCGCGGCAACATTTTTGGAGAGTCCAAGCAAACATAGATCTACAAATATACTTATGCTGCTAGGCTTGTTTAATCTTCTTCCCTATTTTATCTTGTTTAGACCTCAATATCTGAAACTGATACTTGATAATATTATGTTTCCTCATCGTTTTCTTGTTATGCATTCAAAAGTTAGTCAAATTGGACTGTTGTTATGTATGATATAATTGTCTGTCCTTCTTGAGTGAGTCGTTCTAGTATGTTCTTTTTTCTCTTTAATCTATGATTTTAGAATCAAGTCAACCTTATCATTTGTGACACATTCCATGACATGGAAGGGAGGACTCTATAAACCAATACCGTATTTTTAACAGAAGTTTTCTTTTTTTGTAAAGGAAATTTGAACAGAAGTTGAAACTATGATGTTTTTATGCAGGTCTGAGTATGACACACTGTGGACTTCAATAAAAGCTGCGGTTGTTTACCTTTTTACCGCACTAGTTAAGGTAACTGATTATGCCATTAGTCCATGACCATTAATTCATACTATTTTTACTTAATGGAATTAGCTCTTCCCAATAACAATATGAAGAAAAAATAGCTGAGAGATGAATTAAGTTTTACCTCCGTGTACCAATTTAACCAGAAAAAATGCCTAAGAATATAAACTTAATTTCCTGGACGTTACTTTTGTTTGTTTATTCCTTAATATATCCCATCGAGCTCATTTAGATTCTTTTCCTTTCCAGCTAGTTTGTCTAGCAACATTTCTTAATGTATCTGAAAGTGAAAGCGACAATTTTGATCCATATCAGGTATTTCAATATCCCTCTTTTAATATGTTTCCTTTATCATTGTGACCATCATGGTCACTATCATCTTATTTTTGGCAGTTTAGCTGTTGTCTTGCTGTCAAGGACGATTTTTTGTTTTTGGAAATTGGTAGTGTTTGTCAAGGATCAATTTCTATATTTGATGTTTTATCTATATTAGCCTTAGCTTCTATAAAGTAGGATTGCTGGCCTTTATCACCCCAGAACCCTATTCTTTTTTCCTTCCATTTTTCTTAAAATCATACTGGTGACATAGCATGGTGAAAGTTTACTGTCAGAATGAGAGCCTGCAGCTTATAAATGTCTGCTTTCGTCTAGACGCAATATTTTTTTTTGAAAACTGCTCTCGTCTTAACATAATTGAATTTAACTGTCTGTAGACGACACATATTTCAAGGCTTGTTGAAGTGTAGGCTTGCTGTATATAGACTGAGCTTGAAGTACTTTTGAATCTTCTTTTTCTTAGACCATCCCTTTTCCCAACCATTTGATTTTATCCATCTAGGCTCTACCAGTCTCTCCTTTTTTTTTTATTCCTTCAAAGACCAGATCTATTCGAGCAATTGCTTGAAAAACCCTCAGAGTTGGATGACATGGGAAATTGGACTTGGTGAGAAACACTCAACCGGAGCCCACAAAGCTACCCATTCCAATTCTCTTTTCGTTGCTTCAACATGAAAGGAGGAATGTCTCTTTTGGTTTCTTTGCCTAGGAATTGAATCCGTGCTGATCACAATGATAAACCAAAACAAACAGGAACTCAAAGCATTAAGGCTGATTCAGTTGAAACTAATGAGAGGACAATGTTTACATTGTACCATTTTTACAAAAACTCGGCTCAATGATGAATCAAATGATCAATGTGTGTTCTCTTCATGTGGTCCATACACTAATAACTTTTCAATGGAGGTTGATCTTTGGTGTAATTTCTTGATGTCTAGAAAAAAAAGTTCTAACTTTTTTGCAATTTAATATGGTTTTGCATTAGTATATATTTAAGAGCAAAATTTGCGCTGATCATAAACTGCTCCTTCCCTTTTTATAGGAATTGTTGAAGGCTTTATTTGGCTTTATCGAAGTTGCAGGCCTATATTTTGCATTGACACAGTTAACCCACAGAAATATTTCGCAGAATCATAAGTTTCAAGCTGTTGGACTTGGTGAGTATGATTTATTTCTTCCTGAAATAACATACCTTGGTCAAATTTTGATTACTGAGTGAGTAAACCTATTTAGCATGACAAGTCAGTTGGAAATCCAGCAATTGAGAATTAGTTGTTTCAAAATGCTAGCCTACATAATTTGGCGAATACCTGTTTTAATTGGTTCACTGGATAAGGTAAAAGAGTATTTATAAAATGGAAGGCAGATAATGGGGTATCATCGCCTGAAGGAACACTTTAACTGTGCTAACTTCTTCTATAACTGTTTGCGTGCTTGAAGCTTTTAGCTACATGAGAAGATAGTATGTTATTAAGTTATGGTTTGTATGACTACCTAAATCATGAACTATTCTTTGTTCCAACTTCCAAGACATGAGTTGTTTAACCTGAGACCATGGGAAAACGAGTATCTTGTCTTGTACCATTGTTAGGATTAACAATGCCCACCTAACAGCTTTCCTACATGTTTTGCCAGTGAGACAGAAAACCATGTCATGATTTTTTAGCAAAGTTGTGGATTGTGAATCTGAACTGAGTTGCTAGCAAATATATCCGACTTAATATAAATTGGATTAGTGTCTTTCTCATTGACAGCATTTCTTCTTGTGAAAGTTTGTTAAAGCACAAACTTGAATAGGTAAAGTCATATTGCCTCATTTCAAATATTATTAAAGGTGCAGGCGTAGGTGGTCAAAGGAGTCGTATGATTGAGAATGAGAGTTCCAATGGCAGTATTTGCAGCTTAAGAAGCGGACACATGGCAATAGTATTTTCTCGTTTGTTGGACATAATATTTAGTTCCATCATGGTGATCTTATTGTGGTACACTGATTCTGATAAAAATGAAATACTAGATGAGAGACTTAGATCTACCAACATTGTGACCCTTTAGAATTTTTTTGTGAAGTTAAACCAAGGAGTAGCAATTGAAACAAATGTACATATCAAAAAGAAAAAGAAAGAATATTTTCCTTTGAAAATGCTGCAACTTTCTGGCTTCTAACGTCATTGTTTTTGTGTTCACAGGGTGGGCTTTTGCTGATTCTGTTCTGCATAGACTGGTACCTCTTTGGTTTGGTGCTAGAGGATTGGAGTTCACATGGGACTACATCTTGCAAGGCCTAGAAGCAAATGCAAATTTGGTAGAATTTTATTCTTCGTGGTCAATTTATTAGCCTTTGCAGTGTAGCACCTCCTTCCCCTCAAAATACCCGACCCTGTAAATCCCATCTCCCACGCCCAAAAGAAAAGAAGGAAGAGGGAAGAGAGAACATCGCCTTTGTTATTTAGTATAATGTATTACTATGCAGCATGGAGTTGAGATGAAGTCTATCATGTCTTTCCTATTAGTTATTCTTTTTTACTTCAACATTTGGTCTTATTTCTTTCTTCAGGTTTTCAGTATATCACTAGCAGCATTGGGTTCTCTTATGTGGCTACGGAAAAACAAACCCAAGACTTTGATACCTATCATATATGCATGTGCTGGGATTGTGGCAACAATGCCAACCATAATCAGGTCTGTTTTTCTTATTATAGTAAATTAATCCAGAATGAATGCAAATATCAATTAGCTGCTTCACTGAGTGTAGAAGGGTAGAGAGGTGGGCCCATTATCCCCGAGTTTGAAATGGTGTAGTCGGTTCTAAGGGTGACCCAGATAGATCTCTCTAAAAAATTTGAAAAAATAAGTAGCTGTTTCACATGAATGAAGCAGTGAAACTTTTGGATTGTAATAGTAAATCCTTCTACTGCCCCGAGAAGATGTTTTAGAACTAGAAAAATTGTGTACAATGATAGTGGATATGGCTGGACACTAAGTTGCTCGGACTCTTCACTTTTGGTGCCACACCCGTGTTGACACGACGTAGGTGTGGGATCCATACCAGATCTGGTCAACCAATTTTGGGCACTTTGACCAAAAGCAATGGAGAAATTCGAGACTGATAAAAACTAAAGCTAAAGTGAAATTGAAGAAAATGGAATACCTTGTATATAGCAATTTATGTGTCAGTCCTTTTCCTTTTATCTTCGGGATTCTCCTCCTGATCAATGTTTTCTCCTTGGAATATCTTGTAAGATTTCCATATAATGTCTCTCACGATTTAGACATTTTTATAACTCTAATTTTAGATATTTGAATTGTTTTTAGCCGAATTCCCACACCTGGATCCGTAACCCCGAATCTTAGAATTTGGATCATAAAGGATCTGATCTCTAGATCCGCACCCGTATCAAACACTCGCACCCGAATCCGAGCAGCTTAGGCTGGGAATAAGGAGGATAACAATTATCAAAATGCATTCTGCACAGACCAAGTTAAAAGGAAGTCCATTTAGATCTACATTAGTTGTCACTGTCTTTTATAATAGAAACCAACTCTAGTTTAGGAAATTTCATGTTGTCTTTTCAAACCGTATAAACTTTTTAATACTCTCCAGTATCTAGTAAGTGCTCCAGTCAAAGAGAACTAATTCCAACAGTTAAGTGGAGAAGGGTAGAAGGGTGGACCCATCATCCCCGAGTTTCAAAGGTTGCGGTTGGCCCAAAGGGTTGGCTCCATACGGGTTTCTCAGTCACTAAAAAATAAAATAACATAAAATGGGTTGGACATGGGGTCAGTTTGCATTGCTAAGTTAACAATTATTTGTCCAGTTTTAATTTGACATGAATTTGTAAGCTGAGAACCTGATCTTGGAGCACTAACTTCTCTTTGAAGAAAATAATTGCTTGTGTTTTAGTCGTCTTTTTCATGTCTGATTCTAAAAACAGATTTGCTAAGCTACTGCTGTGGTGTTTGCAGTTATCTGAGACGAGGCTTGGGGTGGCACCTTCCAAAAGTAGTTGGCTTTGAGCTTTTCAGCTCATTGCTAATTGCTTTTATCAGTTGGCAGTTGTTTGTTGCATGCCAGAGACCGTCTAACTGAGTTGATTACTCATTGGCTTTTCGTCATGGAAGTTGGCGTTCTTCAGCGATGAGTATGTTCTATCCGGTATTTGGACTAAAGCTTTTCATGTCCTCCTTTACCATTCACTCTGCAAGTCAGGCTTCGTAACCTTATAATATCTTAAGAACAAATTTGACGTGGAGGGATTTCATTGGTTAGCAATTTTGTCATGTACTGGTTTATGAAAGATTAGAATATATTGATGAATCATTTGGCATTTACATGTCTGAATATTTATTACATTTCTGAGTTCCACCAATGATCCGGGAGTGTTCCTGCACAAAAGTGCTTTGTATCTATGTTGCTTGGACTCTTCAAAAATGCCAACGGGTGCGTGTCGGATTCGCCAAAAGTAGTGTATTTTTGGAGAATCCGAGACGGGTGCGGCATCAAAAGTGGAGAGTCCGCGCAACTAAGCTTTGTATTGATAGAGTTATTGATTCATTTTTCGCAATATGTAGTTTTTTGTGGCATGGATAGTTACAGCCTAGGTGCATTTGATTGGCACAAATTCCATGGGATTATGTTTCACAGTGTTTTGAAAGGGCAGAATTGGGGTTCTCCCCCGGGTGAGGCCACGAAGCTTATGCCCTAGGCGCCCGGACATATGCCTAGAATGCACCCTACGCCCTACACACGGAACTCGCCCCATGGTTCTTATGTAATCGTGTGTAATTAGCCTTGTAAATCCTCTTCAAAAGTTAATAATATTACGAGTAATTTAAATATTCATGGGCCTTATGCCTCGTCAAGACCTATGTGAAACGCCTCCATTTTTTCTTTTTTTTTTGGTTTTCCACCCTGTGTCCGGTACCCAAATTGGATCCCGACTAAATTTGGATTCGCGCTGGGAAGTCCCACATTGGGGGAAAAGAGCTCCCTAACAAAGGCGACTCCTTATCCTAAGGGACTCGAACACGAGATCTCTTGGTTAAGGATGAATGAGTACTTACTACTCTATCACAATCCTTGTTGGTCTTCCACCATTTTAAAACACTGATGTCCCATACGTACATATATCTATAAAAATATATATCCATTTGTCCCAGTTTATATGACTTAATTTCCTTTTTAGTTAGTCCCAAAAAGGATGACACATTTCTATATCAAGTAACAATTTATCGTTAAAATGCTCATTTTATCTTTAATGAAATGATTTATAGCCACACAAATATGTATCACTTATTTTAGACCATGAATTTTAAAAGTTTTCCCCTCTTTCTTAAACTCTGTGTCAAGTCAAACTAACTCATATAAAATAGGACGGGGGAGTATAAGATTTATAAATTTATTACAATTAAACAGTAGCCCAAGAAAATCATGTTACGTCAAAGTAAATCTCCCTACTTGTTTGTAGAATGATCCATTTATTTTGTTTGTTGTTTATATTGTGAGCAATGTTAAACCAATGACTTGGAGCAATTTAAGGTTTACCTTTGTTTCCTCTATTATTCTGTGGTGAAATTTATTGTATGATTCATCACCATTGGCCTAATGACTCAATTCAAACACTGCATTGACATTATTTGACCTCATACAACAACTATATCTCCCACAAAAAAAGTGAAAAAATCAATCTTCATTTCTTATATGATGAACATTTCTTATCTTGAATAATTGTTATTGTGTTTAATATATAGTTCTTTTGTATATCATCTTCCTTAGGGGCAGCCTTGGGGGTTGGTTCTTCCGAGGCAGCTTGTTAGTCGGAAATTCCCCTTAAAAAATGCAGGTGTATCGATGTTTTTTCAGTTTGTTGCTGATCTCTGCTGTTCTGTTTTCTTTCTCTTGTGCACTCTCTGATCATGAAGCATCATTGCTTGCACGGCGACAACTCTCAACACTTCCTGAAAATGGTAATTTACCCGATAACTATGAACTCAAGGTGAATGTAGAATACGCATTTTCTAATTCTAGGCTTAGACGTGCTTATATTGCGTTAAAGGCATGGCAAGAAGCTATATATTCTGACCCTTCTGAATTCACTAGCAATTGGAAAGGTCCAGATGTTTGTAACTATAAAGGCGTGTTCTGTTCGCCTGCTTTAGATGATCCTAATGTCACTGTTGTTGCTGGGATTGATATGAATCATGCAGATATAGCAGGTTATTTTCCTGTAGAATTAGGATTATTGACAGATGTAGCTTTGTTTCACCTAAATTCCAATAGATTTTGTGGAATTGTTCCTGAGAGTTTTTTGAAGCTTACGTTGATGCATGAGTTTGATGTTAGTAATAATCGTCTTGTTGGCCCTTTCCCTAAGGTTGTTCTGAACATGTCTAGTCTTAAGTACTTGGATTTAAGGTTTAACAACTTTGAAGGAGAGTTGCCTCCACAGTTGTTTGACAAAGATCTTGATGCTTTGTTCTTGAAT
The DNA here is from genome assembly GCF_900185275.1 of Solanum verrucosum. Taxonomy (NCBI): domain Eukaryota; kingdom Viridiplantae; phylum Streptophyta; class Magnoliopsida; order Solanales; family Solanaceae; genus Solanum; species Solanum verrucosum. The sequence goes on along the minus strand of NW_026020011.1, from coordinate 4,772,264 downwards.
GATAATCGATTTGTGTCTACCATCCCTGAGACTCTTGGTAACTCTTCAGCTTCTGTCATTGTGTTTGCTAATAACAAGTTTCATGGCTGTATTCCCAGTAGCATTGGGAAGATGTCGAATTTGGATGAGATTGTGTTCATGAACAATGATCTTGGTGGATGTTTGCCTGTTGAAGTCGGGTTGTTAAAGAATGTAACAGTGTTTAATGCTGCTGGGAATTTGCTTTCTGGGATATTGCCAAAAACACTTGATGGTCTTTCACATGTTGAGGAATTGGATATTTCACATAATACTTTAACTGGGTTTGTTCCGGAGAATCTATGTTCATCATTGAGTTTGAAGAAGTTTGTGTTTTCGTTTAATTACTTTAATGGGGAGGCTAAAGGTTGTGAAGCGCGAACAAGGAAAGATATGAGTTTTGATGATAGGAACAATTGTTTGCCTGGTAGAGCAAAACAAAAGTCTCAAAAAGAATGTCAACCTATTGTGAGTAAGCCTATTGATTGTAGTAAGGCTAAATGTGGAGGGCCTTTAACAAAATCTCCTCCTAGTAAGAAAAATGAAGTGCCACCAAAACCAACACCAGCACCAAAACCTCGACCTACCCCTAAGTCACCACCCACCCCAAAGAAGGCTTCTCCTCCACCAACACAAGTCGTTTCATCGCCCCCTCTAGTACATTCTCCACCACCACGTGTCCATTTTCCTCCTATTTCCTCTCCACCACTACCCATCCACTCCCCTCCACCACCTATAGTACATTCTCCACCACCACATGTTCATTCTCCTCCTGTTTCCTCTCCACCACCACCTCATGCCCAATCTCCACCGCCACCTCTAGTACATTCTCCACCACCACCTGTCCACTCTCCTCCTCCACATGTTTCCTCTCCACCGCCATCTCCAGTACATTCTCCACCACCACATGTCCACTCTCCATCGCCACCTTTAGTACATTCTCCACCACCACCTGTCCACTCTCCACCGCCACCTTCAGTACATTCTCCACCACCACCTATCCACTCTCCTCCTCCACATGTTTCCTCTCCACCGCCACCTCCAATACATTCTCCACTACCACCTGTCCACTCTCCACTGCCACCTTCAGTACATACTCCACCACCACCTGTCCACTCTCCACCGCCATCTTCAGTACATTCTCCACCACCACATGTCCACTCTCCACCGCCACCTTCAGTATATTCTCCACCACCACCTGTCCACTCTCCTCCTCCACATGTTTCCTCTTCACCGCCACCTCCAGTACATACTCCACCACCACCTGTCTACTCTCCACCGCCACCTTCAGTACATTCTCTACCACCACCTGTCCACTCTCCTCCTTCACATGTTTCCTCTCCACCACCACTTCCTATCCACTCCCCTCCACCACCTCCTATCCAATCTCCACCGCCACTTCTAGTACATTCTCCACCACCACCTGTCCACTCTCCTCCTCAACCGCCACCTGTCCATTCCCCTCCACCACCACCGGTCCACTCCCCACCACTACCCGTTCACTCTCCTCCTCCTCCTGTTTCTTCCCCACCACCACCCGTCCACTCTCCTCCTCCTCCTGTTTCTTCCCCACCACCACCCGTCCACTCCCCACCACCTCTCGTCCACTCACCACCTCCACCACCACCACCACCGGTCCACTCCCCATCGCCACCTTTCGAGCATGTTTTCCTTCCACCAGATATTGGTTCAATTTACGCATCGCCACCACCACCGATCTTCCAAGGATATTAATTAAGCAATGAATGAAACTTCGTCTCGTTTCCACCTTTTTAGTACGTAAAATATTGCATAAATTATATGAACCACATATTATAAGTACTAAATAACATCCTATCCCTTCTAGTTTTCTATTTACCAAAAATTCCTTAAAAATGATGTTTGCGGGATACATAGCGTTGTGCACGGGATACATTAGGTTTGATACATTCCACATAGCGGGATACATAGCGTTGTGCACGGGATATGTTATGTTTGATACATTCCACATAGCGGGATACATAGCGTTGTGCACATGATACATTATGTTTGATACATTCCACATAACGGGATACATATCGTTGTGCACGGGATACATGCAAGATACATAGCGTTGTGCACGGGATACATAACATTTGATACATTCCATATAGCGGGATATATAACGTTGTGCACGGGATACATGCGGGATACATAGGTAAATAAGGGATTTTTGAATTTTTTTAAATAAGTAGGGATATTAAGGTAAGTAAATGAGTGTAGTTAAGTAATTTGTCCTAAAATATTTAGTACATGCAGAATTACATCATCATATCTCTTAATGTAAGATTATTATCTAATATATGGTGATGTTTTTCTTTCTTCAAACTGATACAATATAATCTTGGAAAAGAATTTTGTATATGAATTGTTGTAGGAGTATTTTTTTTGGAAAAATTACAGAAATCCACCTTTTAGTTTACTTATTACCATTATTCCCTATAAGTTTTACAAATTTCCAAAATTCCTCATTTTCGCGCATCAGATTAATGTATCAATGCTCATATTATTGTATCTTGCGCATCAGATTAATGTATCAACGCTTATATTATTGTATCTCGCGCATCAGATTTATGTATCAGAGCTATATAAGTGCTGATACATGCGCGAGATACAATAATATAAGTGTTGATACATTAATCCTATGCGCGAGATACAATAATATAAGCGCTGATACATTAATCTGATGCGCGAGATACAATAATATAAGCGTTGATATACTAATTTGATGCGCGAAAATGAGGGATTTATGTAATTATAAACTTTTAAGGGATAAATTGTAATTTTGCTTTTAAAGTATGTGATTTCTGTAATTTGCCCTATTTTTTTAATTTTAACTTTTGTCTTGTTAATTTCAATAGCAAAATTTCAAACACACTCACATGTTTGTGCAAGGATTTAAGAATGATTCTTGTTTTTTTCCTCGTGACTCGAATCTATAATTTTAAAATTTAAGGTGAAATATATTTACCATCTGAACCAACCATCTTTGTCGAAGTTAGAACAATAAAGTACCAACGAATTTAACACAAAATTCTTTCTTTTGTTAATTTAGCTGATCATCAATACGATTTGTTGATGTGTTGAAAATCACAAGCTTATAACAAATGAAATATAAGTTGACTAAAACAAGTACAATAACTTTTCTATCATATTCAAAATAAAATATATTTAATGATAACGACCACAACAAACTCCTAAGTTCTAACATTATAATCACTTAATTTCAATCGATTACACAAGAGATTATATTGTTAATAATAGAGAAAAGGGTTTGAAAAATATTCTAACTTTGGTCGAAATTGTTGTTACGATACCAAACTTTGGAAAAGACCTTTTACCCCCTGTACTATTTAATAGTGTATTTTAAAGGTATATATGTGTCTACATGGACATCATAAATATTGCATCATTTTAAATAATAATGTGTCCACGTGGGCACATATATACCTTAAAAATACACTATTAAATAGTGCAGGGGTAAAACGTCCTCCATAAAGTTTGGTATCATAACAACAATTTCGGCCAAAGGTGGAGTATTTTTCAGACCCTTTTCCCTTAATAATATAACTAATACTCCCTCCATTTAAAAAAAGAACCATCTAGTATGACTTGTCACAGAGTTTAAGCAAATAAAGAAGACTTTTCAATTTCGTGGTCCTAAACTAAAGTTATATCAAATATCAAAATACCCTTTAATCTCGTGGCCTTAAACATACCACGTGGAACATAGTCCAAAAGTTATACAAATAAATAGATTAACTCTAATTAATAATGGAGAGATCACATACATACATCCTACCATAATCGTTGATAATCCTTAAATTCTTTTCAACATTTTATTCTAATTTTATTATAATAGTGACAGATTTTCCAACAATTAAGCAAGTTGACAATTGCCTAGCAAGAATTAAGAAGCTACCTAGCGTCAAATAAAGTGAAGACCAAGAAAAATTATCTATAATACGTATTAGTCTCCTGAATTAGTCTAATAGTTTCTTTCTAGAAAATTTATCAATTCAAAATTCTCCTTTACTATGGAACTAAAAAATCTTTTGATGGCCCTAAAAATAAAGAAAATTCTTTTGATCAATTCAAATTTATCAAATCAGTAGATTTTTTTAAATATATACAAAAACGATTTGTCTTATTTTAAATATTTTATCTGCGCATAAGTCATTCCTCTTTATCTCCAGTACCTTATGAACATGTAACACGAACAAATTTCCTAGCTATTTCATAATCATTTACAAGAATTTATATTTTATTCTTTCATATATAATTATTTATTCATATTTTTATTTTAATAATATTAATATTAATATTAGTTTACTAAGTCGTCTGCCACATGGTTTGACAGAGAAACTAGTTAATTAAATTGTTTAATTAAAGCTATAACCAGCTCCAACTTGTACTTCTTTTTAACAAATAAATAATATATCTCAAAGTCATTAAGCAAATTCTTCAAAATATTAGAAAAATCCGTACAATATAGTTGGACTATTCAATTTCTTTATTTTCTTTTTAAAGAAGAGGTGACTCATGACTGTCAATTTTTTTATTTTCACGATATTCAGTATTGCATTAAAGCTCAATTAAATTTAAATTCGTATTAGAATGTCTCACAAATACCACTCAAATTTGAAACAACAACACAAACTTTACCACTACATCGTGAAGACAAGTCGAATCCGAAACTTCTGATTAAAAATAAAATAGTATTTTTTTTGGTTCCCCACTCGATGTTCGGAGCCCACATTAGAGCTCCGACTAAATCCGGATCGCTCACTGCAGGGCCCATTCGGGGGTGACGATCCCAACAAGATTTTCAACCCGCGACCTCTGGTTAAGGGTGAAGTACTCCCACAATGCACCACAACCCATGTTGATAAAAAAAATACTTATCACTTCATCACGACTTTCGTTTGGTGACTCATGACTAGCCGCTGACTTCACTGGCTTCACTGGCATGGCGTCTTTTTACAGTACGTGTGATTATTAGTTTTTGTTTTCTTTCTATTCTCACACGGTGTTTAGTACTTGTCAACTGTCAACCTTGACATGGTAAAGAATTGGGAAAAAATGTCATTTTTTTAAAGGATGTTCACACACGTATATACTGACAAATTGACTATACATCAAAAATAAAGGTATCGTGTTTCTGACTTCCAATTTTTTTACATAGAAAGTGTACTTAAGATATTCAAAATTCAAACATTTGACAATAAAAATTGAGTTTTCTATGGTTTTTTTCAACATCAAAACCAACTACATCTTGAAGAATTTCCATTTTCATGGCCTAAAAGCTAAATCTCACAACCCCACAAGCAATTCTTGAAAAAAAAATCTCATTTTTTGTCATCTTGACATGTTCTTAGTACTAATAGAAGTATAGTGTTCTAATTCTTCATTCTTGAAATAAAAATCTCATCTTTTTGTCATCTTGACTTGTTTTAGTGGTCTAATTTTTTCAATCTATTCTTGAAGAGTTTCAATTAGCCTAAATCCCACAACCCCACAAGCAATTCTTGAATTTTTTTGCTCAATTTTTGTCCTTATGGCATGTTTTTAGTACTAGTAGAAGCATAGTAAAGTTCTAATACTCATTTTTTTGAACCCCTCAAGCAATTCTTGAATTTTTTTGGCTCAATCTTGGTCCATATGACATGTTTTTTTAGTAATAGAAGCATATTTTGTATTGTTCTAATATTTGTTTGATCCTTTAAGTATATATATATTGATACTCGTTCTGAATTCACTGACTCCAAATCTTGAATTCGCGCGTCTGAACAATTGAAATGCCATTTCCAAGGAAAGCATTTTCATTGTTTTTAAGTTCCTCTGCTTCTGCTTCTGCTTCACCTTCTCATGTGTCTCCTAAGACTTATGGAGGTGGAGGAGGAAGGAGGCTTACTCGTGCACGTAAATTGAGACATGTTGGTGATGATGAGATTGATTTGCAGCCAAATGATTTTGGTTCTCAATCTATGCCTGTTTCTCCTGATTCCTATAAGAATTCAGGATCATCAGGGTCTCAATCAACTCGGTGTCATCAGCGTTGTCATTGGTCTAAATCCGTCGAGCCTCAGCCTTTGCCATTACCTGAGTTCAATTCTGTGCCAAAACAAAGTACTAGTGATGCTAATTTGCCTACCAGAGTACTCCAAGGGGATGTTTCAAATCCTGCTGTTATAAGGTCTGTTGTTTTAATTTGTTGATCACTATTTTTGCTTTTGATGAGGAAATGTTTACAATTTTGATCATTTATTTACTGGTTGTATCCTAACCTTAGCTGATAAGCGTTAGATAATGAAATGTATTTATTAGTTGTTACGTGTTTGGATAGAAGTGTTGGAACTGATAATAAACAGTTGATGTGTTTTGATAGAGTATTTTTCTGTTAAGATGACTAAAATACCATTAAAGCTACTTACAAAAAATATGAAATAAAGAGTGTCTATACTATGACAAGGACAAATGGCAATGTTTCTTATTTCATATGTAATGACAGGTCGAACTAAAACACAAAACCTTTTCTTACTAGGTGCAATCCGTTGGACAAAGATCCATTTTTTCACTTTTTTGGATTCTTTGGAGCCAAGGTGACAAACAACCCTGCATCTTTTTTATCTCTCCCGCATATTATTTGTATAAGTATTTCACATTTACGATTAAGTTTATGAAAATTGACCCACCTCTTGTTATTCTGGACAAAGGAGTCTTGTCTAATTCACTAATTCGGTGGAAGATACTGTTTTGTACTTGTAAAAGATTTTCGTAGGGATCTCAGAAGAAAATAGAATGGAGTGGGAGTTCGTTGTTCTGTCTTGAAGATGGTATTTTAGAGATTACAAAAGATACTTGAGATAAAATAATAAAATTTTAGTCAAATCAAAAGTGATTATAAGCTAAAATGTCATAAGTTGAAGGTGACCAACTAATGAGTTTCAACTGATTTTCGTTAATAAGTACTTGGCTTGCAAGTGTGTCTGCCGTCTGGTGCTTACCAAGCATATATAAGCCTAGAAGTGCTCATTAGCTGATGTGATCAACTTATAAGCCTACACAAACACTTCTATATGATGTATGTCCATTTCATTCTACTCGAACCAGTTCTTATTTTTAGTTTTAGTTTTAGTTTCTAGTACTTTTAAATAATGTCTGGTAAGAAAACTGAGATGTTTTTGATGTTTAGAGGACAATCATATTTTAACAAGTTTTTCACCAGCATCAATTTAATATAACATTCATCCTCTTTTATATGGACTTGGAATTAGCTACGTGAATCTCTGGTTGGTAGAGTTTAAAAGCTTCTTTCTCCTTTTCACTCTATCCTTGCTATGTCCAGAAGGCATGTTGTAGGTCTGGTTGATGTTTAAGTTCATGCACCAAGTTTTCATATTTGTGGAGGTAACTCACAACTTATAGATTTATCATAATGAAGGTTGTTGATGGAAAGTAACTGGTCTACCTGTTTCAAAGGCATTGGTTTGGTGTTTGTCGAACCGATTAATAGAATTCTTGATCCCTTGTGCCTGACCTCTCTTGGAAGAACAATTTATCAGAAATGATAAATAGTAATTACCCTCTTCTCGTGGAATGGTGTTTCCTGTCGAACCGATTAATAGAATTCTTGATCCCTTGTGCCTGACCTCTCTTGGAAGAACAATTTATCCGAAATGATAAACAGTAATTACCCTCTTCTCGTGGAACCGCAAAACTGAAGGAATATGTTATTTAACTCCTACCTAGTCTTAATAGCAAATCATGGAGGCTGCAGATTTTGTGTATAGATAGGAGTACTTCACGTAGAGATGATGGCTAGCAATATGTCAAAACTCAAATATATTGCGCGTTGCAGGGATCCTTCTCATCAAACTCCAGTGGAGATGGCAAATCCTGTGCATAGAAGATCATCTACTCCAACTTATCGTCGTCGACGTTTCAGTCAGGATAAGAATTCTGAAGGTGTTGAAGAGAACTTCAGGCTTAATGTCCCTGCTAGAAGTGCTCCAGGCAGTGGTTTTACAAGTCCGAATCTTAGCCCGAAAGGATATAGCACGGTAGACCTTTTCCATCCTACATTTCATCAGGGATCATCACCTTCAGCCACTTCTTCGGATAGATGGGTAGGTTATTCTGCCCAACTTTTGACAGCAAGGGTTACACAAAGTGCTGATCATTCTCCCCTTAGTAGCCCGACTCAACAGAATCCAGTAAACAAAACTTGGAATCACCAAAATGTTGCTGTGCATTCACATCAAAAATCACTCCCGGAAAGTCCTGTGGATTGGCCTGAAGGCAATAATGTGCACCCTCTACCACTTCCACCCGGAGTTTCACAACAGCCACAGTTACCTACCACTCAAAACAATACGGATAAACCAGATATACCATATGTAAAAGGCCAATGGCAAAAGGGGAAACTTTTAGGCCGTGGTACTTATGGAAGTGTATATGAAGCTACTAACCGGTAAGTATTAAAGCTAGCATTTTGGTAGTTCCTACTTTAGCTGTCGATGTAACGTTTCATTTCTCCTCTTATAGTGAAACCGGTGCTTTGTGTGCGATGAAAGAAGTTGATCTCAATCCAGATGATCCTAAATCTGCCGAATGTATAAAGCAGCTAGAACAGGTTAGTCCTAATGTCCTGCTTATAGGATACAAGAACAGCTATTAAGTGTTTTTCATCAGTTTATGCTATGAGATAGATTATAAAGAAACATATTTAGTTAATATACATTTTCTTTTTGATTTTGTCTTAGGAAATACGAGTTCTCCGACAGTTGAAGCACCAAAATATTGTTCAATATTACGGCAGTGAAATAGTAAGAACATCTTCTTTCGAACAATTTTATACCAACTATTTGAACATCTCTTTTTCGAACATTTTGATGGATAAAGTGCTGTTGGATGTTCAGATGGAAGATAGTTTTTGCATATATCTGGAATATGTTCATCCAGGATCAATTAATAAGTTTGTCCGGGATCATGGTGGAGCTATGACAGAGTCGATAGTTCGAAATTTTACAAGACATATAGTATCAGGGCTGGCTTACTTGCACAGCACTAAGACGATACACAGGTAAATTACCTGTTTTAAGGATGGTCGTAATGTTAGTTGATTTAATGATCCATTTACAGGCTACTAAAGTTTATATATCGACGATTCAATTTGTCTCAATTTTTGCTTTGTCTTTAGTATATGATTGAGGAATTTCATTAAATTATATTATTGACTAAAATGAATGCTTTATCTGGTTAGCTGATATGACTCTTAACTCTTATGGCTGGGATGGTTTCCCTTAATAGGGACATAAAGGGGGCGAATTTGCTTGTTGATGCATCGGGAATCGTCAAGCTTGCAGACTTTGGATTAGCAAAACATGTATGCTCGGAAATTTCTAAAGCTTAATAGAATATGCTAATCTCTTTCGTTACGTTTTTTTAACGTTTTTGAGTTCTCTTGCATACTATTCCGTGTAATATGAAATGAGTTATATGTTTCAGCTATTAAGGTTGCCAATTTTGAATGCTTTCCTATTTATACTGCTTTCCCTCTCTCCAGCATTAATCATTTTGGATGAGGTATAATTGCTACTGGGGAGACCGGATCCTTTAGGAACGTAAAAAAGCAAAAACCTTTTTCTACTCCAAAGTAATACAAGTACACGTGATAGAGTAATCTTAGCATGGCTCGATGATCACGAAGTACTGCACCTCCTTCCTTTCCCTTATGACAGAAGTGAACTGTAAAAGGGGGGAAACTAAGATGTGTGACTGAATACGTTACTTGATGCAATCATTCAATTCTGTTGTCCTCGGCCAATTTCATTTCTCGTGTAGAATGAACTTTATACTTGATAAAGTTGAACGATTGCATCAAGTAACGTATGGCTATACTTTACTTGATAAAACAGAATCATCTAGCATTACTGCAGTAATATGATTATGCTTCCCTTTTTTCAGCTGTCGGGTCATGCAACTGAGCTATCTCTGAAAGGGAGTCCACACTGGATGGCTCCAGAGGTATCTGGAAGCTGCTTTCTAATACTGGCGAGCTGTTTGCTTTTGCTTGTTCTTAAGGTTTTCTTTTTTTCGTCTCGTGCAGGTAATGCAGGCTATGTTACGGAAAGATGCCAATCCAGAGCTTGCCTGTGCTATTGATATTTGGAGTCTAGGTTGTACTGTAATTGAAATGTTTACTGGACAGCCCCCTTGGAGTGGATTAGACGGGGTAAGCCGCATTAATAAACTTTGAGCCCATCACGTTGACACATACTAGCATCAATGCCTAAGAAGCTATGTTTCTCGGACTCTCCAAAAATGCTAATGCACTATTTTTGAAGGATCCGACATGCACCCCACACTGTTTTTGAAGAGTCCGAGAAGCATAGCTGAAAAGGAACAAGCAAGACAAAATCATGGCCAATATTTTTGTGATTCCAAATGTGATGTGTAAACAATCGCGTATTTCATTTTTTAGGTGAAAGCTATGTTCAGTGCACTAAACAAATCACCACCTATACCAGAAACGTTGTCTTCGGAAGGAAAGGATTTCCTCCGGTGCTGCTTTCAGAGGAAACCTGCAGATAGACCAACAGCTTTGATGCTACTTGAGCATTCTTTTTTAAGTAATACTAATTCGCGTGAACATAGTGCTACTGTTTCAGGTTCCTCAGAAGATTTTTCGCGGATGAAATTACATGTGAGTACTACAAGCATATTAATGCTTAACATAATGCTATTGATTTCTCGTCTGTTTCTGTTTCTCTGTTCTGTTCTCGAGTTGTTTCAACTTTCAATTCATTACCTTTTTTACGACATTTTGCAGAGTCCAAAGGATCTGACAAACCATAACATGGAATCGAATTCATCTAGGCACACAAAATCTCCACATAACGGGTACTAGTGATTTTTCGAGCCCTTTTCTTTACTTTCGTGAATGTTTGGTTCATTTCAAGAGTACTCTTTAGTCAATGAAATCATCGATCGTTCCAATTAATTGGTTTTGAGTTAACCATTGACCATTATAATTGTCTTACACAACAAAGGGAAACTTGTGTTCATGTTTCAGTGAAACAAGCTACCAATCACATTCTGTAACATGCGATTATGGAGCAACTTCTCACCACTCTCCTCGTTCTACACTCGAGATACTTCCTTGTATTTCTTCACCGGAGCTGAACCCTAGTACATTTGCACCAGCCAAGTCCTCAAATAGTATTTTCTCTCCTTGGAACTGAAAATAGAAGTGTTTATGTTTTCAAATGCAAGAAAATATAAGTACATATAAACGGCAGGTGATATTGTCTGCTCTGGACCTAGATCCGCACGGCTTTAAAACGTGTCACTAGTGTGTAAGACCTAGTTACTTCTATACCCAATGTCTCACCTGTGTTTTTGACGATATGGAACTTCTTAACTTAAGCTGGAGTGTCAGACTTTTGTACATATTACATTAGTTAGAGACTAAAGGGCACATAGTAGTTGCACTATTGTATCCTGTGTACATTTGACTATATATTTTTGTGAAAATTGATGTTTTTTGAGCTATTAATGGCTTTTATAGACTGGAAATTGAATCATGAAAGATGAAATTTACTATAAATATTGCAAGTTAGTACAAATATTTATTAATCTTGTTTCATTTTTCTGATTGATTTCGAGTTGAATAAAATTATGAATGATGTGGAACTAAAAGATAAACTTCACTTGATGTGATATTGTCCACTTTAAGTCAAGCAGCACGATTTTCTTCAAAAGGCCTCATGTCATGTTAAGAGCAGCTTTGGATTGTTTTAGCCCACAACTGATATCCAAACCAATAGTAATATTATCCATTTTAAGTCGAACCGCTATTTTTTTCCCCAAAAAGAGTAGCTTTAGGTTGTTTTCGTCCAATAATTGATATCAAAACTAATAGTGCGGTGAGATGAGTATGGAGATGACAGAGTGATGGCATTGGCGCCGGACCTGACTTAGTTGCTTTACGCATCTACGAACCGATTTTATATATTTACTTAGTAGCTTTGGAGACACATACACAAAAATATTGCATATTATTAATTATTATAAGCACCTTGGCCGGTATTAAATTAGTATCAATAAACATGTTTGCAATAATTCAAATTTGCAGAATTATTAATTCACTGGCAATTTTGAGCACATAAAACAGAGGAAAATAATTCATTTATTTCTTTTTAAAATTTTAAAAAAAAAGACACACAAAATCAAACAAAACAGAAAAACAAAATCAAAAACAAAAAAGCAGGCGGTTGCTTATGTTTGTGGAACTAGTCCATGTTGTTCGAATAGTGGCGGAGACAAAAAATTTATAAAGGAAATTCATCATCTATTATTTATACACGTTAAATATAAAAATTGAAAAAAAATCCATATGACAAGTCAAACTAATTAGTATCACCTTGTATTCAATAACTACTCTAGAAACAAAATGAAGGGAAAAATATATACCTTTCCCTTTATGTTTTTATCTTTACTTTCAATTAATTTGGACTCGTACCGAATAGGTCCACGTTGCAAAAAAAATAAACATTTACATAACTCAACTTCGAAAGCCAGCTCTGAAACTAAGTGAAGATTCCCCTAAACCATTAAAGGAATAATCAAATCTCCCATTGAAAACGAAATTCTAACATCCTCGTACGTCCCCATATAGACAACATAATTACTATGATGAACGACCCTACAGGAGGGGTCCGACTCTAATATCATATGAAGAAATATACATTATTGAGTCTGACTCAACTTCAGAAGTATATATATTTTAAAAAATCAAATCACCCATTGAGAACACCAATATAAGAAATTCTTACATGTATATATATATACTTTTTCTGGAGTACTCAAACTCGAGACGTCTTGATCAATGAAGTCTTACAAAGAAAATACTCAATTCTTGACTAGATGCACCATCAGGATTAATCATATAAAATGTTTCTGAATCTTTTGATCCAACAACCCTATCAAATCTTGCCCTCATATAAGTTATTTCTCCATCAACATTATTATTATTATTATTACTATCATGTACTAATATTGGACAAGGTAAAACTCCAGCACCCATTGAAACACCTCTTAATAATTGCATAACATGAGCTTCATCATCACTCATATTTTTATTATTCCTTCTTATTGAATAACCAAATTTTCTTCCATTACAATAAACACCCCATACAAATTCCTCTAACACTTTCTTTTTATGTGTCTTAGTTTCACTTTCTAATGCCAATCTTACTATATCTGATCCCATTTCCTTATGAAAAACCCCGGTAAGCATCGGTAGCTCGATCACGAAAATGGGAAGTCTATGAGGATCTTCTTGGATTGCTAGACTTACTCTACCTTTTTTGTAACCAAATAATGTAATTGTTGTAGCTTTATCTGTTAACATTGGTTTGTTTCTTGGACGTCCACCTAGTAATGCAACCATTTTGCAACCGGTTGTTAACATAGGAAGGAGTTTGAACATTTTAAGAATGCCACCACTTGTACTAGTAGATGATTTTCTTGATTTTTTAGGGTTGGTGTTAGAAGGATTAGTCGTCGTCGTTGTTGTTGTTGTTGTCGAATGATTTGTGGTACGTTGGAGTAATGAAAGTAAAGGAGGGGTTTCGATTTGGTTGAAAGGGCTACTAGAGTATATAGAAGATGATTTAGGGTTTTGATTCTTGAATCGAAAGGCCATTCTTGTTGAATGAGAGGGAAATGAGAGAGAGAGAGAACAATGATTTTGATATTTATTTTGTTATTTATAAAGGAATATGGGGTTGATGGCTTACGATACAGAAGAGATTGGCATGATATGTACGTAAGAATGACATATACAAATCAAGGAATGGTGGAATTCTTTTTTATAAAGAAATATGTGAGGTTTGGAGAGAAAAGGATATAAGAGAAGTTAGGAAAAGGCTTATTGTTGGTTAGGTTGCAATGGGGATCTTTTTTTTTTTTGAGTGGGGAATGAAAGACATGGCTCCTAGTTGGTTATGGCCCCATTTTGTTTTTTGTTTTTTAGTAATTTATTTTATTTTAAAGATTTATAAATTTTAAAAAATATTATATCCACGAAAAATTGTAAAAATATTAATTTATTTGGTATTATTGTAAAAGATTGATTTTATTTGTAAATTAAATACACGTTAATATTAGTGATAATGATCATGGTTAACATTGATTATTGTGAGGTGCTAGATATTGAAATTGTGGTTGATGAATGTGAGCTGGAAATAGTGATTATAGAGTGGTGTACTCTAGAGTTGAGAGTTGTACAATTATAATGGGCAATTAATAAAGGTAATTGCTCATAGCTATTGTACGATGAAGGTTGGTGATAGTGTGGCTAGAATGGTGATTGGTCATATTAATTGACGATGATATATAATATTGCAATGAAGGTTGATGGAGTAGGTGTTTGTTGATAATAACGATTGATAGTGATAAATATGTGTTAGTGATTTACGGTCATAATAATTGTACAATGATAATGGACAGATTTAATCTAATGATAAAAGGTTACCTTCACATGATTATTACATAAACATTTTAATGGTTTAAAGGATCTACATAATTTAAAACAATCAACATATAAGCAATATTGAGATATGAATGATTAAATTTTATAATTTTATTAAATGAAAATAAATAGAACCTAAGTCGAAACAAATAATATTATAAATAAATAAAAGAAAAAGGGGGCTCTTGAACTTTCATGGACATATTCTTTGGATAAGTTGTTCTTTAGATTTTTTTATTACATAAATAATATCTTATTGGGTGTCTTTATATATCTTTTTTGCATAGTTAAATAATATTATTTGAAATTGCGAACAAACATATGCGATATTAATAAATAAAAGAATTTTTTATTGATATTAATATAACAATAATAATAACATATTTAGAAGATATCATAGTATGGTATCGTAATAAGGAAATTGAAAAAAAAATAAAACTATTATTATGAAAAGATTGAATGGAAGGAAACATCATAGTATGGTCTTCTCAATTCAAACAAATTGAAAAAAAAAATAAAACTATTATTATGAAAAGATTGAATGGAAGGAAACATCATAGTATGGTCTTCTCAATTCAAACAAATTACTATGTTTCATTTTATACAAAAAGAATAAAGTACATGTACAAATAGTAAAGAACTTACTTTATTCATTAATTATTTAAAAAACTAGGTTTATAGGAGTATTACTACTATTTTTTATTTTATAGAAATGAAGTTATATAAAATTTTGCCGACATATAAATAATTGTCATTCTACTGCTAAAATAGTAGGATTTTTGGTCTAAGATATTTAATACTAAGTAATGGTTCACCAAGGAAACATAAGGAGTAATTTAGACCAATAAATATCGTAATAAAACTTGATAATGAACTCAGGATTTTCAATCAGAAAATTCAAAAAATATCAAAAGTAAATACACAAAGAAAAAAAATTAAATCTCCTTATGATTTCGGATGATCTAAATTTTGAATTCATCTTTATATTAACGGACCATAAGAAATTCACATAAAGGGAGATCTAATTTTTGAATACATAAACCAAAACACTCCATAGCTATAAACTATGTCTTTCTTTTTGTTTCTCATTTAACATATAATACACGTAGTGAAATTTTTATTTATTTAAATCCTCATTATATAAGATTTACTTAAAGAAAAAACCCTCTCCGACAAAATATCTTTCATATTTGAAATTTGAATTCAAAATTTCTGATCAGAATAAAAAATCTTATTTATAATCTATCATAACCCTATAGTTGGTATAAACCAAATATTTGATGTAATAAAAATATTTATTAAAAAGAAGTTGGAAAGTGATAAGATAAGGATATATATATGTATACTATATGGTTGGACCCCCAATTAATTAATTTCTTGGGTTCAAGAAGGAAAAAAAAAAAAAGATAAAAAAGGTGTTTTCTTTTTTTCTTCTAAGTGTGGGATTTTGCATGTGCCTCTCTGATTATCACATGGAATATCAACATCAATTTCCTTTATGCCTTTTTATCTTACTTTTTTTTTCACTATTATAATTGGTTCAATTCATCTATCCCCAAAAGGCCAAAACTTTGCTTGTTATACCCCCTCTTGTCAATTTGATACTCACTTTAATATTATATTTGACATTTTTATATATGTAAAGTGACCATCCTTTTCAACTCAATTGTAACAAGTATGGTATACTTGTGTTAATTGCTTTTTCATTATTGCATATCCCAGAACTAATAAAAGGGTGTAACTATAGTTCAGTGCATAAAGTATTTCGTGTTACTGGAATTTGGAGAAGGGTTATACCTTAAGAAATGTGATCATGTAGAAAGTCTAATCTAACGCAAGTGTTAGCAGTTGCTTACTATCACAGTTTGAATTTGTGATATATAGATAAGGCATAATATATAAACGTGCCCTTTAACTTAGTATGACATTTATGTCTTCTAATTTTGGGTGTGCACAAGTAGGTGCACTTAAACTTGTCTATATATAGAATTGGACAAAGACACACATATCATACTTGACATCCTACGTGGCAATTCACGCCCGACACGACATCCTACGTGGTGTCCTACGTGTATTTTTCGCATAGGACTTGTGTGTCTACTTGTTCAATTTTAGACAACTTTAAGTGTCTATTTATTCATATCCAAAGTTGAACATGTCATCTATAGGTAAGACATAATACATAAATATATTCTTTAACTTGACTTCATCTGACATTTATTCCCTCAACTGTGGATATGCACAAGTAGACACTTAAACTTGTATAGAGTGGAACAAATAGACAATACATCGTACTTGGCGTTTTATGTGTCAATTCACGCCCTACACAACATCTTACGTGGCAACCTACATGTATTTGCCACATAGAACATATAGATAGCCCAAGAAATGTGATCGATCATGTAGATAGTCTAATTTAATGCAAGTATTAGTGGTTGCTTGATATCATAGTTTGAATCATTGATCTATAGGAAAGACATATAATACATAAATGTCTTCTTTAACTTGGCCTCATCTGACATTTATGTTATCCAATTTTAGGTGTGCACTAGTAGGCATTTAAACTTGTATAAAGTTGAACAAGCACTAGACACGCACGTCATACTTGGCGTCCTACGTGGCAATTCACGCACTACATGACATCTTACATATATTTTCCACGTAAGATATGTGAGTCTACTTGTTCAATAACTTTAGACAAGTTGAAGTGCTTGTTTGTGCATACCAAAAGTTGAACCTGTGATATATAAGTAATTAAGGCATAATACATAAACGTGCTCTTTAACTTGGCCTCATCTGACATTTATGCCCTCCAACTTTGAGTGTACACAAATAGACACTTAAACTTGTGTAGAATTGAACAAGTAGACACGCACATTCTACTTGGCGTCCTAGGTGTTAAGTCACCCCTATATAACATCTTACATGGTATCCTACATGTATTTACCACTTAGGACGTCTGTATACTTATAGGTAATTAAAGATTGAAGAAAATATGTAACATTTTTCCACAACTCTTAAAATAATTTTGCTATCACATTAATATGTGTCCCTTTTATAGTTGGTCCATTACATGTTATAGACACATCATGTCAAATGGACACCATTAAAATTGATTCTCTTATTGGTAACTCAACCAAAAGTAAGTAATATTTATTTTATTATATATATATTGACAATGTGGCCACAAATTCTTTAGTGTAATGGATCGCAATATAATTATGGACAAACACTGGCCTACTCCCTTATCATATATCACATGGAGAGATTGAAAAGAAAAAAAGTTGGTGGTCATGTCCATGAAATCAAACCACTTTTGACGTTGATCGGATCAGAATTTGAAGTTTATAGATTCAAAATTTTAATCCAATTGATTTTGAATATATATTAAATAAATTCTTTAAGATAAATACGCAGTTTAAACAAGAACTATTGAATTCTCTATCGAATTCGCTTTCAACAATATATATAAGTGACCAAAATTTAGGTGTGAAGACATATTATCTAGACATGGTTAGGCGTACACACATGGTTTTGAGTAAATATGTATTTCCACTATAAATATTTGTGGCTTTGAAGTACACAACATGGCATCGCGGATCAGACGGAGTTACAGTTTTACTTATATATTCAGCAGAATTTAGTAATTTAGTTTAAATCTTAGATTTGTATTTAAAGTTTCAATTAAAATGTATAAATAATTTATTCAAAATTCAGTAAACCATTTTTTTTTTTAAATCCAAGTTTCATAAACTTAAAATTTTAATTCCGTTATGTGTGACATGTTGCCACAACATACCAGCTACTTTGTTTGGTTTCAAGTGAAATATTTTTGTTGAAAATCAATATTATGAAATAAATCATCTTCTTATTCTGATGATAAATTTTTTTTTAAATCTATAAATCGCACCAAATCGATAAAATAAATAGAAAAAAAAACTAACAATTATACGATCCACCAAATTTTCCATCGTAAAGCTGACATGTCTGACCACTCATATAATTGTTGTAATAATGGGTCCAATTTTCTTAATGAAAATGATGTTACATTTAACTGATCTTTACTTTTTTTTTTTTTTTTTTTAACCGTGATTTCCGGGTGTCGCTTTGCGAACCCGACTAGCTGTATCCACCGGGTCCCGCTGTTTCAAGGCGGGTGCACCACGGTTAGTTCCACGGGGCTACTGATCTTTACTTTAATTTGATTGAGATGAAATTTGAGCACTTAGTTCCAAAGGAACTCTAACTAATTACTTTGTATCTTTTAAAATGATTGTCCCCCCCCCCCCCCACAAACCTCCCAACCCCCCCAAAAATATTTATTATGGTGTTTAGCTAACTTCAATGCACGTTGATTAATTTCATAAAATATTTGTCATTTTAAAGATAAAAATATTTTATGAATGAATAAGTAAGTATGATTAATTAATCAATAACAATTTATGTACAAAATACTTGTCAAGTTGTCATGTATTCATTGGGTCGATGCAAAAATACATTTTTATCGAGTTTATTATAAAGTTAGAAAATCACAAAAGATATTGCTTTGCCTACTTCAATTATTTAGTATGTTCTTTATTTCAATTTATATGACATTTTTTGTGCGAAATTTGTATCATGTGAATTTAGATCTATATTTTTGAAATATATTGAATTTATCTAATTCAATTGAGTTCAAAGGGTTGTTTAATTGAATCTCGATAATTAATAGGCACACAAAAAAATCTAACATTTCACAAGAGGAAATGATAGCATGAGATAGGACAACAATTTAGCTTTTTCATGTTTCTGTTTAAACAAATTTAGATGAATATAAAGTGATGTTCAACTTTCTAATTGTGGTTAGTTGCTAACGTAATTGAATACAATTAAACCTCTTTATAACGATGTTATTTTTAAAAATATTTTTCAATTGTTATAAGAAGATGTTAGTGTAGAAAACATATAACATAACATAACATGAAAGTCGATTTTGAAGAAAATTATATTATTATAATGAAATGTTATTATAAAGAGATTTGATTGTATCGTTCTTCTCCTTTTTTTCCGGTATTTTCTTTTTCAAAAATAATTTTTGGTGTAGTCAAATTCGTATGTGGGCTGAAATTAGCAAGCTTGTTGGAAGCAAAATAGTTGGGCTTCTTATTTTTACGGCCCAACATAAGTGTCAATTTAGAGCAAACCCAATTAACCACATCTTACGTCTAATCGGATAAGGAAACTGACTTGTTTAAAGGGAAATTAACTTAAATAGTAGTTCATCTAAAAAAAAAAAAAAGTTGACTTATATGTGTGTATGAAATTAGTGTATGAGATATGTATATATATTGTATAGCGATGGTAAATAATTTTGGTCAAACAATCAAATGTGTAACCTCCCCTATTTTAAATATGAAAAATTGATGGTAATTCATTAATGAATTGAGGAAAAAAATAAACATTAGATACATTGTAGAAGGTAATTCTGATACATGACTTAACAAACCTAAACACATTTAATACAACTTTGATACATAACCATATGTATTGTGTCATTTTTGTATTAGGTGTGCTGTGTTTTGTATCTGTTACATAACAGTCAGAGGCAGACCCATATATATATATATATATATATATATATATATATATATATATATATATATATATCGAGAAACTAGTAGAAACTAAATATAATTAATAGTGTCCTATGGAAAACATAATAGTGTCCTTTGAAACGCTGGTACATGTTAAGATATCCACCCACGCGACCAGGGTTGTATCCCAACTAGATTATATCCTAGCTAGAACCCTTTTTTTTAGCTTAATATTGGTACACCTGGAGTTTTCAAATCTTAGGTTCACCTCCGTTATTGGGTATTAAAATATAATGAAAGTTGTCATAGTTATGTATCAGATGCATTACTATAAACATGATTGCATACTGATTTAGGTTTGAAACAATAGTGGTTATGTATTAACAATAATATTTGTACAAGATACATTATCCACAAATAAGTATTTGATAGTTGAAACATAAACATGATACATAAGTAAACACACGAATATCAACCAAATACATTAGAAATTTAAACCTTGGGTAGAGAAGGTCGGCCGTATGGTAAAACCATCGACTTTTCCCACTTATTTTTAGATCTATTTTCATGGAAATCATCACCATCAGAATAAAAAACATGAGGGACGAGATCTTCCATGTGGAACTCATTGGGTAAAATCAATACTAAACGATGGACCAAAATTCATATGTATCAGAAAATTTAAGATGATCAACAAAAAAATGATTTTTTCCTCAAAAAATCTGACCTACTGAAAGCAAAAAGAATGATGAAGAAATCATTCTACCTTTTTGAGAACTTGAAATCGAAGAAGAAAACTGGAATAATGAGTTGGAGGAAACATTGATACATTGCGTCATTTTAGGCGTGAATTATTTAAGGGAGTTGAGCGTGAATTGGGGAGAAGAAGAGTGATGTATTCTAGAATAAATATATTCGTCGAAATTTCATCTGCTATATATTCCTTCTGCTTCTCTATTTTTTTTCTTATATGCAGAAGAAAATTGAAGACTCGTTACTTATTTGTGATTAATTTTAGTTTAAAAAACTAGAAGAACACCATCGTTGAATTTTATTAAGCTTGTTTGTAGAAGAAAATAAATTGAGTCTTTTATTTTCTACAGTTTGAATTGAATTTAATAATTTAAAATTATATTGACTGATATTATAAGACTATATTAAATTTGAAGTCAAATTTAAAAGTTAAAAGCGATAGTTAAAATGATATGGTTAGAATAATATAATAATACTAATAAATTGTTTACCTTTTTATCATGTTTTTCCAAATGTTGTTGTCCTAACCTTAACCTATGAAGTATGAACATCTTATTATATTAAAATTATAATATAATAAATCATTAATTCTTATAAATTGTTTACCTTTTGTCATCCTTTGTAAATGCCATGTGCTTTAAAGGGGGTTAGGGAGAAAAAAGGAACATGTCTAGAAGTGGACACAATGGATACTTTATATTATCCTTTTAATATTGTTGACTTTGTTACTAAAGATATTTAATTAGTGAATACACAATGATTATAATTGAAATTAATTAATTAAAGATCACAAAAGGGACATCTCATTTATTAATTTATTATTACAAAAACAAAGAGAGTTGAATGAAACTTTACTTAGCTGTGATTACAACGTTATAACCTCCACTTGAGTATATTCTCCAGAGTATTTGGATATCTAATTAAGGATTAAGATAGTTAAGAATGTCATGATTAATTAAGTGGTTACAATTTGTTCAAATAGCTCTTTGTATAGATTCTTTCTGTTAATAATAAAATAATAGGGTTAAGAAAGTGTTTCCTCATTAATATGGTTTGCCATCTCTCTCATTAATATATTTGTTTTTCAAACTACATGAAAATTATCTGCTTGATTACAATCATTAGGAAGTTATTGCAAGACTTTTCACAACACAGTTAAAATATAATTTTCCCATTCAATTTTACTTGTCACATTTTAACTTGACATACTTATTAAGAAAATAATTATTGATATAAGTATTTTACCAAACTATCTCTATTAAATGGTGTCTTGAAAAATGATTTGGAAAAGGGAAAAAGGACAAATATACTCCAAAACTATCATAAATGGTACGTCAATAGCATTCGTTATACTTTTGGGTTGTGTATGTCCTTACCGTCAATATTCTAGAATGTATATACCCTTAGGATAGACGGAGGGACACGTGTCATAATCTCAAAGGTCTACCGGAATTTAGTTTAATTTTTACCCACAATTAAAAAATCCCACCCATTTTTCATAATTTTAACCCACCCATACCCGGTTAAAAACCCTCTTCTTCTTCCCCAATCTAACCTAACTTAAAAACACTTTGGTGTCAATTCTTCCACAAATTAATTCTTTTTCTTCTAGTCCTTCTAGCCCCGCGCATAACAGATGAGCACACACTATCTGGTTGTACACTTCTTTGGTGTTAGCATAGCCGATGTACACCTTGTCAGCACAAACAACTCGTAGACTGCTTCATTCCTAGTTTCTGCTCAATCATGGGTGCTTGTTTCTGTGTTCTTAGAGGCATGAAAAGCTTCATATGCAAAAAAAGTTAGAAAAATATCAAAACTTGTGGAAAGTTAAAAGTTTTTTTCTGGTGGATTAAGTGTGGGGAAGAGATTAAGATTTGGTGGTTGTTTTATAGGTGAAATTGAATTAAGGAATTTGAGTTTCCATCATGTTTTTCCAATCTCATACATTCAAAATCAAATGTTTATGAGTGATTTAAGCCAAATTAACTTGTTGAAGTAGATGAAGAATAAGAAATTGTATAAAGGGTTTCTGAAAAAAAAAATCATGTTCTTCTTCGTTGAAAATGTTGTTCAAATTTAAATGTTTGAAATTAGTCTTTGTTGTATAAGTTAAGAAAAGAGGAATTTGAGAGATTTTATTGTCTTACCAAACTTCTCTTTTGATTTTGGGTGCTTTTAGTTACATTTGGGTCATGGGTTAAAATTGGAAAAGATGGGTGGGCTTTTGTAATTGTGGGTAAAAATAAAATAAAATTTGGATAGGCCTTTAAGATTATGACACGTGTCCCTCCGTCTATCCTAAGGGTATATACGTTCTAGAATATTGATGGTAAGGACATACACAACCCAAAAGTATAACGAAAGGTATTGACGTACCATTTATGATAGTTCAGGGATATATTTATCCTTTTTCCCTTTGGAAAAAAAGTATTTAATGTTGAGGGTAAAACATGGAAACAAATTATTGTTTTTCTTGATATGTCAAAAGTGACAAGTAAAAATGAAAATATATTTTAAGAATAAGTAATAACTAAATGCGAACAGAGGGAGTATCTGATATGAAGTAAAATGTTTTATATATAATATTTTTTGATTTATTCGAAAGGAAAATAAGTAGCATCTTACTTTTTTTTTTGTGTACATACGTAAGTAAAAAAATACTCCTATGTCTCTATTTACTTTTCAAATGTTTTCTAATTTGATTTTTCTTTTCACTTGTTATTTTTGACAAATCAAGAAGGGACAATTTTTTTTCTTATTATACCCTCATTTATTAACATGGAGTTAATGTCTTTGAAAATGTAGTGAGTAAATATATTTGGGACTCCATCAATTAATATGGTTAAAATGATAAACTCACTACACCAATCATTATTTTCTTAATGGCGGAATGGTCTGATAGACTCTTGTACTTATATGAGTTTGTATTCTAGACCATTCTACTTGATCATTTGTCAACTGAACCCTTAAACTCGGTGAAACTAAGCATTTTAAACCCCTTTCGTTGTGTGTGAACTTCAAACACTTGACAAAAATGACATATCATCATCCACGTCACATTTTAAATGACATATCACTTATTATTATTTTTTATAAAAAAATCTATTTTTCTTTCTTTTTCACTTAATTCCTCCTTCATTCCTTCACCTCTCTCCATTTTATTTTTTTTACATTAGAGATACCACCACAACCTTCCATTCTCACTAGTATTATTACATTCATAAATAACTAACAATTATCATTTGATTTTTTTCCAAAATTTCTTTCATTCACAACTTTTAATCGTATTTATTTTACCAACATTTACATCTATCACTTGAACCACCATAAATCTCTTTTCCCCATTGGTGTTAACGAATAGCCATTAAAATACATCAATATACTCTAATATTTGTACACAATTTTACATAACATATTTCACCTAATTTCACAAAGACATTCAACAATCACTTTTCATCTTTCAAGACTTTTGGATCTTTATTACTTTATGGGTTATAAATTACCCCAAAAATAAAAGGAAAATACAGATCTACAATAACAATACAATTTCGTTTCTATTCTCGGGAGGAAGAAAATGTGAAAAAAAGAAGATGAGAGAAACAAGAAATTGGAAAGGGCAGGAAAGAAGAGAAATTGGGGTTTGAGAGTAGAAAGAAAAAAAGAAAAGGGGATGGGTGGGGTGGGAAAAGAAGAAAGAACTGAAAAATAGTTAATTTTCTTATTGTTGATCTTTTTATTCTATTTTTAAAAAGAAAAAAATTATTTTCGGTCTAAAATTTGGTCTTTCACGCTCCTTCTATGCGTGACATCACACATTTGTGCCAACTCAATAATTAAGTTGCTACATAAGCTTGGTCAACGGTCAGAAGGGCTTAAAACATAGAGTTTCATTGAGTTTAATGGTTCAGTTGACAAATAGTTAAGTAGAAGGTCCAGAATACAAGCACATACAAGTAAAATGGTCCATCAGACCATTTCGCCTTTCTTAATAGACGTGTTAAGTTAAAATCTAACAAGTAAAAAGAGACAGAGGGAGTATAATCCAAAAGCATTGGATACGATCTTAACAAATACAATGAGAGGCGGGGGTGGGGTAATTGAAGCTATGAAGGTGGGGTGAAGACCATGAAGTGTGTCGGAGGGTGAAGAGAACACAAGTATTGTTAGATGCCACTTGTTGAACTCTTTTTTTTCTACTTTTACTAGAAAAACCATTTTATTCATTTATAAAAAAAAAAATTATTAACACATATTAAATAATAAGAAAAAACATTACATAACATTCTGAAAAAACAATAACAACAACAAAACAACGCAATCAAAGCACAAAAAACAACAGACAGTAACACAAATCGAAGGATAAGAAACTACATAGACGGAAAAATCGAACACATCCCATTTCTTTCTAGTGGTCTGTGGAGGATTGAATTTGACTTTTAAAACTTACTATAAGGTGAAACTTGAGTTCCAATCAAACTTAAGGGGGAAAAATCACAATTTACCAAGGATTCAAGAACAGCAAAAAAACATTTCCTTTTTTGCCACTTGTATCAACAAACAACAAACTGGCAAAACTTCAATCCATCTGTCTTTAATCCACAAAGTTCCAAATATAGAAAAATAAAAATTAAATTTTTTTCCCAAATCCCATAAAAAAGATTCAATTTTGTGTAATAATTTGTGTAGTTTGTCCTCAAAAAAGTCAGAGGAATATGCTGTACATGTTCCGTGAAAAAAAAGGTTTCTTGCAGACATCCTCACATAATAAACATTCCTGAGTCGGTTCCTTAATCCAAACATATATTTTATTCCATATATAAGCAGACCCAAGTTGCTGTTTTTTCTCTCTGTCTTTCTATTTCTGTATTGGCTTTTGTTTCTTAAATTGAGGTACCATTTTCTTCCTGTTTCTGTTTGTAGAATTGTGGGTATTTAGCAGTTTACATTGAAGTTATTGTTTGGTTGTTTGACTGTTCTTTCCTTTTTTATAAGTTGGAATCTTGAAATGTGGAAGTTATATGTTTTTTCAGGGAACCCTAGTTAGTTTTGGATTAAGAATCTTTGAATTTGATTTGGGTGTGGCTTAATAAAGAAAATTGGGGTTGGATTTGCTTTGAATATCTTTCTTTTTCAGTAAAGTTTGAATCTTTATGATGGGGGTGATAAATTTTTCTTGTAAATTATTAGTGGATTGGTTATCTTTGGGAATAGTTTAATTAATGTGACATTTGGTGCACCCAAGGATGTGGCATAGTGGTCAATGAGGTGGGTTTAGAACCTTGAGGTTTGGAGTCCAGTTTCCAGTTTAGGGAAAAGATATTAGGTGATTTTTTCCTGTCCGTCTGAGCTTCAGTTGATAGAGTTATTTGGGAGTTGGTGGGAGGTAGAGGTTTAAGGTGGGAATTAGTCGAAGTGTGCATAAGTTCGCCGGGACACTATGGTTGTGAAATAAAAGGTGATCTTTGGTAGTGCAGCAACTCATTTTTTGGGGGCAGGGTTAAGGTTATGGTTTATGGAGTAGTTTCTTTTGTAATTTCATGGAGTCTTTTGGTCCTCATAGAATAATTTGCATTTCTAATGTTTTGAAAAAAGAGCAATACATAAATTTCAAACCTGTTAGTTAATTTTTGCTGTTAAGCTTATGTTAAGGTTCAGGTGGGGATAAGGGTAAGTTTAGACTTTAGAGTGCTTCTAATTTTAGAGAATCTGTAATATGCCTTAACAGACAAGTTAGTTACTAGTATTGTAATAGAATGGACACGGTAGAGCTGAACATATAGAGTATTCTTATCACTTTACCCTTCGGGGTGGCCCAGTGGTTTGGTCTTGGGACTTGGAGGTCTCAAGTTCGAAACCCCTTGCCAGTGAAAGCAAGGGGTTTGCCTTTTGGGTCGATTTGTTGCACAGGGCTTGCCTAGTGGGGGGTTACCTCTCCTATGTGGTTTACGAGCGATTGCATAGGAGCGGAGGTTTTACCCTGTGTGCTCCCAAAGGGTAGGTTTCCCTTCTCATAAAAAAGAAGAAGAGAGAATTCTTATCACTTTTATGCTACTATTATTGTGATGTGAACGGTTCAAATTGGTTGAATCTTTCTTGTAAACCTGGCTGAATCCCCCCCCCCCCCCCCTCCTTTTCTTGTGACTAGTTGATTTGAAATAGGGACAATGTATGAATATTGTAAGCTCAATGCATGCTTTAGTCGATTATTCGGATTTAAATCAACATTCAAATATAGTTCTCTGTTTTGCAGTTGGTTCTTGGGATCTAGAATTAATCAGCTAGAACTCTTATCAAGTAAAGTGGCGTGAATCCAGGGCTGCTTAATGGGGATCGATAAGCAGCCGAGTGGTATTCTTGATACTCTGAAAATGGAGACAGTCAGGACAATATTTCCCTCATATCGCTACCCACACGAGCATTCACGTCATTTTGTGATTGCTGTGGTTGTGGGATGCTTGTTTTTCATATCATCAGATAACATGCACTCACTTATTCAGAAATTCGATATCAAATGGTGGTCTATGTATGCTTGTTTGCTTGGATTCTTTTACTTCTTTTCATCTCCATTTATTGGGAAAACAATTAAACCAAGTTACTCAAATTTCAGTCGCTGGTAAGTCATCTATTTCTATTTATGTCGTAATAACTCATTTGTCAGTAAAATCTAGCTGACAACAGAAATTCCGTTTTGCAGGTACATTGCCTGGATATTAGTGGCAGCTTTATACCACCTTCCAAGTTTTCAATCAATGGGAGTAGATCTAAGGATGAACCTCTCTTTGTTTCTGACGTTATACGTCTCATCCATTTTGTTTCTTCTTGTTTTCCATGTTATATTTATCGGGCTTTGGTATCTTGGACTTGTTTCTCGTGTGGCAGGAAGGAGGCCTGAGATTATGAAAGTCTTTCAAAATTGTGTTGTAAGTTTTGAGAATGCATCTTAACCTCTTACATAAGGTTACTCAGGTCCTTATCTTATTGCTTCATCATCTCTTAGGTTATAAGTATAGCCTGCTGTGTTTTCTATAGCCACTGTGGGAACCTCGCTATAGTAAGGGAAAAGAAATTTGACTGGTGGAATTCTATATGGTTTCCATTTTGGAATAAGGGAGAGGGGAATGCATGGCTTGTGAAATTCATCCGCATGACGGAATTCAAAGATCAAGTTTGCAAATCTTGGTTTGCTCCAGTTGGGTCTGCTAGTGATTACCCATTCTTGTCCAAATGGGTCATCTATGGAGAGGTATTATCTCTCACAATATAAGGGTTTTCATACTTTTCAGCTGAGAGATTTTGAGGACCTTATGCTGCAATTTTCCTTTTAACATTTGAATTTCACCTTTCCAGTTGACTTGTGGCGGCTCATGCGCAGAATCATCAGATGAAATTTCTCCAATCTATTCATTGTGGGCCACTTTTATTGGCCTATATATGGCAAATTTTGTTGTGGAAAGGTCATCCGGGTGAGTTGTTCAATTTTTCTTTCACATGTTAGAGCTTGTTTCCTGTTAAGGTGGATGTGGACGACCCTATATAAGAGGGTTTAGATCTGAATATAAACTATGTTAAGAGTCTTATTCTGGAAAATATCATCTTTTGTGCTAGAATAACTTAGGTAATAGATTCTATGCTGGATTAATATGCTGTCAAAATCTACCTACTAGTCAATTAGCTAATGTTCCATAATGGATGAAAGGATTAAGCTTGCCAGCCACCAGGGTTATCTGCTCCCCACTATGGGCTATCTGCTATCGTGGATGTTATATGGTTTACAGTTTACTGAGAAAACCTCATATGTTTTTCTCGAGTCACTGTTAAATGCGATATGTCGTGCTTATGCAAACGTGCAACTGGCCTATCTTCATAACATAATTTATTAATTCCTGGCTAATCATCATATTCTTATGCTTTAAATATTATACCTGGTTGGTTCTATTTAAACATATTAATGCTTAATATGGGCAATTTGGTTAGGTTATGAGTATAATTTGTTTAGTTCTAAACTTTAGTTGGCCTGCATAGAGGAGATTGTTAGCACTATTGGCCTTATGTGATATTCCAAGGTCTGATTTTTTGTTCTAATGTGTACTTATCAACAGATGGGCTCTATCACACCCTTTATCACTCAAGGAGTTCGAGAAATTGAAGAAAAAGCAGATGAAACCAGAGTTTTTGGATATGGTTCCTTGGTATTCAGGGTATGCTCTTCACCTGTGTCTCTTTCTGACCCCTTCTTAAACTAGTGGCAACGCAGATCCTTAGGGAAGATAGTTGATTAAATTTCCTTATATAACATCATTATTTACCACAATTACAGGACATCTGCTGATTTGTTCAAGACAGTGTTTGACCTCCTGGTCTCTGTAACTGTATTTGTTGGGCGTTTTGACATGCGCATGATGCAGGTACATTATGATGCTCTGGCTTCATGCTAAATCATTCAGCTTTCAGTGTGATATTTCTCCTTGTAAAGAATTACTCCCTCCGTTTCAATTTGTTTGTCTTAGTTGGACTTGGCACGGAGTTTAGGAAAATAAAGAATACCTTTGAATACTAAAGATGTGTTAATGTACCAAAATGTCATTTGAATCTCGTGGTCTTAAATATGCCATGTAAGATGTTGGGTGTAGAGAGTTACAAAATGTAGAAAGTGACATCTCTTTGAAACAGACTAACAAACAAAATATAAAAAGAAGGGAGTATAAGATACTTGATTGTGTTGTAAGAACCTTGACTTTTTAAAGGTTAAAGGATATGCGTCTCCTCCTACTTTTAGCAAATCATTTTCTTACGTTCACAAAGAATGATACATATAGGCAGAGTTTTAAGTGGATATACTTTCCTATAATTAAATGTGCAGTGGGAAGTGTAGATAATTATACCTGAATTGAATATTCGCGTAAGAGGATACAAGTAGGTTCACCTTAACATCCTCATCTTTCCCATTGTCAGGCTGCTATGAGCAAGATTGAAGACGGAGCTAAGCAGGATGATCTTTTGTATGATCAGTTTAGTGAAGAGGATGGTATCTGGTTTGATTTCATGGCTGATACTGGTGATGGCGGAAATTCCTCCTACACTGTGGCACGCCTTCTTGCTCAACCTTCAATCCACGCCCAAAATAATGATTCCAAGCTTACACTGCCACGTGGACGCCTGCTTCTTATTGGGGGTGACCTTGCGTAAGCTCAGAGTTTTTCTTACAACATTAGTGATTTATGCACTTTACATGAGCAATTCCATGTAATTTTTTCGTATTTTGGCTCATAATAGCATCACCTTATGAGTTAAAGCAGACTTATTAACGAACAGTAACATGCTTACTTCCCATATCATTTGGCTGGGTATAATGTGACCTCTCTTAGATATCTTTTTAATATCTAGGATTAGAATATTGTGCATTGCTGCGGTTTTCACATATTCTTCTTCACTGGTACTTTGATTTACTTCTGCTATTCACTTATTCTGTCTGCTTACCAAGTTCGTGAAAGAATTTTCATGTGTTGAATAGAGTTATATTCAGACATGAAAAATAATAGTTCAAGCTGGTGATTTGAGTTATTAGTGTCAACTTGTTGATCAGCCTAATGTTAGCATATATATATATGTGTGTGTGTGTGTGTCGATATGGTGTGCTTTCTTGTGTATCCTAGAGCTGATGGCCGGTGTGGGAGATTTGTGCTAAAATGTTGATTCATCTTCAATTTTGATGACTTCTGTGGTAATGATAAGGTGCTCTGTTGTCTTTGATGATGTTATTCAAAGTAAATGATTATTATGTGCCTGCAAATTGCTAGTCAAAATTGTTGAATCAGTTCATTTCTTATCTTTAAACCACCATATAAGAAGGTACACTTTGCGTGTGCAACAAATGTTATATATACCTAGAATGGATTAACGGAATTACATTAACATGTCAATATTTGATGCTTGAAAATCATTGTGAAGACATGTCTGAAAATAAGTAGGCGTCACATGTCATCCTCAATGCTAACACCAACCCTGGGGCAACCTTTTGTATATAATTAGTGTGAAATGCAATTTATTTCGTCTGCATTGAATGCATAGATGTGCTGTCTAATCATGCTTCTGGGATGTTACCAAGCAGGACTTTTCTCTCTGTAACGTCAGTTCTTTGGCGTCCAAATTGACCCTAGACATTTTGCTTCTTTAAGTTTTGGAGTTTAGAACATGGAAGTGTAATAGGTGTTCAAACTGTGTTAAGTGAGAGTTTAGAACATGGAAGTGTAATAAAGCGAAGCCCGGTATTTAAGTGGAGAAGGGTAGAGGGGCGGGCCCATTATCCACCGAGTTTAGAAGGCTGTGATTGGTCCAAAGGGCGGGTCACAGACGAATTTCTCGGTTATCAAAAAAAAAGAAACATGGAAGTGTAATAGGTGTTC
The DNA here is from genome assembly GCF_900185275.1 of Solanum verrucosum. Classification (NCBI taxonomy): domain Eukaryota; kingdom Viridiplantae; phylum Streptophyta; class Magnoliopsida; order Solanales; family Solanaceae; genus Solanum; species Solanum verrucosum. The sequence continues at coordinate 4,740,957 of NW_026020011.1, read as the reverse complement.
AAACTGTGTTAAGTGATACTGATTTTTGGCTTTCTTGTAGGTATCCGAACCCATCAGCATTTACGTATGAGAAGCGTTTTTTTCGTCCCTTTGAATATGCTCTTCAGCCTCCAATCTGGTATAAGGAAGACCATATTGCCGTTAAGAAGCCCGAATTACCTTCAGGCGTGACTGAACTCAGGCAGTATGTTGGACCTCAGTGTTTTGTCATCCCTGGAAATCATGGTTAGTCTAGTTTCTAAGCCTGTGGGCTTGTACTTCTGTCTTTCAGTGGAGCAGGGTAGCTCATGTAGGGTTTTATTTGTTGTTTAGTCGAAGTCCTTTTTGTGTACTTGTGCAGACTGGTTTGATGGACTTCAGACTTTCATGAGGTACATTTGTCACAAGAGCTGGTTGGGTGGGTGGTTTATGCCTCAAAAGAAGAGCTATTTTGCCTTGCAGCTTCCTAAGGGGTGGTGGATATTTGGTCTAGATCTTGCTCTACATTCTGATATTGATATATACCAGTTCAAGTTCTTCTCAGAATTAATAAGGGACAAGGTATCTTTTTTGTACTTTCTAGCCACAGTTGTCATATTGCTGCTTATGGAGTCACCTATGTTGCTGGATATGCCAAAATTTGTCTGACTTCTTCAAATGTAGTTCTTAACTGGACGTAACATTTTTGTATAGATGTTGGCTGTCATGGAAAACATCCTGGATCACTAGGTTAAAATGGTAAATGATAATGATTTAAAAAAAAGTTCGTATGGTCTAAGTTGCATGGACTCTTCACTTTCGATGCCCACACCTGCATGGATTCTCCAAAAATACGCTACTTTTGTAGAATCCGACACGCACCCGCTGACATTTATGAAGAGCCCAAGCAATATAGCTTAGGGTAGATAATGGTTTTCACATTGCTAAACTGAGCAATGATAGATGGCTAGTTATGAAATTCCATATAGACAGTTTTCTTCTGTTTTTGCAGCAACACATTTATGAGTTATATCAGTTTGATTTGTTTCTCAGCCAAGGTCTTGTTATGTCTCTGTTATTCAGGTTTTCCTTAGCTTTCACATTTGATTGATGTCTGGAAAAAGTGATCAAATTTTTTTGTTCAACTTTCTTGGAATGTAAATGTGTTAAAAGAGTGACCAAGTCTCTTAACTACTTCATGCTATCTTTTTTTGTCACATCTTGCTTAGATCTGAGTTCCCCTGACATTTGCATTCTGTTTGGTGGAGGAAAAAGGGAAGGACTGGAGAGGTAAAAGTGGAAGGTGAAATGGAAGTTTAATTATAAGGTGGATATGAGTAAGATCTATTGTCTATTTGGCTAAGCTTTTGGGAGGCCAAAAGTCCCTTTTTTTAAAATGTGAAGTGTTTGGCCAAGCGGAGAAAATAAGTGCTTTTGGGGAGTAGCATAAGTTGTTTTTCAAAAGCTAAAAATGCAGCTTTCCCCGAAAGTACTTTTGAGAAAATACACTTAGAAACACTTTTTAAAAGCTGGTCCAATCACTAATTGCTGCTCAAAAGTGCTTTTCAAATTGATTAACCAAACACAAACTGCTTCTCACCAAAATACCTTTTGAAAAAGCACTTCTGAAAAAACACTTCTCAAAATATGCTGATTTTAGAAGGTTGGCCAAACAGACTTGATATGGTTCTTAAAAAGAAAGGACTTAAACAAGGAAGAAGAAAAAGTGGAGCAATTTGATGCCTCTCAATATAAGCGTGTCATTCTTGTACTTCTTTGCGGATGTTAAGAAGTAAATGGAAAATGATATCACTGTTTTTTTCAGTAAAAACTGTTAATAAGACTGTCTATATTAACTTGGAAGTTTCTGTTCAAACTTCATCTACGTTATTTTCTGTTCTTATTTAAAAAAATTCAAGCTTTTAGTTGAACTTTGAAAAGAGCATGGTGATCGTATTGGATAAGGAGAGAACTAATTATCCATAGATTTGGCGTTTGCAGAATTAGTATGATTCTATAATATTCATTTAGATAGCTGCAGGTGCTTATGGGTTCGTCAAGCCTTACTTGTTGAGTTCTTATAAATTTGTGCATTTACCATGTCTTCTTTTACCCCCCCCAACCCCAAACCAACCAATCCCCCTATAGAGTTGAAAACTTTAACCCTTGGTTAACGGATTTCAGGTTGGCGAGAATGATTCTGTGATCATTATGACACATGAACCTAATTGGCTTCTCGATTGGTACTTCGATCAAGTTACTGGAAAGAATATCTCGTACTTGATACGTGACCACTTAAACGGGAGATGTAGACTTCGAATTGCTGGGGATGTGCATCATTATATGCGCCATAAGTTTGTTGAATCGAAATCAGATAAACAGGTTTATGTCCAGCACTTACTTGTTAATGGTTGTGGGGGTGCTTTTTTGCATCCGACACATGTCTTCAAGAATTTCAACAATTTATACGGAACGACCTATGAGTGTAAAAATCCTTACCCAACTTTTGAAGATTCAAGTAGGGTACGTAATCAATCTCCTTTATATTATATAGACAGACTATTTAGTGCTGTAAATACGCCTGTAATATGCTATAGCTATTTTGCAGATTGCTTTGGGAAATATATTGAAATTTAGGAAGAAAAATTGGCAATTTGATTTTATTGGTGGCATCATATACTTCATGTTGGCCTTTTCTATGTTCCCCCAGGTAACTTTCTATTTGATTTTTGATCTATTTCTTTTTAGGATTACTTTAGGTATCATAATCCGCACTCTCCCTCATGGTAACTCAGTTAGGGGCTGTTTGATAAAACTAATATATGACATCTTAAGTTGAAGTTGTATCTCAAAATAACTTAGCCAGAATACATAAATAAACACACACTCAAACTTGGTCTCAACGGACAAGTAAACACTCCAACTTTGAGAGTGCACATCTAGACACCTCAACTTAGTCTCAACTGACAACTAAACACTCCAACTTGTCTCAACCGTGTCTTGTGGACACTCGACGCTGATGTGTCATATAAGCTTTTGAGGTGTCTAGATGATCATTTGGTAAGTTGGAGTTTTCAAGTGACATAGTGGAGACGAGTTTGAGATGTCTAGATATGTATACTCAAAGTTGGAGTGCTTACTTGCCCGTGGCGCAATCTGAGTTGTATTTTATGTATTATGCCAATAATTATATCTCTTAGTTTTAGGTCGTGGAAATGTTGTGTTGCAATATCTGATCATTATCATTGAAATATCAGTTGTTTCCTTCTATGTATTGTAAACTTATCAATCTTATAATGTATTAGACATTTATTTTCGATTGTGATGTTTAACTTTATGATACATTATTTTAAACATCATTAAATTATCCATCTGAGTGTACAAAATCACTGTTCATTAAGAGTTAAACGTGTTGAGTTTTTTGTTTTTTTATGAGGTAAAGTTTAATTTAGAATGCTTACTCTTAATTATGACCTTATGATTTTTTTCTTTTATTTTATTTATTTATTAATGTTGTTGGTCCAATGTATAAATTTACGGATTGATGATTTTCAGTTGTGTTTTTATTGCTTCCGACATTTAAGTGCCTTTTATGCATCAACTGATCTTTTATTTTGTTGTCAAGTACATCAAATGTGTGCTTATGTTAATATAATGTTCAGTTTAGACGAGTTCATGTAACACATTTAACTAAATGTTTTATTTCCCATTTGCTTCTAGTGTCGGCTTGATCACATTTTCAAGGATGATACATTTTCGGGTCACATGGGAACCTTCTTCGACACAGTGTGGGGTACATTTATGTATATATTTGGACGCTCATATGTCTCCTTGACCGGCGCGGTGCTGCTATTAATAATTGCAATATCCTTTGTGCCATCCACGGTGCCTTGGAAAAAGAAAGTAGTAATTGGGATTCTTCATGTGTCTGCACACCTAGCTGCAGCTGTGATTCTTATGCTCTTGCTAGAATTAGGCATTGAGACATGTATTCGCCATAAACTACTTGCAACTTCTGGTGAGATTTTGTATTTTGTTTCTATTTTGTGATTGTCTTTGAGTGTGTTTTTCCATGTTCGGTTGGTCAAAATTTTTGGAAAACATTTTCTCTAGGAAAACAAGTTCCTTCAAAACGAGGGAAAATGATTTCCCTAGTGGAAGTACGGAAAACAAGTTCCGCAAGTGATATTCCACATTGAGTGTGTCCTGCCCATTCTCCAATACACCTCATCTTCACGACTTTCCCCCCAACCCCACCCTCGTAGCCCCATCCTCCCACCCCACACCCCTATTCTCTAACCTCCCATAATATTTGTATAGATTATATCAGAATGCTTTTAGGATACTCCATTGAAAGTTGAATCCATTAGTTAACTACTCCATTGAAAACTGAGTTTTACTTGAGCCTCTCTTGAGAGATTACCTAGCTAAGCGCCGATTTCTTTGTTTCATGTTTTTGCATCTATGTATTTCCTTTCCTAACTACTGAATGCTGCAATCCAGGTTATCATACTTTATATGAATGGTACAAATCAGTGGAGAGTGAGCATTTTCCAGACCCAACAGGTCTTAAGAAACGAATAGAACACTGGACATTTGGCCTTTACCCGGCATGTATTAAATATCTCATGTCTGCTTTTGATGTTCCTGAGGTAAGAATTATTCCCCATAAGAGTATTGCTTTGTGATGACTCAAATCGTTTAATTATATCTTATGCATGTTTTCAGGTAATGGCAGTTACTAGGAATACTATCTGCAAGAATGGGGTGGATTCACTATCTCGAGGGGGTGCTGTAATTTATTATGCATCCGTCTTCCTTTATTTTTGGGTCTTTTCAACTCCGGTGGTTTCTTTGGTATTCGGAAGCTACCTATACATTTGCATTAATTGGCTTCATATACATTTCGACGAAGCCTTTTCATCACTTCGTATTGCTAACTACAAGTCATTTACACGGTTTCATATCAACAACAAAGGCGATCTTGAAGTTTTTACCCTTGCAGTTGATAAGGTATTTTGACACTTTTCTGTGATAATAAAGGTCAAGTGCATTATCGAAAGTTGGACTCGAGCTGTTTACATTTGGCAATTCCTCTAATAATATCTGTCTATTTGTAGGTTCCGAAAGAGTGGAAACTGGATCCTAAATGGGACAGAGAGTCAAAACATCCGCAGGATCCAAGTTACCTTCAGAAATTCCCCAGCAAATGGAGAGCATCCTCCCCTAATCAAGATCCTGTAGATACTGTACGGATTATTGACCAATTTGTGATTGAAAAGACTGCAAAACATGATTCAGAATTAGCGAACGGGTCAGTTAATCAATAACTCATTTGATTACAAGACTCTTCTACTGTCAGTTTGTACATATAGGCTTTTAGAATTTAGATGGTAATTGATATCATAACCTTTTTTGAAAGAAATCGAATATGTGAAGAGCTGTGACAAATGTTCCTTGAAATCATAGGTGAAAATTTTCATCTTTGCTTTTCGTTATTAGACACTTCAGATCAAATATATACAGTACTGTATACTACGCGAAATGGACTAATGTTCATCTTTGCTTTTCGTCATTAGACACTTCAGATCAAATATATACAGTACTGTATGTTACGCGAAATGGACTAATGTTTCTCATTTCGTCAGTAAAAGTAGTATTAGTGGCTTCTGGCTGCTGGGAATATGAGAAAAACCAGCATTGCATGATTTAGTTGGAACATGTTCAACTTGAATTGAACGCTATGTTGAAGAGTTAGCATCTTGCACATTGTAAAGTTCTCCGCGTTGTTATAAGGAATGAATTCTATCTATATTTTGGTATTGGACAATCCTCGCCTCGTATGAGCTAACTTTTGATGAGTTAGCCTAAGGTCCATTTTTGGGAAGGGAAGTGCTAAAAGGCGGGCCTCGATTAGTGGACACTTGGTTTATCCTCTTTCTATCCCATTCCAGGATAGGCGGCTAATACTTAAATAATAAGTGAAGTAGTCATCGTCTATTGGATTGCATGTTATTTGAGAAAAAAACTCTCAAAAGTATTTGATTTCATGTATGATGTATATATGAATAACAAATAAAAATGTTCTATAAGCAAATGTAACAAAAAAGAGCAACTCAAAATTTGATAATAATTGAGTCTCATGTTCATTTACAAGATTGAATTGGGCAGGACATCTTACGATCTCCGTTCTTTTTTCTCTGATAGATGGTTAGAACTTCATCCAACTTCGAATTCTATCAAGAGGTCTGGTCCATTATCGAAGCACTTTATGTTTGTTTTAATTTCTAACCGCGCTGAATCTCCATAGCCAATTTTCTATCAAATATGTTGTATGTGGTAATTACTCTATAGTTTAGTATATAGTTAGTCTTTTATAAGAAATGTATCATATGGTGTTCCTTTGAGCCTTTTTTGCACTTCATCCCAATTTTCTATTTGTTGGGACAAAGGGCCATTATGAATCTTAACTTGGCCACTTATGAGTTCTCTTTGTGGCAGCCCCAAAAACTCTTGAACATCAGCTAGTTTCTGCAGAGAGTCAAATATATATAAAAAATTGTAATTTGTCGCGGTTAAGATGATTGAGGAAAAAAAGTTGTTTAGACTCTTAAAGTAATGATAATGTCATATAAATTGGAACAGAGAGAATACGAAAGCCTTACGGTGCGATTTTGAACAATGTCTTCATAGTAAAGAAGAATGTGTCTAGTGCTCTTAAAACATTCCAAAGCTCTATTAGCCTTCCTTTGTGCATTCCTCAAATTTGGTATTAGTAATGACATATTCACCACTGGCTTGTATTTTGCCAATACTTTAGCCTGAAACATGTTTAAAACGTCAAGTTAATGACACGACGAACCGCATTCGTAAGACACCATGAAAAATGTTTTCCTCGAAAATGCTTTTACGAAGAATATACCCTTGAAATCAATAGCAAATCACTAAGCTCCCACTATGCACAGGGTCGGGAAGGGCCGGGCCATAAGGCTCTATTGTATGTAACCTTACCCTACATTTCTGCAAGAGGCTATTTTCACTCACGTGGTAACAACTTTACCAGTTACGTCAAGGTTCCCTTTCCACCAGAAAATGACTTCTTATTGAAGAATATTTCCTTCCATCATACCAAACACATTGTTAATCTATGTTGCTTTGACCCTCCAAAAACGTTGCCTCATCCATGTCAACCCTTGAAAAATGCATATCCGACACACACAGGACAATAATATTTTTGAAGAGTCAGAGAACAGGAGAAGGAGGGGACGGAAGGACTTACCTCATATGGAGAATGTGTATGAGATTTGTGTGTTCCATTCAACGGTTTAGCATCCTTATCGTACGAATTAGCGAGCAACGAGATCAACCTGCGTAGCAGATTTCTTCTAAACAGAAATATTGCAGAGACACCTCTTCTGTTGAAGTAATCCACAATCTCCTCATGATACTCCAAAGCTCCCTTCAAGTTCATACACATTAAAAAAGTTCAGAACAATCTAACAATGTCGAAAATTATCAACTTAATGCACTTCTAAACGAAGAAAACACGACTAAAAACAGAGTTTATCAGCGAGATTTGTGAAACTAATCATGTCTTTATGTCTAACGGATTGGTGATCTGCTTAAATGAACTTGATCAATCCTCTCTTCTTAAGCTAGCTTGAATTAGACCTAAGGTCCATTTGACAGAAAAAAGTTGAATTTGAGGCTAAGGAGACGACTTGAGTTATTGAAGGACTATGATATTAACATCTGGTACCATCCGAGAAAGGCTAATGTAGTGGTTGATGACGTTAGACTTGATGAAACAGAGTCTCAGCAGAAGCGAAAAACGCTAGCTAGGTGATTTTTTCCATCTGTCCCAATTTTGGTGGACTAATAATAAAATAGTCGAAGTATGCATAAACTGTACAGGACACCACCGTTATCGAACACGAAACATCATCAATTGAAATAGGATTAGTACTAATTACCTGATTAAGCATCCACTTAAATCCAATTGCAGCTGTACATTCATTCTTTGATGAGCTACTAATCCAATCAAGATTAAAGACATTATCCATAATTTCCAATATTACTGAAGCATTAGTCCTCCTTGATTTTGCACCAAAAATTTCTCCATTAGAACTCACATTCATATGACTATTTAACAATGTCTCAAACCATCCACTCCCTGATCTCTGCATCGATAAAATCGTGAAAAATCGAACAGGATTGCAAGCACATTCCTCCCTACAATTCAATAAAAAAACATGTCATTTAGTCCAATTCAATCTATCTAACTCTGTACTACAACCTCTGTTCTTCCAACTATCCAAAACTGTTGTCACACCAGTGTCAGATCCTTCAGAATTCGAGACAGAGAGTCCGAGCAACATAGGCTAAAACCATAAGGAGGAACAATCTATGTTGCTCAGATTCTTCAAAAATGTCACACATGGTACCAATCGATATTTTGAAGAGTCTGAGCAACATAAGGCTAAAACCAAAAAGAGGAATAATCTATGTTGTTCAGACTCTTCAAAAATGTCATATAGAGTACATGTCAGATCCTTCAAAAGTAGTACAATATTTTTCGAAGGATCTGACACAAGTACTGCAACAACATTTTTGAAGAGTCTGAACAGTATATATATATTTAGAGGTACCTGGTAAAAGTTTGAGGCTTTGGAAAATGCAAGTAATGAATATCTTCTTCTTGAAAAATAGGATAATGACAATTATGCCTATTAATCACATGAATACTTAGTGATTTAGCTTGTAAAAGATAATTACTTGTTTGATTTATACACATTGATAATATATAAATTCCACAAACCACTGCAAATACTAATAGGACCAATCTCAAAGATTGTTTAGGTGATTTAATCACAAATAAATCCTGAAAATCACAAAAAAAAAAAAAAAAAACAAGAATCATACACAAGTTATTTAAGTACTTAAATTAGATCAAACAATATAATTAATGAAAATTAGATTAACAAACTAACCTGAGGTTTCCATAATTTAGGAATCTCCATAAAAATAACAGATGAAATTAAAGAATAAATTTTTAAAAAAATAGAAAAAAATTTGGTTGAATATTGGTTCATCTACCTTGTAGAGTTTTTAGAGGAAAATAAGGAGAAAGAAATGGTCAATTGAAATCTTGAAATTAAAATTCTAGATATGTCATAAGGTACTATAATATAAAATAAAAATGAAGATAGTGATGATTTTTATTAATATTTGTACAAATTTCGAACTGACTAGATCAGTTTCAATAGTATATGATATGATATAATGCTATGAAATTTATAATATGGAATCTTATTATTGTTGTCTCTATCATGTTTTTATTTCATTTCTTTAATCTATTAATTTTCTTGTTATTCTCAAAATTCAAAAGATTGTCACTTTTTTCCAAAGGTGACAAAGAAAAACTACTTGTCGGTTATGACAGTTGTCTTAAGAGATGTGACAAAAGACCAAAAAAGAAACAAAAGTGAAGATAATTAAAGCAATTGCGGAGTTAGAATTTTTATAATTAAGAAAGTTCAAAATGTGAAGAAGTACATACGGATTAGCTGGAGAGAGTTCAATATGTATTATATATGCATAAAAAAAGATTAATCATAAATAAATAATATATTTTTTTGTTGAAGGGGATTCAGATGAAATTCCTAAGTCAACTTTGCCCATGAATAAATTAAGGGTGTGTTTAATACGAAGGAAAATATTATTTTTTTTCGTGTTTGATGATCAATAAATTTTGATATTTTTCTTAGAAAAATAAGTCTTCTTGAAACCAAGGAGAATGACATCCTTAATAAAATATAGAAAAATCAAGTTTCATTTTTTCAATCCTACCCAACCCCACTCCACGTTCTTAGTTTTGTCTTAAATATATATAAATATTTTAGGCTAATAATTTTTATTTGTATACCAATCACATATATATAAAAAATTCACTTGTTTACCTAAATATTTTCCTCCATACTAAACGCATCCTAATTAATTAATGAATTAATTATATTCCTACTTAGTTTCGAAAATAATAATAATAATAATTGAAATTCATTTTTTTTTTTAGATTTTCGGTTTGTATTTTTAGATGGTGGATAAATTCTGCATTTAAGTTTTTTTAATTTTTGGATTTCTAATTGTATATTGAATTTGGTACTTCAATTTTCGTAAGAAGAAGAAGCAACTCAAAATAAAAAAATAAAAACAATATTCAAATCAAACTTGCAAAATTGAATGCAATTTAAACCTATTTGGACCACCTTAGTTGGGTGTATAAGGTGTATTAATCTTTACCAAAAAAATTCAGCATTATTAATTAATACTTTGTTTGGTTGCTAATTTAAATCTTGCATAAAATTTAACACAATTTTTTTTCTACTTTTAGTTGGTGTTTCATATTTGTATGGATGCTCGATTAATCAAAATTTAATAATTACAGGGAGCATTTCTAGGAGCAACGCTCCCAACGAGATATTTTTCTTCCTCAGGAATTCAAGCCAAAAATCTCTAATTAAGAGCAAAGAAATCACAACCATCTCATCACATCGGAAACGTATAAGTTCAACATAGCTTATACTTTAGCTTGGTTAGTAATATACTTTCTAGCACTAGTAATATATCCATAGTTATACAAGAATTAATATTTAGTTAGCAGTTTTTGAATATGTAGGATTGTTTTTTTTTAAAAAAAGAATTAAAATTTGTGATTCTAAATATGCATGTTATGATATTTTTGTGACTAAAAACATATATTTTAAAAGATAATGGAAAAAAAATTAAATTAAATTAAAATGTTTCAATATTAAATATCATTCTTTTAAATTAATTTTCTTAAAACTAAATAGAACTGTCGGTGACATATAGACATTATGAAATTAACAACACAAAAAAAGATAGACAAAAAGAAAGAAAAAGAAAAGAGCAAAAGTTTCTTTATTAAGGGTCTGAAAAATACCCTAATTTTGGTGAGATTTGTTGTTGCGATACTAAACTTTCATAAGGACCTATTACCTTCCTAGACTATTTAATACAATATTTTTTACTCCCTGAACTATTTAATAGTATATTTTAAAGGTATATATGTGCCCACGTGGACACATTACTATTTATAATTTTGCATTATTTTTTATGTCCACGTGGGCAAATATATATGTTTAAAATACGGTATTAAATAGTCTAGTGAGGTAATAGGTCCTCATGAAAGTTTAGTATTGCAACAACAAATCCGATCAAAGTTAAGATATTTTCCAGACCCTTATCCCTTAATAATAATTATTTATTAATAGATAAGTGCTCATGCTGTCATGCACAAAATTAAGGGATATTGACACAACAAACCATGTGAAAAGAACAATTCTAATATAACGCGTATATATATATATATATATATATATATATTTTTTTTTTTTATTTTTGGAAGGAAGACATTATTTATAAATTATTAGTCATACCTAATACTTTATGATAATGTATTTTGAAGTTTAATTTTTCGATTTAAAACTTTAAGATATTGTGTTTTGAATTTAACTTTGAGTTAATAATTCCAAGATATTATGTTGCTAAGTTCAGTTTTTCAGTTCAAAATTTCATAACGATTGGAGTTTAATTATTTTTTCAATGCAAACTTCAAAATTTCATAACGATTGGAGTTTAATTATCATAAAGTTCAACAACAACAACATGCCCAGTGAAATCCCACTAGGTGGGGTCTGGGGAGGGTAAAGTGTACGCAGACCTTGCCACTACCTCGTGGAGGTAGAGAGGCTGTTTCCAGGAATTATCATAAAGTTCAACTTTTAGAAATATCGTGTTCTAACGGTTAACTTTTCCAATTCAAAATTCGGAGACGCTATATCTTGAAGTTCAAACTATTAGTAGTAATAGTAGTGGTTTATTAACATTCATTTCATAGTAAAAACATATCGTTAAGATTAAAATAAAAAGACTGAATCAAATAATTTTCAAATTTAAAAAGATATCATTCCTTTCGAATACATAAAATTAACTTTTTCCAACACTGAAAATCACTTTCAACAATTAAAAAGCAGCCAATAAGCCAATATTTCACCTTATCTTAAGTACAACATATATGCATAACAAACTTGTGGATACAAAATGTTCAATAGATATCACAAAGATAACGAATTTGAACATAATATAAATACATAAATTTCAAAAAATAATAATCAACTACTATACTTAATTTAAGGTTAAAATTTAAATGGCTACAAGCAATTTAGAGCTTGATTATGAGTTCTTACCATATCTTAAAGTTTACAAAAATGGCCATGTTGAGAGACTTTTGGGTATTGATGCAATTCCTCCAGGTATTGATTCTCAATTTGGAGTTTCATCAAAAGATATTTCAAATATAGTCCCTAATTCTGAAGTTTATGTTCGTATTTATCTCCCAATTAATTGTAAAAACAAAACATTACCACTTGTTATTTATTTTCATGGTGGAGGATTTTGTATGTTCACTCCCTCTTCATCACTCTATCATAATTATCTTAACACCCTTGTGTCTGAATCGCGAGTTATCGCGATTTCAGTTCATTATAGAAGGCCCCCTGAACACCCTGTACATGTTGCATATGAAGATTCATGGCAAGTGCTACAATGGGTTTTCGCCCATTGTAATGGCGACGGCCCTGAGCCTTGGGTGAATGCACATGCAAATTTTACACGAGTTTTCTTAACTGGTGATAGCGCAGGAGCTAACATAGCACATAATATGGCTATGAATGTTGGAAGTGTTGACCCAGAGCTTATGGTTGATATTCTTGGTGTTGCTTTAATCCACCCGTATTTCTGGGGGTCGGATCCAATCGGGTCGGAGGGTTTGTACCCTGATAAGAAGGCGGGTGTGGATCGAATGTGGTCGTTCGTATGTCCGTCGAATCCGGATAATGATGACCCGAGGGTTAATCCGATTGCAAAAGGTGCACCAGGTTTAATGAGCCTGGGATGTCGTAGAGTCTTGATTTGTGTGGCAGAAAAAGATATTTTGAAGGATAGAGGGCGGGCCTATTATGAAGCGTTGGGCCAGAGCGGGTGGATGGGTGTGGTTGAGATTCATGAAACACAAGGAGAGGACCATGTATTTCATTTGCATGATTTGGACTCTCAAAAGTCCAAAGACTTGATGAAGAATTTGGCCCATTTCTTCAATAGGGAAAGGACTCATTTTCTTTAAATGTATTTGCCTTTTAATTATTTTTTTTGCAATGGATTTATGAAGTATAATACTTTTAGTCATTTTATGTAATATTCTCTAGTTTATACTTGAACAACTTGAATATATATATATATATATTTAAAAAACTTATTTGAGCATTACTAACGTAATGTTTATATATATTTGACGATCCATTTATTTGCATGGCGCTTTGTGGTTCTGAAAATTCTTTTATTATGTCTAGAGGTAGGATACTTCTATTTATTATACTTTTTGATATATATATATATATATATATATATATATATATATATATATATATATTGTATTATTTTAGCAGAATCTTCTTTTACTAAATGCATTAAATATGTTATTTTCTACCTCAAATAAAGACGATTAGAAGACAAAATACATGTGACATACATAGTCATACAGTGCTCTCTTTTTCTTCAATTGTTCTATTTTTGAAGAACCCTCTATCTCAAAAAAAAAAAGAAAAAAAAAAAAGAGGTTGTAACCTAAGATCTCATATTAAGTATTCTAATTGTTCCTATTTCATTCATTTTCATTTTTATTATCTTAAATATTTGTAAAATTGATGCATTTTGTTAGAATCAAAGGTTCTTTCTGTAAAACTAGTCATAAACAATTATTGTTCTTTTAGACATCTAAAAACATGACCTAATAGTCAATATTGTAATGACTGATGAAGACCCACTAGATATCATGTTTGAATTCTAGAGAAAACAAAAATACTTCTATTTATTCAAAAACTGATAAGCAAGAAATACATATTTATAACTTACCTGAAAAATACTACTATAAATCATAATACACTACTAGCAGATTCTTTTGTGATTCTTTTAATTAACAACATGAGATTATCTTTAACTCATTTTATTTACAAGTTGATATTCTCTTTGTTTCTTTTTTACTTGTCATATTTTATTTTTACTTTGATCAATACTTTTGTCACGATTCAAAAATCGAGGTCACGATGGGCACACACCTTGATAACTTCAAAATGGTGTGTAAGCCAAAAATACAACACATACGAGATTTTCAAAGAGAAGTCAGGCAACCGTCGATAAGAAAACAACAAAAAAGTTTCCAAAACCTGGTAGCATCTAATACATTTCTAGATTCTGAAATACATCCCAAATTTTTGAAAGGAGGTTAAAGACGGTAAATAATAGATGGAGACCAATGACAATCTGGAAAACAGTATCTCACCACAACTCCAAAAGAGAAGGAATCACTATATTCGATCAGCCACTACGAAGATTATGAAAACCTTATATTTCTTGAAGAGGTTCTACCCCGTGGAAAGACTCTTTAATGAAACTTTAGCCTTAGTTGGTTGTGACCAAGAAAACATTGATTTCGCTTGGTCGGCCGAGAATACCTTGACTAGGATCTGTATCAAATGAATAATAGAAGTATTTTATAAAAACAATTATAATTTATAATATTTTTCATATAATTCTCAAATATATAAATTTAAAATATTAAATAAATTTAATATCGAAAGTTAGTCAAATTGATTTTAGTAAAACAAAATGTGTGACTACACACACAACTTCAGAGGAGTTGTTAGGTTCATTGGGACTCTGAAGTTTTCAATCTGCTCATCAAACAAAGCAAAAACTTAGCAAAAAATGCAGAAATTGAAACTGGTACAATCACTCTATCGTTCTGTATGTCGCAGATCTTCAGATTTCTCGGTTTCCGCCGCCGCAGCTGCAGCCGTCAACCACCACTCCCATCGGGGCCTTCATTTTTCAGCTTCTCCTAGAACCCCTTTTCGTGGTACTACCATTTTCATCTGTTTTTCGTATATTTAGTTTGATTTTGCTTATATTCCCATGTTCTTGGACATACCCAATTTAAAAGATTGTATTTTTCAGCTTCTCCTAGAAACCCTTTTCGTGTTACTTGCATTTTCATATGTTTTTCATATATTTACTGTGATTTTGCTTATGAATATTCCCATGTTTTTGGACATACCCAATTTGAAAGATCATGTTTTTATTCTGCTCAAATTGGAAATGTCTTGTTATTAGAGAAGTTGAATTTATAGTCTAAATGGATTTTGAGGATTCATATAGTAGCTGATCAGACTTGTTTGAGATTGAGACATGTCCAAATGGATGTTGAGGATTCATATAGCTGATCATGACTAGTGGCATAACCAAGACTTGTTCTGATTGCAGCAGGCATATTCTTGCCTACTACGAGTGCTAATTGAGCTTATATAATAAAGAAGGTAGTTTTTACTAGTTTCTAAGGCAAATGAATTTCTGCAATAGTATTGTCCCACTGCGAAAACCACAAATGAATTTCGGAGCATGACATTGGCCCATTGCAAAAACATAGTCTTGGTAGTGAGCATGGTTTTGGTAAATGTTTTGTTTTACCCACCCTGTGATCAGTATGGGCATGTGTAAATGTACTAGTGCTGGCTCCTTGGTTGGATTATGGAGAACATTACTTAGATTGAGGGTTACTACAAACTATTTAGGATTTTAATTGAGTAGAAAGGTCCTCAATGATTACTTTTTCCTTCACAAGTTCTGTATCTGCAAATCATGAAGCAGCTTAATGATCACGTGTGGAGATAGATGGTACTGCTTTTGATTTTTGGGATCTTACTTCAATAATGCGAAACTAAATGGATTTTTCTACACTCTAGAATTGCGACATCCTTTGACAACTGCAATAGGAAGCACACGCTCTTTTAGTGAGGATGTGGCCCACATGCCTGACATAGAAGATCTGGAGATCAAACGAGCTTTTAAGGACTTGATGGCTGCAAGCTGGGATGAGCTCCCAAATGCAGTTGTTGGTGATGCAGAGAATGCATTGACAAAAAGTACTGATGACAAAGCTGGCCAGGAAGCCTTGATTAATGTTTTCCGTGCAGCTGAGGCAGTGGAGGAGTTCACAGGGATTCTCACATCTCTGAAAATGGAGATGGATGACGCGATTGGTTTAAGTGGTGAGGTAAGTGGAGTTTAAAACTAGGGACTTCATTCACATTTTCTCAAGTTCTTGCTGTTCAATTGTTTATATTGTTGCAGAATGTGAAGCCTATGTCAAAAGAATTCTCTGAAGCATTCCAAACAATACTTCAACGTTACAACACCTACTTGAGTGCTTTTGGGTTAGAAGAGGTATACTTGAAGAAGAAAGTGGAGATGGAACTAGGGACAAAGATGATACACTTGAAAATGAGATGCAGTGGTCTTGATTCTGAATGGGGAAAGGTACAATCTACATTTCAGCAAAGTTGGTTCCACATATTTCAGTTTTTCTATGAATAGGTTATGATTTCATCACAAGCGATATCTGCAACCCGAATTACTTTTCTCTTGTATTAGGGCATTAAAGTGGCAGAGGGAGAGGAGAGGACACCCTGAGTAATTTAAGAAAGTCAAATAATTCTTCTAAATTTGTGGTCAAGTAATCCTTTTCATTTTCCTTTTGGTTTGTTTCAAAAAATTGATTTTATTCAGTATGATTCATCCTCTGCGCCTTCAAATTATGTTCTGCGTACAAAGTTACTATCCAATAATTAGTTTAGAAACCTCTGCCAACATGAGATTATATTTTGATAGAGTGGGGTTCAGTTTCTTCTGGAAAATTAATTTCTTTATTGTTGTTGCGCTTAGTCTACTGACCATTCATTTTTCAAAACGTTCCAGATTTGTGTTGCATTTCACTGTTGTAACTAGTTCTGCAATTCCTGGACCCTGGCCAAAAACTTATTTTTACCAGATTATAACTTTTTTATGTAGAAAACATTAAGCATTTTGTTGTGATACAAAATTTACCATTCTAATGGAAATAAACTAATTGAAGGGGAGCCTTGGAGCAATGGTAAAGTTGTTTCCGTGTGACCAATAGGTCACGGGTTTGAGCTGTGGAAGTTCTCATTAATGCTTGCATTAGGGTAGACTATCTACATTACACCCCTGGGGTGCAGTCCATCCCGGCACCTTGCATGAACGCGGAATGCTTTTTCCACCGGACTACCCTTTTTAAATGGAAATAAACTAATGTGGTTGTAATTTTTAATTTTTTACACTTTCTTGCAAGAGATGTTTCAAATACAAAATCATACTTCCTCGAGTACCACTAATGAGAATGTTTCTACAAAATACAATAGACGTTATGGGATCTCTTAAAGAAATTACTGTTAAGAGTCCCACATCAGTAGGCTTAGGAAATTTGGTCGCTTTATATGGTCTTGGACAATTCTCATCTTTTGAGCGCTTTTGGGATTGAGTTAGGCCCAATGTCCATTTTTTTTATCATGGTATTAGCATCGGCCCTATCCCAATTCATTGTTTCACCCATATTAGGCCCCCATTTTATATTGCCAACACTTCAGATGTTTAGTCCTGGTCATGCGTCTCATATCAGTGAGATTTAGGAAGTCAGTCTGTTTATATGGTATTGAGCAATCCTCATCTCTTAAGCTAGCGTTTTGGTTTGAGTTATGTCCAATGTCCATTTCTTTATCAATTACTTTTTATCAGTATTTGTTTTCTCATAGTGATTTCTGGCTTTCTTACTCCAGGTTACAGTACTTGGGACTTCAGGACTGGCTGGTTCCTATGTTGAGCAAAGAGCATAAGCCTTCAATGATCGCTGAAAGTCAGAAGTGTTTTTGCCTTTAAGTCACTTACGTAACATTTTCCTGGAAAAAGAGAAGGAAGTTATAGATAATACAGGATGATATCAATGTGATCCGTTAATTTGCACTCTTCTTTCACAACTTTTATGATGTGATAGCAGTAATATGTAGTTGATACTAATCCTAATAACTTCTTCAAGGAGACAGTTTCCTGAGTATTCAGAATGAGAGTGTTTCATGTCAATTGATTCCGGTTTATTGATGAATTTGGCGCAGTGATTTAATTTTTCTTGATTGATTATTGGACATGGCACTGTGTGGCAGTAGCCTGTTCACTTTTATCTCTTTTGTGTTCAATTGAACAAACTGAAATACTGAATCTATGAACATCTTTGATTGACACTAGTGTGGATAATTATTCTAAAAGTAAGCCTGTTGAGAAGTGTGAGACAAGAAAAGGGACTTTTTGAACATGTGAACTATATCAAGAAGCTGAGTTATGCAAAGATTGTAGCCATTATTGAAGAACATAGTTCATGCTTCATACATAAACATAAGATTAAGCATCCTTTCGCAAGGGAAAATGTAAAATTGCTTCGCAGAATAGAGGTAATTGATTTCAAATGCTAACTATCAGTGCATCTTAACCATTCTAGCACTCTTACGCCATGACCAAGAATCAGATGGTGATTTTGGCAAAGGTGGAAGTAACAAGGCTTTTCGGTATAGACCAAACGGCCATCCTTCACAGTCAGATAATTCTTGGATAACAGAATGCCTCCTGAGATCCTGGAAGTCAATACTTTCTAAGCTTGATGATCGAGAAAAGACGGTCTTAGCTGTGACAAATGCCTCAAAGCTTGTAGCATTGGAGCAGGGAGAAAGACTACTAGCAACAGAGTAAAAATCTTCCCTTTCTTCTGTTTCTTGATCTTCCTCTTTTTGTCTTAGTCTTGCAGAGATGAAGAAATCTCCTGTTGTTGGAGAGAAAGCCCAGGTAAACTTGTCAGTTGTGATGGTTGTCTTTCTTCTGCATTTCAACTCCATGTATTGACTTATCACTGCTGATATAAATACCTGCTGATAAAACCGCGAAACAGTTTTCAGAAAAATATGAGAAAATCAGCAGTTAATAGCATTGAACTTGGAAGAATTACATGGCTTTAAGTGAGTACTTCATCATCGTAGTCACAAATCGGATCATCTTCTTCTGGACTTGAATGTGATCTTTTCCTGAAAGAATGACAGTTTGCAAAAGCATCCTTGACAGTTGAGACAAGTAATTTGAATCTCTTAGAATGATTTGGTGACTCTTGATTAAGACAAAAGCCCATGTTTTTAGAAGTGTTGCTGATATTTCTTGATGAGACTTGCAGGTGAAAAGTTCCGCAAACCGAACTTGTTAGTCATCTATCTTCTGATTTCCCATTTGAAATTTCTGCTTGAAAGTGGCTTTCTATCTTGAAAATATGAGGCTTTAATCTTTTTAAGGTGAAGACTTGAGCAAAAGGAACCTGTAAGGTATTTTCTGAAGCTAAAGCAATGGACTTCTGAATTTCTTATTGCATACAAGTAAACTTGGTGTTTCTTAGTCATGAGCAAGATGCTAAATTTGTGGTGAATTGCTTTCACTTCAGCCTAAAGTTAAGGGGGGAAAGAGGACAGTGTACCAAATAATGACCACTTGCAGTAGCAGGTCCATTCATATTTCTTGACTGGAAGATGGTACAAGACTATAAAGTGACTTTGAGAAAAAATGTTGGTTTGGTTAAAAGTCAATATGGCCTTTTCCTTTCCAGAATGCCCATTTTTGATAACTTTTCCCCTCAGGAAATGAAAAGAGTTGAAAAAAGGTAAACGGGTCCGTAATGCGTGAAAATCTGAAGAGAGCTAAAAAGTGCTGTTTATACACGCAATTCCACGTGTCCCATGCTACTTGG
This sequence comes from Solanum verrucosum, assembly GCF_900185275.1. Classification (NCBI taxonomy): domain Eukaryota; kingdom Viridiplantae; phylum Streptophyta; class Magnoliopsida; order Solanales; family Solanaceae; genus Solanum; species Solanum verrucosum. The sequence continues at coordinate 4,721,237 of NW_026020011.1, read as the reverse complement.
GTCAAAGCTTAAGATAGTGATGCTTTCAGCTATTATATTCACATAGGATTCCACGTGCCTCGTGCTATTCGAGTCAGAGCGTATGATTAACTTTCGTCATCTAGGGTGCATCATTCAGACTGCTTGCCCTAGCAGCACGATGTTTGTATTGCTCTCCTACAATCCTGTCTTCATGGTTTAGACTATATGTATCCTATATCAAAATCAAGATATTCAACATGCATATAAATTGCATTTTAGTACTCAAATATAAGGTGCATTTGGATACAAACAAATGAAAAAATAGCCCTGTCATGTGGCCAACAAACCATTTTAGAATTAGTAACCAAGGAAAAAAAAAAGACTCAACAAATTTCGTACTTCCTGTTTTTTTGTTGTCATTTCAATTTCCAACAATTTGAGCAAAAATATCATAGAGAATTGTGTCTCCAACACAGTTACAATTACAAGTGAACATCTATGGGAAGCCTAGAATCACCATTGATCAGTAAGCGAACTTTAAGAGAGCAAGATCCACAGGGAAGCACAACAGATGTTGGCAACGATTTAGACGTTAGCAAAGATACCATTTCCCCGTCTCTTGATATTGAACAACCCGTGTCTGCCAACTCAAACGAATCGATGAAATAGTAGTCACCACATCTACAAGGATAAGAAAGCTCTATAATATCACCAGAATCTTGAACTGTAAGGTCATCTAAGCTGACATCTTCAGATATTGCTGCATCCTGTCTCAAAGTAAGCAATTCAGCGTCATAAAGTGCACGTGACCTTGGGTTGCCAATGGTTTCCCAGGCTCTCTGTATCTCCAAAAATTTGTTCTCTGTCAGACATTCAGAATTGGATGTTTCTGATGCATTTTGTTGCTTGTCTGGATGAAAACAAAGTATGGCTGAACGATAGGCTTTACGGACTTCTTCCAAATTTGCATCTTCCTTCACACCTAGGATCTCATAGTGGGTTTTATGAAATAAGTTGCTGCTTGAAATCATGGCTCCCTATATCAAGAAAAATCTTTACTGCAAATAAACACCAAGAAAAAACACGAAATTAGGAGTGGAATCTTGAATAAAGTTCAGTTTCTTTCTTTCTTCCATTTTTTTCTGGACAAGTATCAAGAAGATGTGTGTACAAAAGACTTCTTAACAAAGTTCAAAAGAATATAACAAAAGAAAAGTCTATTCTTATGCAATTTGGGATCATTCTTGTAATTGAGGCTGCAGGACTTGAATCCTTCAATATGCCCTATCACTCGACTTGCTCGTTGCCACCGCCCCAGATCCCCTCTCCCCTCCAGAGATAAGAGGAAAGCCCTCTCTTTTTATTCGAAGATATAATACAAATAATGACTCTCTTTGCCAGGATGTCAACAGGTTAGGAAACTCTAAGGGTCAAAGCTAAAAGATGCCAAAAAAGATTTCACTTTAGCTTCTAGCTCGCTTAGCTTAGTGTAGGAGGTGGCTTGCAAGACTTTCGATAGCTCCCCCCTCCCCCCCCCCCCTCTGCGTAAGGATAATAAAACAGGGTCAGCCGAGAGTGATACCAGTAGGATGCTTAAGTGTCTGAGGGTTAACTAGAGGTATATGTTGTCTGCCTTGATCCTATACGCTGTGCATCCTGGGTCCTTAATGTTAGTAAATATAAGCCATTGCTAGAAAAGAAAGCCCATTTATAACAGAAAGAGAGAGAGAACTTAAATTACCAAACCTGTTTCTCTAAGTTACAACAGAAATGACATTAGACAAATTCTAGTTAGCACATGCTGATGCCTAAAGTGTTTCCCTTCACTTATGGTCTGCATGAAAAGACAACAATCATCAATGGAAAATGCACAGACGAAACACAAGCGAGGTACAGAAAAGTGAAACACTAAGCAACATAGACATTGCAAATCAGATTGGGAGAGGTTCATGGCTGACATCAGAATCAATTGCCTTTCAGATGGCCCTGCAAAAGTAAATGTTCTGCGTCTTAAGTTGCCATCTTAAAATACTAGACTTATTTGCCTGTAAGCTACAATTTCAGAATTTGAAGTAAAGGATCTAGAGGACTCAACAATTATGGAAAAAAGATTCAGAAAGTGATCAACGGAGCCGTACAGTATATAGATCCCTCATCCTTTCAAAGCTTGAATTCCTTAAGTTTAAGAATAAACTACAATGGACATAAATTGCTGCGATAACTCCTTTACCCCTTTTCATCATCCTAGAGAGTTAACTGCCAATAATGCCTTTCAGTGACAAAACTAATGGCACCTAGTTCGATCCTCTCAAGATGCAAAACTTAACAAGTAAAGTACAGACTATCATCCCCTTTTTACACAAGATTATAGGCTCACATAAATCTTCTTCCTCCTACAACACTGCCTGCAGCCAATGTTGCAATCAGCCTCCTAATCAGGGAGTCGCTTCTTTTGCCAGAAGAATTCCAATATGGCAACCTCAATTTATGTACACATAGTCAATGGTGTACATCCCATTTATTTTTTCACTTAGCAGTTAATCATTTTCTGCTTATAATTTGCATATGTCAGTGTCTGGACTTCAGTACGTGCAAGGACAAGAACTAAGAGTGACAGATCTAGTATCACAACCATAACCGAGAAACATTTTCACCCACTATGTTACAACATTTAAGCCAAAACAGCTTCTTTCTGTGACACCAAGTAGAAGAAAGAACATATTCCCACCAGGATAGAGTGTTTGATTTGCAAGCACTCTGCTTGCAGAACAATGTTTATATTTACTTGCCACGGGAAATCACTCTGAGCACCTGAGAACACTTGCAGGGAAATAATATGGTATCAATTGGAGAAAGGTCAGCAGAAGCTATGTGCTAAAGACTTTACTGTCAACTTATGTTTTCTATCCTCAGTGTTCATAAAGTAATTGACCAACTTATGAAAAATATGATAAACAGGAAGACACATCACAAAAATAGGAAGCTAAGCAGGAAGACTCAATTAAGTCCCTACGAGCATGGGGTAGCTAACCCTGGCCTCCATGGCACTCACACAAGGGTAGGTCAGCTAGCTCTCTCATCTGAATCTAGAACAAGAGGCACAGGTGGTAAGCACCCTCCACCTTCAACCTTAAGGTTGTGGGTTCGAGTCACCAAGGGAGCGGTAAAAAAAGCACGAACTGAACATAAATGTTGCAAACAATTCCACATAACAAGTAGACATAGAAAGCTAAGCCAAGCAACACACTAGTCAAATAAGACAACATATATTACATGTATTTACATCATTTCTTATTCTAAGTTTGTATCGAGTAAAACCGTCTTAAACTACGCATTCACTTGCTCCCACAAGTACTTAAGTCATAATCTTCTTTTAGCAATTTTATCAAGCACATAGAGGGCATGGATTTTACAAAAAAAATTCTCTTTTAGCAAGTAAGCCTTAACTTACCTCAAAACTTAACTCAAAATTACTTCTCCAAATTCTCCAAGTATTCAACAACACATAATCTACAAATATCAATCTAGACTTTATTATCATTATATATTATGAATATACATATCCATACAAGTCCCAAAATAAATCCATTTAGGCTAACAATTTAGTTCTACAACTCATACTCATAATAAATTCCATATTTCTCAACCAATTCATAGTCTAAAGTTTCTTATTTACCAACTCAACAATGGTGAAAATCTCTTAATTGATTAGCTCAATCCCCAAATTAAAAAAAAAAGTGTTTGTAGCTTGAGAATTCACCCAATAATACCCATTTAATCATTACAATTGAACAAACAAAAAAGGAACAAAAATCAAGAGATTACCTGGCTGAAGAAACTCTAGAAATTTTCTTCTTAAAGATTGAATCTTTGAAATAATAGTAGAACAATATTCTGCAATTTTTGCCGCTTATTGTGTTTTTTTTTACGTATAACTTGTGTTTGGTTTCCAGATCGCGATACAATTTGGGCTTGTAATTCATGCCTAATATGCAGGCCCGCATCTAATTTTCGTGCCGTCTCGATTTCAAATCTCAAATTCTTCGAAAAAATAATTTAGGATTTTAAATTGTAATTTTTATTTTAATTGATATAGAAGTTGAGTTTACATTTTATATATATTATTTTAAGTTTTATAAAAGAAGCCCATGATCCTGCATGAAGAAAATATTCATAGCATGTGAAAATGATTATTAACGAATAGTTATTTATTATTATTAATTAGTGAATTTTTTTAACATGTGATGTAGTAGTGAAATTGCTTCCCACTTAATCAGAGGTTTCAAATTTGAGTATTAGGTAAAAAAAAAATCTTGTTGGGAGGCTCACCTCCGAATGGGCCCGATAGTGCAACAACAACAACATACCCAATGAAATCTGCAAGTGAGATCTAGGAGGATATAATATACACAGACTTTACTATTACCTCATGGAGGTAGAAAGACGGTTTCGAAGGACCCTCATCTTAAGTGTAGACAATGCACCCTAAGCAAGACAATACTACCCTACCTACTATCCTTCTACCCTTCTACCCTAATGTGAATCCTCCACACCCTTCTGTCTCGAGTTTTATCTTGTCTTATCACCTCTTTCCAATACTTTTTCGGCCTATCTCTGCCTCTCCTCGTATCTTCTATAATCAACCTCTCGCACCTCCTCACTAGTGCATGTGCATCCACATCCACCTTATTTCGAATATTCTCATTTCTACATCATGCCTATTAATCCTAATATCTTATATTAGTGGGTATTTAGTAAGTATCTACATAATGAAGGTCCCATGTAAAATTCATGTACCAAATTAGACACGTTCTACGGTTGACTAAAAAGAGCAAGGAGAAGTGCAAATGAATAAGAAAGTGGTATTGGTAACCGGCGCTTCCGGTTACCTCGGTGGCCGTCTCTGCCGTGAGTTATTCAACGCCGGCCACCATGTTAAAGCCTTCGTTCGCCGTACAAGCGACCTTTCTTCTCTACCTCCACCAACTGACGGCGGAAGTAGCGGCGGAACCCTGGAGCTTGTGTTCGGAGATGTCACCGATTATCAATCACTCCTCCAGGCTTGCTCCGGTTGCCAAATAATTTTTCATGCTGCTGCATTAGTTGAGCCATGGCTTCCAGATCCATCTAGATTCACCTCCGTAAGCACAATAATGCTTTCGCTTAAAGGAAAACATTTTAATTTGAAAAATTGCTTTTTCAGTATTGAGGTATAAAAGTAGGTTACTAGTAGATGACTGTGGAATGATAGCATTCGTTCACTTTTACTTGTCATGTTTGCTTCACCCCGAATTGATTTATATTCAGAGCTAAATTGAGTTAGATTAATTCCATATTTTAAATTTAAAAATTTAGACGTTCGAAAATTATATGGAAAATATCATATGTTTCCATCCTTCTTACTTCTTATATTAATAATATAATGTGATGAAAAATTACGTCTTGAAATGTTGGTCAAAGTCTAACATAGTTTGACGGTTGAGAAGCAAAACGTGACAAGTAAAAGTGAACAAAGGGATTTTGAGTGTTAAAAGAAATGGTGGGGAAGTTTTTTTTAATAATTTTGTGTATTAATTGATGGTGGAATGATAGGCTATAAGAATAACCTTTTTGTGATATTTTTGAGTATTAAATGATATTGGAATTATAGGTTTTATTGTGATACTTCAGTACTCTAGAGATAGACTATAATGTTTATTGAAGTGAATGCTTAGGATAAAGAATTTGAAAACTGAAAAAGGACAATATATCTCTGAACTATCACAAATGGTACGCCAATACCCTCCAATTTTAAGAAAATGACCAATTGTAAGTGATTTCTTCCCATATGTTATAGCCTTGATAGACAAATTTACATGATACCTATTGTTAGAGGGAGCTGGTAGGTATCTCGTGGATTTAATTGAGGCATGCGCAAGCTTGCCCTGACACAAGGTTTTCAAAAAAGGAAAATTCCAGTTTTCTGCTAAATGAAATGTCCTCTTTATTTCTGCTTTTAAGTATTTATATCTGCTTTAGACTTGTTGATGTTATTTGCGCTGCATTTATAGGTCAATGTTGGAGGCTTGAAGAATGTGTTGCAAGCTTATAAAGAAACTGGAACTATAGAGAAAATTTTGTACACATCATCGTTTTTTGCCTTGGGACCAACCGATGGATATGTTGCCGATGAAGCTCAGGTACGAAAGCTAATCAACTGTGTTGTGTTACAGATCTAAAATAAATAAATGTATTCCTTCTTTTACAATATAAGCTTTAGATGAGACGGTTTATGTGTCATAGCAAGCAAATGGCTTGTGTTTGGGTTACTGATAAACTAATATTAGTCCAAGAAAAAACATGAGGCCCGCATGGTAGTAGGCAAGCTACATACCTAAACTATATACATGTTCTCATGTTTTTAAAGTTTGAGCTTTTATATATGAGGCAGTTCACACAATACATACCTAAAATAAACAAATGTTCTCATATTTTGACGGTTTGAGCTTTAGATGAGGCAATTCAAACAATTTAAATGACATATTTAATATGTTTAGATGGGCTTTTGTCGTAGAAGTTTGATTAAATATTATCGAATTCAGATTCATTCTGGAAAATTCTTCTGTACGGAGTATGAGAAATCAAAAGCTGTTGCTGATAAGGTTGCATTAGATGCTGCGTCTGAAGGAATGCCAATATTGCCTGTTTATCCAGGAGTTATTTATGGTCCCGGGAAGGTCACGGCTGGAAATGTCGTTGCCCGTATGGTACATATTTCAACCTTCTTCCTCCCTTTATGGCTGAAAATGTAAATGCCTGTATGGTAAATCGTTTTAATGTTATGGATTTGGTCATAGCTGCATTGGCAATGCTCTTGTAGTTGATTAAAAGCTTTTACGTGTTCTATCATTTCATGCATAATGACTTCTTTTTTCCAAGACTAAAGCATGTTCAATGATGCCAAAATTATCATTCTATAAGAGGGTTGTTTTTAAGTTTTTTGCTTTCCCTAGAATTAGCAAATCATTTGAAGTTCTTTTAACTACTCTGGCTGTAAGTGAACGAAAGCAGAGACAAAATCAAAATAGAAAATTAAGTTGAGGAGAGTAGTAGAAGATTAGAAGAGGTGCATCATTCGACTTGCCTGGGAAAACCTCAATTGCATGTAAATCTCAAATGAATTTTTAACCAAAGGGAAATCCTCCTCAATGTGTAAATTTGAAGGGTATCAGCAAACTAAAAAAGGTTAAAATTAAGTTGCCACAATCAAAAAATTGAGGGACTCCGTATCTCACCTTGCCTTTCGATACATTACCTGTTGATGCAAGATAGAGAAAATAGTGCTTAAGGTCAATGCTCAGCTCGCAACCGTAGGATTTAACAATTTTACTAAATAGTTTCGGTAATATAATATGTCAAACATAAGAAATTTATGTGGTATTGAGTTTAAACATATTTCTTTTTTCAGCTAATTGAACGCTTTAATGGGCGTTTACCTGGTTACATTGGCCAAGCAAATGACAGGTTTTCTTTTAGCCATGTTGATGATGTGGTTGATGGGCATATTGCAGCTATGGACAAAGGCAAACCTGGTGAAAGGTATCTTCTTACAGGGGAGAATGCGTCCTTTAAGGAAGTTTTCGACATAGCTGCCATGGTCACTCAGACAAAGAGGCCTTCGTTTGGTATCCCCCTACTTATTATTGAAGCTTATGGCTGGATATCAGTTCTTTTCTCCAAATTAACTGGAAAGCTTCCTCTAATCAGTCCTCCGGTAAGTAACAGATTGATACTTCCAAGTTTTTATTTGTTATACTGTTTTTTCTTAGGGGAGTATGCCTTAAGTTGTTTGAGAATCGAGACCAAATAGTGTTAGCAAAAGAGGAAATTTGTTTATTGCGGCAATATCACAATGGCTGCATTGTTGCTCGTCTCCACTCCACCTTCTTAAATTGCTACAGATCTGTTACTCTGATGTGGATAGCAGTGCCTTCACATTTGGCTCTAAAGGGTGACAAATTGTTTCCTTTAGCATATCTAGTAAACCTTTTTCATTTTTGTAGCTTATAGTTCAGGAGTATTACTTATCGAAAAAAGTACAGGACTAATATTATATATGTATCTGATTTATATGTATGACAACCATCTTTATGTTGCATATCTCTGATTCCTTATTCCTCAAACTAAACCGTCTACTTCTGGACTCTGCATTTGCATAACTATGGCAGTACATGTGCCTCTTTGCTCAGTCTTCCTCTTTAAAAACATTTCCTACCCAACAAGCTGCTAAAAGATTTAGTATTTGCTGCACCAAACTAAAGTAGATAATGATGCTTGCAGTCAGCACATAAGCAGGCCGAGTTTTTTCACCGCTGTCCCAAAAACAGATGATGATTTGAAGGCTTTTTACATGTTCAATGCGTTGTGGTTTTGGCTGACCTACATTTCATTTCTTTTACTCCCCCCCCTTTGTTTTTATACCTGTTAGCTTTCGTTAGACCTTAATTCTTATCGTCTCTTTATACATCATCTTGAACAGACTGTTTGCGTGCTTAGACATCAGTGGGCTTACTCTTGTGATAAGGCAAAGTCAGAACTGGAATACCACCCAAGAAGCTTGAAAGAAGGTCTGTCCGAGGTGCTTCCCTGGTTAAAGAACTTGGGATTGATCAAATACTGACATGTAATATTTTTCAAGAATGTATGGTGTTTCATTACATGTACATTATGAATTGGCAAAAATGAATCTCCTAAAGAGAAGTTTTACAAATATGATAAATCACCTTGCCACTACTTTCAAGGTGTTGGTGGAATGTTGTAGGATTAGATCAATTCACCCTTTAACCAGAGATCTCGTGTTCAAATTTTTTCAATGACACGCTTCTCCTTTAATGTGCCCTACATGAAATTGGACTAATCGGGCCATGACTAGTGGATACCAGATATCAGATGGTTATATTATACACCTTGCTACTACCACCAAGAGGCATGGTGACATGTCGTAGGTTGAAATCTCTTCACCTTTTAAACACACCAAATGTCTCAAGTTCGAGCTTTGGCCATTACACTTCTTGTTTAACGTGCCCGACATGGTGAGAAATTGGACTAATCGGGTCATGACCAGTGGATACCGGATACCAGATTACTACTATGCTGACATGTTACTTCCCTTTCCAATAGGTCAACATTGGGACCAAATTTTCTTTCTTGTGGCTGCAAAGCTTGAAGGGAAATTGTTCCAAAACAAGAATTGCCTTGAGTTTGTTTGGTTTTATCCTTAAAACCCAAAGACACAAAGTCTGTATTTCTTTTTGTGTCAACCTCTTAATGTGGAAGTATCAATGAACAGCTGTTTTGTGTTTTTGTCTCACTCTTTTGTCTCTTAGAATTTGGAATACCTTTAGGCTTTAATGGCACTATTGACAACTCTTTAATTTGATTTGTGTTTTCATCCATCCATTGAAGCTGGATTGGCCCTACAACATTGACACATCATATGTAAATTTTTTAAAAAAATAATGAATTATTACTCATGCCTTATGTTAAATTTGTATCGTTATGTCATATTTTGTGGATAAGGTTTTTTAAAAGTAGTCTAAATATGTAAGATTGAGTTTTAAGTTGTATACACATTTGAATTGATTATTAAGTTTATATATGCTTAGCCAAGTGAAATCAGAATCATCAATAGAGATTAAAAAAGATATATACAAATCTTATTTCTATCTTTGTAAAGTAGAGAGGTCGTTCCCGATTAAAAGATGATATTCTCCCTCACATTAATAGTTTATGCACTATGAATTAAACAACACTCATAAAAAAGAAGAGGTCTAATACATTAAAAACAATTATCTAAGTACGTAGGAGAACTATGAAATTTTAGGTTTAAATTCCAGTAAAAACATAAAACACCAAATGATTTTTTCATATTTGTCTAAGCCTTATTAGATAAAGTTACTCGATATTCATGCTTGTAGGAAATGACAAATATCTCGTATACAAGCTGATCCGAACACAAACATATTTTCTACTTGTGGCTGTAGATTGGTGGAGAAACATGGTTTGGGGTGGGGTGGGGGGCACTGAAAGAGAGAATGTGAGAAGCAAACATTAGATAAAACAAAGATCCTTTGTGGGGAAAAGTTTTTTCTGCTTTCCACACTAAGCCACTTGAAAATTTCATGCTTTTAAAAAAAAAATTAATATAGAATGAAAGAGTGATTGGTGGTAGAGAAAGTGAAAGGAAAAGATTTTAAAAAATGAATAAAAAAAATTAATATAGAATGAAAGAGTGATTGGTGGTAGAGAAAGTGATAGGAAAAGATTTTAAAAAATGAATAAAAAAAATTAAAACTCAAATTTAAGGAGAAGAGCTAAATTTATCTTTAAGCTAGGCGAAATGTTCAAATTTTACGATTGTTTTGAAAAAATTTAATTAGGAGACACATGACATCAATAATTGCTAAGTGTCTTTTTGAAACTAAAGAGTAAAAACCCATTTTTATAACGACGAGAATATATTTGACTCAATTATTAACCAGGATAAATTCGTTTTGTTTTACCTAATTCAAAAATAAATTTGACCCAATACTCTTATGTAAGCAAGCAACATAGTATAAGACAAAATAAAATGTTGTAAATCTCCTTTCTTTCTTGATCACCTCCTCAATTTTTTTATTTTTTTTTCATTTCTTATCTTTAGATTTATAAAAATATATTTTTGAATTATTGAATATGTTTCTAGTGGAAAAGATGAAATGTCCATCTAAATAATGTCACTATGATTGTGAAATATTCATGACCTTTAACTAAATACCCAAAATTATAATGTACTTTTAACGTGGTCTTAAAAAGGGACCACTATTTTTTGTCCTTGCCTAACCCCAAACCAAAAGGCAACAACAACAAATAAAGAAAATGATGGAATCATTTTAACTTCGAAAATTAGTGAACGAGGATATTTAACTAAGCTTATAAGCTGATGAAAATGTATTATTGCATGTAAAGAATGTATATATCCGATTTATTTATACCTATTCATTAAAAGAAATTGTGGACCTTTTGAATTGATGAGAATACATAGATCAAATGATTTTTGATAAATAGAACTATAGAGGAAAAAAATGTTTCATAAGAGTAACATATATTGCAAGTAAATTATATTGAATGACATATTCATCTCAAATCAATGAAAGCAAGAAACATATTTTTTATAAATAAATTTATTATTTAATCTATACTACCTTAAAAACATGAACTCCCAAACTTGAATGTTAAATTACTATAATACCCCCAATTAAAAATAATCAATTTATTTTATTTATTAATTTAAAAATATTAAAAGTAAATACCTTTTTCACATTAAAGGGTTATAATTTTTTCCAAGGGATGTGACTTTTTTGACGGGTTGAGACTTTTTTGATGAGTTCTGACTTTTCCGAAGAGTTGTGATTTTTTCAAATAGTTGTGACTTTTTCAAAGGGTTGTGCCTTTTCCGATGAGTTGTGACTTTTCCGATGAGCAATGACTTTTTCGAAAGGTTGTAACTTTTCTGAGAAGGCACAACTAGCACCTATTCATACTACTATTTATTAGCTATAAATCGAGGGTTTCCTCTCACTTTTAAACTACAATTTTTATTTCAAGTTTTCTACTCTTCTTCTTCTTAAAAAATCTCAAGGGTTATTTGGAACAGTTGATTAAGTTAAAAATTCAATGAAATTCGAGGTACCACATAAGAAAGAGTCTGTGAACAAATTGTAGCAAATCATTCATCAATCCACATTCATATTTTTTATTACGATTTTCATGAGTTAATAGTGACGAAAAGTTGTGGGAAAGACAATAATAATAAACAAATGTGAAAAAAGTCACATTATTTGGGTAAGATATTTCATCTTTGTTTTTTCATTTTTTATTCTTCCACACTCAAACAAAGGAGTTTCTTTCTAATTTTACTAAAACAACGGGCCTCAACATATTCCACTGAATTATTAGTTTTGATGTTATATTCACTATTTCAAAAATAGATTTTCACTTTTACTTATAATATGATAATATAATCATGATAATAATTATATTATTTTTTAATACATATGTAAGTAAAAATGAACGGAGAAAGTAACGTATTGGTGGGAAGATATTTCAATCAAATGGAACACTATAGTGAATTTAGCGTGAACATATATTTTTGTCTTCCTTCTTCATTGGCTATGTATTGTTCCATATGTTTTTTCTTTTTTATATTTTTATTGAGTATGCAATTTTTTAAGTATGAATTTCCTGTTATTTGGTGATCCTTTTAATTTTAGAAAATGTTATGTCACAAGATATACTCCTTTATAGCTATATAAAATAGATAAGAAAATAGTGATTGGTCATAAAATATTCTTAAATCAAATTAAGGATTCTATAAATAACACTTTAAATTTTATTCATCAATTAATTTTTATTATTGAAAAAGGTATATATTTTATATCACGATAAAACTTCTATAAGATACTAGATACTTTCATTAGACAACAACTATATGATATGTATGTGGCAAAAAAAATGAAAAGACTACAATTCTACAAAGATAAGGTAGAAACTTAATGAAATGAAATATTTTTCACCAAAGGTGATGTTCATATATTAAAATTAAATTACGCTACTAAAATGTATATATATAACAAAGTGTTGGTCAAGCTAAATATTTGACATACACTCAAGCCTCTATTTAACCATCATTCGTTATAACAACAAAGTACCCTTTTTTTTTTTATAATTACCTCTCTATGATAGTGTTACTCAAATATTAATTGAGTAACAATATTTTGTAAAAAATAGATTACGTATAAAGATAAAATATTGAAATATTTATGGTAATCCTTATTAGTGTCATGCACACACTAAATTTCAAGTGTGAATTTTTAAAGAATAATTATACTTAAATGGTGTCCATCATTTATGTTCATAACCTCAAAAAGAAAGGTAATTGATATTTTAAAAAAAATAAATTTGTTGGTTAGATTTGTTTACAAAATCGAGTGAAGTAAAAATAATACTACTAAAGAAATGTCACTTTCTCACCATATTTAAATTCTGAATGTATTTTGAAATGTTTCAATGATATCTGGTCAATATGATCTCAAAATACAAGTAACTCTATGACAATATGTATTAATCATTTAAAAACATTGGTCCTATGTTCTTTCAATTATAATTATTTACTAAAAATATTAATTTAGTAATATTAATTCTATTTTACAACATTGTATATGCGATACACACGTCCAACGCACATGTCGTGAAGCTAGTTTTATATATATAAAAACTATTTTAATTTGATATAAATATCGAGTCAGAATCGGAAAGTATTAGAAGATGGGAACGTTTGACTCTATCTATATCGAACTTTTTGAAGTTACATAAACCTACCAAATTCCCATCAGTAATAAAAAATAATCATTTTTTTACGTCTCTAATTTGTTTGTTATGCAATTTTCTACTAAATAATATAGTAAACAAAGAGTCTAATAAAGGCTTCTAGAAATCATAGATCGGAAGTCATTTTGTTTTTCTTTAACGTGAGTGAAAAAAGCTAATAATCGTTAATTCTTTTTGTACATACTTTTTAACATATTGTTAAGTTAGAAATAATTGTTCATTTTAGTTTTGAATTCCTAAAGTAATATTCATTTTGTGATATTTTTTTTAAATTTAAACGACAGTTAAATGAGATCGAGGGATAATTGAGTGAAAACTAACTCATACAAGAATCATACCTTAAATACTAGACAAATAAAAATGAACGAATGAAGTAATAAATAAGGATAATCTTAATAAACTATACCTTATATATATTTTTTATTTATTTATTTTTATTTATTTTATTTATTTTATTTAGTGATTATAAAATAAATTAAAACGACACTTATTTTAGGGCAGAAAAAATTAATACAATGTGTTTTTAACATGGTCTTAAAAAGGACCACTTATTAGTACACCTGTGTGGGGTCCTTGCCTAACTCCAAATTAGGGGTGTGCACTATTTGGATTAAACCGAAAAATCAAACCAAATCAAATCAAATTCTAATTTGGATTTTTGGTTTGGTTTTGGATTTACAATTTACTTTGTTTGGTTTTTTGATTTGGTTTCAGATTTAGAAAAATGAAAACCGAAAAACATAAAAAACCAAATTATATATATATGTGTGTGTGTGTTTAGAATTAACTTGGAATTAACCACTTTTGACCCTTTTTAGTTATTTTCATTATGATTTAGTTTTTTTTTTATGTTTGGACATCTATAATTGATATACTTTTAACTATTGTGTTTTACGTTTTACGTGTGATTTATATTAAAAAGTATATTTAAGAAATTCAATATTATATATATATATATATATATATATATATATATATATAAGTTTTTTCAAATTGCAAATATAACTTTGTTATGTTTCTAATTACTGACATAACCGATTAACCGAACCGAAAAAATTCAAACCAAAAAGAGAGAAACCAAACCAAATCAAATTTATTTTGGTTCGGATTGAGTTACACTTCTTCAAAATAAAAAACCGAAAAAACCCAAATCGAATAGTATAAAACCAAACCGAGAAATCGAATGCACACCCCTACTCCAAACAAAAACAAATAGTAGCAATTTTTGATCAATCACTTATTATCAGTTTTAGAATCTCACAATTTAAGTAATTACTTATTTATGCAATCGATTTCAACACTTAACACTTATCAACTATTTTTGATCAATGACTTATTATCAGTTTTGAAATCTCATAATTTAAACATGTAACTATTTATTTATATAATCAATTTCAACACTTAAAACTTATCAACGAGTTCAGGTAATTTAATTATATCTAAATTGAACCTTTTAAAGTTGCATAAACCTAACAAAGTTCCATCAATAAAAATTTAAAAAAAAACTCATTTTCTTCTTTATGTCTCCTTGTTTGTTATGCAATTTTCAACTAAATTAGTAAACCAAAGAAACAAGAGTCTAATAGTAAAAGACTTCTAAAAGTCATACATTGGAAAGACATTTTATTTGTCTTTGTTATATAAAGAAAAAATCATCATCATTTCATTAGAGTAGGGACATTAAAAACTTTCTTAGATAAATGAAACATATTCATCTATATATATATGGGATTAACTAACAAATTATCTTAATCAGAGGTCTCAAGTTTGAGTCTAATCTGGATACATAGTCGTCTTTGTTAGGTTTACCTCCCTATATGGGACTTTCCGGAGCGAATCCAAATTTAGTTGGGCTCTAATCTGGATACTAGATATCAGATGGGAAACAAAAAAAAAAACTAATAAATTACCATTTTTGCCCTCGATTAATAGTTTTGATTCAATTATTGTACCCATTGGATGAAAATTGTATTTAGTTTATCGAACTTAACGAATGACATACTTAAACCTACGAGATAGTATAAGGTCTATTCAAGCTCAAAATTGGTGGTTAAGAAACTTCTTACTTTAGACTACATCAATTAAAGTTTTCACCAACTTGAATGAAAAATGAAAAAAAGTTGGTAAACTTCTTATTACAAACAACTTTTTTCTTTAATTGTGTTGTTAATTAAATTAAATACTCTTTACATACAACAAACATATATATTGGTCAAAGTATTAAATTTAGTGGGTTAACTGATGCTAATGACATGAGAGAATATGTGATACCTAGTCTTATATATAGAGAGGTCATACATATAACATCAACCCCGAAAATTGTGACAGAGTGATAAATACTTTTTTTTAAATTAAATTTTTTATATTCGAGTCTTGAATATAAAGTTATTTTTGAAATAAATAGATTTACCCTAAAAGCGAATGACAAAAAATTTAAATTAATGAAACTCTAAAATAAATATCAAACACCGAGCGAGAAACTAAATAGTCAGTTACATCAAAACACCTCTTCCCAAGTCATTTGCGTGCACAACAAGGATATGAAGAAAATGAAATTTCCATATCTAAGTGGGAAGAAAATAGTCTAATAATTGTTTGATCAAATCAAAGATTCTTCTTGGTAAGGATGCAAAACATCTAACTTTTTTCCATTAATTATCTTATTATTCGATTAATTTAAATTCACGTCAATTATTAAAAGGATAAAACAATCTTCAATAGGACGTTCTCTATTTCCAAATTTAAAATTCGATACCCGTATTTAAGGATGAAGAGGTATAAACCATCTAGTCTGAGCAGTTAGTAATCTCTTGAGACATTTTAAGAATGTGTATATATGTATTGAAAATAATTTTGTCTTCTTCATATTACCATATTTATAGAGTCAATAATTTTATGTGAGGAACTACTGAACTCAATCACTTGCTGCATGTCGTTACTCTTCAATTTTCTATTGAGATCTATCCTATGAAGGTACTCATCAAATTGAATCAGTGATCGATATAATTTCTAGATTTCGTCTATAGCGGTATGGGCAAATCATTTGAGTATTATGAAATGGAATCTAAAACTAGATACCCATAATTTAGTGTACATCATATTATATTATGTATTAACTACTTAAATGAAAAAGACCCCCCCCCCCCCCCCCACCATATCAGAGCTACCAGTCCATCACATGCCCAAAACCTTCAATTATATATTCCCTCCGTCCTATTTTATATGTCATCTTTTTACTTTGCACTTGTATTAAGAAATGATGTAACTTTACCCTTCTACCCTTATTTAATTTTTTTGGAACTCAAGTTTTCAATCAATGAATATGAATTAATTTATTTTGATTAATTAATTTAACCAATGAACATGAATCATTTACTTAGCTTTTCTAAGTTGGTCAAATGTATATTTTCAAGGGTAAAAAAGGAACAATATCGTAATTTATGCATTGATTTTATGAAATGACAAGTATTATGGACCAACTATTTATAGAAAGAGATGAAATATAAAATGGAACGGAGGAAGTATCTATTTACTATGCACCACCCCCAATAAGAACCGTTTTTTAATAACTATGGATCTGCGTCAATTTGCACGTAGCTTAATTAATTTTACATGACCCACATATACATCAATTAATTTTATGTGATATTTATTATCCTTTATTAGTATAAATAAATATCAAATAATTATTTCCACCAATAATAACAAAAACCCATTCTTCTCATATCCTTATATCTTTCTTCTTTGTCCCTTCATAAGACATTTTAGTCTACAAGCAAGAACCTCCCCTCCTTCACCAACCCTCAATAACAAATATCCTCTTTTTTATTTATTTATTTTACAACTATGGGGTGTGGAATAATTTGCGCACACTTCAATTAATTCTACTTAATATTTTTCATTTTTCATCAGCATAAATATTGAATAATTTTGTTCCACCAATAATAATGACACATTCTTCTCATATCCTTATCTCTTTTTTTTTCCCTTCATACAAAGAATAAAAATAAGAGTAGTATGAGAAACACCCCCAAAAAAATTTATTATCTTTCATTAACATAAATATCGAATAACTCTGTTCCACCAATAATAAAGATACCTTCTTCTCATATCCTTATCTTCTTTTTTTGTCCCTTCATACAAAGAATAACAAAAAGAGTAGTTAGAGACACCCCATATAAGATCTTACTAGCAAATTTATATTACATTACCCCTTCAAACACACATCCATATGGACAACCAACAACACCAAACCATCATGAGAACAAATCAAGAAAGTGATCATCAAAATTGTTCATCTAATTCATCCTCTCCTTCACATGATTTCTCATTCACAATCTCATTTCAACAAACAAAACAAATCCCACCTCCTTCTTCTTCTTCAACTACTACCACTTCTTCATCATCATTTGCTATAGATTTATCTCCTGCTGATGATATCTTCTTCCATGGACACTTACTTCCTCTTCACCTTCTTTCCCATTTCCCTATATCCTCCCCTAGATCTTCCACCAACTCCCTTGATGGCTTCACACTTCCCAAGAAAGATCACTTTTTTCATCAACAACATAAAGTACTATTAGATGATGATACTTGTTGTGATGCTAAGGGAAAACCAAAGACTAATAAGTCTTTTTCACTATTTGGTATACCAAAATGGAGAGTACTTAAAGATCATCAAAAAGACCAAAACAAAGAAAGATCATCAAAACAATATAGCAAGAAGATGAGTCAAGTTGTTAAGAGGTATATAAAAATGGTAAGGCCATTTTTGTCATTTAGAAATAAAAAGATTAATATGCAATTTCATTCTTTTTCTGGGAATTTATTAAAAGGAAATAATAATAATACATGGCAATATTCATCAGCACCAGCTTCAATAAGAACATCACCTACAAATAGTGGTTTACTTGTAGCAAAACCAACAGGAGGAGATTATAGTAATTTTACTAATTCTTCATCAAGTGATAGCACTATGGAAGAATTGCAATCTGCTATACAAGCTGCAATTGCTCATTGTAAGAAATCTATTTCAATGGAAGACTAAATCAAATGAGTACTACTTGATTTTTTCGTGTAACAAATTTTAACATGTGATAGCAGGTTAGTTATTATATTTATCAGATATTAACATACCAAGTAATATGTATTAGGAAATTTGCTTGTAACTACTTAATAAATGATCTGATCGTATAAATATTTTATACATCGTCATTGAATTGAGATTGAAGTACCATTTTTGTATATTTAAATTTATGATTTTCTTGTGTAAGTATTTTACAACATGAGATTTGATATATGGATGATGCATGTTGAAGGTCAATCACATGGAGTTATTGCTACATAGATTTTTCATTTGAAATTTAATTTCTTTTGCATATTATAAAATTAGTTTCCTAATTGATTTTTATTTATCTTCAACTCTTGCTAAAAGGTCAATCATATTAGGTTGTGCAAAGAATATAATTAGTCTCCATTGACTTAATTAAAATCTTGAATTTCATCCTCTTTAATTTGAGTATTTATTTAATTAATTTTTCAATATGGAGTGATACCATCTAGATAATGATGCAAAAGAAGCGCCTATTAGTCCAAGTATTTTTGGTAATTAAGTAGTCACTTGAATGATCAAAGTCAGAGTTAGGGGCGCAAGGAATTTATTTCTGTATTATTATATTTCTTAATGAAAATTCTAATTCTATCGCTAAATATACATATGCGAATTACCTCATGTTGAGGGCAATATATTCTTCCCAAGTGGTACCAAGAAAAAATAATATTGTTCTTCAGTCTTATTATTGTTCATGAGTCATCATGTTCACACACACGTATGACAAGAAGCCAATTTAATTAAAATTTCTTTTTGTGTTTTAGGTCAAAATTTGATAGGGAAGTGATTTGAACTTCTTAATAGTAATTCAAATAATTAAGTTGATAAGCAAGTGATTTGAGTTTCTTAATTAATGATTAAAATTAAATACTCTAATTGATCTTCATATCATATATATATCATCAGTGTTATTTAACATGTTATGGCAAATTGCTTGTAACCAATGAAGACTTTTTTAAATGAGTTACTTACTATTAGCTTTTAAGTAATCTAACACCATAATTTTTCAATATTTGTTGCACGACGAATTTTTTCATTATAGTTGGCATACTCAAACTATAGTAGTGCTTACATCACGTTTAAATTCTAAAATTGCTCCTGATTTAGAAATGTTATACTCAATATGAGACTTTTCAAAGAGAATCCACATTTAATCAGGCTCATTAGCAAACAAGGGATGTGTAACAATCATGTAGCTTTCTATGTGTCAAATATTAATCCTTTTTTTTTTTTTTTTATGATTGACAACTCTTCTAATGCAATATTATCCTTAGAGACTTTGGCCATTGTTTCCTTTCGAATTGTTTAACATATGGTGCCCAAGGGAACAATAATAGACAGCAATGTGTTGTGATAATTAATCATATATGTATCAGGTCCGAAGCTCGCATTGGAGCCTGAGCGCTCCCAAAAGGATTTTCTCCATATTCCTTGAACCCGAGACCTCTGGTTAAAGGTGAAACAGTCCCACCAATGTACCATAACCCATGTTGATCAAAAAATTTATTTAACATTTAGTATCTAATGATGGAACACGTTCATGTATATATTGTGTTTTTGCCTAGTTTTTTTTCCACCCAATATTCGATACTCGTATCAGAGCCCGACTAATCCGGATCATGTACTGTAGGGCTTATGGATGGTGTTTCAAACAAAAAAAAATTCATAGCTAGGGCTCGAACTCGAGTCCTGTAATTAAGGATGAAATAGTCCAACTATTGCACCACAATCTACGTTGATTGCCTAGTAGTTACCATAAGTAAGAATGATGTGGAATAAAGGAAAGTACTCACAAACTTTTACATGGAAAACCACTTTGGCTTAAAGGTGTAATAAGCACGATCTATCTCTATAGAAATAAAAAGATTAATATGCAATTTCATTCTTTTTCTGGGAATTTATTAAGAGGAAATAATAATAAATGGGAATATTCATCAGCACCAGCTTCAATAAGAACATCACCTACAAATAGTGGTTTACTTGTAGCAAAACCAACAGGAGGAGATTATAGTAATTTTACTAATTCTTCATCAAGTGATAGCACTATGGAAGAATTGCAATCTGCTATACAAGCTGCAATTGCTCATTGTAAGAAATCTATTTTAATGGAAGACTAAATCAAATGAGTACTACTTGATTTTTTCGTGTAACAAATTTTAACATGTGATAGCAGGTTAGTTATTATATTTATCATATATTAACATACCAAGTAATATGTATTAGGAAATTTGCTTGTAACTACTTAATAAATGATCTGATCGTATAAATATTTTATACATCGTCATTGAATTGAAATTGAAGTACCATTTTTGTATATTTAAATTTATGATTTTCTTGTGTAAGTATTTTACAACATGAGATTTGATATATGGATGATGCATGTTGAAGGTCAAAAACATGGAGTTATTGCTACATAGATTTTTCATTTGAAATTTAATTTGTTTTGCATATTATAAAATCAGTGTCTTAATTGATTTTGATTTATCTTCAACTCTTGCTAAAAGGTCAATAACACGGAGTTATATATTGCTACATAGATTTTTCATTTGAAATTTAATTTGTTTTGCATATTATAAAATTAGTGTCCTAATTGATTTTGATTTATCTTCAACTCTTGCTAAAAGGTCAATCATATTAGGTTGTGTAAAGAATATAATTAGTCTCCATTGTCTTAATTAAAATCTTGAATTTCATCCTCTTTAATTTGAGTGTTTATTTAATTAATTTTCAATATGGAGTGATACCATCTACATCTAGATAATGATGTAAAAGAAGCACCTATAATTAGTCCAAGTATTTTTGGTAATTAAGAAGTCACTTAAATGATCAAAGTCGGAGTGAGTGGCGCAAGGAATTTATTTCTGTATTTTTAAATTTTTTAATGAAAATTTTGATTCTATCGTTAGATCTACGTATACAACTTACCACATGTTGAGGGCAATATTCTTCCCAAGTGGTACCAACAAAAAAAATATTCTTCTCCAGTCTTATTATTGTTCACAAGTCATCATGTTCACACACACGTATGACAAGAAGCCAATTTAATTACAATTTCTTTTTGTTTTTTGACATCAAACTTGATAGGGAAGTGATTTGAACTTCTTAATAATGATTCAAATAATTAAGTTGATAATCAAGTGATTTGAGCTTCTCAATTAATGATTAAAATTAAAATACTCTAATAGTCCCATCCATTAAAAAAACTGAATTTAGCAACAGACGAATTTTGTAGTCAAACAATAAAATTTGTCGCTAATTCTACTTAGCGATGAATTAACGACAAATTTCATTAGCTACGAGCAAAATAGCAACTGACTAGACGAAGTTCGCAGATAATTCTAGTGTTTTTTAGTAGCATATCTCTTCTAGGAATAATTAATATTTGTATCATGTATCCTCAGTGTTACCAATGAAAACTTTATCAAACGAGTTACTTACGATTAGCTTTTAAATTATCAAACGAGTTACTTACGATTAGCTTTTAAGTAATGTAACATTGTATTTTTTAACTTTGTTTTATATTCATTGCGCAATGAATTTTATCGCTAGTTATTGACATATTCAAAATAATAGTATTTTTAATTTGTTGCATTCAAATTTTGAATTCGCTTCTGATTAGAAAATATTATACTACCTAATATGAGATTTATGAGATTTTTCAGAGCGAATCGACATTTAATTGGGCTCATTTTCCAACAAGGGGTGTGTAACAACTATAGCACATGGTGCCCAAGGGAACAATAATAGACTGCAATTTGTTGTGATAAACTACTGCTCCTTAGTTATAAATTACAATGCATTAAAATAAGGAAGTATGATATTTGTTTCGAGACAATTTTAAAAAAAATATGTCATATTAAAAACAGTTATTAGTACATATTAGTTATTTTATGCACCAATACGATACGAGAAGGGGTGAATTATGTTGTTACTAGTTTTAAAATTTAAACCTCTTTAAAGATTCTCAGAAAGTTTGCTTAACCTTTAATATTATACATGGAACTCGTTTGTGTATTTGACTTCTTTTTTTGTTCCCATAAAATATCCGATGTTCGTATTGGAATTTGGAGCCTCGATTAATCGGAATTGCGTACTATAGGGTCCATAATATAGGAGCCTCATGAGACATCTTTTTTATCTCGTTAAAAAATGAACTCGAAGTTTGTGGAATGTAAGATATGAGTCCACTTTTTTTTGCAAGACACAAAAAAGTCTCGCATGACTAGTATCAATTATATGAGACACTTAATAAAAATTTTCGATAGACCAATTAATTAAATGTTATAGCCATAGTTTATTTTAATTGTAATTCGCAGCAAACATTCCCTTTTTTTGCCGTATGATTCGGTATTCAATTAGCCATTTTCGATATGCAATTAGTCATTTTATACATTTTGATATAAAAATGTATAAAATGCGTTTGTGTTTGTATAAAGCGAGAGAAAAGTGTATGTACAAATACAAATACATATATTTTTGTCATATACACTTATAATTATACAAATACAGATCTTATTAGACAAATTACAATGTATAAATGAATTTATACAAGACTGAACAATTTGTATACAATTGGATGTTTGTAGCGAATTATACAAATCAAAAGTCCCATAGCAAACATAAAATTTGCTATGGAGCGCAATTATACAAACTATAACTATAACATACAAATATGATTTTTATGTTTGCTATATGTGAAAGTTGTTCATAATTTATGTACTGATTCTGAATACTTGGGTCCAGTAATTTCACATCCTAACAAGGCAACAACTAGAACAGTTCTATTCAATATACACCACGTATTGTATATTCTGATTTAATTAGGACAAAATTTAGAGCATTATATTTAAATTCGATCAAAATAAGACTTTTAAAATAAAACAGGAGAGGTTTAAAAATCTTATTTTGATTGAGTTAAGATGCTCAATTGACAAAGTTGCGAGTGGAAGTCTAGTAAATAATCTGAGTCAAGTATAAAAGTACTGGATCATATCGATCACATATGTCTGAAGTTTAGATAAAACAATTGAGCTTCAGTCATATAGAATTTCAGAATTTGCATATTTGAAGTTATTTTCAAATAGGTAGAGTTACAAATATTTTCGCACTACGAATATAACTTAAACTGTGATACTCAAATCTGGTAGGGATATATGTAATATGGCCCAATTTGAGAAAGACATAGTTTCCATAATCAGCCTAAAAGTCTTCTTCATACTAGTATTATATATTTTAAAGCCCACTTCTAATATATATATATATATATATAATTTTGTAAATATAGTTTCGTAAAATTTCTTTAAAATGAAAAAAACTGATTTTTGATATGCTAATTTTACCTGCAAGAATATTGAAGAATTACATTAATAATGAATAAGTTAAAAGAATGGTAACCATGAAAATAATCTATTTGATTACACTTTTTTTTGAACCGAGGATCTGTAAAAAATCATCTCTCTATCCCACAAATTAAAGGTAGAAATAAAGTCGGCATACATCTTAGTTCCTACGCTACCCAATCCTTATCATGATATTACACTGAATATATTATTAATATTATTGTAATGATACGTGATACTAACTACTAAAAAACGAGGAATGTAAATGTAATATATCACACTTTTATTCTATTGTCACACCCCAAATCCGGATGTGATGGCACGTGTCCATTTCCCACCGGACACGTCAGCCTAACCCAACCACAACGATAGAGAAGTAGAAATACGAGAATAAAAGATAATAAATAAGCGAAAGACTTTAATTAAGACTCAACACTACCCAGAATTTGGTTGTCACATGTACAAACCTCTAAATACAGAATTCGAATAAAAAATATACAAGTCTCAGAGTATAGTTCTCGAATAGAACAAAACTGAAAGTAAAGATAACTCAAGGGCACATCTAGAATGAACCGCTACCTCTCGAGTATGTCCCGAAGCTCAATCTGCTAAAGAAAATACTAAGCCGAATCTGAGAGAGAGCTGTCAACCTACACAATTGTGTAGAAACAAGGGTGAGTACCGAAAACCACAGGTACTCGCAAGTAACTCTAAACTAAGCAAAACTAGCAGCTACAAACAACTCCTTTCAATCCCAACCGAACCACCGAAACTTCAATCTAGCAGCAAACCAACCAACCTATACTAAACAGATCATATTCAACAGCCAGAACCAACAGTATATCCTCATCAACCTCAGATCAACAAATAAAAGCAAGTAGATCAAATTCCACATAAGAAGGGTAAACCGATACAATCCACACATCACAGACAAAGATAAGGCAAATGCGATGCAAAATGCAATAATGATGTCATGTAGTCGTGATGCATGTCTGTCCTACGATACACATCTGTTGATGTAATCAGTCCGCGCTGAATACTCAAATCAGAACCCATGGGGGCCACACATGGACCATGTATCACCGCCGGAACCAGATCCCATCGGCATCCAAATCGCTAGCCGAAGCTAGTCCATCTCATATATCTCTAGCCGGAGCTAGTCTCAACTGTGTCTCATATCCATCCATCCTCATATCAGTGTCTTAGAACTCATGCAACAGATAGTTCACACATGAGATGAATAATGAATATGCACATGTCATCAATCACAATCATATCACGATCACATCATAGTATTACACATCACCTGTCTCAATCACAACCATATCACGGCCACATCATAGTATTACACATCACATGTCTCAATCACAACCATAGCACGACCACATCATAGTATTACACATCACCTGTCTCAATCACAACCATATCACGGCCACATCATAGTATTACACATCACATGTCTCAATCACAACCATATCACGACCACATCATAGTATTACACATCACCTGTCTCAATCACAACCATATCACGGCCACATCATAGTACTACACATCATCTGTCTCAACATCAATGTCTGTATCAATCATAGCCTACTCATGCTCTTCTATTCCCTCAATATCAGTTATCACATGACTTATTCAACAAATTCAAGTCACATATAACACATTTAGCTCGTTTTATTCCCCATCTTTCATTTACAACAATTTCAATCAACAAATAAAATCCATCCTCAATCCCCATTACTTCCCAACACAATTAGGAAAGTAGTCATGCGTAGTCTAAGAGTTTTACAAAGTTTGGAAGCCACTTGCCTTAAAACGAACTCCAAAAGTTACTTGACTTGAGCCTTTCCTTTCCGAGTATAATCCGGATCACGATAATCTATTCAAACAATTATTCACAATCACAATTCGAGTCCAATGACACAAAAATCAAGAAATTTAGGGAGAAAGGGCAAAACGGTCCAAAAGTCTCATACCGGAAAACGATACCCAAATCTGGAATTTTTTTATGTAAAATGATCCTTAAAGTATTTGGAAGCTAATGGTGAAAACCAATTTGAAAACGGAGTTAAAATCAATTCACAAACTCAATTTGAAGGAAAATCCACGTTCTTGAAGAAGCCTAAAATATTCGGATCCGAAACCCCGACTCGAAAATGAAATATCTCTTGAAAAACATCTTATCCATGCTTAGATAAGTTCAAATATGAAATTTCATAAAAAACGGAGTTAAGATCGACCTTGAAATTCTCAATTTATCAAACTTTAACTTTACCGGGAAAGTCCAAATTGTACGCGGTTAATATGATGAAAATAATCGATGAATCAATAATTTTATGTTAAAATCAGTTTACCCATAACATAAGGATCGTAAATATACCTTTTTCATCAAAAAGGGAGTCCAAATCGATAAAACCCCAATTTTTCCCAGGAGATTTACGGATAGGAAAAAAAAACCAGATAAAGAAATTATGAGAAAATGTCAAATTGAAGATTGAATACTAACCCTCATATTAATTCAAGAAGAAACCCGTAAGAATCACTTCATTCCGATCTCTAGAACTCCCGATATGTTCAAAATACCAAATGAACACACTCTGAGATTTTTATAACAGTACATGGCTGTTATGCATCAGAAAAACAGCAGTTAATCTTTCACTAAAAAGGCCGTAATTTCCTCATACGATAGTGAAATGACCCGATTCTTTTTTGTAAATGTCTTAAATAATGATACGGACCTACTCGTTCAATCGGAGCTCAATTTCATGCTCGTTTGCCCAGTCAAATATCATTTCTACTCGGTAAACAATTATTTCTTATATGCAATAAAAGTCCAATCTCGGGTTAGCAAAAATGCACCAAAATTTGCAGATAAGTCCTATAATTCTTGCTCAAAATTTCAGAACCTTTGGAATAATATTTCGACCTTTAAAACTAATAATGAACCCTTTAGTTGCCACAATTTGCTGAAATAGTGTCAAAGCATCCAAGAAGCTTAAAAGCTCACCCAAAACTCATTTGGCACTTCCCGAACACAAACCAAATATGCTACTAGCTTAAAAATGACATTTCAGACTCAATGAAATCATCGGAATTTGAATTTGAGGTCTCCTTGACCCGGTATCCGATAAGGCGTCAAGAAACTAACTTTAGGCTCAAAAACTTGAAACGCACTCGGGGCCTCTAAAAATTCAACCAAGACTCATTCTAGACTTAGAATCACCCCCTGAATCCAATGGTGCCCTCAGAATTCCATTTCGAGCACCGGAACCTCGTTTGTTGACCAAAGACAACTCTTGATCAAAATTTCACAATTTTTGCAACTTAGGACCTCAAATCTTCGTTTTAACTCCAAATTCGACTCCGTAAATTCTCATAGACCCGTTTCGACATTCTAAAACTGCTGGAATCGACGAAAATGCGATTCGAGTCTCGAAACTCCAAATGACTCGAAATAACACTTTTAACCAAACTTTAACTCTTAAAAACTCAACTTTCCAAAAACTCGACTTTTCATCAATTTTCCTTCAAACCAACTTCGAAAATACAACAATTAGGACTCAGGGCAACTATCGGGAGGGGTAAAACGGTTATTTTATGAAAATTTCCAAAAATGACCTTTAGGGTCATTACATTATTGATGTTACGAACCCAAACAATAGAAAAGCAAGGAAGATCTCTAAAATTATTCCAAAAAATAAATATGTAATTACACATATGAATTGAGTTATCTGTTAGTAATAACAACTCAAAATTACTCAAAAAAATAAATTAAAAAATTAATATGATACAATTCTAACACCTAAATTCTTCTGTGTAAATTCAACAAGATTGTTAAATTCATTTTCATCAATATATCCATTACCATTAGCATCTGCACCTTTTATGCCACGGCTCCCTTTTAATCCTCCAAACCAACCATCAACATTCGTTCTTACAGCTTCACGTAGTTCTTCTTTACTTATTTTCCCGTCTTTGTCACCAATATCACCAATAATTCATGTACTGATTCTGAATACTTAGGTCCAGTAATTTGACATCACAATAAGGCAACAACTAGGACGCTGTTCAATATACACCACGTATTATATACTTTGATTTAATTAGGAAAATTTTTTAGAGCATAATTAATATTATAATTTGCTAAATGATATGATGTTATATGTACTGATAAGAAAGTAAATTAATTGCTAAAATAATGAAATGATTTTTAAATCATTGATAGTTTCCAGTAATGAAATTGAAAGCTTTGAAAATTGAAGTTGCCAAGAAAATCAAAAGGTGGAATAGCTTATACTTGGTTTGGATTATTAATTGGAATTTGGAACTTAATTATTACTCACGACTTTGTCTTGAATACAGTTAAACTCTATCAAAATAAGATTATTAAAATAAAATAGGAGAGGTATAAAAGTCTTATATATTTTAATCGAGTGTTAGTGTTTAATTAGCAAAGTCGTGAGTAGAAGTCCAATTCACAAATCGAACCAAGTATAAAGATCTTCCAGGTCATTCCGCCAAAATAAAATATCAATTTGACTTTTTTTTTTGGAAAAATTGCGACAAAAATTACACTCTTTATATCTCCTATTTCACCTGTACCGATGTTTTGAGATTTTTTTTCTCACACATCTATCACTTCAAAATAACTTCAGATATCCAAAGAAAAAATTGCTAAAGTTCGAATGAACTTGACTTAATCCATCCATATATGATTAAAATTCATGCAAAAATAACTGAATTCAATCACATATGCCTGAGGTATAGGGAAAATGTCTGAATCGTAGTCATAAAAAACTTGAAACACCATATGCAATTTTTTATGCACTACGAATATAACTTAAATGGTGATACTCAAATCTGGTAAGAGTAGCTATATACTATGGCCCAATTTGAGAAAGTTATGATTATCAGCCCAAAAGTCTTCTTCATACTAGTACTATATATTTTAAAGTCCATTTCATCAATATAATATCATCTTTATAATTTGTAGTGAACACGTTGTATGGTCCTTTTAACTTATTAAGCATTGATAGCGTCATGCTAATTAATTCTAATAAAATAAAATAAAAACCTAATTATTGATATGCTAACTTTACTTGCAAAAATATTGAAGAATGAAATTAATCATAAATAAGTTAAAAGAATGGTAACCATGAAAATATCTTGCTTTGATTACACTTATTTTGAGTCAATAGTAATGTGAAAAACAATCGCTATACCCCATAAAAGTAAAAATAAGGTAGACATACATCCGAAGCTCTCTCCCATCTCCCTTGTGGGATTATATTGAATATCTTATTACAATTGTTAAAATGATAAGTGATAACTTTTTAGGAATGTAAACGTAATAGCTTAAACCACCTTTTTATTATGTCAATGTTATGAAGCCAAACAACCAAAAAAAGCTAGAAAGATCTCTAAAATTATTCCAAAAAATAAATATATGATTATGAAAGTTAAGTACATAGATGAATATGAACTCAATTCAATTTAGAATTACTAAAAAATAAATAAATTAGTATGATATAATTCTAACACCTAAATTCTTATGTGCAAATTCAACAAGATTGTTAAATTCATTTTCATCAATATATCCATTACCATTAGCATCTGCACCTTTTATGCCATGTCTCCCTTTTAATCTATTGAACCAACCATCGACATTCGTTCTTACAGCTTCACGTAATTCTTCTTTGTTTATTTTCCCATCTTTGTTTGTATCGAATCTCTTTATCCATTTCTTGAATTCTTGCAAATTCATCTCAATTTTCCCATCACTTGCGATGTTTCTTCTGTATGTACTCTTCAATGCCATTTTTAATCGAATGACAAGAAATTGATTATTTGAATAAATGTGTTATTGTTGATGAATGTCTTTAAGAGAGACAAATTAATTTATAGTAGTAGTATTATGGTATATGATGAAATCAACACAACTTGTTACTGATCAATCAAGCTCCTCCATTGATGGAGCTCCAACTCACATGAGAGAAGATGAGAGAAGAA
This sequence comes from Solanum verrucosum, assembly GCF_900185275.1. Lineage (NCBI taxonomy): Eukaryota > Viridiplantae > Streptophyta > Magnoliopsida > Solanales > Solanaceae > Solanum > Solanum verrucosum. Next base: position 4,691,408 of record NW_026020011.1, on the reverse strand, counting down.
AAGAGAAGAAGAATCTAGAAGAGTAACATGAAAATTATCTCTCATTGAATGTGAATTAAATCTCTAAGAATTACAATGTGACTATATATATATATATATATAATCACTGATCATCTAGGTATAGCAGAAATTAACTAACTAACAAACTTGATTCTAACTAACTCTACTGTACATAACCGACTCTACTGTACATAACTAACTAATTATACTTTTATATTCTCATCACCCCCCCTCAAGTTGGAGGTGATGTAATTACAGACAACTTGTGCAATAAAGCAGTATGTTTAACTCCAGTCAGAGCCTTGGTGAAGATGTTTGCCAACTGTGAATCAGTGGGAATATGATGGAGTGTGATTAGGCCTTGTTGAAGCTTGGTCCTAACAAAATGACAATCAATTTCTATGTGCTTTGTCCTCTCATGAAAAACTGGATTCTTTGCAATGTGGATTGCTGCTTGACTGTCACAATGGACAGGGATAAGTAAGGAGCATTGTACAGTCAACTCATCCAACAATCTTTCAAGCCACACTAGTTCTCCTACAACTTGTCTCACAACTCTATATTCAGCTTCAGCAGATGACAAAGACACTGTTGCTTGTTTCTTAGACTTCCAGCTGATAGGACTATCGCCTAGAAGCACTAGGTATCCACTAACAGACTTCCTGGAATCAGGGCAAACAGCCCAATCAGAGTCACAATAAGCACTGATGGTGAGATCAGGCTTGTTTGAGATAAAACTCCCCAATGTTGGATACTGTTTCAAATATCTGAGCACATGGTATGCTGCTTTCAAATGTGGTTCCCTAGGTGATTGCATAAATTGGCTCAAGTGTTGTACACTATAAGCTATGTCCATTCTAGTGTTGGTCAAAAAGTTTAGCTTACCAACCAACTTCCTATATTGAGTAGGATCAGATAAAAGTTTGCCATCTGTAGCTGTTAACTTCTCAGTGCAATCAAGTGGTGATGTAGTGGCCTTGTGACTTAACACATCAAAATCTTTCAGGAGATCAGAAGTGAATTTCCTTTGTGAAACTAGTGTTCCATCATGTCTGTATAATATTTCCAGTCCCAGAAAGTAGTGTAGTTTGCCCAAATCCTTTATCTTGAACTGATCATTTAAGAAGCTCTTTAAGGAGTTGATTTCAGCCACATCTGTTCCCGTTAGAATTATATCATCCACATATATAGCAACAAACACCAAGGAGCAACCCTTCCTTTTGTAGAACAGTGAGTAATCACTGTCTGAGTGCTGATACCCTCTTGAACATAGACAGTTTGCCAACTTCTCATACCATTGCCTGTTGGCCTGTTTTAGTCCATACAAAGACTTCTTCAATTTGCACACCATGTTATCACAACCTACTACAAGACTTTGTGGAGGTGCCATGTACACTTCTTCATGCAAATCACCATGTAAGAATGCATTATTGACATCTAGCTGATACAAGCTCCAATCTTTCTTAACAACTAAAGAGATTAATGTTCTAACAGTAGTCATTTTAACTACAGGTGAGAAGGTTTCAGTGTAATCTACCCCAACTTGTTGTGTATAACCTTTGACCACCAGCCTAGCCTTGAACCTCTCCACACTCCCATCAGCTTTGTGCTTGATTTTGTACACCCATTTGCATCCAATAGCTTTCTTCCCATAAGGTAACATGACCATCTCCCAAGTGTCATTAGCATACAAAGCTTCAAACTCCTGTGTCATGGCCTGCTGCCAGGCAGGGTGCAATATTGCTTTCTCAAATGAAATAGGCTCACATTCATGTGAAATGGTTGTTACTAACTGCTGACTATCAGAACAAAGACTGGTGAAACATACATGTTTATGGGGAGATATAAAGGAAGTGAGGGAGTGCAGCTTAGGTATGGTGTAGGTGTATTCTTTCAGGTAATTAGGAGTGTGTATGGTTCTGGTTGTTCTTCTAGGTGCTGATATTGTAGGTACTGGTAAAGTATCATGATGCATAGTGGCATTTGGATCAGGTAATGTAGGTTGAGTTGTAGGTTCATGTAGGACAACAGGTGGTACTTCATTCATGTTGGTATTACTGGTTACTTGATTATTAGTGACTTCATGTGGTGTGAAATTTTCCAGTTGATCATCATTAGCAAAAATGTTCATTTTACCAGGCATACAAGGCATGCTAGTGGTATGAGTAAGCATTTGCAGAATGGAATTGAAACTAGAACCATCAGGGGCAATAACAAAAGGAAAAATATTTTCTTGAAAAATAACATCTCTTGATATATGAACTTTCTTGGTAGCTAAATTCAAAACTTTGTAACCTTTTGTATTGAAAGGGTAACCAACAAAAACATGAGGTGTGGTTCTAGGTTCAAATTTATCTTTGTGAGTTTTCAAGGTAGTGGGGAAACAAAGACAACCAAAACTCTTAAGGTGGGAATATGTAGGTGATTTATGGTACAACATTTCATATGGAGACTTATTCTGTAAGAGTTAAGTGGGCAGTCTATTAATCAGGTATGTGGCAGTCAATACACATTCCCCCCAGTACCTTATAGGCAACTTTGACTGAAACAAAAGTGCCATTGTTGTTTCAAGTAGGTACTTATGTTTCCTTTCTACCACCCCATTTTGTTGAGGTGTATAAGGACAAGTTCTTTGGTGTATGATACCTTTGTTTTGGAAGAAATTTGTGGCTTCAGCTGAAGTAAACTCTAACCCATTGTCAGATCTTATGGCTTTTAACTTGGTTTGGAATTGGTTTTCTATGAGAGATATGAAGGTTTTGATAGTTTGGAGAGCATTACTCTTACATCTCAGCAATTGTGTCCAAGTGGACCTACTGTGGTCATCTACCATAGTGAGGAAATAATGATATCCATCATGAGTGGGAACATGATATGGTCCCCATAGGTCAACATGTAACAACTCAAACACTTTAGTGGTGATGGTGATACTTTCTGGAAAAGGCATCCTAGTTTGCCTAGCCATAGGGCATATATTGCAAGTAAAAGACTGTTTAGGAAAAAAATGAACAGGTATAGTTGAGATATTTTTCATTTTTACAAAAAGTACATGTCCTAATCTAGCATGCCACAAAAGTTCATCATCATGAGTGTGATTAGATACATTTGCAAATGAAGGACAAGCATGAGTAAAACAAGAGGAAGGAAAAACAGTACAATCTGCCTTATTCATAGGAGAGTATTTTACAGAAGAACCAGTGGACATATTAGAATCTGAAACCCTGCTAGTATTGCCTAAAAAATAGACAAGATGACAATTATCATGAGGTGATTTACTCTCAGCAGATGGACAACAATTATGGCATTTGTGACACAAGAAGTACAGGCCATTCTTGGCTTTACCAAGTTCCAGAGGTCTCTTCAGAGAAGGGCCCTACAACAAACAAGAAGATTTGTCAAAACTGACTACACCATTGAATTGTAGTGCTAAACAAAGAACAGAAATGAGATTAAACTTGAAGCTAGGTACAAATAACACTTTGCTTAGAGTCAAAGCTGGATTTAAACAAGCATCACCAATTTTAGTCACTTTAACCTTGTAACCATTAGGGAGTGAAATTAGAAAGGGATATGGAAGTGAAATGATGTTTGTGAGGGTGGTCTTATCATAGGTCATATAGTGTGATGCTCCTGAATCTATGATCCAAGAGCCAGCAGTTAGTTTAACACATTTACAAGAAAGATCACCTATATCAGTAATAGAGAAATAACATGCAAGTATACCTGCCAAGTTCACAGCTCCATTCAGCATATTGTCTGAATTTGAGGCTACATTTCCAACTTGTAAAGTTCCCAGGAGATTGAGTAGTTGTTCATATTGATCTTTGGACAAGTTCAATGGCATTTGTCTCCTTGCTTCAGGTTCCTCTTCAGATTGAACTCCATTCATATTAGGGGCACACACATTTGCTGCAACTTTTCCCTTTTTGAACCTTGGATTTGGATTGGATGGGTATCCATGAAGCTTGTAACATTTATCCTTTGTGTGTCCTGATTTCTTACAGTAGTCACAAAACAAAGAAGACTTGCTAGTGCTAGAATTGCCTCTAAACCTAGTATTATTGTTTGTATTCCTAGAACTTGTTCCACCTCCTCCAGATAAACTGTAGTTTGTCCGGAATCCCCTGTATCCTGCACTGCTGTTGGTTTGTCCATAGGCATTGAGAGAAGTAGAATCCAAGGCTGTATGATTACGAGGCTTCACCTCCCTTTACTTCTCTTCTTGGGACAAGATGGCAAAAGCCTGGGCCATACTTGGTAGAGTATTCATCATGAGAATATTGCCTCGGACTGCAGTATACATCTCATTTAAACCCATTAGAAAGTGTATAAGCCTGCGATCTTGTTCAGCCTTAACCAATTTTGTTTTACCACTACAAGTGCACACACAATTGCACTGAGAGTTGATATCAATAGTGCTCATTTCTTCCCAGAGTTTCTTTATTTTAGTGTAGTAACCAGTGATATCCAGAGTGCCTTGGACAAGGTCATTGATCTCCTTTTGAAGCTGGTACAACTTACAACCATTGGTTTGATCGTACCTTTCTTCTAGTTCTCCCCAAAGTTCCTGAGCATTATTGACATACTGTAGACTATCACGCAAATCTGGTGACAAGGAGTTCAGGATCCAAGATGTGACCATATCATCACACCTTTCCCATTGCTGAAAGCTAGGATCAGTAGGATCATGCCTCACAACCTTCCCATTAATGAATCCTGTCTTGCTCTTAACAGATAAAGCCCTGAGAACTACTCTTCTCCAGGATCTGTAACCAGTTCCATCGAAAACTGCAGGTAATAGGGATGAACTCACATTCTCAGATGGATGCAAGTAGAAAGGACTAGGGATTTCTACCCTAACAGTGGATGCAGAAGCATTTGGAATGGAATCATTTGAAGAATCGACCATGGTGAATTGAAAATTGGGAAGAAGATCAAGTCGAGAACAACAAGATCAAACAAAAGTTCACATAAAAGGAAAACAAAATTGACAGATCGAAGATCCAGTCGAGATCAACCAGATCAAACAAAAAAATTCACATAAAAGAAAACTAAGCTCACAGATCGAATTGGAAACGGAAAGAAGACAGGATCAATTCCCTGTGCTCTGATACCATGATGAAATCAACACAACTTGTTACTGATCAATCAAGCTCCTCCATTGATGGAGCTCCAACTCACATGAGAGAAGATGAGACAAGAAAAGAGAAGAGAAGAGAAGAAGAATCTAGAAGAGTAACATAAAATTATCTCTCATTGAATGTGAATTAAATCTCTAAGAATTACAATGTGACTATATATATATAATCACTGATCATCTAGGTATAGCAGAAATTAACTAACTAACAAACTTGATTCTAACTAACTCTACTGTACATAACCGACTCTATTGTACATAACTAACTAATTATACTTTTATATTCTCATCAGTATAGTAGTAATATTAAATTAATTAAGGGGACATATTGTTTATTTATATATATTATTATTAATTAGAACCGAAAGCTAGTGCATGCATGTACGTACATTAATTCGAATAAGAATCAACAAGAATTAATTATATATGGTCCCAAAAAGTGTAAAGCCATATATAGTTAGGGGTTATCTAAATTATTGTATGTGAAAGACTAAATAAATAAGTAATTGTACATATATACTTTGCATAGTTGCTTTTAGTTTAATTGCGCAATAATTGTACAATATCTATATGCCTCTTCTTTAGACGTGTATTCAACAACTTCATGATTCTTCTATCTTTGCTTTTGAATTGGTGTCAGAGTATCATATTAGCTCTTTATGAATGTGAAAGTCTCTTTATATGATCTTAAACAATTCTCTCACCTCAGGAATTACTCTTTTTCAGGGTGAAGTTAGGTATAGGTTTATGAGGGGAACTAAAATAATTATCGTTAATAATATTATTAACCAAATAAAAATATTTACTTTTTTCAGATTAAACTTTTAGATAAAATAATCAGGTGCATTCATGATATAAAATTAAAGCAGATAAACAATGTCGTAGTATGCACGTGTTCGAGTCTCATCACCAGTACTTCTTTTCATAAATAATTTTCAAGTGCTTGACGTATGCCACACATGAAAAGTGTGTTGAAAATATAATTCTAATTAATAAGAATATAACTTTTTCTAACAATTTAAATTATTTATATAATAGTGCTTAGTTGGATATTAGTGAAAGGTTCCTTGCCTAAAAGTACTAGTAATATACAATTAATTAGGTCAATTAAATCTTTTGGCTTCAAATTTAAACGGCAGTTGTGAATGGGATCTAAGAATTTGTCATTTAAAGACTAATAATTCTACATATACTTCCATTTTGTACGGTTGCTTTAGTTTAATTATTAATCAATAATTGTTATACAACTATGAGTATCCAATAATATAATATTTAAAAGTACAAGCCTCCTTTTTAAATGTCCTCGACAACTTGATAGTTTTTTTATTTCTGCTTTAGAGCGGGAATAAATTATAGCTTTAGGATTGATTAAGTTAATAAATAGGTGGCCATTTTTATCATCTTAAGCTTTTTAATGAGATAATAACATGTTTTAACACGATAACATGTTAAAAAGGTAAAAGGCTTTAGGATCAAATATCATCATTATCTTTTATAAAAAAGAAATAAAAAATCACATACTTAATTTGTAAAAAAGAATCAAGCTCACACAAATGAAGGGGACTATTAAAAATACGATTAAAAAAATAAAAATAAAAATTTCAAAATCCTTGCTCTATTTTTGCTAATACAACACGAACCAGAGATAATTTGGGTAATTTATGTTTTTCTTTAAAAAAATATATATAATAGAAATTTTCATTCCTACCTATAAGTACTTTTAAGAGTCTTGTTTTTTTTAGATTAGAAGTCAAAAGAATTTAGATGAAATTTCTTGGAGTATATTGATCAAAATGACAAATCGAAATAGGTACATGACTATTTAGTCGGTTTTTTTTTTTGGTCCAAAATCTTACAATGCTTTTATTTATAGGACTATAATATTAATAACAAATAATGTCAAGATTATGACTATACTATTTAGTCGATTTAATAAATAGCTGATTGATTTTTTCGAGAAGTATACAATGCTCAATGCATAAGCAATTCATGTGGCTGCACCCGGGGGCGGAGCTAGAGGGGCAGCTAGCGGAGCTTTTTATTTCCACTTCCCCTGAAAGTCACACTATTATTTATGGATTTTTTTCATAGTAGATAATGAAGTGCTTTTCTAAAATCTTGATATAATTAGTATAGTTGTTGTCATGTGATGAGGAGGTCACAAATTCAAGCTTTGAAAATAGTTTCTTGTAGAAATGAAAGGTAAGACTCCACTCAATTTCGTTTCAGAATTACACAAAAAATAAATAAAATTAATATGATACAATTCTAACACCTAAATTCTTCTGTGCAAATTCAACAAGATTGTTAAATTCATTTTGATCAATATATGGTTCTCTGATTACAATATGGGAAATACGCAAGTCTAATGGTTCTCTGATTTCTTTTTTGGACTGAGAACAAATTATAGCTTTTTAATTGATTAATAATGGGGGAACTAAAGTAAGTAATATATAATTAACTTAATAAATATATGGTAATTTTATCATCTTAAACTTTTTAATGAGATAAACATATATTTTAACATGATATCAAATCGAGAAGATAAAGGTTCTGGGATCAAATGATCTCATTGTCACCTTTTATAAAAAATAAATAAATTGTGTACTTAACTTGTAAAAAGGAATCAAACTCTCACAAATGAAAGGGGCTATTACAAATTTAATTAAATAAATAAAGAAGTATTTTTCCACTTTTACAACTACAAGTACTTTTAAGAGTGTCGTTTTGATAAATAATCAAAGTATCTAAATGAAATTTCTTGGAGTATATTGACCAAAATTCCTCGAAAGTCACACTATTTATAGATTTTTTCTTAGAGTAGATAATGAAGCTCTTTTATGAAATTTTGATGTAATTATTAAAATTGTTGTTATGTGATAGGAGGTTACAAGTTTAAATTGTGAAAATGGACCTTTATATAAATGCAAGATAAGATTGCATATATATAATACACTTTTATAGTCCAATTTTTTTTTCCTTCCAAATCCTGCATATAATATGTCACGACCCAGACCGTCGTGATTGACACCCACACTAACCCTCCGGTGGGAGAGCCATTACTACAACCCATACTAAACAACTTAATGAAAACTAAAGAAATACGGAAGCAGGTTTAAATGACTAAAAGAAATATGGAGTTCCCATAAACTCCCCAAGTTTTAAACAAATAACTTAACAAAACTAATGCGGAAGAACAACCCCTAGAACCTAAAAGTCATTGTACAAAAACTCTACTAACGACAACTCTAAGAACAAGGGATACAACCCCGAAACTAAACAAACACCTTAAACAAATAGTTTGAGTCCGAAAAGAGTGGACTTAAACAAGAAAGATCCATGGCTGCCCGAAAGAACTGGCTCACCCTTGAATCCGATCACGCTCAATAGTCACCTAACTGAGGTCTATTAATAGGCATCTGAAGATGCCCTATACTCAACAAAGAACAAGCAAGTGTAGTATCAGTACACAACCACAGTGTATTGGTAGGATCATGCGGCTATCCCAATAAGTGTAACATACATTAGTCAATACAACAATATAATCACATGCACATATCAAACATATACAATATCATCAACATATACGAACAATGAACAACTTCACGATTCTCACATATCACAATTATATCAATTTAGAGCAACATACCATCTTCCAATATCAATCATCATTAGATATGAACAAACTCATCACAAGTAGATACACAACACAATTCAATGAGAGAGAATCCAATTCAATGGTCCTCTCATGGAACCCACACCCAAACAGTTTGCATACCGGAACGTGGTACCCGATCCAATGATTATGCCGAAACGTGCAAACCGATCCAAGTTAGTTATGCCGGAACGTGGCAACTGATCCAAGTTAGTTTTGCTGGAACGTGGCAACCGATCCATTCAACACACCACAATCACAATCACAAGTATATCCTCAAGATCATACATTTAAGTCATGATTTAATGGTAGCCATCATTCATCTATCTCATTTACAACAAGTGTGATCAATAATGCAACATTCATATACATACATGTATCATAATGAAGCAAGAACAAACATACATCACACAATCATAGAATCACAATCATCACCTACCTCGAAACAAGCTTGAAACCCTAAGAAACTTGATCCTTCCCTTTCCGGATTCGTTCCGCTTGTTCTTGGTCTACAAACAATCATAATAACACGGGAATCAATAAACAATCACTAGTTACCTAAATTACTAACAATTTTATAAACCCTAGATCAAACCCATGATCCCAATTATCCAAATTAGGGTTGTTTCCACCATAAAATCTATAACAAAACCCTCCCCTATCAATATTCACCCATTTTATTACGTTCTACGGATCGAAAAATGAATTCGGGGAGTGAAAAGCTTACATTTAGCCTCAAGAATGGTGAAAAACGAGTAGGAGTCGCCTGGGGTTCGTTCCTAAGCTCTAAAAATTGAAAAGTGCCAAATAAGGCCGTTTAAGGGTTTATTTATGACTTTAAGTCGCGTCGAACCAGCCACAACGACCCTCACCCCACTGCAGCGTCCCCGCCAGAGCGACAAATCCCGCTAAAGCGGCTTGCACGAAACCAGTGAGCTATTTAAGGAATTCCAAGACCCCCATTTCACAACACACCTCTAACCAACGATGATAAGAAAATACCTTTACGCTAAGATCGATTCCAGGAGTTATACTCGCCCGAATTCAATTCTGTAAAGTCGTACGGATTCTTTAACGAGTTATCTAACTACTCATGTAATCAAAATCATAGTTAACTCACCCAGTTGTTACCAGATTTCCCTACACCTTAAAGACTCCGATTTCGTCCAAATCTGGACTAGGTTGGGAAAATCCAAGTACTACGAAAAGTTTTTTGACCCCAATTCTTTCTCCATTGGCTTTTCCCTAACGACGGAATTAGGTCGTTACATAATAAGAGCTTAGTGCACTAAGCTAGGTACCCTTAATGAAGCCTTTTCGTAGGATATTTCTGGTATTTTATATTCCTTCAATCTTAAAATTTTAACCGCTATTATTACGAAGTCAAACAAAAAAGAAAGCAAGGAAGATCTCTAAAATTATTTCAAAAAATAAACATGAATAATATATGGTTAAGTTACATAGATGAATTGAGTTATCCTTTAACAACTCAACTCAATTCAATTCAGAATTACACAAAAAATAAATAAAATTAATATGATACAATTCTAACACCTAAATTCTTCTGTGCAAATTCAACAAGATTGTTAAATTCATTTTCATCAATATATCCATTACCATTAGCATCTGCACCTTTTATGCCATGTCTCCCTTTTAATCTATTGAACCAACCATCGACATTCGTTCTTACAGCTTCACGTAATTCTTCTTTGTTTATTTTCCCATCTTTGTTTGTATCGAATCTCTTTATCCATTTCTTGAATTCTTGCAAATTCATCTCAATTTTCCCATCACTTGCGATGTTTCTTCTGTATGTACTCTTCAATGCCATTTTTAATCGAATGACAAGAAATTGATTATTTGAATAAATGTGTTATTGTTGATGAATGTCTTTAAGAGAGACAAATTAATTTATAGTAGCTAGTAATATTATGCTTATAGTAGTAATATTAAAATTAATTAGGGGGGCATATTGTTTATTTATATATATTATTATTAATTAGAACCGAAAGCTAGTGGATGCATGTACGTACATTAATTCGAATAAGAATCAACAGGAATTAATTATATATGGTCCCAAAAAGTGTAAAGCCATATATAGTTAGGGGTTATCTAATTTATTGTATGTGAAAGACTAAATAAATAAGTAATTGTACATATATACTTTGCATAGTTGCTTTTAGTTTAATTGCGCAATAATCGTACAATATCTATATGCCTCTTCTTTAGACGTGTATACAACAACCTTGCGATTCTTCGATCTTTATTTTTGAATCTGTGTCAGAGTATCATATTAGCTCTTTATGAATGTGAAAGTCTATTTATATGGTCTTAAACAATTCTTTCACCTCAAAAACTACTCTTTTTCAGGGTGAAGTTAGGGTATAGGTTTATGAGGGGAACTAAAATAATTATCGTTAATAATATTATTAACCAAATAAAAAAAATTATTTTTTTCAGATTAAACTTTCAAATAAAATAATCAGGTGCATCCATGATATTAAATTAAAGCAGATAGACAATGTCCTAGTATGCACGTGTTCGAGTCTCATCACCAGTACTTCTTATCATAAATAATTTTTAAGTGCTTTACGTATGTCACACATGAAAAGTGTGTTGAAAATATAATCTAATTAATAAGAATATAACTTTTTCTAACAATTTAAATTATTTATATAATAGTGCTTAGTTGGATGTTAGTGAAAGGTTCCTTGCCTAAAAGTACTAGTAATATACAGTTAATTAGGTTAATTAAATCTTTTGGCTTCAAAATTAAACGGCAGTTGTGAATGGGATCTAAGAATTTGTCATTTAAAGACTAAATAATTCTACATATACTTCCATTTTATACGGTTGCTTTACTTTAATTATTAATCCATAATTGTTATACAACTATGGGTATCCAATAATACAATATTTAAAAGTACAAGCCTCCTTTTTAAATATGTCCTCGACAACTTGATGGTTCTTTGATTTGCTTTAGAGAGGGAACAAATTATAGCTTTAGGATTGTTTAAGTTAATAAATAAGTGGTTATTTTTATCATCTTAAGCTTCTTAATGAGATAATAACATGTTTTAACACGATAACATGTTGAAAAAAGTTAGAAGTCTTTAGGATCAAATATCATCATTATCTTTTATAAAAAGAAATAGAAAATCACATACTTTATTTGTAAAAAGGAATCAAGCTCACACAAATAAAGGGGACTATTAAAAATACGATTAAATAAATAAAAATAAAAATTTCTTGGAGTCTATTGATCAAAATGACAAATCGAAATAAGTACATGACTATTTAGTCAGTTTAATGAGAGGCGTATCTAGGGGTAACCGGACTCACGTGAACCCATGGTCCTCTCTCGAGATCATAAATAGTAGCGTTATATATTTTTTTTTTAAATATTGAAATATAGATGTGTGAACCCACACTTGAAGTATCACATAATGCGATTATGACTGGGTGCACCACTCTCCGCGAGGTTAGAAATTTGAAGTTTATATTTATCTTGTTTTATTTTTGGGAAAATGCATAAGTATCCCCCAACCTATGCCCGAAATTCCAGAGACACACTTATTATACTATACTAAGGTCCTATTACCAAATTGTCAACACGCGCTAGGCCCAGAAGATAGTGTCACGTAGGCCGAAAATGGGTAGAAAATTATTTATAAAATAAGTTCGAGGGTAATAGGACCTTAGTATAGTATAAGTGTGTCTCTAAGATTTCGGGCTTAGGTTGGGAGGGTACTTATGCATTTTCCCTTTATTTTTCTTTCTAAATGTTGAATCGATCAAATTTATATCATAAATCAACCTTTTTATAACAGTGCACCCATCATTTCAAAATCCTGAATACGTCTCTGTGTTTAATAAATAGTTGATTGATTTTTTCAAGAATTATACAATGCATAAGCAATTCTTGTGGCTGCACCCGGGGGCGGAGCTAGAGGGGCAGCTAGCAGAACCTTTTATTTCCACTTCCCCCGAAAGTCGCACTATTAATTATGGATTTTTTTAAAATAGTAGATAATGAAGCTCTTTTCTAAAATCTTGATGTAATTAGTATAGTTGTTGTCATGTGATCACGAGGTCACAAATTCGAGCTTTGGATATAGTTTCTTGTAGAAATGCAAGGTAAGACTACGCACAGTATAAATCCATGTGGTCTGATCTTTTCCCAAATCTGGCTTGTATAGGAGAAAGCTTAGTGCACAATCCTTCAAATTTTGATATGTTATATTAAATTTTATACCATTATTTTATTCCGTTATTGTTATGAAGTCAACCGATAGAGAAAGTAAAGAAGATCTCTAAAATTATTCCAGAAAATAAATATATGAATATGAAAGTTAAGTACATAGATGAATATGAACTCAATTCAATTTAGAATTACTAAAAAATAAATAAATTAGTATGATATAATTCTAACACCTAAATTCTTCTGTGCAAATTCAACAAGATTGTTAAATTCATTTTCATCAATATATCCATTACCATTAGCATCTGCACCTTTTATGTGATGGCTCCCTTTTAATCTTCTAAGCCAACCATCAACATTCGTTCTTATAGCTTCACGTAGTTCTTCTTTGCTTATTTTTCCGTCTTTGTCTGTATCGAATCTCTTTATCCATTTCTTGAATTCTTGCAGACTCATCTCAATTTTACCATCACTCGCGATGTTTCTTCTATAAGTATTCTTCAACGCCATTTTTAATCGAAAGACAAGAAATTGATTATTTGAATAAATGTGTTATTGTTGATGAATGTCTTTATTAAGAGAGACGATTTAATTTATAGTGGTAGTAGTATGCTATAGTAGTAATTAAATTAATTAGTGGACATATTAAAATCGAAAGCTAGTGCATGTACGTACATTAATTCGAATAAGAATCAACAAGAATTAATTGTGGTCGCAAAAAAAGTGTAAAAGGCCAGACCAAAAGCCATACTTATGGATTATCTAATTAATTATTGGATGTTACTTAGCTTATATCACACATGAAAAGTGTGTTGAAAATATAATCTAGTAAATAAGAATATAACTTTTCTAACAATTTAAATTATTTATATAATAGTGCTTAGTTGGATGGACACACACATATATATATTGAAAGGTTCCCTGCCTAAGTAAATATACAATTAATTAGGTTAAATTTTTTGGCTTTAAAATTAAACGGCGATTGTGAATGGGATCTAAGAATTTATCATTTAAAGACTAAGCAATTCTACATATACTTCCATTTTGTATGGTTGCTTTAGATTAATTAATATATAATTGTTATACAACTATGAGTGATAATACAATATCTAAAAGCAGCGCAAGCCTCCTCTTTAGACATGTATTCGACAACCTGATGATTCTTCGATATCTGCTTTAGAGCGGGAACAATAATTTTTGGATGGATTAATAATGAGGGAAACTAAAGTAAGTAAGATATAGTTAATAATAGTTGATTGATTTTTTCTAGAAGTATACAATGCATAAGCAATTCTTGTGGCTGTAGCCGGGGGTGGAGCTAGTGAGCCAGCCGAAGGAATTCCTTTTATTTCCACTTCTGTCACGATTAAGAACATCGTGATTGGCACCCACACTAATTCTTCGGTGGGAGAACCATTACTACAACTCAAACTAACAAATTTTATGAAAATTAAGGCATGTAAAGATACGGAAGCAGGTTTAAATGACAATAAAAATGGAGTTCCAATAAACTCCAAGGTTTTAACAAACAACCAACAAAACTAATGCGGAAGAACAACCCCTAGATCCTGAAAGTCATTGTACCAAAACTCTACTAACGACAAGTCTAAGAACAAGGGATACAACCCCGAAGCTAAACAAAACACCTTAAACAAATAGTCTAAGTCCGAAAAGGGTGGACTTAAACAAGAAAGATCCATGACAGCTTGAAAGAACTGGCTCACCCTTGAATCCGGTCATGCTCAATAGTCACTTAGTTGAGGTCTATCAACAACCGCCTGAAGATGCCTTGTACTCAACAAAGAACAAGCAAGTGCAGTATCAGTACACAATCACAGTGTACTGCTGGATCACGCAACTATCCCAATAAGTGAAACACATGCAAGTAACCACAATATTATAAAACATGAATATACCAAACATATACAACATTAGTCATCTTTTCAGGATCAATGTAGCATTCCACGTTCTTAATAATACACATTGGTTATCAATTTAGAGCAATATACAGTCTTCCAATATCAATTATCATTAGATATGAACGTAATCATCACAAGTAGATACACAACACAATTCAATGGTCCTCTCACGGAACCCAATTCAATGGTTCTCTCATAGGACCCACAGCCAAACTGTTAGCATACCGGAACGTGGTACCCGATCCAATGTGTATACCGAATTGTGGCAACCGATCCCATATTTATGCCAGAACGTGGCAACCGATCCAATGTTTATGCCGGAACGTGGCAACCAATCCAATAGTGTGTTGGATCGTGACACCCACCCCTTCAGCAAACCACAATCACAATCACAATGTATATTCTCACAGTCATACAACAAGAAGTGATTCATGGCATACAATTATTCAATTATCCTCATTTACAACAAGTGTGATCAATAATGCAACATTCGCATACATACATGTATTATAATGAAGCAATTACAAACATATATCACACCAACATGAAACTACAACCATCACCTACCTCGAATCCAAGCTTGAATCTCCTAAGACACTTGAATCTTCCTTTCCGGATTCTTTCCGCTTGTTCGTGGTCTAAAAATATACAATTAACGCAAGGATCAACAATCAAAGGTCTATTTATCCGGATTATAACAAACCCAATAACCCTAGACCAACCCAAGATCCTAATACCCAATTTAGGGTTTTTTCCACTATTAGTTTCATATCAAAACCCTTCCCCAACAATAATTACCCACGAATTTACATTCTACGGATCTAAAAATAGATTCGGGGAGTGAAAACCTTACCTTTAGTCTCAAGAATGGTGGAAAACTGTCAAGAAAACCCCTAGGGTCGTTCCTTAGCTCTCAAAGTCGAAAAGTGCAGAATAAAACATTTTTGGGGTTTTATTTCCGACATAAGTCGCGTCAGACCCACCACAGCGGTCCTCACCTCGCTACAGCGTCCCAGCCCCGGCGGCAGAAATCCCGCCCCAGCGGCTTGCACGGAACCAGTGAGCTATTTTAATAATTTCAAGACCCCCATTTCACAACACACCTTTAACCAATGATGCTCAGAAAATACTGTTCACGCTAAGATTGATTCTAGGAGTTCTACTCACCCGAATTCAATTACATAAAGTCGTATAGATTCTTTAACGACTTATCTAACCACTCATGTAATCAAAATCATAAATAAGTCACCCGATTGTTACCAAATTTCCCTACACCTTAACGACTCTGATTTCATCTAATTCTGGATTAGGTTGGGAAATCCAAAGCTACTACTCAAAAGTTTTATGACCCTAATTCTTTTCCCATCAGCTTTTCTATAATGACGGGAACAAGTCATTACAATAGATACCAATTTATCTATCACTCATCCCCGAGTGACAACTAGGAGAAAAGGGCTAAAGCAAGAATAGAGTAGTATCTGAATCGTCGAGTAACTGGGGATACTTGTCCCACATACTTTCCCCATCAGCTTTTCCATAACGACGGGAACAGGTCGTTACAACTTCCCTTCAAAAGTCACACTATTATTTATAGATTATTTTTTTATGGTGGATAATGAAGCTCTTTTCTGAAATCTTGATGTAATTAGTAAAGTTGTTGTCATGTGACTAGGAGGTCACAAATTCAAGCTCTGGAAATGATTTCATGTAGAAATATAAGGTAAGACTGCGTACAATAGATCCTTACGATCTGATCTTTTCCTGAATTTGGTCGTATATAGGAGAAGCTTAGTGCACAATACTCCGAATTTTGATATGTTATATTAAATTGTATACCACTATTTTATTTTGTTATTGTTATGAAGTCAAACGACAAAGAAAGCAAGAAAAATCTCTAAAAAAAAATTCAAAAAATAAATATGAATAATATATGAGAGGTAAGTTACACAGATGAATTGAGTTATTTGTTAGTAGTAACAACTCAATTCAATTTCAACAAAAAAATATTAAATAATTCTAACACCTAAATTCTTCTGTGCAAATTCAACAAGATTGTTAAATTCATTTTCATCAATATATCCATTACCATTAGCATCTGCACCTTTTATGCCACGCCTCCCTTTTAATCTACTCAACCAACCTCCGCCATTCTTTCTTACAGCTTCATATAGTTCTTCTTTACTTGTTTTCCCGTCTTTGTCTGTATCGAATCTCTTTATCCATTTCTTGAATTCTTGCAAACTCATCTCAATTTTACCATCACTCGCGATATTTCTTCTATATGTACTCTTCAACGCCATTTTTAATCGAATACCAAGAAATTGATTATCGGAATAAATGTGTTATTGTTGATGAATGTCTTTAAGAGAGACGATTTAATTTATAGTAGTAGTAGTATGCTATGGTAGTAATTAAATTAATTAGTGGACATATTAAAATCGAAAGCTAGTGCATGTACGTACATTAATTCGAATAAGAATCAACAAAAAATAATTATGGACGCAAAAAGTGTACGTAAAGCCATAATTAAGGATTATCTAAATTATTATTGTACATATATACTTCCATTATGTAACAGATATGCATAATATCCTTTGCATGGTTGCTTTAGTTTAATTGTACAATAATATATGCTCGTATTCTCTTTAGACGTGTACTTGATAACCTTATGGTTCTTCGATCTTCATGTTTTGGAAGGGTATCAGAGTCTCGCATCGACTTTTTATGGATGCGAAAGTTATCTTAAACAATTATCTTACGTCAAATCAAACTTTTAAATGAAATAATCATGTCCGCATGTATAATTACATAATATCAAAGCAAACAGATGTCCTAACATATGTTCGAGACTTGTTACCAATTTTTATCATAAATAATTTTTAAGTGCTTACCTTATGTCACACATTTCAATTATTACCGGGTCCTGTGCTAGATGGATTATTCCCTGCCTAAAAGTACTCTTTTTAGGTTAAAATATACAATTAATTAAATCTTTTGGATTCAAAATTAAACGGCAGTTGTGAATCGGATCTAAGAAATTGTCTGTAAAAGACTAAACAATTGTAAATATACTTCCATTATTATCTAATTGATATAATATATCCTTTAATTTGTATGGTTGCTTTAGTTTAATTTATCAAGAATAATTATTTATAAATACAAGTTACAACTATAATAAGTGACCAATAATACAATATCTATAAAAGCAGTGTCACCCTCTTCTCTATGCATGTACTCGACAACCTGGTGGTTCTTTGATTCATATCCACAATAAAAGAATTAGTGAGCCTAGCTCCCTATTTCTGCTTTTGAATTGAACAAACTATTTCTTTTGAATTGATTAATAAAAAGAGGGAACTAAAGTAAGTAATATATATAATTAAGTTAATAAATACATGATAATTTTATCATTTTAAGCTTTTTAATGAGATAAATACATAGTTTAACATGATATTAAATTGAAAAGACAAAGGCTTTAGAATCAAATCTCATCATAACCTTCTATATTTTTCTATAGAAAAAAATCCGCAAAAACAAATAAAGAAGATTATCAAAAATATAATAAAATAAATAATTTTTTTCTCTAACAGCATAAACTTTTAAATTAAATGATCATTTAGTGGAAGTTTCCATCCATGCCTACGAGTACTTTTAAGAGTCTTGTTTTGGTAAAGTATAAGTGTTTAAGATGAATTTCTTTGAGTTTATCAATAGAGAAAAACAATTATCAATTTCTTGATGAAATGTTTTATATTTATACAAATATATATGATTTATTTAGACAATAAACTTTAAAGTCTTTTTACTTTTTAAAGAAATTATATATTAAATTAAAGTATATCACATAAATTGAGATAAATGAAGTAGTTGTTCTTTTGAGAAGTGTACAATGCATGCACGTAATCTATTGTGGTCAAAACGTGTAAAACGAGAAATCACATTTTTATTCAAAAAAAATAGCTGTTTTGAACCTCATCTAATAAGAATTTTTGTGTTTAATTATATATCGAGAAATAACCAGTTTTATATATATATATACTCCAATAATTTAATAGAGATACTAATATATACAAGTATATATTGTACTATGCTTCTGTATGGTAGCTTTACTTTTACAATAAATAATTGTTTATATTATACAACTATATACGAGTTCTTTCATTTAATCTTGATGTAATTGGTAAAAAATGTTATTATGTGAGCAGAAAATCATATGTTCGAGCTATATTTAAATAGTCTATTACACAAATACATGATAAGACATGATTACAATAGACCCCTATAGAATGTAGTCAAAAGCAAAGCTAGAATTTTAGTTTTATGATTTTAAATTTTATACTAATGATTAAGTGATAATAAGTTGATTCTAAATTTAATATTTGTACATATAAATTTAATAAATTTATTAACACAAATACATTATTTAAACACACGAAATCCGCATGCAGGCTACTATCTCCACCATTGCTTGCGGCTCAACCTTCCCTCAATTCTATGCATAATGGGAGCTTAATTAATCCACTAGACGTGAAACCCCTTCATATTCATAGGATACTTTTGGTATTTTATACTCCTTCAATTCTAATTTTTAAAATTAAATTATTTTAAATAAATGAAGTATGGCGATCTTTTTAGATAGATCATAAAAAAAGTGTAACACATAAATAATTGATTTAATATATCCAACCACATGATACAACACTACAAGTACTGTATAATGTCCTTGTCAGGCTTTATATTATCACCACACATACAACATAGTATATAGTAAAAATTATATTAATTACAAGATTTTATAATTCTTAAATAACTCTAACACCTAAGTTCCTTTGAGCAAATTCAACAAGATTTTTGAATTCCTTCTCATCAATAAATCCATCACCATTAGAATCTGCAACTCTCATGCCATGGCTTCCCTTTATCTTGCTCAACCAACCACCGCCATTCGTTCTTACAGCTTCACGTAGTTCTTCTTTGCTTATTTTTCCATCTTTGTTTGTATCGAATTTCTTTATCCATTTCTTGAATTCTTGTAAACTCATTTCAAGTTTTCCATCACTTGAAATGTTTCTTCTATAAGCTGTATTCTTCAATGCCATAATTTCTTGTTATTAGTTAATTATAACAAGTTGAATATGACTTGTTAATATTGGAATAAATAATAAGTACTATTTTGCTTTGGATATGAATGAAATGAAATGTTTTGATGAGGTACTCTTATTTATACTAGTATGATAATTTATAATCATCATGTTGAAATTATGAATATAGAATCGTTTGTTGAAAGTTGAAACAAGAATCTGCCGTTGTTATTAGACTAAGAAATTTGTTTCGATGGCTACTCGATATGAAGTTTAAGAAATATGATATTTGTGATCTTAAATATGTCAAGTAATTTCATAACTATAACAACATGCTATATTAAAGATAATTATCAAAGTTTAAGAAAAGAAAGAATTCTTTTTTAAAACTTATAGATTAAAATAAGTCATAAAAATGTGTGAGACCGGCTATAAATTATTTTAGTTAAAGATAAATAAGAAACTTAAATTAAATTATAGATTTTAAAGAAAGTATGACATAAAAATTAAGTCTTTGAGTGGTACTTGCTTTACTTTTGCATGAATTGTTAATATACACAAACTCTGAATCTGGACAGGATAACTATACGACCATGCACTGATTCGATTAAATTCAATAATTTTAATTTTATATTTATCTTAAAAAATTATTAAATAAGTACGAATTATTTATTAAAAGTCAGTAACATAAAAAAACTAAAATATTAACATAAATTTTAAATTTTGATTCCGCTTTTGATTATTATTTGGTCATCTCATAGCCTCCACTTGTCAATGTTCTCTTCTGGATTAAGAGAAATGCATTCAAACCGACTTCTTTGTTAGGTATCACAAAAGAAGGAATATTTTTTTATTTTTTTGTCTAAAATGAAGGCTGATAACTTGATTTTATTAATTATTCTCTCCAAATATACGTATTTATTGGTTAAGAGTAATTTTATTAGGATGAGTTTACACGTACGCCTGGCCTTTGACAAGAAAACTATATTCTAAAGTTAATTAATGAATCAAATGTCTTAATTAGACAGCAGAAGTTTTTGACCAATATAACCAACTAAATATGAGAGGTTAAGATTATTTTTCTCGTTATTTCTTCAAAAAAATTGTATATATTAATACTCTTTTAATTTTATTTATATTTTAGTACTTAACATTTTAAAATTATCCTAAAAAATAAACACAAACAAAAATTATGAAATTTGTAAACTCAGAAATCTATTTGATTGTTCAGACCTTCACATAAAAATACAAAAATTAAATCTTGCCTCTCATATTCATGTGTATACATGCCATGCATATATCATTTAGATGTAATTGACGAAATAGTAAGGGATGAGATCTTTTCCCCTAAGTTATAGTACTCTTGAAAATTCTTTTTTTTTTCATCCCACCCCAATAGGAGGATTAATAGTATTTCATTTATCCTTAGGTGTGACTAGCTCGAACATTTAACTTATATATCAGTTGTTGATGAAGATATGTGATCAATTACTTGGGTAAGTCTCACTTATCCTCTCAAAAGTTTTATTATTATGTCAAAAGCAAATAATATTGTCAAAGATAAATCTTATATTTAAGCTCTATCATCTATGGTTTCAACAGGTCATGGCAAACGACCAGATTGGATCAACTATGGATGGATTGAAAATAGATCAACATAAAATAGGTAATAATTAATTCGATCCGCTCATATTCATATGAGTAAATTAAAAGTGGGAATGTTGCCACTAAAACATACTATTAGTGGCGACTTATATAGGTATTCGCGGCGACTAATGTTACCACTACATCATACTATTAGGGGCAACTTTAATAGGTATTCGCGGCGATTAATGTTGCCACTAACACACATTATTAGTGGCGACTTATATAAGTATTCGCGGCGATTAATGTTGCCACTAAAAACTAAAAATATACTATTAGTGGCGACTTATATGAGTATTGGCGGCGACTAGTATTGCCACTAAAAACATACTATTAGTGGCGACTTATATGAGTATTGGCGGCGACTAATATTGCCACTAAAAACATACTATTAGTGGCGACTTATATAGGTATTAGCGGCGACTAGTTGCCACTAAAAACACACTATTAGTAGCGACTTATATGAGTATTTGCGGCGACTAATATTGCCACAAAAAACATACTATTAGTGGCGACTTATATAGGTATTGGCGGCAACTAATGTTGCCACTAAAAACACACTATTACTGGCGACTTAAATGAGTATTTGCGGCGACTAATATTGCCACTAAAACAAACTATTAGTGGCGACTTATATAGGTATTCGCGGCGACTAATGTTGCCACTAAAACACACTATTAGTGGCGACTTATATAGGTATTGGCGGCGATTAATGTTGCCACTAAAAACATACTATTAGTGGCGACTTATATGAGTATTTGCGGCGACTAATATTGCCACTAAAACACACTATTAGTGGCGACTTATATAGGTATTGGCGGCGATTAATGTTGCCACTAAAACATACTATTAGTGGCGACTTATATAAATATTCGCGGCTACTAATAGTGCCACTAAAACACACTATTAGTGGCGACTTATATAGGTATTGGCGGCGATTAATGTTGCCACTAAAAACATACTATTAGTGGCGACTTATATGAGTATTTGCGGCGACTAATATTGCCACTAAAACACACTATTAATGGCGAGTTATATAGGTATTGGCGGCGATTAATGTTGCCACTAAAAACATACTATTAGTGGCGACTTATATGAGTATTTGCGGCGACTAATATTGCCACTAAAACACACTATATTAGTGGCGACTTATATAGGTATTGGCGGCGATTAATGTTGCCACTAAAACATACTATTAGTGGCGACTTATATAAATATTCGCGGCTACTAATAGTGCCACTAAAACACACTATTAGTGGCGACTTATATAGGTATTGGCGGCGATTAATGTTGCCACTAAAAACATACTATTAGTGGCGACTTATATGAGTATTTGCGGCGACTAATATTGCCACTAAAACACACTATTAATGGCGAGTTATATAGGTATTGGCGGCGATTAATGTTGCCACTAAAACATACTATTAGTGGCGACTTATATAAATATTCGCGGCTACTAATAGTGCCACTAAAACACACTATTAGTGGCGACTTATTTAGGTATTTGCGGCGATTAATGTAGCCACTAAAAACATACTATTAGTGGCGACTTATATGAGTATTTGCGGTGACTAATGTTGCCACTAAAACATACTATTAGTGTCGAGTTATATAGGTATTCACGGCGACTAATGTTGCCACTAATTTTTAAATCGCCCAAATTT
Source organism: Solanum verrucosum (assembly GCF_900185275.1). Taxonomy (NCBI): domain Eukaryota; kingdom Viridiplantae; phylum Streptophyta; class Magnoliopsida; order Solanales; family Solanaceae; genus Solanum; species Solanum verrucosum. The sequence continues at coordinate 4,668,107 of NW_026020011.1, read as the reverse complement.
TCTAATTTTTCAGGTGTATTAGCTCCTAAATTTGGCGCTTCAGAGCATTCAAAATTATTTTTTCAAAAAACTTTATGAAAATCTCCGTAGTTAGTTGGGAAACTTTCACATACACTAGCAATATTTTTTTAACGCTCATTTTCACATTTACAAGCTATTTTTTAAGAATCGCCCAATTTTCTAGATTTTTTGTGTGTATTATTAGCCCATGTATTTGGCGTCCAGAGCACCCACAAATTTTTCTCATTAAACTTTATGAGGACCTCTGTAATGAGTTGGGGAATCTTCACGTATACTCACACCATTTTTAACGTTTATTTCCGCATTTACAAGCATTTTTTTAAAATCGCCCAAATTACCCAATTTTTTTTAGTGTATTAGGCCATGTATTTGGCGCCTAGAGTACCCAAAAAAAATATTCTCAAATAACTTTATAGGACCTCCGTAATGAGTTGGGGAACGTTCACATATACTCATACCATTTTTTAACGCTTATTTCTGCATTTACTAGCCTATTTTTAAGAATCGCTCAAATTCCCTGATTTTTCGTGTGTTTTAGCCCATAGATCTAGCGCCCGAAAGACTCAAATATTTTTTCTCAAACAACTTTATGAGGACCTCCGTAATGAGTTAAGAAACCTTCTCGTATACTCACACTATTTCTTTACCCTCATTTCCTCATTTACAAGGCATTTTTTAAGAATTGCCAAATTTTCCAATTTTTCGTGTATGCTTAGCCCATTGATCTAGCGTCCGAAACACCTAAATTTTTTTTTCTCAAAAAACATTATGAGGGCCTTTGTATTGAGTTGGGGAGTATTCATGTATGCTCACTATACTTTTTAACGCTCATTTCTGCAATTACAAGCTCTTATTAAGAATCGCCCAAATTTCTCAATTTTTCGTGTGTATATTAGCCTATAGATCTGCCGCTCGGAGCACCCAAAATATTTTTCTCAAAAAACCTTTGTGAGGATCTCCATAATGAGTTTGGAACCTTCACGTATACTCATACTATTTTTTAACGCTCATTTCTGCATTTACAAGTCTTTTTTAAGAATCACCAAAATTTTCCAATTTTTCGTGTGTATTTGCCCATGATTTAGCACCCAGAGCACTCTAATATTTTGTTTCAAAAAACTTTATAAGGACTTCGGTAATGAGTTGGGTCACCTTCAAGTATACTCACTCCATTTTTTTAATTGTCATTTCGCGTTTACAAGTCATTTTTTAAGAATCACCCAAATTTCCTAATTTTTCGTGTATATTATCCCATGAATCTGGCGCCTGCAACAACTAAAAAAAAATTCTCAAAAAACTGTATGAAGACCTCCGTAATGAATTGGGGAACCTTCAAGTCTTCTCACACCATTTTTAACGCTCATTTCTGCATTTACAAGCCCCTTTTTTAGAATCGCCCAAATTCTCTGATTTTTCATGTATATTAGCCCATGAATCTGGCAATCGGAGCACCCAATTTTTTTTCTCAAAAGACTTTATGAGGCCCACCATAATGAGTTAGAAAACTTTCACGTATACTCACATAATTTTTTAACGTCCATTTTCGTATTTACAAGGCCCTTTTTAATAATTGTCAAATTTTCCAATTTTTCGTGTGTATATTAGCCCATGGATCTTGCTCCTGGAGCACCTAATTTTTTTTTCTCAAAATACTTTATAAGAATCTCTGTAATGAGTTGAGGAGCCTTCACGTATACTCACACCAATTTTTAACGCTCATTTTCGCATTTACAAGTCTTTTTTTAAGGATCGCCTAAATTTCTCAATTTTCGTGTGTAGTTAGCCCATGGATCTGGCCCCAGGAGCACCCAAAACTTTTTTTATTAAAAAACTTTATGAGGACCTCCGTAATGAGTTGGAGAACCTTTACATACTCACACAATTTTTTTAATGTTTATTTCCGTATTTACAATTCCTTTTTCAAGAATCGCCCAAATTTTCCTATTTTTTGTGTGTATGCCCATGGATCTAGCGCCTAAAGCACCCAATAAAAAATTCTCAAAATTTTTTATGAGGACCTCTCTATTGAGTTGGGGAAGCTTCACATATATTCATATCATTTTTTAAATGCACATTTCTGCATTTATAAGTATTTTTTAAGAATCACCCAAATTTTCCATTTTTTCATGTGTATTAGCCCATAGATTTGACGTCCGGAGCACCCAAATTTTTTTTCTCAAAATAATATATGAAGACCTCCGTAATGAATTGGGAAAACTTCACGTATACTCACACCATTTATTTAATTCTCATTTCTGCATTTACAAGCCTTTTTATCAAATTCTCTAATTTTTCGTGTGTATTAGCCCATGGATCTAGAACCCAAAGCACCTAAAATCTATTTCTCAAAAAACTTTATAAGGACATCCGTAATGAGTTGAGGAACATTCATGTATACTCACACCATTTTTTTAACGCTCATATCTGCATATATAAGCCATTTTTGAAGAATTACTCAAATTCCTCAAATTTTCGTGTGTATTAGCCCATGAATCTAGCTCCCGGAGCACCCAATTTTTTTTCCCAAAAAAGTTTATAAGAACCATCGTAATGAGTTGGTGAACCTTCACATATATTCACACATTTTTTAACGCTCATTACCGCATTTATAAGACCTTTATTAAGAATCGCTCAAATTTTCTGATTTTTCGTGTCTATTAGTCCATGAATCTAGTGCCTGGAGCAACCAAACAAATTTTCTCAAAAAACTTTAGTAGGACCTTCGTAATGAGTTGGGGAACCTTCACATATACTCATACAATTTTTTTAACGCCTATTTCTGCATTTACAAGCTTTTTTTAAGAACAACCCAAATTTCATGGTTTTTTGTGTATATTAGCCCATTGATCTAGAGTCCGGAGCACCCAAAACTTTTTTCTCAAAAAACATTATAAGGACCTCCGTAATGAGTTGGGGAACATTCACGTATACTCACACCATTTTTTAGAACGCTCATTTCCGCATTTACAAGCCAATTTTTAAGAATCACCAAAAATTCTCAATTTTTCATGTGTATTAACCCATGGATCTGGCTCCCGGATAACCCAAAAAAAAATTCTCAAAAATCTTTATGAGGACCTTCGTAATGAGTTGGGGAACCTTCACACACTTACACCATTTTTTAACACCCATTTACTTATTTACATGCCATTTTTTAAGAATCGCTCAAATTTCCTGATTTTTCATGTGTATATTAGCTCATGGATCTAGCGTCCGGAGCACCCAAATTTTTTTTCTCAAAAATTTTATGAGGACTTCCGTAATGAGTTGGGGAACCTTCACATACACCCACACTATTTTTAATGTCCATTTCCATTTTTACAAACCTTTTTTTAAGAATTACCAAATTTATCAATTTTTCGTGTGCACCAAATTTATGAGTACCTCCGTAATGAGTTGGTTAACCTTCATGTATACTCACATCATTATTTTAACCCTCATTTCCGCATTTATAAGCCTTTTTTTAAGAATCGCCTAAATTTTATAATTTTTTGGGTGTATTAGCCCATGGATCTAGAGCCCGGAGCACCCAAAATATTTTTCTCAAAAAATATTATGAGGACCTCCGTACTGAGTTGGGAAACTTTCACGTATACTCACACCATTTTTAACGTCAATTTCCGTATTTACAAGTCTTTTTTTAAGAATCGCTTAAATTTTCTGATTTTTCGTGTATATTAGCCCATGTATCTGGCGCCCGTAGCACTTAATTTTTTTTCTCAAAAACTTTATGATGACCTCCGTAATGAGTTGGGGAACTTTCACGTATACTCACACCATATTTTTAACGCTCATTTCCGCATTTACAAGCCATTTTTTTAAGAATCATAAAATTCCTTGATTTTCTGTGTGTATTTAGCCCATAGATCTAGCGCCCAGAGCACCCAAAACTTTTCTCTCAAAAGACTTTATAAGGACTTTCGTAATGAGTTAGAGAACCTTCATGTATACTCACACCATTTTTATAACGCCCATTTCCTTATTTACAAGCCATTTTTTAAGAATCGCCCAAATTTCCTAAGTTTTTGTGTGTATTTTAACGCATGGATTTGGCGCCCGGAGCACGCAAATTATTTTCTCAAAAAATTTTATGAGGACCTTCGTAATGAGTTGGGGAACCTTCATATATACTCAAACCATTTTTAATGTCCATTTCCGCATTTACAAGCCCTTTTTTAAGAATCTCCTAAATTTCCTGATTTTTTGTGTGCATTAGCCCATGGATCTGGCGCTCGGATCACCCAATTTTTTTTCTCAAAATACTTTATGAGGACCTCTTTAATGAGTTGTAGAACTTTCACGTATACTAACACCATTATTTTGACGCCCGTTTCCACATTTACAAACCCTGTTTTAAGAATCGCCCAAATTTTTTGATTTTTTGTGTGTATTAGCTCATGGATCTGGCGCCCGGAGTTTCTTAAAAAAACTTTATGAGGATCTCCGTAACGAGTTGGGGAACCTTCACATATACTCACACTATTTTTTTGAACCCCATATCCGTATTTACAAGCCTTTTTTTAAGAATCACCCAAATTTCGTATTTTTTCGTGTGTATTAGCCCATAGATCTAGCTCCCAGAGCACTCAAAAAAATTTCTCAAAAACTTTATGAGGACCTCCGTAACGAGTTGGGAAACCTTCACGTATACTCACACCATTTTTTTAACGCCAATTTCCGCATTTGCAAGACCTTTTTTAAGAATCGTTCAAATTCTCCATTTTTTCATAAGTATTAGCCCATGGATCTGACGCTCGGAGCACCAAAAATTTTATTTCTCGAAAAACTTTATGAGGACCTCCATAATGAGTGGGAACCTTCACGTATATTCACACCATTTTTTTTAACTCTCATTTTCGCATTTACAAGCCATTTCTTAAGGTCTGGTGGATGGGTCCTCTAGCTTGTACCAGCACCACAATGACACTCCTATGCTTTTCTTGGGTGCATTGTTAATTATATCATAATTTATGTCAGTTTCTCAAGATAGATTTATATATATATATATGTGATTTTTTCCGAAGTTAACGGGTGCACGTGCACCCCCACCTAGAGGGGTTGGTCCACCTCCAGATACATCCCTCTTATTAAATAATGTATCATTTGCAATGTATCGCACAGTAAAATAATGTATCCAATAACAATGAAAAATCTAGAATTTTTGTAGTGGGGGAAACTTCCGATTCCGAATAAGATTTAATTAACCCCCAAATATATGAATTTCTATATTTCCCCCTTATAATTATTGCCACAAATTTTAAGGTAATTGAGTTTATTTTTGTTCCAGTTTTAAAGGTATCCCATGGTTGGTTGGTGTTTTTTTTTTATGAAACAACAACAAGAAACAATAACATCGTATAATCAACTCAAATGTTACATATATATTTATGCAAACAATATTGTCCAATACATTATAATATATTATAAAATGATATGTAATCATCCAAACAAGTTGTAGATAAACATATTACACAAAGCTATGTTATACATCCACGAAGGGGTACCAAAGGTCTCGAGTATTCGAGCCAGAGAACCTTTTGGTAGGGAGCAATTATTGTACTTCCCTACTGGTTCTTCACAACTCGAACTCGGACTAGTCAGATCAGTAGATTTTATACCTAATGTTTTTGGAAATTAAAAAAATACAATTACATATATAGATAAATTTACACTTAATTATACTAGTGTAAAACCCCATTTGGTAGCAAATTCAACAAGCACATCCATCTCATCATTAACTATAAGACCATCATTATTTTTATCAGCATGGTGCATTGCTTGATAAGCTCTCAAACCACAAAACCATAACCCTAAATCTTTGAAAGCAACCTTCAATTCTTGCTTGTTCAATTTTCCATCGCCTGATTTATCGTATTTTTTTAGAAGACACTTTAGTTTGTCCTCAGAGAGCGGTTTTTCGAGGTTCTTGAATGATTGCATGTTTGATATTGTGATTGCTAATGTATGTAAAGTTTTGTTTTGAGATGATTTGTGTTGCAATATAATTTCTAGGGGTATTTATAATAGGGTTTTTAAAAAAAAGATGAATTAATAATGTTCAATAATAGTGGAGTGTGTTGTTTCCAAGAATTGGATTCTTGATTTGAAATAGAGTACTAAAGGATTTATCTTTATCTATGGATAATAATAGAATATAATCTAGTTCTTCTTGTCTAGACTCTTGAGTAACTTTTACTTTACCAGTTATATGATTATATCCATATATTATTGTTATATACTCCTTTTTCCCAATTTATGTGACTTACTTTCATTTTTAGTCAGTTACACATTTATATATTAAGTAACAATTTAACTATAAAATGTCTATTTTACCCTTTAATGAAATGATTTACTCCACACAAATTTCTATCATTCATTTTGGACCACATGTTTTAAAAGTCTTTCTTACTTTCTTAAACTTCGTGCCGAGTGAAACTACCTCACATAAAATGGGACGAAGGGAGTAATATATAATATATATAAAAAAGAAGAGAGAATAACATTTTTGGTGCTGAGGTTATTGATTATTTCTAATTATTTTATGGTAAGAGAGATATAGAATTTAAGATTATAATTTAGCAAAATATGTATGATGTAATTACTAGTAATGAAAGAAAAATATTAGAAGTAATATTAGTATAGTTTAATAGCAGTTTGGTGCACTAAAGTTTTCGCTATGTGCATTGCAGAGGTTCGATCTTAAAGATCTATTGTACGTAGATTTACTTTGCATTTCTACCAAAAGTTATTTTCAAGACTTGAACCATAACTATATAAAAGTCATAATTCATAATACTATATCATTAAAAAAAAAAGTGTGATAAGAATCCTACAACAGTTGAAATTATGAAAAATTTGTTAAATTATTCTTGACGCAAGCTACTAATCGTCATTTTTTATGACGTCAGTTTAATTAAATTAAAATTATTTACGATGACAAGAAATCGTTGCAATAAATCTATTATAATATAATACATGAATTCTTAATTTACTGATGTATTTTTTTTCCATACTTGCTTTTGTTATATTTTACCTATATCGAGAGTCTATTGAAAATAATATATAATCAGATCTCTATCTTTAAAAGATAAAAGTAAAAGGTAACGATAAAATTGCGTACAGATCAATCATGAATCTCTCGAAATTTCACTTATGTGATATAATGAATATGTTATTGTTGTTGTGTTCCAACTGCAAGTATAAAAAAAAAAAATTAAAAATCTATGATATTTTTTTTCATTATTTTGTGCCTTGATTCTTTTTTTTATTATTTAATATTGTATCCATCAGTTTCAACTTTTGAAGATTCTCATCAACAGTATTTGAACGAATATATAAATAATTTCTTTTTACCTTTTGATAAGGCAGGGAGCTGTGCCTATAGTGGATATATATATTCCTTTATTAACAAGCCTATAGATCAGATATTTTTTTATGATATAAACTTCACATTTTATATTATTTTATTAGGTTAAATGTATTTTTTTTTAATTCAATACCTTTTTGCCTTTAATTTTTTTTAAAAGTTCTTGTACATGTGATATTGAATCTCGAGATGGTTTGGGTGATACCTATGTCTCACTTTATGAATGTTTTGAATTATTTTAGGGAAAATTACGTACCTTATTAGACATACATTCATATCATATATATTAATTCTAACTATATTTTTATATAATTATGTATTTTATCATTAATTAAGAATTTTCTATCATATGTTGAGAAAGATATACATAGATATACATGTGTTTTTGCTACTAGATATACTAAAATAGGGAGAGATGCGAGTGAAATAATCATGTATCGTAGATAATACACACTAGATACATATATATGTATGTATCCGGTGTGTGACACATGTATCTGGGATACCACATACATATATAGGAGAGTGGCGAGCGAAATGAGAAAGAGGTGAGCGAGATTTGTTATGTATTCAAGATACATGCAAATTCACTTGGATATAATGTATCTAGAATAACATTATGAATCTAGATTTTTGGATCATGACATTAACAAAATAAAGGTGAATATTACTTAACTATGACTAGTTGTTTCCTAGCTAGTGATTTTGTTTACTTCTTCCTTAGTCTTTTTTCTTAATTAGGTCTCTCCTCCTTTAATTTCATAAAAAAAAAAAAAAACTTCTATAAAACTAAATCCCCTTTACATGTTGAATCACTTGAAAGTGAGAAAATGCATTTAATATTAAATGTTGCTAAGGTTTTGTGGGTATTGTCTAAAAGATTGCTTATGCTGGCCTTCTTCTCCATCCATCAACTTATGTTTATTGCGAAAATGCAACATCGATCACTTGTTACATGTTCATTGCGTAAATGTCATCATAAGATCTGTAAAAGAGCTTATAAACTGATCAAACTAACTTGTGTGTACTGCCGCATTATGACTTCTCAACTTATAAACATGAATTTTTTTTACTACTTCATGCAGTAGGAAAAATCGCCGCCTTATGACTTTTCAACTTATAAACATGAAACTTTTTTACGGCAAAAAAATCGCGTTCGGAAAAAAACATAAAATCGCGCCAGGTAGGGGTCGAACCTACGACTTTCTGCTTAGGAAACAGACGCTCTATCCACTGAGCTACAGGCGCTTCATGTAAAATTTTGTGTATTGTAATTAAATATTTCTAAGCATAGAATAATGACCTTACTTCTTCATTTTTCTAAGTACTACTAGTAATTTTGTAAGAAAAATATTAAAGTAAGAATTTTTCACATCAATGTTTATATTTTTAATTCTTGAAAGCTAGAAAAGTGATTACCAAAGATTTATAACCTTTTATGATAATTACCTTATCAACGATCATCTAATTGTGTAAATAGTTTTTGTGTATAGAACTTTAAAAGCACTATCATATATATAACAATTCGAGAAGCCTACACAACAATTCTTCATTCTTCTGAAGACTATGTATGTGGTGCGCTTGCTCTAGTTCAAAGTCTTTTCAAAATAGGAACCATATACGACCTTATTCTCTTTTTGGGCACGAGTATCTCCGCCCCTAAACAAAAGGTCCTCACTCGAGGTGGCTAAAACTTCGGTTCATAGAGAGGATTCGAAATCCCAGGGCCAGAAAGAATACATATAATGAGTACAACTATATATAGCAAGTTCAGATTATGGCAACTCATGGACTATGACAAGATTATTTTTGTCGATTCATCGTACCGTCAATTTTCTCTTTCGTAAGCAGAGAGGATCTAGACTAGACACAATGAATTCAACATAACCTAATGTGTCTAGCTCAAACTATATGTACGTGTAAAAAAAATTATGAATTCTAAATTTTAAATTGGTCATTGCAAACAAAAGTGTTAAATAAACGGATTAGATTGAATTTAGACACATCAAAAAGAGTTGACTTAACAACTAAAAATTTTAATCTTATTGACTATAAAACAATCACAATTATAAATGAATTTATAATTATGGTAGAACGGTACACCCCTAAAATTTATTGGGAGCACAGAAACATAGTTATGAATTAAAAAAAATAATAAGGTTACTATTTTCCAAAATAGTCATATTACCCTTTGAATTATTATCTCATGAATCATGATCACCACCCATTTTCTTCCAGCACATTTGGACCGTACACTCAATAAAATCACAAAACAAATTAATAAAAAAATTGAGTTAATTTTGATCATAGAAATTGCCATGTGTGTTATATTTTTATTTATTAAGAAATTCCAAGTTACCCCTACAACCACAAAAGATTTTAACGGAGAGAAGTAAGTATTCTTTTATTTTTAATAAAAAAAATTGAAATAACAAATAAATATATATCTAATCTTAATTAGAGATTTGGATGTAAATTCACACTTTATTTTTTAAAGTAGGACCTTTCAATATGAATTCCGATGAGTCAGACTCTAAAACGGAAAAACAAAAAATTACCTTACATATTTATTAGGTCAAGTGTAATATTTTGAGCCATTAATTATATTTATCTAACTGTTAACGGTTTAGCATTCTTATCAGAAAAAATGAAAACAGAGATTATTGTTTTGTTTATATTGAAGAAAACAGAAAGACAAAAACTGAAAAGAAAAAAAAAATCACAAACAAAGAGAAAGAAGAAAAAGACAAAGGCGAGCTGATAAACTCGCTTTTTTTCTTATTCTTCTTTTTCATATCCTCATTTTCAATCCAAATTTATTTATTTATTTATTTGATTCATTCATAAAAACATAAAAAATTATCTCAAATTTTGTAATTTATTATATATATAGGTAAGCTCTACGCCATTTTTATTGTTTTTTTTTTTAATTCTTTCAACATCTTTTGATCTAATTTGTGTGTTTTTTTTTTTTTTTGGTTTTTGCAGTTAATTTTGGACCAAAAAATTTATACTTTTCAATTATTTTTATATTTTTTTGAGGATATTCAAATAGCTTTCTGGTATGTTCCTTTTTTGCTCTGTTTTTCTTCTTTCTGTTCTTGTTTTTAATTTCAACAGTTTTTCATCAAAATGTGGGGGTGGGTGGGTTGGTGGGTAAGATCCAGGAATTGAGAGTCATTATTATGTCTTGAATTCTTATTTTAGGTTCGAGTTGTGGAAATAGAATGTAGGATAAAGGAGATTATAAGTTATAATTAATTGTCCCTTGTGTTTTTTTTTTTTGTGGATCTCGTGTATAGTGGGAGCTTAGTGTATCGAGCTGGGCTGCTCTGTTGCAAGTTTTATGTGCTATTATGTGATTTATGATTATGAGAGTTGTAATTTATTGATCTCATGAACATGCAATATTATATCCTTGTGGTTTGATTATTTTCGAATTTTGTGTATAACGGGAGTTTGGTGTACCGGGTTGCGTTTTGCCTGTTTTATGTTCTGTTATGTGCTTTATGATATGAAACTTGTAATTTTTTAATATCATAAACGTACAATTTTATGAAGGGTAAGATTGCGTACAATGTACCTTTGTGGTTTGATTATTTCTCGAATTTCGTCTGTAGCAAAAGCTTAGTGCACCACTAAACCTATTTTATGTTCCATTATGTGATTTATGATATGAAACTTGTAATTTACTAATCCCATAAACTTGCAATTTTATGAAGGGTAATACTATGTACAATACATTCTTGTAATTTGATTATTTTTTAGATTTCGTGCATAGCGAGAGCTTAGTATACCGAGTTGCCCTTTTTGCCCTGTTTTATGTTCCATTATGTGTTTTATGATATGAAAGTTGTGATCATTTTGTTCATTTTTATGTCCTTCATTGGGCAGAGCTAGAGCTTTGCCTACGAATTCGATAGAACCTATTAACTTAACATGTATAAATAAACTATTAAGAACCTAGTAAGTTAGCGTCTTTTTCTAGAATTCAAAACCCATAAACTCAAATTCCGCTTCTTACTTTGAACCTCATTCTTCACTTTAAAGTTATGCCATTCTTAATTCCTAACTTTTTCTATGATTAATTTGTTTCAAGGTCTTTACTTGGTCATCCTTATTTTCTTAACTGGAAATGGAAGATGTTAAAGATCTGAAGCAACACGCTCCGGAGTCCTCTCCTACACCTGTTGTTGTTGTTTCCTCTCCGGACGAGGATCAATCACTTAGTGCAACTCAAACCAGCCAAAATGCGGATGAAAAAGCAAACTCCGAGAACCAGCAGCTAAACGTGGATGCTTCGGAGCATGTAGAAGAGGCTACTCAAAGCTCGTTGTTGGAGAAGAGTGAGACTCATCCAACAGGAGCTTCTAGTACACCTATGGTTGATCAGGAAGACTCGTCTCAATCTGTACATAGTCCTAAGCCATCGGAGCCTCCTATCGATAAAAATTCAACAGCTTTATCCGAAACTAGTCCATCCTTTCTATCAAATGAAAAACCAAGTGATTCCAAAGAGGAAGAACATATTCAATCTAATCATTCAGGAGAAGATCAAGCAAGTAATAATTCTCCTAGTAGTACCAAAAGTGCTGATGATTCGTGTTCTACTTCCCACGTCCAAGAGACGAAACCTGGAAATAATAGTCATGTAGAGTCATCGGATAACATTGACAAGGCTCCCACTCTCAGAATCAAGATCCCAGGGCCTACTGCTCAGTCTAAGCAGCCTGAGAACGTTGACGTAAACAGAGTTAATATCGATACTGCAGCACCAATCCAATCTGTGAAACAGGCAGTTTCAAAGTTTGGAGGGATTGTTGACTGGAAGGCTCATAGACAACAGACAGTAGAGGTATTCTCCAACACAATGGTCAAAAATACACCTAAAGTATCCCCTTTTTTCGAGTTTCATGAACTATCACCAACTATTTACCAAAACACACCTCAACTATCAGTTGTTTCCTTTTGCTACTTGAAATATCGCCATCATTCTAATAGGAAAAGGGAACAATTGATAGTTGAGCTGTGTTTTGATAAATAGTTTGTAATAGTTCAAATAGGAAACTCGCAAACCTGATAGTTCAGGTATGAAACTCGAAAAACTGAGGTACTTTAGGTGTGTTTTTGACCTTTCACTCTCTAGAATAAGCACTTTTTTCTTCTCAGAAGCTTGGCCTAACAGGCTATTTCATGTTATTTTCTTGACTTTAGAAGTTCGTTTTTTTTTTCTTCTTTGGTTGTGCAGAGACGGAATCTTATCGAGCAAGAACTAACAAAAGTGCAAGAGGAGATCCCATTGTATAAGAAACAATGTCAGGATGCAGAAGATGCAAAAGTGTTAGTTTTGAAAGAACTAGATAGCACTAAGAGACTCATAGAAGAGTTAAAGCTCAATCTAGAGAGAGCACAAACAGAAGAGCAACAAGCAAGACAGGATTCGGAACTTGCCACGCTCAGGGTCGAAGAGATGGAGCGGGGTATTGCTGATGACTCTAGTATTGCAGCTAAAGCACAGCTTGAAGTTGCCAGAGCTAGGCTTGAAGCTGCAGTTTCAGAGCTAAAATCTGTTAACTCCGAATTAGATGTTCTCCGTAAGGATTATGATTTATTGGTATCCGAAAAAGATGTTGCTGTGGAAAAAGCAGAAGAAGCTGTTTCGGTATCAAATGAAGTTGAGAAGACAGTTGAGGATTTGACTATTGAGCTCATTACTTCAAAGGATGCTTTGGAGGCTGCACATGCTGCACATCTAGAGGCCGAGGAACATAGAGTCGGAGCAGCTATGGCAAGAGAGCAAGATACTCTAAACTGGGAGAACGAACTGAAGCAGGCGGAAGAAGAGCTTGAAAGGCTAAACCATCAAATTCTGTCTGCAAAGGATCATAAAGCAAAATTAGATACTGCTTCATCTTTGTTACAAGATCTCAACACTGAGTTAGCAGCTTACATGGAATCAAAGTTGAAACAGGAGGCTGATGAAGAAGGGAACATGAAAGGCGAGCAATTAGAGACGGATAAAAGAAGTCATCATGAGATACAGGCAGTTGTGGCATCAGCTAAGAGGGAACTCGAAGAAGTGAAACTCAACATTGGGAAAGCAACAGCTGAAGTAGAATGCCTGAAAGTAGCAGCAGTTGCATTAAAGGCAGAACTGGAAAAGGAAAAATCAGAACTAGCTTCCATACAACAGAGAGAAGGAATGGCAGCAATTGCCATTACATCTCTTGAAGCTGAGTTGAACCGAACAAAGTCAGAGATTTCCCTTTTGCAGATAAAGGAAAAAGAAGCAAGAGAAAAGATGGTGGAGCTGCCGAAGCAACTGCAAGAGGCAGCACAAGAGGCCGATCGTGCAAAGTTACTCACTCAAACAGTTCGGGAAGAGCTGAGGAAGGCAAAGGAAGAGGCGGAGCAAGCAAAGGCAGCATCTAGCACCGTGGAAAGTAGACTGCTTGCAGTAAAAAAAGAGATAGAGGCTGCAAAAGCTTCAGAGAAGTTGGCCATAGCGGCTATCAGTGCTCTACAAGAGAGTGAATCAACCGAAAGCACAACGGATGAGACAACTGGAGTAACACTTTCTTTAGAGGAGTATTATGAACTTAGCAAGCAGGCCCATGAGGCAGAGAAACAAGCTAATACCAGGGTGTCTGCTGCTATGTCCCAAATAGAAGTAGCCAAGGAATCAGAGTTGAGTAGTCTTAACAAGCTCGAGGAGGTTAATCTTGCGATGACTGAAAAGAAGGAAGCACTAGAAATCGCACTGCAAAAGGCCGAGAAAGCCAAAGAAGGAAAATTGGCAGCAGAGCAAGAGCTGAGGAAATGGAGAGCGGAGCATGAGAAAAGACGGAAATCTGGTAAATCTGTTACCCCGGTAAACAAAACAATGAGCTCAAAAACGGGCTTTGAGGAGTATAAAGAATCAAAAGCTTCTGAGGCTGCAGTACCTCATCAAACCTTAAATCCAAAAGAAAATGTACAAACAAAGAGTGAAACCGATTCATCTCAAGAAGTGAAGGTCACAAAGAAAAAGAAGAAGTCCTTCTTCCCACGCGTCTTAATGTTTCTGGGCAGAAAGAAAGCACAGGCCAAGGCAAGATGATGATCTCTGCTCCATTTTTCTTGGTTTGAGAAGGGTAAATTCTTGTAGAATATTTATGTATATGCTAAGTTGTTTATTGTACAGTACTAAAGTAATTCTCACTTTCTGGATGACAGATTATAGAGGGCAATAAGTTTGTCATAGGTTTGGCTCTGTCAGTAAGCCTTTGCCTATTAAAGTTGTTGACGGCTTCAAATGTGTACTCCTGCTAGTTCTGCATAAAAGCTGGCAGCAATTCAAAACTTTGGCCTCGTGAAGATATGACTTTCCTTGTGTTTCATGTTCGTATGGGTTATATAATGCAACAACACATCAATTTTCCTATCACTTGGCATACCATTTCAATGCTAATCGCCTCACAGTCTGAGTTCTATGTTCTTTACTATCCTAATACTTTTGCTTGTTTTGTAATAGTTTCATTCATTTTATTGCATATAGTCCTGATAAATTGTTGTAACGAATCATGTATTCTGTAGAAGATACCTTTTTAATTTAATGTATTTATGCTGAACCTTACTTTCTGTAGTTTTAAAATCATTCTAAGATCTCCTGGCCTTCAATCTTTCTATGTTGAAACCATATGATTACCATTCATTGTTACATATGCTATGCCTATTATTTACCTCAAATGAACATAATCTCTGCTACTTCTTCTAGTATAAACCAGTAGAAGTTTATCTCGCGCACAAGGGGTGATGGCAAATCATGCTACTTTTACCTCTCAGTCCATTTCTCATGTGCGCAAGCTTAATCCCTTTTAGTAGCTCTTTACAAGACCTATAAAGGATGAGTCCTTTTGAGATACTATTCACAGCATTAACCAAAGTATATTTGAAGCAAAACTGATATTTCCCATAAATGTTTCCTGATTGAATTGAGCCATGTATATGTTTTGCTGTACATTTACCATTACATGGTTAAGGCCAGAGAGGATAAAAGTGAAACTCAAAAAAATATGAGAAATGTTGACTGTTTATTCCCCTTATATACACAAGCAATTTGTGCTTCTTGTCCTCAGTAGAAAGGACATTCAAAGGGGACTCCAAATTCAGCTGTTCTGCTTTTGGTTGTCCTACTTTGTTGTGTCTTGCAAGTCTACACGACCTGTCGTTAAAAAAAGCACAGGAAGAATCAGCAGCTTTTAGCCAAGGAAGCTGAGAAACTTGTATAGAACAGAAGTAACATCATATGGTTTAGCAGCATTCATCGATATCTCATGATTCGAGTTTCAACTGGTGCATGTTAAATCATGTAAAGTTATCGTACCAAATAATGATACTAACGATGGAGGAGGCTTTGATCCATTTGAACTCGCGTCTATCCCTGCATGATGAAGAAGTGCCTTTGAAAAATTAGCAGTATATCAACAGTGTATAGACAGTGTTACTCATGGAAAAGCTTTACATTAGTGGCAAAAGGGTCTAGAAATCTAAGTATGGGAACAATTTGGCTACTTTCTTCAACCTTTGAGATTTTTTCACGATAACTGAGCAAATCTGATGCTGATTCTAACACTACATATGAACGTAAACGCTCTGATACCATGAGAAAAATAGGTTGGAGAGAAAATCGACAAAGTTTGAAAACATGTTCAAGCAATGTCTTTCGATCCTTGTGAATTGTAGAGATAACAATGACTTATTCACAACAATTCCAAAAGATACAATTCAAGGTAGTAGCTTTGTGAAAGTACTAGCACACACCTGAAGTTCCAGCTGATTTAAGGATGTCTGATTTCTTGTAAGTATATCCAATAAAATTGGCATCTTTTGATGTTAACATCTACACGTTGAAATCGACATGTTAGGAACCAGTCCAAAAAATACTGAAGAGGGAGCCAAAGTCTTTGTAAATTCTCAAATAAAGAAACATGCACAAGATGATCACTATTATGTTCATACAGTTGGACCTCTTTCTAACAATCATCTTCAATAACAACATTTCACTGTAACAGACTTTCATATTATGTTACTATATTATATGTTATCTATAACTACTTCTTGCTATTGCAGCCAAAAAGTATCTGGACAAACAATGTCGTTATAGAGAGGTTTAACTGTACTTACATTCTAACATTGAGTTTTTGTTTTTTTTAGGGGACGGAGTAATGCATTGTGAACTTGTAACCATTACCTTTCGCCAGGGTCCTACTCTTGGTGTTGCTGATTGTGTACCTTCTACCTATAAGTGAAACAAAGTTAGCATATGTAAAGAAAAAATAGGTTGCTTTAAGGAAAATCTCACATAAACTACATGGATCAATGTGGAGAACAGAAGGATTATGGAAGTGAAATGCAAGAGAATGATGACTTTATAAGAAGACGAAAGGGAGATATCTATTGATACTGCTCGGAAATAGCCAAGATTCAACAGAGCAAGTTCATAAATGATGGGTGAATTAGTCGAATTGCAGGTAGAAGTTACAAAAGTAACGAAAAGGTGGTTGGTATCTTCATGATTTTCGAAAATGTCACACTCATCATGAGGCAAAAGGATGACTTCTGACTGGTCTCATTGTCATGAACTGTAATTTACAACGACTACATCCTCCCTAGAAAGTGAAATGAATACAGTAAGGGTTCGATAAGCAAGAATACTCACTTCAGGGAACTTCTCAAAATTCTGAGTGTCTAATTCTCCTGTAACAATGGGTTTGTAGGCAGCTTCCATTTCGTAAAGTGCATCCCACTTAGTTCCTTCGAACCAAGGATGAGCCTAGAAACATATTCACACATTCAGAGGAAGAAAACCACAAAAATAGAGACGTCGTGACAGCATACTAACTTGTACCAGATCTTTGAAAAAAGGAACATTTTCCATTTTTAATTTTCTGAAGACTGTGTCTTCACAGTTAGTTGGCATTAGTTCATCTCTTTCGCGGTTATTTACCTTTATTTCTTCCACTCCTCTAGTCCCCAACCTTGATTCAACATCACACAACAAACGACATATCAGATCCTTAGCCTCATCTGATACTTTTGGTTCTTCCGGGAACTTCAAGCATGCTCTCCAATTGATAATCTGATACATAAAAAGAAAGATAACACATCATACAAAGATGAAGGATACTTGTAAATGCTAACAGGATGCTGAGCACAAGTTTGGAACTCATTCCTCTTGCCCGAAAAATGTTCAAAGTATTCAGAAGATCATTCTAGAGTCGTTATGTGTGGAAGGAACTATCTTATGTTTACCATCAAATAAATATTGAAGTACCTTTCGACATGTGAGTCTTGGATCTTCTGAGCAGAAGGGAGGATAACCTACGAGCATCTCATACAAGATTGCTCCCAATGACCACCAATCACATTCCATTCCATATCCTTTTTTCAACAAAACTTCTGGTGCCATGTAATCAAGAGTACCTACAGTAGAATACGCCTACAAAAGAGTTTCACTGATAAGTTTATTCAATCATGGCATACTCAATCGACAAGAAAACTAAATAGAAGAACATGGAATACAAGTACATACCAGGGCACGACGATTTCTTTTCCATTGTTGTAATTGTTCTTTTGGCATTAACCATGGAGCTCTATCACTATCAGCAGTCTCACTCAAGGACTCCTGACTTGTCAAATCTTCAGCTTCCAACAGCGATGAATATTTACTTTCCAGTGGTTTACATAAACCAAAATCAGAAAGCTTTAAGTGTCCATTTTTGTCCAATATAAGGTTATCAGGTTTAATGTCCCTGAAAACAGAATAAGTCCTGAATCAGCTGCAATGTGAAGAAATTGCAGACTAAGCCTGTACATGTTCGCGTACACGTAACTATAATGACATATAATATAGCATCAAAAGCATGGCAACAGAAATGATAATGTCAATTGATGCATTGTGCAGATACTACCTGTGCACATAATTGTGCTGATGAATAGAATGAATTGCTAATATACTTTCTGCCATATAGAACTGCGCGACATCTTCAGAAAGAATGTCTTCTCTCATCAATAAGGTCATAATGTCACCACCAGGTAAATATTCCATGATAAGGTATAAGAAATCTGAATCTTGGAAAGAATAGAAGAGTTTCACTATGCATCGACTATCTACCTCCACGAGCAAATTCCTCTCGGATCTAACATGCTCAACCTGAAAGAACCAGAAGAAGTTCATGTATATCAGCATACTTGGACTGATGATCAGAATTGCAAATAGACTTATATGAACATTTCATAAGAATGTTATTTCGCTGTATCATCAACGTTTACCTGTCCTCGGCTAAGCATCTCTGATTTCTTCAACTTTTTCATGGCAAAAACATCACCAGTACTTTTAAATCGACACAGTCTGACCTGTGTTAATAAATTTACATCATGAAAACATGTATTACAGAAAACAATTCTATGAAATAGAGTTATAAAAAGACAATGTATGTACCTCTCCAAATGCGCCTTTACCAATGACTGTTAACAGTTCAAAGTCATCAATTCCAACTTTATGCCTCTGCAATCTCATAAACTCAGTCTCCCTCTTCTCCAAATTCCTCAGCATCTTCTCTTGCTCATCATCTGGTATCTGTGCTTCTTGTGCCTTCCTCTGCAACGTTCTTCGCCTGAAAATCACAAACATAACAGAAAACAATTAAAAAGACAAGAAGTACTACAACAACATACCCTATGTAATCCCACAAGTGAAGTCTAGGGAGGGTAGACAAGATAGAGAGGTTGATTTCTGATAGACCCTTGGCTTTAAAAAGGCATTTTCAAACAGTTTGAAAAAGGAGAATACAGATATAAGAGCAGTAACAACAACGAAATAATAAAGAATAGTAACAACAACGAAATAAGTACAACAAGTTCTCTACATTGCCAACATATATATAAATCTAATCAATTCACAATGAATCCTCACAATATTACATTAAAAAAAGAACCTTTCTTTGCGATCTTGCAAGCCTTGAAGATGATTCTTGTAATGATTCTCAATGATCTTCTTAGCAGCAGCTGCTTTTTGTCGAGTAACCGATGATGAAACAGAGAACTCTGGCTCCATTGAATTGAACACTTGATCAGCTCCTTCCATTTGATCCAAACTAAAACTTCCCAGATCCCAAAATTGAATTAAAAAAACAAAAAATATATAAAGGGTGTCTTGTTTAACAACAAAAAAAAGAAAAAGATTCAAGATTTGAAGTCAGCTGGTTTATAGTATCAGTAAATTCAGTTAACAAAAGACTATATTTGTCTGTTTCTTAGTATATAACATAAGAAGTAAAATGAAAGAAGAAGAGAATCTTGAAAGTGAGTGAAGTTGGAAGCAAATTGAAGTTAAAAAAAAAGGAGAAAGTTGGTGTTGTCAGTGTCAACAGAGCCTGCAAAATCTTGACAGTTTTGGTGGGCTGTCAACTGGCAATAGTACAGATGAATTAGCTGTATTGGCATATGAGATTTGCTGAGAATGGAGTGATAGTGACTCCAATCATCAGTGACGGAGTCAGGATTTTTATCATGAGATTTTATAAACACGATGATTTTCCATTTATTATATGTGCATAGGAATATGATTTTGACCTTACATAAAGTGTAATTTTTCAACGAGAGAGATTATGAACCCAGTGACATAACCATATGTAGTGAAGAATGGTCCATCGAACGCCTTTACCAATAATATCTCAACTTATACTAAAAAAGGTGTAAAGAATTTTTGACAGAGAAGCATTTTGACATGTGACAAATTCAACAATGGGTCAGATATTATTAGGGAAAATGTATGAAATTTGCCCCAAATTATGTGAAATGATTTAAATATAATCATCACTAATAATTGAGGTATTTAGGTATGTTTTTTTTTTATAAAGTGACTCACATATTGACGAGTGGAGTATTAGTAAACATCTAAACACTTTAATTAGTATATCAGGCTTAAACACAGTCAATTTTAAATAAATTATTACATATTTAGTCATTTGGTAAAATTTAGGAGCAAATTTAACTATTTTCTCATACACACAAAATAGTTAGTGGACCCCACATCCTAAATTTTTTGGATCTATCAATTTATAAAATAAAAATAATTCTCATACAACTTATATTAATTAAAAATGTACAAAATAAATTTTATTTCTTTAAAGCATTTGAAATTACATGTTAATAATCTCAAAGGAAACTCAAGTGTAAATAAAGCAATACAAGAAAAACTTCATCTTAAAAATTGTTGTATTTAATTTGCAACTAAATTAGAGAAAAGAATTTGTTAATGTTTTATATTTAGATAAGTGGAGAATCACTATTATTATGGGTCATTTCAACTAATGGTGATTGAAACTAAAAGATTAATACTTAATTAATGGTTGACTTTGAAAAAAAGGCAAATAGGTAAAAAGTAGGTTAATGTTCTATTCAAGGACCATCTTAATAGGATTATAATAAATTGGATTACAACATATAATACCACCTACAAATAGCAACTTGTACATTTTTAGTAGTGGAGATAATTATGGAATAATTAAGGAAGTAAGTTCAAGTTCTAATTAACTATTTGTTGTTTTAACAAGTATTGCACCCCTACAAGTTCAACTACCACTATTCTTCTCCTCAAAGTTAATACTTTCTATGTTTATATTTACTTGTTATGATTCGTTTCTAGATAGTCAAATCACATGAATTTTTATCAATATTCTAAAATGTAATTTTTGAATAGTTTTCAAACATCTAAATTTAAAATTTAAAATATTAAACTAATCTAATTCAATATAGGTTTAAAAATTAGCCAAATTGACTCTTATAAAACAAAATTTGCCAAGTAAAAGTGAACAAAGTGAGTAAATTGTAGCAATAATAATAAAAGAAGAAAACTAAAATATGTGTTGTTCAAGTCAATCAACTTTCACAAAGATAACCGTATGAAATAATTGAATTGGTGTAACTCATGATATAGCATGAGTATATTGTATTTGTTATATCGAACTGCTTAATTACAAACTATTGTATAAGAGCGCATATTTACCAAGTATACATTGAACTTACATATGAATAATTTGTTTCATGCGCACCTGAAAAATAGCGGCCGTGAATTCGAAATACCTTTTTGTGTCCAAACGGGTCGGACCGCCGCCATTTCCAAGTTTTCCTGCAAATTCAACGTTTCGACTGTCTTAGTTGAATCAATGGCGTTTCAACTCAAAACCCAACCCGAACCCGTTTATCTTCCTTCATCATCTTCCCTTATATATATGTTTTCTTGTTCTTTGAATCGACAGAACTGAACTTTCTGCAGTAAGTAGTTTTTTTTTTAATCGGAAACAATGGAAACTGTAAAGCTTCACGAAGAAGAAGAAGAAGGTTCAGCAATTGCAGCTCTGGGCTCTTTGTTCAAGCTTACTGAAGTTCATCTTTCGTTAGCACTCTTTGTCCCCTTTTTTTTAAAAATTGAATGTCTAAAATTAGCTTATTAGGGCAAGTGAATTTTCAAACTGTTTTTTTTTTTTTTTTTGGTTTTTTGCAGAGATTATTCGCAAGAAGGGAAGCTTTTGTTGGAATCTGCGGTAAGTTTAGCTGCCCCTTTTGATTGTTTCAACTGGGTATGTGCATAGTGGAGGTAGAAGCCAAAAAAAATGAATCTTTTTTTTTATAACGCGCGTTCTAGTTTAAATTGGCTTCAATAATGAAGGGGATAAAGTGTGTTCATTGATTATGTTGCTTGGACTCTCCAAAACTGTTGCTGCGCCCGTGTAGGATCCTCCAAAATGCACTCATTTGGAGGATTCAACATGCACCCGGTGACATATTTGAAGAGTTGGAGCAACATATAGTAGTTCATAGATACCAACCAGTTTGGAATTGAAGCTTATTTAGTGCAGACACATACATATCATTATGTAAATACATATGTATATGTGTATGTATGTATATATACTCTCACTCTCACTCTCACGGGGCTTTGGTTCGACAGAAAAGATTGTACAATATGGGATGTGTGGTTATATGCCCAAGTCACAAGTTTGGAACATGACCTTTGAACCAAGTTTTCATGCAAGTGGTGAAGGGTAGAGAGAAGTATGTCCATTACAACATGGAGTTTCAAAGCTGAAATACTTCTTTTTCGGACATAAAAGTTATATATGCACACATAGACATTCACACCCTTTAGCTCTCTGACTGTTGAACCAAGTCGTTATTTAGGTAGAGAAGGGCAGAGCGGTATCTCCTTTACTAACTGAGTTTCAAAGCTGAAATGCCGAGTTTTGGGACATCAAGATTAGTGCACACAACTCACTAGCACACACTCTCTCCCTCTCTTTGGGTTGTGGCTTGATTTTGTTTATGGATTATGCATCTCTATAACCTTTATTTATTTATTTATTTGTGCAGAACACTGATGTCTACAAAAGTAATGCGTCCCCACTAAATGGCAAGTACTCTGTTGTATCATAAGCTAATTTCTGGTTACTTATTACATTTGATATTTGGGTTATTGGGGAGATATTGGAAAATTAGGAGTAAAATATTGTGTACTTTATATAGTTAATAGGCAGTTCTCTTTTAGTCTTGGCAGACTTTGGCTCTTTACCGGAAGATTTGGAGCTTGCCAGACAAATGAATGAAATGGGCCTTCCTGTTTCATTCCACACCAACAAGGAGGTATCCAATTTTCTTGTATAACTTGTTTGATTTTCATATGTTTTTTTTTACAGTTCTAGCTCCAAGTAGTATACCTCTATAAATCATTCCCATAAATAATTGTGCCACGCTTTAAGGTGCTTTGTTTTGGTATAATAGTTGATGCATTCCTGATTTTGCTCATATTCTGTCTCTGGCTCTCTGCATAATTTCTGTTTCATTGTCTTCTGAAAAACATAGGAAAGTTACAGGTTCTGTTTCGAGTACTGTCCCAGGATTTTTAGATAGTGAGACTGGTTTTTCGATGGTATTGTTTTTTTAATTGAGAGATGAGTCTTTTTAAAGGGTTACAACCTGGAGCACAAATAGTGCAAGTCAGGTCCTAAATTGATAAATAGAATAGGGGTAAGAAATTCAAACAGTTTTTGTGTTAACATCAACTTATTAAGGATATTCACTCATGTTATGTTGACTGAAATCCTTATTTCTTTCAAGTTCCTGTAACAGATCTTCATTAAATAATTGAATTTTATGTTTAAACTTTTCAATGAAACTCATTCCTATTACCAAAAGAATGTTGAAAAAATACCCAAGGTGTAGCGTAGTGGTCAATGAAGTGGATTGATATCCGCGAGCTTTCAGGTGCAAATCCTAGCAGGAGGAAACATCACTCGGTGATTTCTTTTCATTTATTCAAGCCTTGGCAGACAGAGTTACTTGGTACTTGTGTTGGTGGGAGATAGCGGGTACACCTGGAATTGGTTGAGATGTGCGCATGTTGGCCTAGACACCATGGTTAATGAAAAATAAAATCTGTTCAATGAAAGCATGGATTCTATAAATTTGATTTCCTAGACTATGTTGCTGTTTTGCACTCATGTGAGGGGTATAACTTCTTTCCTGTATCTCTCTATCTCTTCCAGCAGAAGAGAAATCGAACAGTTAAGGGAAAAAGAAAGGATGGAAAGAAGAATCTTCCGTTGTGCGAGAATACCCAGGATGAAGTGCTAACTTCAATACAAGAGCTGAAGGAAAAATGCGAGTCTAATGGTACTCTGCATGATAACTCAAACAAGGATTCTTCCTGCTTGTCACTTCTTGGACAAAGTGAATTCTCATCCTTCTGTACTGGGGATGGTGATTTTCATTGTCTTAATGGTGGAGAGGAAGGTTTGAACAATTTGAGCGCTGGTAGTGCTCACACATCCCTTGAATGCATTGCTTGCAATCAGCAATCGGGTCTTAGTCTGGATAATACAAAGGATAATGTCTCTATATGTGAAAAAGTTCAATTGGAAAAAGATGTTGGAGTAATGGTTGGCTCAAGTTTGGAATGTGGAAACCATGCAGAAAGCTGTCCAATAAATAGCAAAGTTGACAGTAGATGGATCAGTGGAGAGGCATTAAATGGTCATTGTGAGGGAAATCCCTTAAATGGAGAGCAGATGGAGTATGCCTGTATGGAATGTTCTTTATCTGGAGAGCAAGTGGAGTCTATTGCTACACAAATGGCTGAACATCACACAGAAGATGGGCTACTCTGCAATGATGTTGGTGAAGAATTAAATAGTTGTAATGCAACTAATAATAATTGTGAAGGAACTACTAATGATTGGAGATTTTATTGGGACAATGATTACCAAAGGAACTACTTCTATAACATTGTGACTATGCAATGTACTTGGGATCCACCTCCAGGAATGGACGACCTAATATTTACTAATTTTACCACCAAAAAACCAGAAACTGCACTTGAGATGGTGGAGTTGGATGATGCAGATTTAAAAGAATCTAATGATCTGCAAACTTCTGCAAGTCTACCGTCTGAGCTTGACATTGCAGATGGATTTATAGAGGATGATGTATTGTTGGACAGACAGCTCAATGAATCAGAAGGAGCAGGACAATTTGCTGACAAATTGTGTACTCTTAGCTCTACAAAACAGAAAAAGAGAGTCAGAAAAACCAAATCCAAATGGAAGTTGCCAGAAGCTCAAGGTTTGTGAACTAGAGTGTTCCTTATCTTGCCTTACATTTATATGCTTTAATTTACCTTGCATATTTATTTTTGAAGGTAACATTTTTTGTATAGCTATTTGCTGCATAAAAACTGCAGTGTCCATAATTACAAGGAAATATAGGTAGATGTACAAAGCTATAACCTACTTACAGAGATCCTAGAACATCAAAAAGAAGATTCCAGCTCTTCCATATATTCATGTTTACACCAAAAATAGAAAAGGGCTAGGCACTTCTAAAATTACCTGGCATTAACATTTAACTGTGTCAATTCTCCATCGATGATGTGTATGAAGATTGGTGTAATCAAATATGAATTGTTGGTAAGCATGGTCATTAGTTCTGAGCCTGAGTTAATAGTAAACAGTAACCCTGTGTGATTCTGGACTTGGTTGTGCCATACTGTGTTCTGCCTGAGTGCAGCGGAGAACCTTCTAGAAGTAACTATTAGTTTATCGCTGGATCCCTGCTTTAAGTCTTTCTTTCTAACAGTGTTGTCAACTAGAGTGCTATATTTTGTCAGGTTGAACTTAACAATTGTTGAATTTGATAACTAGCATATACTTCTCCTAAGAATTTTTGTTCCTGAAATTTTCTGCTGATTGTAGCCTAAGTTTAGAATCTCTTTCTTCAATGACTATGCTTGTAGCTAGAGTTGAAATCATTTTGATAAACTGAGTCAGAAACAAGAAAGTCTTTTTCGGGATTGCTGGCTTTATTGAGTAAACTACTTCGACATTGGTTACTTTGGGTCAGTTCCATCTCCATTTATATGTCTGTTATCATTCTGTAACTCCTTATATGTGTCGGATCTATTAATGGTTCTAGCTAACTAAAGTTTGAAGATCCTATTATCCTTGGTTTTATGAATTTTCATTTCCTTTCTTTTCTTTTCTTTTCCTGGTCCATAGAGCTGGAATTCTGCAATACTAATGAAGAAATATCTCCCAGTTTGAACAAATATTGGTGTCAAAGGTATCTATTATTTAACAAATATGATGATGGAATAAAGATGGACGGAGAAGGATGGTTCTCAGTTACTCCAGAGGCCATAGCCAAGCATCATGCACTTCGCTGTGGTTCTGGTACTATAGTGGATTTCTTTACTGGAGTCGGTGGGAATTCAATTCAATTTGCTATGAGGTGAGTACGGCCACGTTTCACTTTCTGCTTTTGGTATGTGCTATATTAGTCCTTAGATTTTTGTGAATGCAAGTATGTCATCTCAATCCCATTGTTAATGTGCAAAGCTCAAAAATCCTTGGACCTCATATTGGATCTTGGCATCTTGTGCTTCGGGTCCTATAATTATTTTTGGTAGACTTGCGTCCTTTGTTCCCTGTACATACATTTGAAGATTTCGTCTGCACTTGAGGCATACTGCTCTGCTGATTGCTTTACATCTTCGTTGTTGAAATAATGGGATACTATTTGTCTATACTATAGGAAATATTTCTTTTTATTAGTAAACAAAAAATATCTATAGAATGTATTTATGCATCACTTTTTGAATGCTTTTCTTATCCATCCTAGCATGGCTAAGAATGTGGATACTTTTTCTCAGTGACAGCACACTCAAATACCAGCTGTTATTAATTCAATGGATAACTATTTTCAGGAGTAAGCATGTCATTGCAATCGATATTGATCCAAAGAGAATAGACTTAGCTCAATATAATGCTGCCATCTATGGAGTTTGTGACCAGATAGACTTTATTAGAGGCGATTCTTTTGTTTTGGCTCCTAATTTGAAGGTAACAAGTTTCTCTATTCCCAGAAGATTAATAAATTATATATTTATGTTAGAAGTCTTCTGTCATTGTTCTTATGGATGCTTTCACTGCTTCTTTCAAAGGGAAAGTTGAGTAAATTCCTTGTTTAGCCATTGCAAGAGAGTGGTCTTTCACTTCGTGCTACTATTTTCTTCCTGAGAAATAATTCAGCACTAGAATTCTTTTTCCCGAATCCCTGCTGTCAGATTTAGTTTGTACGTATTGTGTGTGATAGTTTATTTCAGCTTTGATTGCACTCTAGTTATTTTCTTTGATCATGAAAATCTTCGTTCAAGTTTTGCCCTCTCTCCTTCCTTTTCTCCTCTACCTAGTTTCAAGATTTAAAATAGTATTTGCTTTGCTTCAGGCAGATGTAGTCTTTATGTCACCACCTTGGGGGGACCAGACTATTTGAAGGAAAGAACATTTGACATGAAAACCATGCTTAGGCCGCATGATGGGTATGCAATTTAGATTTTCCTCGAAACTTCTGTCTCAGTTCTTATATTCCTCAAACAGTACTTCTGAAATTGTGCTTCTTTGTCTATTACTACAGGAACTTCCTCTTCAACATTGGCAGGGGAATTGCCTCCAAAGTTGTCATGTTCCTCCCAAGAAATGTTGATATCAATGAGTTGGCAGAATTGTCACTGTCCGCGAATCCACCATGGTCATTAGAGGTATTCATCCAACATTCAAAACTCTGTGATAAAGTTATGAAGAGAATGGACTTCACTGTGATTGACTCATTGCTTATTTACTTCGTTTGGTTTATTTGGAATGAGAGTGATTCATCATATGTCTTCAGGTGGAGAAGAATTACTTAAATGGCAAGTTGAAGGCCATTACAGCATACTTCTGTAAACCTTCCTGATAAGCTGTGGTCGCATGAATTTGGTAATCTCTTTTGCTACATCAGATTCATTACGTGCCAATGTTTAGGAATAGCCAACTTTCTTGGTTTTTCATGTATATTATCCCTTGGATCTGGCGCCAAGATACATGTGAATTACTCAAGATACATGTGAATTACTCCAGATACATGTATCTGAGATACATACGAATCTCGCTCTTCTCTTTCTCCAATCTCGCTCGCCTATCTCCTTATTTTGTGTATCTAGTAGCAAAAATACATGTATCATACGTAAGAAACACTTAATTAGTGGTAAGATAAGTAATATTTTGAAAATCTATATATATATATTATATATATAATAGGAGAGGTGATAGCGCTTATGTGTCAGCGCCACAATTAATCTCTAATTTTTAACTTTTAAATTATCAATTAATTAAATATAATTAATTTGTTTTTTTAATAAGGAAAAGAAGTTACTATTTTAGAAGATAAGTTAGAGTTTTAAATTAATAAAAAATTGTTTTTTTTTTCTAAAACACGTTTAAAAAATTGTAGTTACATTCTCAAATTTTGAGTTTTTTAAAAAATAATTAAAAATTGTTTGACAAAAAGTATTTATTTAATAATGATAATAATAATAATATGTTTCCACAACCTCCTTATTTATAGCAAAACAAATGTATAATAATAATAACAATAATAATAATATTAATCTATATCTATATATTCTATATTATAGGAGAGGTGATAGCACCTACGTGTCAGCACCACAAAAAACAGTCTTTTTAAATAATTAAAAATTATTTTATATTTTATAGACTTTCTACAATCATTTAATTTTTTAGCGTTTTAAAAAGAAAATCAAATTGTGACCGTTTTTAAGTCATAGATGATTATCTATTTAATTTAATTTTAAATACATTTCAAATATCTTCTATATCATTATGTACAGATTATTAAAAAATGTCAGCAATCAAAAAAAAAAACATATCGTGTTTGTATTATAAAAAAAAATCAATAAATAAGAATTCAATCTATATTTCAAAAAAAATAATAATTCTATATTTCAAAAAATATTTTCAATTATAATTTTATATACTTATTTATTAGTATCTTAATTAAAATGATAAATAACTATCGTATCTGCGTTCTTAAAGTGAAAATCATTTATTATTATCAAATTTAAAATTTTACAGCATTTTACTGTTAAATAATTCTTTTAGATTTAAATTAGTTATTTCTATTTTTATTAAATTCTACTTTTAAAATTGAAAACTATAAAATAAATAAAAATAGAGTCACATTAAAATTATTTATTATTATCAAATTTAAAATTTTACAGCATTTTACTGTTAAATAATTCTTTTATATTTAAATTAGTTATTTCCAGTTTTATTAAATTCTACTTTTAAAATTGAAAACTATAAAAAATTAAAAATAGAGTAAACATTAATTTAAAATAATTTTTTTCGTTTTACAAAAGAAAAGAAAAACAAAAATGTGTTCTCTTTTTTGTTTATGTCTTAATGAATAAGATAATAATTTTAATTTTCTTAAATCGTGTTTTATTTTGATCTAGCTTTTAATTTTTTTTGTATTTTTATAGTTAGTTAATATTTTATTATTATATTTTTAAAGAAAAAAAGCAAAACATAAAGAAAGAAAAAGACAAAAGCTAAATAGAATTTTAAAAAAAAAAAAACAAAGAGACACCAAAATAACTGCTTGCGCACGTGCACACGTTCGATATTGAATTCTTACGGTTACAACTTCCATTAATATGAAATATCGAATTTAAAATTAATTTTTTAATTAAAAAAACTGTCAGGTTATGTGTTTAAAACGTCACAGTGTGTTTAACATTCACATAATTCTCTTTTTAATGGAAAAATTACAAAAGTATACTACTTAAGACTTCTATTAACAAAATATCAATATACTATATTTAATTACAAACTAAGTTTTTAAATTACATACATAACAAAATATTTAATTTTTTATTTACTTTAAAAAAAATTACCGAATTTTCTCTCTCTGACTCTTAGTAGTTTGTGCCATATTATGTGGAGTGTAATTAGGTATTTAATTTTACCATATATTCTCTCTCATTAAACAGACCCACATCCACATGTTTGTTTATTCCTCTTTTATTTCCTTTTTTATGTTTTGTAGTAATTTATTGGGATTTCTTTTATATAAAGATTTGTGGTACCAATAAAGTTGTTACAGTACTATAATTGAGGTACAGTTCCAAGAAATATTACAAATCCCTTTTCACACGTTTCATTATTTTTTTATTTTCCTTTTTACGTTTTGTAGTCATTTTCTCTGTCCATATTGATTTATTCCTTTTATTTAAAGATTTTTATGATACCAATAAAATTAGTACAATTATCTATAACTGAGTTATTTCCAAGATATATTAGGATTCCTTTTTTCAGCGGTATATTGAGATAACCCTTCAATTTTATTCATCCATATCTCTTAAACCTTACATCTTCTTCACTTAATCGCTTGTCATTCCAATTAACCAGAGGCCTCACCATAATTTCTAACGCCTAACCATCCATCTTCTTCTTATCAGATTCTAACGCCTAACAATTTTTTTACTTGAACAGAATATGTTAATTCTGGTAATAGTCCAAACCAAAATATTAACTTTTTATAGTTTTTTTTACAATTCACCGTTATAGGTTGGTATATAATTCAAACATTTGAATTACTTTATACAACCATTATTATGTCAATTGGTTTTAGTATTGCTCAAATATTATACCAAATCTGTTTTATTTGTGCTATTTGTTTTCATTCAATGTTTTAGTTTGCTATATATACCATTAAGTTTATCAAGTTTTGTGTAGTTTTTATTATAAGTAAACCATTTTTTTTACATTAACAGAGAGTTGTTTTTTGGTATCATTCAAACCATGATTTTAACTTTAAGTAGTTTTTTCAAATTTATTGTCTTAGGTTGCTATATAATGCAAACATATGATCCCTACATACGACCATTATTATGTTCCTATATGTTTACCAATTTTCGTTCCTATTTTATCGTAAGTTCACCAAATTTTTCCTTTAACAGATTGTATTTATTATGGTTCCAGATTAAACCAATGTATTAACACACATCATTTTTTCAATAGTCCTATATTTTTTCAAATAATTGGTTTAATCAACTTTTTACATTAACATAGTCTATTATTTCTGGTAACCAAGTTCTTCACATTAACTAGTTTTGAATTATTTTTATTTTAGGCTGGAATTATACCAACCTCACTTGCTCATTCACAACAATTATTAAATGAGTTCATGATAGACATTAATAACAATTACGAATTCAATAATATTAATAAGATCCCAAACAGTAATCAACTTTCAAATAGGGCTTCATTGAGTTCAACTGTATAATCAAATAAATGAGTTCAACCACATAACTTTCTGCAAAGTAAAAATAACAATAAAAATACTATAACGCTAATTCTTATGTGATTTGTTTGGGCAAGTCTTCTTGTTATGCCCATATAAATCGCATTCACTAGAGGTGACTTTTCTTTTCTTCCCCTTTCTTTCGGTGAATTCCTTTTTGCGATCATTTTTTGATGGTCTGCTTAGCTGCTTTCTTGCAATTGGTGGTAACATTACCTCTTTCAAAACATGTGATGGAACATCCCAAGTGCTTTCGCAAGGCAAGGGTTCTATTGATATTGCATATATATCCTGATAATCCTTATTATTGTAATAAGTTGAATAGTAGTCATCGCGATATTTATTCCTATATCTAATAGCAGCAATTGCATGACTACATGGGATCTCATCATGTTGAAATCTGCCACAACGGCACATACCAATATTCAGACATATTGTAAACCTCTTTGCACCATCTATAACTGTATGAAAGTATTCTATTGATGATCATACCTTAAATTTAAAACATACATTATCAATAATAATACCAAAACATACTATGTATAATATAGTATTGTTAATACTTACTATGTATTGAATTACAAACTCTTAATAATTTGCTTACTACATCCATATATTTAAACATCTTGGTAGTTACATTGGTAATTGATGGCACACAACTAAGTTTTGTTTTTGATACACTCTAGTAAGTAACTAACTTTTTCACCAATTACTGTACTAATAATAAATTGGCATACTTGTGGTAATTCACACTAACAGGTATACCAAATAATTTATTATACCAATAAACATATCATAAGTATTCTGACCTTTAAGGTATTACAATTTAGACCAAAAAATACATCAACACATACCACCAATTCATAGAATCAACTATTCGAGCATAAGTACCAGATCACATACCAATCAACATATTATCAATTTTTCAATTTATTATATATACCAATTTAGATAATTAAAATACACCAAAAATGTACCAATATATAATCAATTTTTCAATTTATTATATACACCAATTCAAATAATCAAAATAAACCAAACAATGTACCAAAATATTATTTTATTGTTGTATTTTATATACCAAATAATACAACAAAATACACATATACATGCACCTGCAATCTTACTTGCAGTTGGTATGTGTAACACCTTATCACATATCAAAAGTAACTATTGATACAATCTGTTAACATACTCCATTCAACATACCAATTTAAACACATATGATGTTATTTTAAGTTGTTGCATTAATCAATTAAACCTAAAAAATTTTAAAAAAATCTTATTCGACACATCAGATTACAATAAAAATCATATGAAGTTGTTGTAATTACACCAAAATCGTTAACATAAAACAGCGAATCAATACCAAAAGAATAAAAACCCAGCTGTTGTGAAAAACTCAATATTATTCCACAAACAATTGATAAATTTTAATATTTATTTAATAATTAAACCAGCATATTGATGCTCCAGAACATCAAACAAATCGTATGAATTTACATTCCACCAAAATCGACAAAATAAACCACAAGAATAACTACAAAAAAGATTAAAATCGATATGTTGTGAAAAATCAAATACAACCACGAAAAAACCCACCATATGAACTACTTTTTATCAATTACCTGATGAGTCTCATCGCCCGCTGTGTTGAATTAGAATTGAAAAATTATTGGTGTGCATTTTGGATCGTCGAACTTAGTAGAGAAGAAGAGTTTTATTTTTGTATGAAACCTCTCTTCATGGCAGATAATATAACAAATTGGAGTAAATCAAGGAAAGTAAAATAATTGGAGAAATTTAAGGGATACGTGATATTTGTGGTTGACTTGGTAAACGTTTTTTAAAAAAAATAAAAATTCTAGTTTTGAAAAAAAAATATTGTTATATAATTGAAAAAAAAGTATTGCTATATTGATGTAATTAAAGACTTTAAGTTGTATATTTAAGTTTTTTTCCCCCTTTTTAATACTACAAAGTGCCCCTAATGCTATGATGTTGACACAATCTGGTTGGCGGTATTTTCTAATTAAAAACATAAAAGATTATTTAGATCATTGTTTCAATGTATTTCAGCCTTTGGGCGTGGTTCCTCTCCTTCCTCTTGAACCTCGAACAAAAAATCGATCTTGCCATCAGCTCGACTAAGAGTTTCGAATCGAAAAAGTAAACTAACTTTACTTATTTTTTGGAAATCTATCATTTTCCAAATTTTTTCATTGTCTTTAGTACGATTTGCTTCACACCTTTCGCCTATCAGAACACCGTGTTTTTAATGTAAGACTTCTATTCACGTTCATATCATTCCATGAATTTGTTCAACTACAACTCAAGCATTGATCAATCGTCTTCAATAAATTTGTTCAACTATAACTCAAGCATTGGTCAATCGTCTTCAATTTGATGACATTTTGTTTGTATTTTCTACAATATTAATTTGACATGAATATTTATATTTGACATGATTATATTATTTTTTATTTTGTTTAATATTGTGAAATTTAAATCATTTGATCCACAAAGTTTGATTAGAAAGCTAGAAATGAAGGAGTCATTTCGTTTATCTTAAATTACAATAATAACATGAATTATGTGCAATTAGATTTTAAGTACGTTGATGAAGCCATAACAGTAATTAAATTCAAAAATTAGAAAGAAAATAAATATGCACGTTATTTCATTATTTGTAATGCACTTGTGCCATTCATGTAAGTATTATTTTCTTTGCTTATTTTAAAGTTTTACCTCCATTATAGTTCTCTTTATTTTCTAATGACATCTAAGTGAGAGAATCGAAATAAATAGTTCTCGAAATTTGTACGTGTCAATGAATAAAGTTAAAGTTAGAAAATTAATTAATTTCTTAGAAGGTAACGCATTCACTTCATTACCTCGAAAGCTAATGAATTTTATTTTTTTTATATTCTTTTACTTAATGTTTCTCTACTATGGATTAGAAGAAAACACATATGTTGATGATCATATAATTAAGTATGTATTTATAGTTGAGATAAGAATTTCTAATTTAAACCCATAAAATTTTAATCTTGAATTTATCGCTAATAAAAAGTAACTAATATAACATAAATTTATTGGGTGATTTATTGATGACCATTTGAAATTTCTGAGCAATATTATTTTAACAATAGGATTTGCGTAATCAGAGGACCAAGACCTTATGCAATTGTTGCATGTAAGGTTTAGTCAAATCATAATCCTCCTTTATTATTAACCAATTTGTAGAGACACTCCTCTCATATTATGTATTTTAACGTTTTGGAATGTTTTAAAAAAAAAATGAAAACTGTGCTTTTAACTTTTTTGGACTCTTTTTAAAAAGTCAAATTTGACATTGTATTTAAGTTTATTCTTATTGGTTGTGATTTTGGAACGTTTCTACCGTCAAGGATGAGGGAACAAATATGAAAGACAATTGACTTTTGGTATGTTAATTTTAAGTTGATCGATGAGTTGTATTGAAGAATAATTGTTCTGAGCGTAAATTATAACTTAATTATTAGTCTGAGTTATTATTTTTCTTTTATTTTTTATATTAAAGTGTGTATCTTAACAGATTGCAAATAACTTGATAAATTGTATAATTTTAAATTTCTCTTCTCTTATTTAATTTTTTTTAATGTAATAGCGATATCCAAACATGCTTGCTACACTACATCTTAATTAACCCCTTAAAATAAAAGAAACAAAGAGAGAAGGGGGAATTTTCATATGAGGAAGAAAATGCACATTTAGGGCCCGTTTGGCCATGCGCTATGGTATCATGAGATGAAATTGAAGTTTTGTTTGGATATGCGATATGAAATTTTTGTGTTATATTTTCTCATAAACATAAAAATTCCATAAATTGTAAAACTATTAAAATAGCCCCAATTGTTTATTCAATCTTATCAAATAAACAAAAATTTATAAAATCGCGTAATAAATTATTACAAAGCCATTTGTTCTTCACTTAAGTAATTGTTTCATCTAACTTTAATTTAATAAAAAAAATTGAACATAAATTGTAGTGTACTAGTCTTTAATATAATCCTCCCACATAGTACGGACAATTTCCTCACGTTGAACTTGCATTTCTCGATCATGTGACCGAGAAGACGAACCAACATTGTTACTTTGAGCCATTTGTTGGTCAATATCATCCGCAACTATATGTTCATGCTCATAGACCATAAATATTTCCTCATTTTAACAATCGGTTGGCGTGAGTTAAAGTGACTATATGTTGGTGAGAATAATAAATTTTAAAAAATAATGATGTAATTATAAATTTTATTTATATATGAAATAAATGGTTGGTAGATATAAATGTGGGGTTGTTTTAACAAAATATAAACTCGTTGATCAATTTTTGTATTAAAATATCTCAAATCATGATATGGAATTACCATATAATTTCATATCATGGTTTTTGGAGAATATGAAATCACATCTCATGATATGGAATCATGAGATGGAATTGGCGTAAAATCGCATGTCCAAATGCTGATTCCATCTCACAATACCATATCATGATATGATATCGCATGACCAAACGCCTACTTAATATCCATTGTCAATATATGCTACAATTATATAATAAAATAATAAATATCCCATGAATTCACTTATACAAAGTGTATTTTTATGAAAATGATAAATAACTCTCTTTATACACTAAAAATCAGTTTTAGAGCCTATTTTTATGTTATTATATCTCTATAAAATACACCATAAAAGGTTTACTTTGTTTAATCAAATAAACTAGTTCTTATTCAAATCGGAGATGGTAAAATACTTTTGAATTAAAACCAATGTTATATCTGGATAGTTGGTTTAAAAAATACCGATTAAAAATGAAATTATAAATTTTGAATCAAGAGTGGTAAATTTTTTTTAAAACTTACATGTATATCTTTCATATTCCCCGTACTCTCTTTTTCACCAATTACTCCTTTTTATAGAAACTACAGTTGTTATTTACCTCATTTATTTAAGTAGTTTTTCATCAGGTAATTATATATAAGTGCTAAATCACTTTATATAATTATATTATATATAATCACTAACTTACTTTTTTTTTTGCCTTTTCAATCAAACGTGATGTTTTTTTTTAATTATTATATATAATCACTAAATTACTTTTTTTTTGTCTTTTCAAATCAAACGTGATGTTTTTTTTTTTAATTATTATATATAATCACTAAATTACTTTTTTTTTTTTGTCTTTTCAAATCAAACGTGATGTTTTTTTTTAATTATTATATGTAATCACTAAATTACTTTTTTTTTTTATCTTTTCAAATCAAACGTGATGTTTTTTTTTTAATTATTATATATAATCACTAAATTACTTTTTTTTTTTGTCTTTTCAAATCAAACGTGATGTTTTTTATTTAATTATCAAGGAAGCAATTGTGATGCACGTCAAAATTAATAATATCAAATATTGTTATTCTACAAAAAATTTAATTGGTCATTTCACAATTATTCTTTATACTAATTACATGTAATAGGATTAAGTAATATATTACTAGCTTATTTTAAAAATAATATAAAAGCTTTTTTTATAATGTAACGAGAATTAATTTTAAAGCAGATTTAAAAAATTAGGGTGTGTCACGTTTTAACACTAATTGTTCACAATTTCTTAAAGAGCAACTTTCACATATAACAAACATAAAAATCAATAGTTTCACTTTATTGATGACTTTTTTTTGTAAATTTAATGTTAATTTAATCTTCTATTTGAATTTATTAACATCTACCGAATGAATTGAAAGATTAATTTTCTTAAATATTTATTTTTAAATTAATTTTTTTTTTAGTAATGATTCCACAAACTAAGGCAATTTATAACTGTTCCTGAAAAAATTGAAAATAATAACAGTAGTTAAAAAGGGATAGTGGTACTTGGAGTAGTTAAAAATAACATATATTCAATGAAAATTCTAAATATTATGTTCAATATCTATATATATTAAATAGGAGAGACAAATATGGTCACGTAGCATCACAATTTTTTTTTAATCATTGAAGTAATAAAATCAATTTAAAATCTTAAAAATTGCAAACATAAAAAAAAAAAGTTCAAAAATTGATTTCGAGGTTAACTGCTTTCATTTTTAGTGATAAAGTGATTAGAGCTATCTTATTAATTCAAATGTTTTTCTTATAAAAGAATGAAAATAACAAAAAATAATTTAGGCCACGATTGATTTTAGCCAAGTGTCAGAAAATGTTTGATTTTTCAAAAATAGAAAGCTCATAGAAGAAGATGGCGGCACTATCCAAATGCCCTAAATGGTGTTTTATTTTTGTGTCGTAGA
The DNA here is from genome assembly GCF_900185275.1 of Solanum verrucosum. Classification (NCBI taxonomy): domain Eukaryota; kingdom Viridiplantae; phylum Streptophyta; class Magnoliopsida; order Solanales; family Solanaceae; genus Solanum; species Solanum verrucosum. Next base: position 4,630,652 of record NW_026020011.1, on the reverse strand, counting down.
CACGTTATTTTTATTTGAGGTATTTTTTTTTTTAGAAAAAATTATATTCAGATATTATAACCGAGATCACTTAACTATTAATTTTTATTGTAAAAATAAATTACAATTTTATATAACATTTTTCAGTTTCTTCTGTTTATTATATTTAGTTTTTTTTCCAATTATTTGTAGTGCATAAATAAAATGCCACTTAGTCAAAATTCTTTACAAAAAATTACTTAAACATAAACTTAAATAATTGCTTCACTCGGTATATTTAAATAATTCCAATAATAAATATGAAATGCATTTATTAATTATATATTAAAGCATTAAATAATATTTGTGAAGTTTGTAGATTTGAATTATACGTAAAATGTTTGATTTACTTTTATTTTTATAGTATTAAACATTTTATTATGTGAAAATTATAATTAGATTGTTTTGTAAAAAAGAAGAAGAAGCTGCTTTATTAATAGTTCAGCATAAATATATTATAAGCTAAAAATGTAACAAATTATAGCTATTAAATAATATTATAGCAAATATATATATATATATATATATAACAAGTGAATAATAAATTTTAATAAATTAATTTAAATTTTAAAAATTATGACAGTAAATCAATAATTATGATCACATTTCTCTACTAATCGTGCAACGCGCGAGAACATATACTAGTCTAAGTTATAGAGTAATAGTATATATGGTAATAAAGTATGTATGTAGTGTTTCCTTTAATTTTTGGGCTCTCAAACAAGACAGGCCCATAGTAATATATCATTTTCAAAAGTGTCAAAAAGATATAATGGGGCATGACATGAGGTGTCTAAAATGAACAAAGCTTAATTAAAGTGTCTAAGTGAAAATTTGTGTCAACTTTAGGTGGCCACCGTGGGTTAAGCCTCCAGTTTTTCTACTTGGGCTTTTTCAAGCCTTTTTTTTTCCAGGACAAATTACTTAACTACACTATTTTACTTACCTTAATATCCATTTATCCCTACTTATTTTAAAATTTTCAAAAATCCCTTATTTACCTATGTATCCCGCATGTATCCCGTGCACAACACTATGTATCCCACTATGTGGAATGTATCAAACACTATGTATCCCGTGCACAACGCTATGTATCCCGCTATGTGGAATGTATCAAACCTAATGTATCCCGTGCACAACGTTATGTATCCCGCTATGTGGAATGTATCAAACTTAATGTATCCCGTGCACAACGCTATGTATCCTGCAAACATCATTTTTAAGGGATTTTTGGTAAATAGAAAACTAGAAGAGATGGGATGTCATTTAGTACTTAGAATATGTGGTTCCTATAATTTATACTATTATATGATATTGTCATTTAACATTTTCCTTGTGAAATAGAAAAAGTTCAAACATTAATGGGAATATCCATTTGGTAAAAAATATAATTACCCAAAAAGGAGAAAATAATAGTCTTTATTTACTTCCATTGTTGTATGCTCCTTCGTCCATTCTTACTTAGCCATTTTGAACTTTGCATGTCTCAGAAGAAAATAATGATTAATATGAATATTATAAGATAATATCCATTATTAAATGATGTATAGTTTTAAGTTATGACAAATAATTTGGAGAATAAGTAATTAATGTTAAAGATAAAACATGAAAAGATAATGTCTTTTCTCTTAAGTCTTTATGATACTAGAAAATAACAAGTAAAAGTCAACGTTTTAGCAAGTAGGGTGTTCAATCAGTGAAAGGTGAGTGAATTTTTTGGTTGTCAATCACGGAAAGGTGCATGAGTCTTATCCGTCCTTCTCTCTGGGTTATGATGTGTGGCAATTCCATAGCATCCAAGGTGTGGCCTACATGTCTATAAGAGTTGGTGATAAATTGGAGAGCAGGGTTAATACCAGTAGAGTGGACACCACTGAGCGATGTCTTCTCATCCTTCCAAGTTTTGATGGACCGAGTTACTTGTATGGTGGGGACGTAGCAGGTACAAAGTAAAACAATCTAAGTATGCACAAGCTAGCCCGAACACCAACAATCTAGATTTTGCGTAGAAATTATTATACTTCAAATTACATCTTGTATTTTTACTACTATATGTTATCTTAATATGTTTAATTATGACAAGTAGAAACTAATATTTTGTAATATTGTGCACAATTTTGTAATGTTCAGATGTTTCTTTCTTTTCTTATGGTGGGGTAAAGCTAAATAGCTATAGCATACCATGCCGTGCTCAATCAAATAATGATACGATTTGAAGAAAGCGTAATAGCTTACCAGAGCTAGCTTGATGACATCGAAAACATATTAAAGTTTTAATGACACCGAAAACATATTAAAGTTTTAAGTGATTCACTGGATCGATGAGACCTTAGAAATTGTATCTTGTTAAGGCCCCATAAACCTATACAAAGTTAAAAATACCTTCTTTCTAAACTTAAATTAATGTCACAATTTGTTAATACAATCAGTGTGAATTTTGTAAAGCTAAGTATCATAACGTATACATCAACCTGAAGGAGTATAATGGAACAAATTGGGTTTCAAGTTAATCTTGTTTAAGACCTTCTTGTGATTGAGGAAGATGAAGATTAGTTCCTAAACGAGTAAGATTAACATAATCTACTGGACCATGAGCCGATAATCCTGGAATAATTAATCCCACCATTCTAAAAATTATCTCAGACCAGCTTTGTTTGTAATCATTTCCCTTAATCCAAGGGAGAATAAAACTCCTAATTAGCTCAAAAACAGCATTCAACACCTTTGGTAAAACCCATAGCAATGAGAAGTAATTCTTGTTTGGTTCTTCCTCCAAAACCTGTAATTAGTAACAAATAAAGATATTCTTTTAATATTAGCTGTAAAAATATGATCTAAAATATTTTTTATGTAGCTTCTGAATATGTAAAATTCATTTTAGAATTTTTTTTATAGTTAATGTTTGAATTAATGCTAAAAACTAAATATATTGACCCTCGTACTCTGATCTCCACTAGTTATGAATAGTGAGTGTAATGATTCTTCACACTCATTATCTTAAAATCCTAGATTCTACACTGATCGAGATCGATCATATAAGCATAGCAAGTCCTTGAGAAAATAGTGAGTCCTAGTTCCTTGTTGATCGAGATAGATTATATAAGCAAGACAAGAAAGAATAGTGAATGTAATGGGACTATTCCAATCGATTATATTACGATTCTACATGTGTTATTGATTGAGATCAAATATAGTGATAGACTAGAGAGTTCCAATCATATAATCATAATAACTCCTTGAAAGAAAAGTGAGTGTAATGATACACCACCAAATTCATTATCTTAAAATTTCTAGATTCCTCACTGATCGAGGTCGATCATGACTAGCTAGAAAGTTCCTATCATATAAGCATGACAAGTCTTTGATAGATAGTGAATGTAATGGTACTACTCCAAAGTTATTATCTTAAAATCTTAGATTCATTACTGACCGAGACTAGAAAGTTTATGTAATATAAGAATGATAAATCCTTGAAATAATAATGATATAATGGTACTACTACTATGTATTTATTATCTAAAACTCCTAAATCGATCATACAGAGAGATTAGAAAGTTCCTACCATGTAAGCATGACAAGTCCTTGCAAGAATAGTTGATATAATGGTACTACTATATATTTATCATCTAAAACTCTTAAATCAATCGTATTGTACATACAGATTAGTAAGTTTACCTTGCCACAGTAGAGGCTATTGTAGAACAAACATGATCCAAAATGCTTGAAGAATAGAGTTTTGTCATCATAGGGCAATCTTGGCACCATATCATTGCAATAAACATACCTATAATACTTCACATCAAATTTCTTCAATTTCTCCATCATGAATTTCCCAAATTGTTCATCTCCAACTCTTGGTTGGCCAAAAGTGTAAACTCCTTCCAATTTATCTAATAGCCACTCTTCTTCATGTAAAATTAATATTGATGCAAATAATATTGCTAATGCACCACCTAAACTATGTCCTGTTACTATAAACTTTGCTTTCTCATTTTTGCTCAATATTTTCTTCAATTCTTCTCTTATTTTATAATATGCAAATTCCTTATAATTACTATTATTTTGTTCTTGGGCTTCTTGGTTAATAATGTGTTTGGGCCATCCAATGGGCTTTTGTAACCCTAGGGCTTTCATAAAGCCTGCATGGATTTTACCAAGGCCTTCAAGTTCATACCATGACAAGTCTATATCTGTGATCCATGCATTTGCATTAAATGGGCTTGTCCCTCTAAATGCTACCACAATTAAATTTGGATCTTCAATTTTGTCTTGAAACATTATGGCTTGGGTTGAATATTGTTCCTCATAAGCTGCAAAAAATAATAATATATTTTAATTGTTACGTCGGAGGTAAGGGAAGGGGAAATAGGAGACGGGATTACGAGATGGGAGTCTAACCCTTACCAATAAGGTGAAAGGTTAGGCAGTCAATCAACTCAACTACAAAAGAAAAGTGAAAATCGAGTGTATTTGTGTGTTTTTGAAGAAAATATCTACATATACAGTATATCATTACAGGCAGGAATCAAAAATTCGAACAAGGGATTAAAGACTGCATTGAACAAGTTATACGTGTGCAAACTTTTTTTAAAATGTATATATATGGTATATTTTTTTGTTGATGAAGGGAATTTAATTGAACCTCATTTATCGTACATAGCTTTGATAATGTATAATGATAGTATAAATAAAAAAAATTTACCGTACATAATCTAATTTTGTATCCAAATTTAACTTTACTTTAGAAGAAAACCCAAACACTATTGTATTGGAAATAAAAATAAGTGTAAATCCAAATAAGTTGGAGATTTTTAAAATAAAATCTTGATGTTCCGATCAGCCCGGACGCATGATGCATCTCAATTAATTTTATGAAATACCTAACAGCTTCCACCGACAAAAAATATCAAGTATTTTTTTTTAATAAATTAGTGTTGATCATGTCTTGACTCAAATTTAAAGTTTAATATTATTTTGAAATCAACATAGAGAGGTTGGTGGTAAAAGATCAAGCCGTATGTTTTGGATCACTCAATAAAATATAGCAATATTTATTATATTAAATTAATTTATGCTAGCTATTGCACATACATCAAAGTTTTGATTTCTTAATAATAACGCTAAAAGTAAAAAATTAACACTAATTTTATCAATTAATTACAAGTAGCTACAACTAGATTTTAAAATTTATGTAATTAATGCACTTCGAGGACATCACTTCAAATCACCTAAAATGGAATCTTATATGTACTTAATTATATAATAAGTTTAAACTAATCACCTACCTAAATTACTAATTGTTTCACCAACCAGCATTTTATTTTACGTTTTCTAAGAAAAATAAAATGTTGTTTATAATTATTTTCTATTTTGAAATCTTCTTAATTAAGTTTGGTTGGTGTCTGAGCAATTTAAGAAAAATAGAATACAAAAATACATTCACACATAAAAAACTAGTTTCTTTTATAGTATATATAAGTGAAATCATATTCTAATTTGCACCTGAACGTAGTTATTGAAAATACCTAATCAACTCATGAACATAAGATTCGGTCTACTCACTGAAATTTAAATTGATCATTTATTAGCTATATTTATTTTTATCCGTTTAAATTCAATCTTTCGTAATCGTTCAATATATTTAAAGAGATAAAGATCGCTTACCATTCCAAAAATTATGCAACCCCAAGAAATGCATCTGCAGGAAAAAGAAAAAAAAAACACAATTTGTGCATATTTTAATTAGTATTTTTTTATTTTTAAAAAAATATTATAATTATTATAAAGAATAATAATTTACCTGCCAATGCTGTTGAATTACTGTCTTATTTAGTGCTTCATTTTCATAAGATAATTTAGCAGCCATAATTGACACGTGTCGATTATATCTTATATCCCCAATTTTTATTTTCTTGTCTAATTCCACCCTCAAATCAAGATTTCCGATCATCGACTTGAATTTTTCCGATGACTTTTCCGGCCTTACTACTTTTCCTACAATTGTACGATGAAATATACTATTTATATACACTGACAGTATTAAGAATTTATAATACTAGTGAATATTAAACAATGTATATAAAGAAAAAGATAATTAGTAGAAAATTAATTAATTATGAAATGCACGTCATGACATTTTCATTGTTCAACTTAATTTTGTTTCACTAATCTGGATTGTGGTGGGATGGTTGGAATCCCTCCACATACCCATAATCAGAAATCCCAAAATAAGAATTCAGATTTAATCGAATCCCAATACAAATATCAAACACTAGATAAAAAAAAAACTAAATTTTGTTTCGTAATATTTCAATTTGGTGAATTCTTTTTTCTTGTAGGATTATTGTAACATTTTGGAATCAATTACGAAGTCTAATACTATACTCTATAATTTTGCCCTTCTAAAAAGAATATTACTCTAACTCTAATATTTCTATCATCGTCTATCAAAATAAAATTAAAAAATTAAGTCTAGTTTTCAGATATTATTTCCATTTACTTTTACATATCCATTATTTCAAAAATAGATTTTCACTGTTATTTGTCACTTTTAACATTAAAAAAAATATTATTGTTTTTTCCTCTTTTGCCCTCAATGAAGTATTAATTATTTATTCCCCAAATCATTTATCAAGATTTGATATTATACATCAATTAATATAAATATTATGATAAAATATTCATATTAACTATTATTTCTTAAGAAACGTACAAACTTTAAAGTGGACAAGTAAAAATAAACTTTACGGAATATTATTCATAGCAAGTCAAAGAAGATTTATATTTTCAAACTTGTAAATGAGAATTAATGCATGTCGTGTTTAGGTACTATGCATGAATCATGCATTTTGATTTCATTTTACTTGCATGTCTATAAACTCTAAAGCAATTTAATTTCCACCAGAAAAATTTAGAAAATATTCCATCAGCTACGATAAAATAAAAGAAGAAACAAAGAAAACTTTATTAAAATTGAGAAATCTGAAAATGAAAGCATTTTAATTATGGGTACACATGATAAAAAAAAAAAATCAAAAGTTTTAACAGTCGATATGACATGCCAAGTCATCTTTCCGACACCAAAAAATTGATTTTCCAACTGAGTTCAATAGGATCGTCTCAGAAGGCATTGAGGGGGGATCGATCCCGGGTCATCCATGTGGATTACCGCCCTCCAAACAAATTGAGTCATCCCAAAAGACTAATTTAACTAAGTTGATAAATCATCCAACACTAAAAAAAAAAAAAAAAAAAACAAGAATTTCCAAAAGGACATTCTTATGAAAATGTAGTCCTAACTGTAAAACTTTCAACATAAAATTCATCGATGACAAGACTAAATTTATCAAAATTTCACCTTTTTAAATTTTTTAACAGTGACCATTTGATAACTCAACTCTGAATACCAATTGAAAGAAAATTAAAGAGAGAATATATATATAATGATAATTAAAGTCGAAATAATGTACGTACCTTGTAATATATTGAAGAAAAGTTGAATAAAACCACCATTAAAAGAAGGATAATTCTGCAAGAGCTCAATAAAAGAACCTAAATTTTCCATAGGATTTTTGAACCAAAGCAATAATCTTTGCAACACAATGGAGATAAAAATGAGCCATCGCCGGCGAAAACCTCGTATCGTCGATGCAACTCCGATCGATGTATCGAAGAAATTTCTTTTATCTAAGTTACTAGAATAGAAAATACGAATAAAATCAAAGTAACTAGCATCTTGTGCCTTTAATTCAAAGTAATCTTTACAAAATTCTTCATTATTGTTAGCCATAGAATATAGTTTGTTGTAACTTAGAAGAAATATGTATGAATAGTTTTATATGATCACGATGTTCTCATTTTGTCTATATTTATATAATTTGTATGGTCCTAAAAGGTGTGTTTGGTAGGAAGAAGAAAAATATTTTTGAGGAAATTAAGTCATCATAGTTATCTTATTTATTTTCTAGTGTTTCGTAAATACATATAAAAAAATATTGTTTTATAAATATTTGTTTATAGTTTAGGAAAATACTGTGGTAGTGATGATTGTGGGGTCAGAGGCGGAGACAACATATACTGGTACATGTAACATGGTTCATTTGACTACTAAATATGAAACAATATATGAACCAGTAACTTTAAAATATCATGGATTCAACACCAAGAACTTTAAATACTGAATCTATAAAACTTAAATCTTGAACCCGTCGGTAGAGAGTTGAAGGGTAGAGAGAAGACAATAATTAGCATGAAAGTCATTTATGCATTTGTTTTCTCTATTTTCATTAAGGGAATTATTATTTTTCAAATATTTTAATCAACTAAATCTAAGAAAATCAAAAATCATTTTCTAAAAAAACATTTTTTGCCATACCAAACACACCCTAATAGAGAGCTGAGATTTTCAATTAAGAAACACGGTTTACTAATTAATAATTCAAAATATAAATAATCTAATTTCCACATATATATAATTTTTAAAATAGATGTTATTGTCAATTGTCAAAGTTTGAGTGAACGTAAATAAATTCCAAGTACACACGATGTCTTACTTTGTCTTTGGTCTTGAGATTCAACTTTCAAGGAGGACAGTTTTAAAATGTTCAAACTTATTGAAAAGTATATTTTATAAGAAGTGTTTTTCGAGAAAAAAAAAACTACTTTTTAAAAGTAGTTGTTTGCATGTATTTGGAAATTAATTTAAAGAAACATGTTTGTTAATATTACAACATTAATTTGTGCTTGGCCGAAATTTTAAAATGCTTTTGGAAAAAAATAATTTGAATTTTGGAAATCGGTTTTTATTATTATTCAAAAATGTATTTTTTTTCTTTTGACTTAACAAATAACTCTATATAATAAATATTTCTTTAAAACTTTTTGAGAAGCTTACTATGATGATAATTGTTGATGTCTTTGAATAATGTTTTTTTGGACCGACATTTTAGAAATATAAATGTACCAAAGAAGAAAAGTAGCTATAATATGCTAATATCAATTATGGCATTTGAAAGTTTACAATTGTAACTTGTATTTGTATATATTGATGACATATTGTAATTTAATCTTATTATTGCAAGTTGTAGCTAGCTAGATTGACCACTTCATCAAGCTATGGTGATTGGTAGAATTTCAAAGGAACTCAATTGTGTATAGTGTTTCTTCTTTAATTCTTTTATGGTGGTTGCCGAGTCACATATAGAATTATGATAATTTAGAGTGATTGACAAGTTTTTACTTCAATTTCATTATTATATACTATTTCTTTTCATACTTGTTTTTAGGGATAAGGGTCTGAAAAATACCTCAACTTTAGTCGGATTTGTTGTTGCGATACTAAACTTTCATGAGGACCTATTACCTCTCTAGACTATTTAATATCGTATTTTAAACATATATATTTGTCCACGTGGACATAAAAAATGATGCAAAATTATAAATAGTAATGTGTCCATGTGGGCACATATATACCTTTCAAATACATTATTAAATAGTTCAGGGGGTAAAAAATACGGTATTAAATAGTCTAGGGAGGTAATAAGTCCTTATGAAAGTTTAGTATCGCAACAACAAATCCGACCAAAGTTGGGATATTTTTCAAACGCTTATCCCTTGTTTTTATCATGATTTACTTGAGTAGAGCATTTATAGAAAAAAAAAACCTCTCAATCTTCACAAGATAAGAATAAGATTGTGTATATATCATTCTGCTCAGATTTTCACTTATAGAATAATACTAAATATGTTATTATTGTTATCGACGGAATGGCCAGGATAGTGAGGTGGTTAGTGTTAATTAACTCAATATGCTTAGTTGTTAATTTCGTTGACAAAGGTAACTTTTACCTTTGATTCTTTTTCAACTTCAATTTTCAAACTTTCATTAGAAAATTAAGTTTTAATAGGACAGAGGGATGTAACTACTTGTTAGGCATAAAAAAAATTGACATTTCTTATTGAATAAAAAATTCAAGATGGCTTTGGGGTTGTTAAATCGTACATGAGTTAATTGTTGACTTGTATTTCAGATTTAATTAAAAAAATTATTATTTTATCATTGGAAACATCTTGGCAATTACTAAGAAGTTAACTTATAGTCATTGTAGGACCATTCATCCTTAATAAGAGATTTCGAGTTGTAGTCCTGAAAATGAAAACTACCAAAGCTATTCTCTTTAACAAATTTTACCGTCTCTGAATTAATGAAGCTCAAAATGAATATCAAAGAAAAATAATCTATTGCGCCTCGTCGTAAAATATTTCCGTACGTGCACTCTTTTAAAGTAAGAAAAATAATAGCTACCACAAAATAGACCAAAGAAGCATTCCAACTTTAATTCCAAAACAAAACAAAATAAAAGTCTACCATTTTTGTTTTCAATTTAATTACTATATATAAAGTTCAAAAAATTACTATAGTAGTATTCTTTTTCTGTGTTATATTATTATCTATAAGCGATAAAATTAAAATTCTGAATTGACCTCTGATTACGCGATTACATCCTCGTTTGGTCATTGGATTCTGGCCTAACACTATTTACAGGTAGATTACTTCCAATATTATAGTCACAATTTTACTTCTGGAATTCATATTTTTTTTCCTTCAGGTGGCAATTATAAGACTATGAAAAGAAATATATTCTACATTGGTAAATAAACATTGAATCTAACTCAATAAAAAAAAAATTAGTTTAAAAGAAGAGAATTGTCTAGTTATATTCTACAAGGAGATTCATATCTAACGCCCCTCATATCACACACCCAAGAGTTGATATCTAGTGTGTAGACGATATGACATGAAATTCAAATTCTGATTAAAAAATTGAAATAAACCTAGGCTCTGATGCCATGATTAAAAATGAATGTTGAGTTTAACTCAACTCATAAGTTAGCTCATGATGATGTGAGGATTGCCCAAGATCATGTTAGTAGGATCACTTTGAAATTTCAAATAGTGTGGAATCGAAAAATCTAAATAAAACACGAGTTTATGATGGTTGTTCTAACTCGTGTTATCTAAAGAATACCTATTTAATTTTGGGGAACTTACATAAATCTCATTAGTTTAGGAGCTAATTATTTAGATATACTCTAGTTTGCACTATTACATATCTTACTAGATTTTAGTGTCTCCGGATACGTCCAAATACATGTATCTTGGATACATGAGGTCAAATTTAGGTGTAATTTGTTCTAGATACATTGTTTCCATGTAGATTCGTATGTATCTGGGATATATAACATATCTCGCTCGCCAGGCTTCACCCCGCACAAGCGTAGTTCACCATCTTTTGGGCCCTGACATGTATGTTCACACTCGAACCCTTCTCAGAAGATCAAGGTCGGTCAACGGTGCACCCCTCAGGAGGATCCTACCAATCAGCTTCCTTACACCTTACGGGGTTACACGCCCGTTGATTGCAAACATGTAAGACTTCTTGGTCCGTGTTTCAAGACGGGTCGAATAGGGAGTCTGCATGCTAGTGTCCGGAGCACACATATGTTGAAGCACACCGTAGGCACGCGCTCCCTACCACAATCAAGGAGACAACGTTCTACAGGCGTATCAATAGCCTGGGATTTGGCCTTCCCCCAATCCAAGCTAGTCCAAGCCCCGAGTTGATCGGTGGACCAACTCATCATCGTTCGACATCTGACCATAGCACATCACTGGCCACCATCTGTTTCCCCCTCGACAATTACAAACACTCTTTGATTCTCTTTTCAAAGTCTTTTTCATCTTTTCCTCACGGTACTTTTCTTAAGTCCCACCATTTTCTTAAGGCATATTTTCTCATTTACGAGCTAACTTTTAAGAATTAATCGAATTTCTTGGTTTTTAGTGCATATTAGTCATGGATTTGGCGCCTTGGAGCACCAAAAAAAATTCTGAATTTTTTTTATAAAGACCTCTAATATGAGTTGGGGGAGCATTGTGTATAGTCCCACCATTTTTTTTATGACATATTTTCGCATTTACGAGCCAACTTTTAGGAATTAGCCGAATTTCTTAGTTTTTCGAGTGTGTTAGCCCATGGATCTGACACCTTGGAGCACCCAAAAAAATTTCCTGAAAAAACTTTATGAGGACCTCCATCGTGAGTTGGGGAAGCATTGCGTATAGTCCCACCATTTTTAAGGCATATTTTCGCATTTACAAGCCAACTTTTAGGAATTAGCCGGCTTTCTTGGTTTTTCGTGTGTATTAGCCCATGGATCTGGCGCTCAGATATATGTGAATCACTCCAGATACATGTATCTAGTGTGATTCACATGTATCTGAGATACATACGAATCTCGATCTTTTCTCTCTCCCCAATCTCGCTCGCCTCTCTCCTTATTTTGTGTATCTAGTAGCAAAAATACATGTATCTAAGTGTAAAATACGTAGAAAACTCTTAATTAGTGGTAAGATATGTAATATATTTAAAATATAAGTAATAATAATATATATGGTAGTGAAGTATGTCTGTAATTTTTCCTTCAATTTTTGGGCTCTCAAACAAGACAGGCCCATAGTAATATGTCATTTTCAAATGGTCCAGCTTTTCTAATTGGGCTTTTTCAAGCCTTTTTATGATATTGTCCATTTAACATTTTCCTTGTGAAATAGGAAAAGGTCAAACATTAATGGGAATATCCATTTGGTAAAAATATAACTACCCAAAAATGAGAAAATAATAGTGACTTTATTTACTTCCATTGTTGTATACTCCTTCCGTTCATTCTTACTTGAGCCATTTTGAATTTTGCATGTCTCAAAAGAAAATAATGATTAATATGAATATTATACGTTAATAATGATGTATAGTCTTAAGTCATGACAAATGATTTGGAGAATAAGTAATTAATGTTACCGATAAAATATGAAAAGCTAATATGTCTTTTCTCTTAAGTCTTTATGATACAAGAAAAATAACAAGTAAAAGTGAATGTTTTTAGCAAGTAGGGTGTTCAAATGTACATCATCAATGTAGCATATAAACTTCTTCTTGCACATTTGATATAAGTTTCTTGTGTTCACTATTTTGCCTTTTTACTTAATAAAAAAAAAATATTATTTTCTTATCTGATACTTAATAACATTAAGAATGTAGTAAATTTAATCCTAAGCTTGAAAGTTATTATTTAATTTTTCATATTTTCAACTTTGTCTAATATTTTAGAATTTTCAAATAAATTACTCAAGTCATCATATATGGCAATAAGATTTTGACAACAAGATCAATATGGTGTATTAACACAAATGCCTACCTTGAATAATACAAATGTTCAACTTGAATGATACAAATAGGTTCTTTCTTGACATGTTCAATGCCCCTACATAAATAAAGACAAAAAATATAAGAATATTTTTATTAGTCATGAATATTAAAATAAATAAATTAGAAAAAAATGCTTACCTCTTGTTGTTGTTACTGGCCAACACTAGCATACCCTTATAACCCAGAATTGTCAATCCAAAGCAAACAATACTCAAAACATAAAAAAAAATGAACTCAAAGTCATTCAATAGATTAACAATAAGAGATTAGTGACAATAAAAATTTCTAATGAACACTATTATTCCTAAAAGTGCGTAAATCATATCATATAGTTTTGTTGGAACATACTTATTACAGTTAGGAATGTGTCTAGTAAGGAGTTCCTACTAAAATATTTCCAACCCAAACATTAGAGCATTAGGTTCCTAGGTGTTGGTTAAAGTGTTGTTGACCCAAAGGAGGATTGTTATTAAAATATAAACAACATAATTTATATACTTAATTGAGGATGAATGAAATTATTCCAAATATAGTCTCTATATAATAATAATAATAATAATAATAATAATAATAATTAAAAATAAAATTTTATATATATATATATTGGATACATGCATCAATAGTACATTAAAATCATGTCAAGAGAGTGTAGACTAATATATACAATGCCTTCTTAAATATATATTTTTTATATACAAACTCAAGAGCCATGAGGCATATACATATTAAAAGAAAATATTGTTCATTACATAAACACACAAATCAATTTCTTTTTTGTTTTGTATTAGACTTTTTAAATTTTTAAAATCTACTTTCATTCTCTCTCTTTTTCTTTTGTTGGTGGGTGTGCATAATGAAATGATACCTTATTTAATTTATTGAACTTATTGAAATTTAAAAAAAAAAAATCATTTTATTAGTTATAGTTACTAGTAAAGTTCAATTTTTATGCTTATGATTTTAGAGTGTTTTACCTTGGTTGATAAGATGCAATATAGTAGGGGCAGATTTATAATTGAATTTATTAATTCATGAAAATTCACTAATTTTGATTCAAAGTCTATAATTATTTATTAAGATCAAAGTTGTTGATGTTGGATTGTAATATTCATATTGACAAGAATTTATCTTTACTTAATATTATATAATTAATTTATTCAGAATCTAATAAGCAATGAAATTATAGTTCAAATCTATAAACTTAATAATATTAATCTATCATTAAATTATAGACTCTTTTTATGATTTGAACAATATATAGGATTTAGCTTGTTCAATTGTGTTGCAACATAGACCTTAAAATCACTTCTATTTTTTAAAATGTTAGATCTTCATACTATATTATTCGCGCTTCATGAGTTGATTTTTGAAGCTGAGTTAGTAATTCAGTTCATAATACTTTTTTCTAATTTAACGTATGATTAAAAAATATTTCCACTATGGTATGACGGAGATATCCACGTCGGATCAATCATTTTAGCAAGCCAAATGATAAAACGACATCGTTTCATGGTTCATAAATGTTTAAAAACAATATCATTAAAAAAAATATTACAATATCATAAAAGACCACCGCCAAAAATGTCAGTCATTCACGTGGACTTCTTGTGCATTAACACTTATATATTAAGATTCGATTAAATTTAAATTTGTGTATTGTATAACTCATTTTTTGAGCAATGCCTCTAACATGATTTCTTCCATTCTCAAGAATTCAATCCGAGATATCCTATTAAGAATGAAAAAAAGATTAATAGTTCTTCACTTGAATCACACCCTCCATGTTGGGTGGAATAATTGAGATTTTTTGTGGCTATTAGTATAGAATTAATATTAAGTAAATCATATTTTTACTATATTCTTAACACAAATTATTACATTCATAGACGGAAGTAGATTTACAATTTCTAGAACATGCCTACATTACTTATAAAATATGAGGAAAAAAGAAGTGCGAAGTGAGAATCTATCCGTAGCTATTACTTTTAAAAAAATACTCAATTAAGTGTATCATCAACTTTTTTGAATCATAAGGGCTTTAGTAGTCTTAATAATATTAGATTAATTCTAAAAAATTCACACGTAAAAACACACAACTTTGTTGTGAAATCATCATGAATTCACTATATAAAAACATGGTTATGAACTTTTATTATTTCTCTAGTAGTACAACTTACATGCTATATATAAACTTAAACTTTATAATTATATATCATAAGAAGTGACTCTACTTTTTAAAACAAAAATACCAAGCCTCGAGAGTTAGTTGAGTAATGAAAATCCCTTGAGAGAAGGAACACTTTTCTAAGCGAAGAAAACGCCTCTCTAAGAGAAAAACTTTTTCTTCTGTATTTGATATTATCCTTTCAATTTTACTACCCCACATGAATTTATACTAAAAACAAGAACTCATTATTCAATATTTGTCACTCAAACATAACTATCTATCTATCTAGGGTTGAACACTTTGATGACAAGGGTAATAATTAGGTAAATAATTACTACTTAATGACATTGGCATATGTCTATTAACTTCAACTTTTTCAAGAGATTGAACTTGCTTCTTCAAGAATTTCATGTAATGAATTGCTTCATCTAACATTGATGCTGTGTCCATTTTTGTTCCACCTGGTACTAATCTTTGTAGTATCCTTATTTTTTCACTTATCCTTTCTCTCCTATGGCGTGCCGCCACGCTTTGAGGATCGCTTGATATCTTCACGTTCCTTCTCTTGGGCGCTTTTACTAATCATCCAGAAATAATATCCACGGTAAATAACAAGAAAAAACAACAAATATGGAGTAGTAAACAATGAGTACAAAAAAGAAACAAGTCAACAAATATCTCGATTTTCACATCAAGGAAAAATCATTACTAAAAATAGAAATTAATGACGGTCAAGTTTAATAGTTATACAATATCCATTGATAAAGGATCGGTCGATAACTTCATGTTCCTTCTTTTGGGTGTTTTACTAATCAGCCAGAAATAATATCCACAATAAATAACAAGAAAACATAATCTATGTTAACAATAAGAACAAAAAAAGAGAAACAAGTCAATATATATCTTGATTTTCACATCAATTAAAAAAAACCACTACTAGAAAAAACAAAAATTAATGAGGGTCAAATTCAATAGTCAAACAATAAAATTTGTTGATAATCCCCAATAGTAAATTAACAACACATTAAAAAGACAAATTAGTTAATGGCTATTTTCATTTTTTGATAGTGGTATGAATGGAAATATAACATGAACTATCAAGCCTCTAAATGCAAGTTGCACCCAAAGTCATTAGCTTGAGGGCACGTTTATCTGAAATATAGATAGAGCCACACACAAGGACTACAAAAATTCTTACCGGATGATGGATCGATTTGAATTGGTTGCATTGCAGCTATTCTAAAAATCATCTCTCTCATAGCCACCATAGAATTTCGCTTCAATGTATGTGAAGGAAATGTACTCAAATGCGAGGCAATGGATACTTGTTCTTTATAGTTACCTTTAACAGAAGTACTCCACTTCCCATTACTACGACTCGAATTTTCCAAGAAAGGAAGGGTTATTGAAGATTCTTGATGAATTATTTGAGGAGATCTAGAGTCATTGAATGGAATGGTAGATGATGGCACATTGTTCAAAAATGTGGATGGTGAATTATGATGATCGATAATTTCAAAGAAATTATTACGATTAATATTATTATTATTGTTGTTGTTATTGCTTCGTCGTGGACTATAGTCCAACATTGGCATTTCATTTTCCATTTGCATCATGAACATTTCCATTTGATCTTCACAAGGTGAGGATTTGAGCAAGTCAATACTATCCATATATATGACTTTTTCTCCTTTATAGAGTAAAGAAAAGAAAAAGATTACTGATGTTTGTTATTGGAAAGATCAGAATGTACGCAGATCAAAAGTTTGATGATAATTAAAGCAAAAGATCTAACAACTACTATAGTCTATTTGATTTTTTTGGAGAAGAAATATTGAGAGGGAAATAAAATAGTGATATATATTGGGAACGGACTACAATAAAGCTCATTGGGAATGCTATATATAACAACTTGTAAGGAAATTATTATTATTATTATTAATTATATAGTATGATGTTTTAATATTTTATATTATATACTGATGTAGCACTACGAAAGTTGGTAAACCTTCTCTTTCCTTTTTTTAGTTTCATATTTTATATTCCCTCCGTACACTTTTACTTTTAAATTATATATACTAAAAAAATTGTTCATTTTTACTTGTTGAATTTGAAAAATTATATCATTTTATTCTTATTTTACCTTTTATTATTAAATATAATTCATATCATAATATTTAAATAATTTATAATAATTAATAAAAATAATATAATAAAATAATTATTTTATCTATTGCTTTGTAAGAGATATCACTACTAAAATATAAGAAATTAACGGTGGATAAAATTTTGTTGTTAAACAACAAAAATTGTATGTCAATACGCTGTTTTAATATTTTATATTATATACTGATGTAGCACTACGAAAGTTGGTAAACCTTCTCTTTCCTTTTTTTAGTTTCATATTTGATATTCCCTCCGTCCAATTTTACTTTTAAATTTTATATACTAAAAAAAATTGTTCACTTTTACTTGTTGAATTTGAAAAATTATATCATTTTATTCTTATTTTACCTTTTATTATTAAATATAATTCATATCATAATATTTAAATAATTTATAATAATTAATAAAAATAATATAATAAAATAATTATTTTATCTATTGCTTTGTAAGAGATATCACTACTAAAATATAAGAAATTAACGGTGGATAAAATTTTGTTGTTAAACAACAAAAATTGTATGTCAATCCATTTAGCTATGAATTAGTGATAGATTATAAAAAATTCAATTGGTTAGAAATTTTTTAACAACGAATTAACTTAGGATTATCCATAAATTTTGTAGTTAATTTTATGTTTTCTATAGTAAATATGTCAATTAAACATGAATAAATAATTATGGACGGAGGGGAATATATCTACCACACCTAAAAAGATACTATACATCCTAAAAAGATACTATACATTCTTCTTTCATTTTAATTTATGTGATATAATTACTTTTTAGTCTGTTACACTATATATATATATATATATATATATGGGATAAGGGTCTAAAAAATATTTCAACTTTGGTCGAATTTGTTGTTGCGATACCAAACTTTCATGAGGACCTATTACCTCCCTAGACTATTTAATACCGTATTTTAAACATATATATTTGCCCACATGGACATAAAAAAAATGCAAAATTATAAATAGTAATGTGTCCACGCGGGCACATATATACCTTTAAAATACATTATTAAATAGTTCATGGGGTAAAAAATACGGTATGAAATAGTCTAGGGAAGTAATAGGTCCTTATGAAAGTTTAGTATCACAACAGTAAATTTGACCAAAGTTGGGATATTTTTCAGACCCTTATCCCTATATATATATATATATATATATAACTTGAAATCATTTTTGAATATGTAAGTCAGAGAACATTACCTTTATAATATTCGAAGCATCTTTGACTAACTGAAAATAATTGGAAAAATACTCTCCTCTTAAGAAAATTATATTTCCAAAAAAAAAAAAGTTACTCCTTGTCCCTAATTACTTGTCCACTTTTGAATTGACACACCTATTAAGAAAATAATTAATGATATAATGAATTTACCATTTTACCTCTATTAATCATGAAGTGGATGAAAAGTTCTACAATTTTCAAAGTAATTAGTCATTTAATTGAGAATATAATAGGTAAAAAGAATTTATCCTTTCTTAATTTATTAAAATGGACAAGTAATTAGGAACAACTATAAAAGAAAAAATGGACAAGTAAATTAAGAACAGAGGGAGTAAAGATCACTCAGGGGATACTCAACGTAATTGGGGGCCTAAAGCAAAATTTCAATTGAGGTCTAACAAATTTCATATATATTTATTTTAAAAATTATTTTTATAACTATTTAGATGCAAATTATTACTTAATTATTTTTATAAATGATTTTTTCGAGTACTTCTTTTTATTTAAAATGATTAGTTTTAGGTAAAATTTTATCAATTAACGTTGAAAAATATTATTTATTAAAGCAATCATTATATGAATTGTTAGCACAATTCTATAAGCAATAAGTTTGACAGACTTTAAGCAAAAATGAGTTTTAAAAAATAAATAATGTGAATGTTAGAAAAGAAATATAATAATAATAATAATAAATATATATATATATATATACTTTTTATTATAAATAATTATTTTTTTAATAAAAAAATAACACATAATTTATTCTTGATAAAAATTTGAGGCCTTCCAAAATTAAGGGCCTAAGGCACATGCCTTAACTTTTATAAGGCAGAGCCGCCCTGAGATCACCTGAAAAAGGTAAGAAAAATGAAAACATTTTTTTTTTTAATAATTTATAATAAGAAATATATAGAAGCCCACCATCTGGGATAGGTCAGATCTACATAAGTGCTTTTGATGCATTGAACGGTATAAATATTACCACCAAAATTAATCTACATTCATGGAACAATGTACCAGTCTAAGTTTTTGCATTTAAGTATTACAGTCCTTGCATCTCAATTTATATGATTTTATTCAAAAAAAAGTCAAATGTTATTTAAGTCACAATTTTTTTCATTTGTAAAAGAAGAATAGCTTAGTGTACAAAATATATCGTGTAAGTAAGATCTGGGAAAGGATTACACCTTAAAAGATGTGATGTAGACAATTTATCATAATTCAAATATTAGTACCGACTTTCACTACTCAAACTTATAATCTCTAAATCTTACGAAAATAACTTTTCTGAGATTGCACTTTTTACATATTTCTAATTTTAAATATTTGAATTGTCAGTAATTATAACTTATAATATAATTTTTAAATATTAATTTTACTTTTAAAAAATATAAAAATTTAACCCTTAAAATAATACGATACCATATAAAGTGAGACGGACTTTCTTCTAACTTAAAACCCCACTCACATGAGAGAAGTCAGAGAGATCTCATGCAGTCATGTCATGCCAGGGACGGCTGGTAAGGGTTTAAAAAAAAAAGCATTCGCCTTATTTTAGGGGGGCTCATTTTTTAGTTAATTAGGTAGAATTACATTAAAAATAAAAATAAAAAATTAGAACAACAATAAATGAAAATGGCATTAATGAAGTGATAGATATGACAATTACTTTTTATTTTTCCAATAAAAAGTTGTGTATTTTTTTTTTAATGTATAAGTTATTTTATTTTATTTTTACCTTATTCTTTGTCTAATTTTATTTTTATATATTCTATCCTCATATCTTCTTCTCTTCTATTTCTTCTCACTTTCTCTTTTCTAATTTTACATCTCTCTCTTATTAAAGCTTAAGAATTTACTTGTTCTATGGATAGTTAATATTTTAAAATTATAATTTTTTAATATTTTTTAAGGCCTCTAAGTTGATTGTGGCCTTAGGCCATCAACGGGTTTGAACCGCCCCTGAGTCATGCTCATCCCATGAAAATATATACCCCAATGTAAATGAGTCAACTCATTGGCGATGATACCTCTGAACTTAACACAAATTATTAATTTATTTTTGAATTATCGATAGCGCTTTAAAAACACTTATTACTTAATTAACTAAACTTAAATACATTCATGATATAGAAGGTAGTCTCAAACTCTTTTAGGAACATGAGGCTCTTAATAATAAATAGTCGAGAGCAGTATTGAAAATATATACTCCTAAATTTGACGAGAATTTAAGGGTGTATTTCACTTATGTTGTAACATCAGGGTGTATTTAAGTTTAGTTAGTCAAGTAGAAAAGTGTTTTTAAAGTTGTTAATAATTCGAGTATAAAACTAATAATTTACATCAAATTGAGGAGTATTTTCGATTATTTTTATAATGATAGATTATAGCTGGAATTTCCGCTCAAGATTTTTTTTTTAAAGTAACAAATGGATAGATAAATCCTAAAAGATGTTAAATATATAATAATCCATACCTTTAATATAGGAACATATCTTAGTAAAGAGTTTTAAAACGGGTTGAAATTGGAGATTGAATTGGGCTCAATTGAGGATTTTCTTAAAATTGTTAGGCTTGAATGAGTTGAAATTGAACCCAATTCAAATTATCTTGAGTCCAACCCATAAAATTCTGGGCGGATTGTGCGGATTACCTATGTTTGGGTTCATTTTTGACACCCCTAAGTACTCCTATTAACTTATGTGTAAAAATCAGATTGGACATGTGGACATATTAGAAAACAAACGATATATGATAAGAAGAATATAGGTTAAAAATAATTTAAAATGAAATTGATTTTGATAATTCTATACATGAAAGATTTGGAGTCGAGACATATCAAGATTAGTGTGTCATATCACGAAAATCTATCTAACTCCGATAGCACGAGTTGGAACACCAGAATGTGATCGGATAAGACAGAGTTGAGATAAGTTCAAAGGTTCAATCAATGTGGAAGAATTCGAGATCTCTAATAAACCATCATTGATGAACATTGTATAGATACGATCAATTCAATTTAAGATCCGATGCTAACACTGTGTCAGGCCATAAAGACTTTTAAAGATTCGTCTCAAAGAAAGGAAAAAACTAACCTCATTTAGAAGTTACTTACTTTTCTAGGTAATCGTTAATTTTCACGTGATATATATGAAACCACAAAATTCAAAAATACTAAACACGAATAAAATATTACTATAATTTATGAATAACGACATGACTAAAGAGACGTTATGTTTTCTCTGCAAGAGAACGGGTTCGATTTGGATAAAAAGAAGTCTGAATACACAGATTTTGTTGTTGGAACGTTGATTTTTTTTAATTCATAATTATTTACTTTATATTATCACTATTGCACTACCTTATCTTATCTTCCCCACAAACTTAACTTTCAGTCTCTTTTTTTAATTTATTTAAAATTAAATATATTGTCATCGTAATATTTTACACTATTAGTTCACCTTTATGTGTTGTAATATATTTCGATTGACTTACACAAGCTTAATAGGATTGTTAATATGAATAACATGTAGTTATCGACGATTGATATTATAAAAATTTCTTTTGTGTAAATCAAATAATGATGTCACATAAATTAGAACGAACGATTTGCTATCGAAATTCATAAGTGGTCCTATTATCTATCTTCTTTTTCCGCATGATTTTCTTGTCTTCAATTGTGAGTTAGGGATTGAATCATTATTGACATATTGAGCAATCAACAATCACAAGAGATTATGCATGCCACTTGTCGATCCCCCCCTAACATGGCCCCCCCCACAAAAAAAAAAAAGCTCTTGACTTAGGTAGGTTGGCTTTGTTCACCTCAATTTGTGTCTTATTTGAGACTAAAAGTAGATGGGATAGCTTCCACGACTCTACCATCCAATCAATTTGTTGTTTTGTTTCGTGTTCGAGCTTTAGGTTCAAGGAAACTAAAATCATAATAAAGTAACATGTGATTACATTTTAAGTAGTCATATTGTGTAAATATTTGGAACACTGATAGAGGTGGCTAATTAATAGAACTGATGGCCTAAAGCCAAACCATAAAATAAAATTTTTAGGACAAACTTTAAGTTACACTCATAACAAACACTGCAATTAAAGTAATAATACATTACAATACAATAAGCTTGTCATCGCTCCCAACATGATTTTTTCTATTCCCAGAGATTCGATCCCTAGACATATAATTAAGGATAAAGAGATTTCAACCATCCCACAGTGTCGGTATATATACACTGTCCTGCCTCTCATCAGAGAATCCATTACATCCTATATGCATTGACACATCATGTTAATATATTAGAAAGTGAAAGTTAATCAATCATAATACTTGGAAGCACATGATCAGAGGCGGAATCAAGATTTGAACTTTATGAGTTCTAAACTCTATGATAACGAAAACAGGTGTTAGTAACTGAATTCTGAATTTAATTTTTGTATATATTTAGTGAATTATTAATACAATATTAAATTTGAACTAAAGCTGCTAAGTTCATCCCTGGAATCACTATAAATACATGTACTCCTTCTGTTCCACTTTACATGTCTTGTTTTTTACTAAACACGAAGTTTTAGAAGGGAAAGAAGACTTTTGAATTTGTGGTCTTGAACTAAAGGTTACATACATACTCCTGGACTTAAACACGTTAAGTTATTCCGATAAGGTAGTGTCATTAAGAGAGAAATGAAATGTTGAATCAAAAAGCTACTATGTATAGAAAAGTGATATTCTTTTTGTTTTAGACTAAAAAGAAAAGTAAGACTCGTATCGGTATCTAGAGCACTAGTGGCTTCAACAAGAAGCGGAACTCTAGGATCCATCAACAGTGCCAGGAAAGTTACAAATCCAAGAGAGGTGTGGTCTTCTCATAAGGGAAATTACAGGCACAAGATGGTAAAAATGACATGAATTACTCGTTTGTTTCAATTTGTGTGGCTGATTTTGACTTGGCGAGGAGTTTAAGAAAGTAAAGAAGACTTTTGAATCTTGTGATCTTAAACTAAATATATGTGGAATATACCAAAACTCTCTTTAATCTTGTGGTTATAAACATGCAACGTGGAAAGTTAGAGCTAAAGAATTGCCAAAAGAGGAAAGTGACATTTTTTTTTAAACAGACTAAAAAGGGAAGTAAGAGGAACAATGTTCCCCGTTCGAGTCACACTAAAGAAGGCTATTTCCTATAAGAACTATAATTCATAAGCAGGAACTAAGTTCTCAATGGACATTAAATGTAACTTAACTCTGAAACATGCATAAGGTGACTAAACAGATTCTCTCTCAGACGAGCAACGATCCTTTTGCTGACTGAAGAAAACAGCCATGACATATGTTACTACAGAGGATCCATTCTTATGGTAGTTGCAACAATGGGACTTTTTACAACATATTTACCACTAGTTTCAACCCAACTCAAAGATCCATAAACCAGATAATTATCTACTAACAATGGACCTTCTATCCTTAGCTTATAGTTTTGTTTTTCATACTTCTCTTTGAAAACCAACTTGTGTGGTGCAACACTAACTTTATATTCATCCATTGGGGTCAATTTTGCTGTGTATGTTGACATACCATCTCCAAGATTAGTCACTGTCCTCTGGAATTCTTGTATCCGTTTAGTATCCGACTTGCTGCTGTTCCTATTGAAATAGGCAATGAAAGATGGATAGTTTAAGTCCAATGATGGATTGGAAGTTGGAACAGGAATATGAAGAGGATCTTGTAATGGCTTTTATCTGTTGGGATGTGAAATCTAGACCACAGAGGAGATTTATGTAGTCTTCTGGTGTATAAGTCTGGGGTCCAGTGCCTTATTTGGATTGATCACTTATTGATCCGTTTGTGTCATAGCAGACAATGATTTTATATGCATTTTTCTCAAGTTCCTTCTCCTCTAGGCATGTGTTGAGAAAAACGATGGAGCTATCACTTGACGTGGAATTCCCGGGGTAGATAGATAAACCAGTACTGAAACTCCATTGCCTAGAGTTAGTGTCCCAAGAAAATGGCGGTCGACTGTGCCAGCAGCAACAGTGAGAACCCAAGGTGTGCCGTTATGCAAACTCTCATCATCAGGCCCATCATTTCCTGCTGAAGTGGAAACAAATATACCTTTCTCCATTGCAGCAAATGCAGCAATAGCTATCGGATCATCATATAGCGGAACCCCATCTATGCCTAATGACAAGGATAATACATCCACTCCATCCTCAATTGCCTGATCAATTGCAGCCAGAATATCAGATAACATTGTACCTTCATCCCACAAAGCCTTGTACATTGCCACATGAGCCTTTGGTGCCATGCCTATGGCAGTACCAGGGCCATAGCCAAAATAAGATGCAAATTCAACATGACATCCTGCAGCTGTAGAAGACGTGTGAGTTCCATGCCCTGTTGTGTCACGAGCTGAATTCATCACGATGGTAATATTCGGATTGCTAGCAATTAGGCCTTTGTTGAAGTAACGCGCGCCAATGAGTTTCTTGTTGCACAAAGAGGAATTAAATTGAGTTCCACTTTCACATTCACCTTTCCATCTTGATGGAACATCAATCATCCCATTATCATTATAACTTTTACTCTCTGGCCAAACTCCTGTGTCCACCAAACCAATTATAACATCTCTACCATAATCTGACTTTGGCCATGCACCAGAATTGGAATTCAGGCCAAGGAATTGAGACGTATGAGTCATGTCGATTTTAACTGTCATGTCCCTAGTTGAAGAAAGATATCCTGGAGAATTCTTGACAACTTGTAGCTCAGAAGGAGACAGACTTGCACTAAAACCACGAATGACATTAGTGTAAGCATATACAAGGGAATTTCTGTTACTAGCATAATCAAGATTCGAACTATCTGATACAGAAGCAAGAGTGGACAAGTACCAACTATGATGACTAGAAAAAGCATTTGGCATGGCTGACAAATCCATATGAATTATATAAGTTTCTGACTGAGACATGGAAATTGGAAACTGTTATAGAATGTATATAGACTTAAATCTAGTAATATACATAGCTATATTTAGGTAGCAGATTTATAGGAATCACTGCAGATTCATAGGAATCAATCTTAATTTCTTTCCTTAGTTAGCACCTAATGTATTGTATTTATTCACTGCTAAACTACTGCAATAAGACAAGAGATTTTCCATTAATTTACATGGTATCAGAGCCTATTGGCTCGTGTCGTTTTGGCTGTGTTACGGAAGAGTTTGGATTTCTAATCCACTGATTTAGAGTGGTCAGTCTGCGTACTGCCACCACAGAAGGAGGTGGAGTATATTTTCCGGCCAAACCAGTCTTCTCTATCATCTGGGTGTGAAGCCAGTGGCAGTCACACACTGCTCATACAGTTCGCCTATTCATCACACACCAGCACGTGAAGGTGCATGTTCTGGTGTTAAAACACGATTCAAAAAGTCTGTTCTTCACTTCCAGGTTTGTTTCTGTTCTGCGACATTGAATCTGGTCTGTGATTTGTGGTTCCGTGGCTGCTAGCTCCTACTTCAGTTCAGATAATTGGTGTTGTGTGGATAAACTGCTGGTTCAAGATTTCTTTTTTCTGAACTACTTATTTGGGTATTTTATTGTTCACTGCTTGCTGAATCTACTGGTCAAGTAGTCAATTTCTTTATTCTGCGTCGACAATTGGTTTCTTGGTTGATAAAATCATTTGACTCTGTTCATCTGTGTTTGTGGGGTCACAAACTGACGTACATGCTTCTAGTTATACTTGCTGTTGATAAGTTCATATGCTACTAAAATATTTGGAGAAAATGACTGAAATTGTGACTCCTACATCTTCGGATAAAGGAATTTTGGTTTCAGCAGAAGAGTTTGCAAAATTCTCGCAATATCAAAACTTACAAAAGAAATCTGTTCCGGTTACTACCCTTATTGAGTCAGGAAAAGCATGTCTTATATCCTCTTCGAATAAATGGGTGATCGATTCAGGTGCCACAGATCACATGACAGGTAATCCTAATATATACTCTAGCTTTCGATCACATGGAGCACTCTCTCCTGTGACGGTTGCTGATGGTTCGCTCTGTAAGATTATAGGATCTGGGATTGTAAAACCAACATCCTCTATTACCTTGTCATCTGTATTAGGTCTACCAAAGTTAGCCTTTAATTTGATGTCTGTTAGCAAGCTTACTAGGGACCTAAACTGTTATATCTCGTTCTTTCCTGATCATTGTTTGTTTCGTGATCTGAAGACAAATAAAGTTATTGGAAAAGGACATGTATCTGATAATCTCTACATTCTTGATGAATATTGGGAGCCTCGATTTGCTGCCTTCTCTAGTGTCATGTCTCCATTCGAGGCACATTGTAAATTGGGACATCCTTCTTTGCCTACGTTGAAGAAACTTTGTCCTCAATTTCAGAATATTTCTTCAGTGGATTGTGAGTCATGTCTA
The DNA here is from genome assembly GCF_900185275.1 of Solanum verrucosum. Classification (NCBI taxonomy): domain Eukaryota; kingdom Viridiplantae; phylum Streptophyta; class Magnoliopsida; order Solanales; family Solanaceae; genus Solanum; species Solanum verrucosum. The sequence goes on along the minus strand of NW_026020011.1, from coordinate 4,603,357 downwards.
TTTGCCAAACACCATCGTAGCTCAACAAATCCAAGGGTTAATAAGCGGGTGGAGTCGATGTTTGAGTTAGTTCATTCTGATGTTTGGGGACCATGTCCTGTTGTTTCTAAAACTGGATATAAGTATTTTGTCACATTTGTGGATGATTTCTCTCGAATGACTTGGATTTATTTTATGAAGAGTCGTTCTGAAGTGTTTACTCACTTTTGTGCCTTTTGTGCGGAGGTCAAAACTCAATTCAATACTTCGTTGCGTATTCTGAGGAGTGATAATGCTAAAGAATATATGTCAGAATTGTTCCAATCCTACATGAGACAACACGGTATTCTCCATCAAACTTCATGTGTTGATACACCCTCTCAAAATGGAGTTGCCGAGAGAAAGAATAGGCATCTGCTTGAGACAGCTCGAGCACTTTTGTTCCAAATGAAGGTCCCTAAACAATTTTGGGCTGATGCAGTCTCCACAGCTTGTTTCTTGATTAATCGCATGCCATCGACTGTTCTTGTTGGTAATGTGCCTTACAGTGTTCTTTTTCCAAACAAGCCACTATTTCCAGTGGAGCTTAAGGTGTTTGGAAACACATGTTATGTTCGAGATGTTCGGCCATCTGTTACCAAGTTGGACCCTAAAGCATTGAAGTGTGTTTTCTTGGGTTATTCTCGCCTTCAGAAGGGGTATCGATGCTATTCTACCGAGCTTGGTAAATATTTGGTGTCAAATGATGTGGTATTTTCAGAGACGACACCATTCTTCTATGCACCTCCCAGTTCGACAACTCAGGGGGAGGAAGATGAGTGGTTAGTCTATCAAGTTACTCGTGATGTGACAAAACAATTAGATGATGTCCTTCATTCTCTTAGTTCCCCTATTGAACACAATTTGACTACTGGGCCCACATCTTCTACTCCGGTAAGACCACCAATTGTTCAAGTTTATTTGAGAAGACGAGAGATCGATGATACATGTTCTGCACCAGCTCCTTTGTTATCAAATCTTTCTTCACCCGATCCTTCAGATGATCTTGATCTCCCTATTGCTCTTCGCAAAGGTAAAAGGACTTGTCAATCGACGTATTCCATTGCTAATTTTGTTTCTTATGACCGCTTATCCTCTACGTCAAGGTCCTTGGTTGCTTCTTTAGAATCTATCTCTGTACCCAAAACAATGAAGGAAGCTTTGACTCATCCTGGATGGTATGATGCGATGCTTGAGGAAATACATGCCTTAGAGGAAAATCACACATGGGATTTGGTGGATTTACCTAGTGGGAAGAAACCAGTGGGATGTAAGTGGGTGTTCACAGTTAAAGTAAATCCAGATGGTTCTGTGGCAAGACTTAAGGCCAGGCTTGTGGCTAAAGGGTATGCTCAGACCTATGGGGTGGATTATTCAGACACTTTCTCTCCAGTTGCCAAACTTACTTCCGTCCGCTTGTTCATATCTCTAGCTGCTTCTGAGAATTGGCCTTTACATCAGTTGGATATCAAAAATGCATTCCTTCATGGTGATCTTCAAGAGGAAGTATATATGGAGCAACCACCTGGTTTTGTTGCTCAGGGGGAGTATGGGAGAGTGTGCTATTTGAAAAAGTCTTTGTATGGCTTGAAACAGAGTCCGCGAGCTTGGTTTGGGAAGTTCAGCGAGGTAGTCCTGGAGTTTGGGATGAAGATGAGCAAATGTGATCACTCAGTCTTTTACCGACAATCAGCAGTTGGCACTATCTTACTGGTTGTGTATGTCGATGACATTGTTATCACAGGAAGTGATTATGCGGGGATCTCTTCCCTCAAATCTTTCCTGCATACTAGGTTTCATACGAAAGACTTGGGTCAGTTGAAATACTTTTTGGGTATAGAGGTGAATAGAAACAAGAAGGGAATTTTGTTGTCTCAGAGAAAGTATATTCTTGATCTTCTTGCAGACACTGGAAAGTTAGCAGCTAAACCTTGCAGTACTCCAATGGTTCCCAATGTGTAGCTTATGAAAGATGACGGCGACCTCTTTGATGATCCCGAGAGATATAGGAGGTTAGTTGGGAAGTTAAACTACCTCAGTGTGACTCGTCCAGACATTGCTTTTGCAGTAAGTGTTGTCAGCCAGTTTATGTCCTCGCCTACAATCAAACATTGGGCAGCTTTGGAGCAGATTTTATGTTACTTGAAAGGAGCCCCTGGACTTGGGATATTGTATAGCAATCATGGTCATACTCGTGTTGAGTGTTTTGCAGATGCTGACTATGCCGGATCCAAAATTGACAGGAGATCGACTACAGGCTATTGTGTCTTTGTTGGAGGGAACCTAGTTTCATGGAGAAGTAAGAAGCAAAGTGTTGTATCTCGATCTAGTGCAGAATCTGAGTATAGAGCTATGTCACAGTCTACGTGTGAGATTATGTGGATACATCATCTTCTAACTGAAATTGGGTTGGAACATCATACACCAGCAAAACTTTGGTGTGATAATCAAGCTGCCTTGCATATTGCCTCAAATCCGGTGTATCATGAAAGAACTAAACATATTGAGGTTGATTGTCATTTTATTCGTGAGAAGATTCAGGAAAACTTGATTTCCACTGGCTACGTGAAGACAGGAGAGCAAGTAGCTGATTTACTCACTAAGGCATTGAATGGAACTCGAGTTGATTATCTTTGTAACAAGCTGGGCATGATCAATATATATGCTCCAGCTTGAGGGGGAGTGTTATAGAATGTATATAGACTTAAATCTAGTAATATACATAGCTATATTTAGGTAGCAGATTTATAGGAATCACTGCAGATTCATAGGAATCAATCTTAATTTCTTTCCTTAGTTAGCACCTAATGTATTGTATTTATTCACTGCTAAACTACTGCAATAAGACAAGAGATTTTCCATTAATTTACAGAAACAAGATAGAGAAGAACCATAAACACAATGCTACACAATTAGCCATATTGTTGAAAAATGAAATGGAAGTTGGTATATTTTCTTGAACATAAGTTATTTTACTTATATAGAGAAGTGAGAAGCCAAAGTATTCCCTTTATAACAACTTCTCAATCAGTTACCATATTTTATATATATTGAACTTACAACTTGCAAGTCAAAGAAAGCTTCTAATAATTCCCAACTCTGCTTCAATCTAAAAGGAACTGTCTTTGCCATTGCCTCATCTATCATGTCAAAGATGCTTTAGTTACACTTCCCCCCATCCCTAAGTATACGTCATACTTTTCCTTTTAGTCTGTCCCAAAAAAATATCATACTCTATTGTGGCATAATATACTCTATCCAAATTCTTCAAAAGCTATGCATGTTTGAGGATCCGATAAATTGTGGCAATAATTTTGGAAAGTTCAAGCAACATAAGTCATACTTCCTTATTTAGAAAAACTTTAACTTGAGATGATTTATAGTCATACAGATCATAAGATTCAAAGTTTTTTCTTTTTTTATTTAAATTATATGCTTAGTCAACACCGGTATATAAACCGAGACAGAGAGAGTAATAAGTTCTAAGTTATGCATCTTGATTGAAAAGAGGAGTTAAACATTTGTGTATGATTTGAATAATCAAAATAAAACTTCATCCTTCAACCATGGAACCAAAACTGTATTCCAAATTCTATAGATAAATAGCACCACCACCACCACCAATAACAACAACAACAACATATTCAGTGAAATCCCACCAAATAGGGTCTGGAGGGTATAAAGTGTACGCAGACCTTACCACTACCTTGGACTGTTTTCTAAAGTGGAATACCATATTATGAACAAAACTTAGTAGTCCACGTTCAGGGTGTCAAATGAACGGATTGGATTAAAATGGACTGATCTGATAAATGGACAGGTTAATAACTTGCACAAATTTACTTGAGCTAAAATGGATTTGGCTGAAATGAGCTAAAAGCTGGATTGGGTTAATGACCCTATTATCTGAGTCATGTTGTCCACTAGTTGTAGAAAATTGAAGGGATAATATATAAGAAATGTATATATTTATATACATACTATGTCAAGTTTTAGCATTTCTAGATAGATTCATATTAAAATATTATCAAATGAATTGGTGATTAAATCTTGTTTGTTATGGTGGGAATTAGTCTTTAACTCAGTGAAAAGAAATACATAATTTTACTTCACATTTATTCATTAATCTTTAGTATTTTCATAAGAAATTGTCTTACTACAGAGGATTGATTTTTATGGTAGTTGCAACAATAGAACTATTTACTACATATTTTGAACTTGCAAGTTAAAAGGAAGCCCTCAATAATTCCAACTTTGCTTCACTCTAAAAGGAACTTCCTTTACCATTGCCCCATCTATCATGTCAAAAAGTTGCTTTAGTTGTATTCCCTCTGTCTCATATTATGTGTTATACTTTTCTTTTTAGTCTGTCCCAAGAGAATGTCTAACTGTATGTTACTCGGATTCTTTAAGAAAGCATGGAGTGTCAGATACTCCAAAACCTATGCATTTTTGAGTATCAGACACGACTCGGGCAGCAGTTTTGGAAAGTTCAAGCAACATAACTCATAACCCTCAATCATGAAACCAAAGATAAAGGCAGGAGTGTATCCATCGTTCGTAAAGCCATAGCCACTAAAACTAACTTCCAAATTCTATAGATAAAAAGTATTAGTCATTCAAAGGTGCTCAACTGGTTTAAATATTGAAGGTGCTACTTTCAGATTGGATGCTCAATCAATCTCTATCTTTATATGTTATTAGTCATTTTCAATATGAATATATAATGTTTTTGAGCACTGGTTGCTTGAGCACCTAGTAGCCACATAGTAAGTCCTTCATTGGTCATCAAAGTTTAGGATATAGCTTTACAACTTGCTTGAGGGTTATCTAGTCATCTTATTTACTGTGATATACATCTTTTTTTAATCTGTATGAACAAAAGACAAATGTCTGAGATGTCTTGTTTGGATTATTATTTGCCTCATTGTCAATAATTCAATCTTATATGTTTTGAGTTCAAAATTAATCCAACTACTGTTACATTTGAAGAAAAATAATCATTTGAATGTAAGTCTTTAACTAAGTGGGAAAAAGAGGCATAATTTTACTTCACAATTATTCATTAAACAGAGTCTTAATCAGTTCTGTTCTCACAGAGGTTCCACTCTTATGGTAGTGGCAACAATAGGACTTTTTACTACATATTTACCACTAGTTTCAACCCAACTCAAAGAACCATAAACAAGATAATTATCTACTAACAATGGACCTTCTATCCTAAGCTTGTAGCTTTGTTTTTCATACTTCTCTTTGAAAACTAACTTGTCAGGTGCAACACTAACTGTATATTTACCCATTGGGGTCAATTTTGCTGTGTATGTTGACTGACCATCTCCAAGATTAGTCACTGTCCTGTTGAATTCTTGTATCCGTTTCGGATCAGACTTGCTGCTGTTGAAGTTGAAATAGCCAATGAAAGATGGATAGTTTAAGTCCAATGAAGGATTGGAACATGAATAAGAGGAGGATCTTGTGATGGATTTTATCTGTTTGGATGTGAAATCTAGACCACAGAGGAGATTTACGTAGTCTTCTGGTGTAGCATCGTAGATAAGTCCGGGGTCCAGTGCCTTATTTGGATTGATATGGCCAGCTCCCATGTCAAGGGGAGTAGCAGCATTGTTGTCTCTACCGATGTCTCGGATGGGTCCTTGTGTGTTGTCTAATGAATCGGCTGTGGTCATCATGGCTGAGCGGATGGCAGCAGGGCTCCATTTGGGGTGTACCCCTTTCAGAAGTGCTGCTACACCAGCAGCATGAGGACATGACATCGACGTACCAGATATAATATTGAAGTAACTGAATAGCTCTCGAGAGTTAATTTTAGCTACTGCTAATTTTTGAGGCCATGATGCTAATATCAAGGCGCCAGGAGCCATGAGGTCAGGTTTGAGAATAGAAGGGCAGCTTCCTGATGGTCCCCTTGAGCTGTAGCTAGCAACTTTTGGTGCTGGTTTAGCACCAAGATGAGTCACTTGAAATTCGAGTCTTGCTTTAGGCGAATGACTACTCTTGATGTACTTCAAAACTTTATCACCATCTTGAAAGTTCAAAAATATAACTGGAAATTCACTTTGGAGGTAGAATTCCAAGTCAGTAGTGTTTGTTATGAAGACACCACCCGAAACGTTTGAATTTCTTATATTGTACAATTGATCACTTATTGATCCATTCGCGTCATAGCAGACAGCGATTTTGTATGCATTTTTATTCAGCTCCTTATCATCTAGGCATGAGTTGAGGAAAACGATGGAGCTGTCGCTTGAACTTGAATTCCCGGGGTAGAGGGATAAACCTGTGACTGAAACTCCATTGCCTAGAGTTACTGACCCAAGAAATTCACGATCGACTGTGCCAGCAGCCATAGTGAGAACCCAAGGTGTTCCATTATGCAAACTCTCATTATCAGGCCCTTCATTTCCTGCTGAAGTGGAAACAAATATACCTTTCTCCATTGCAGCAAATGCAGCAATAGCTATCGGATCATCATATAGCTGACGACCATCTATGCCTAATGACAACGATATTACATCCACTCCATCCTCAATTGCCTGATCAATTGCAGCCAGAATATCAGATAACATAGAACCTTCATCCCACAAAGCCTTGTACATTGCCACATGAGCCTTTGGTGCCATCCCAGTAGCAGCACCAGGGGCATATCCAAAATAAGACGCAGACTCAACACGACTTCCTGCAGCTGTGGTAGACGTATGAGTTCCATGCCCCTCCGTATCACGAGCTGAATTCATCTCAATGGTAATATTCGGATTGCTAGCAATTAGTCCTTTGTTGAAGTAACGCGCACCAATGAGCTTCTTGTTACACAAAGAGGAATTAAACTGAGTTCCACTTTCACATTCACCTTTCCATCTTGATGGAACATCAGTCATCCCATTATCATTATAACTTTTACTCTCTGGCCACACCCCTGTATCAACCAAACCAATTATAACATCTCTGCCATAATCTGACTTTGGCCATGCACCAGAATTGGAATTCAGGCCAAGGAATTGTGACGTATGAGTCGTATCGATTTTAACTGTCATATCCTTAGTTGAAGAAAGATATCCTTGAGACTTCTTGATAACTTGTAGCTCAGAAGGAGTAAGACTTGCACTAAAACCATGAATAGCATTAGTGTAAGCATATACAAGGGAACCATGATATGAGCTATCTGATATAGAAGCAAGAGTAGACAAGTACCAACTATGATGACTAGAAAAAGCTTTTGGCATGGCTGACAAATCCATATGGATGATATAAGTTTCTGACTTAGACATAGTAAATGGAAATAAAATAGCAAGAAAACAGAAGCATAAGGCAATATAGTTAGCCATTTTTTTGAAGAAATGAAATAGAAGTTGGGATATATATTCTTGAACATAAGTTAGTTTACTTATATAGACTATTTTTAGAGGAATAAGACCCTCTCATCAAACATCTCAATCAGTTTCTATCATATATTGAAATTGCAACTTGCAAGTTATAAAGAAAGTTTGCAATAATTCCAAACTCTGCTTCACTCTAAAAGGAACTTTCTTTGCCATTCATATATCATGTCAAAATTGCTTTAGTTTTACTCCTTCCATTCTAAATTATATGTAGTACTTTTCTTTTTAGTCTGTCCTTGAATAGTATCAAAACTCTACATTGCTCGGAGTGAATCCGATACTCTAAAAAGGTATATATATATTTTTGAGAGAAGTATTGAAAACACCACTGAACTTGACACAAATTATTAGTTTTCTCCCCGAACCTTAAAAACACTCTTCTACTTGACTAACTAAACTTAGATACATCCTCAATCTGTCATATGACAAAGCAAGTGGTTTTAAACTCTTGTAGGACCATGGGGCTCCTAATAAAAAGCCGAGAGAAGTGTTGAAAACACCCTAAACTTTGCGAGAATTTAGGATTGTGTTTCACTCATATTGCAAGATCGAGGGTGTATTTAAGTTCAGTTAGTCAAGTAAAGGGGTGTTTTAAACTTTTAAGGATGTCAATAGTTTGGGGAAGAAACTAATAATTTGCGTCGAGTTTAGAGGTGTTTTCATCTCTTTATATTTATTGATGATCCGACACGGATGAGATGATTTATAACCACACAAACATTTAAAAGTCATTCTTTCTTTGTTAAACTACATATCCAGTTAAATATTGTCACATAAATTACGACGACAGAGTGATAAGTTTTAATTATGTAGCATATGATTGATCATAAGAGTTAACATTTGTGTAATGATTTGAATAATCATTATAAATTTATTTGCAACTCAATCATGGAGCCAAATATACATAAATGAGTATATCCTGTATCCATCATAGGTAAAACCATAGCCACTAAAACTGACTTCCAAATTTTCTATAGATAAAAAGTAGCACCCAAAGTATTATATTCAGTGGTCCATAAACTTAAGCTGACGATCTAGATGACAAAGGAGGTCCAATCGAAAAATATGTCATGATAGTTAAGCATTAAAAATATTTTTAAAATCTTGATGAAAGAAAATATTATTTAACTCTTCAAATAATAAACAGGACATATTATTGGAAACAGTTTGGAGTACTTAATTTAGCTTAGCCAAACTAGCTTTTGTCCTTTAGCCAATTTATTGGACACACATTTAACAAATTCTAATTCATCAACATAGGTTCTGGTCGGATATTTGTGATCTCTCCATCCATAACAAGAGATTTCATGTTCGATCCTAAGAATGAAAAAAATAATCTTGTTGAGAGAATCACTCTCAGAAACGGGCCTCTTACAATGCATGAATTTTAATTTTAATTATACTCCAATACGGATGTCAAACATTGTATAAAAAAACAAATAAAAACAAATGCCTATCATTTTCATGTTATATTGTTAGTTATTATTATGTTCACATGTAGAGAATGACATCAAGATTCTTGTAATGGACAAAAAATAATTATAGAATTATGGCATTAATTGACTTAATAAGACCATACAAACTAATATTTTTTTTTTATAAATAGAAAAATTATTGGAGACCACCCATATGTTTTTGATTTTTGATAAATATAATTCAGAGTGACTTTTTATTGGCCAAAAAAAAATTAGGTACAACCAGACTTTTATCTTTCAAAAAGTTTCCACTAGTAACATGAATTTCTGTAATTTAAGAAGACTTTTAAGTCAATTTGTTATAAAAGCAGTAACAATAAAAAGTTTTTCAACTTTTGGTAGTGATATTATTTTAGAAACTTCTTGGTGAAAAATTGGGTGTAACATAGTAAAAGGAATATTATTGGATTATGAGTCATTCAATTGTTATCATTATGGATAGAAGAAGAAAAATTGCAAAATGTTAGTCACATGTATTTTTAAAAATTGATGTATAACAAGACACCTCAAGTCAAATCATGTCCATACATGAAGAAAAACAAAGGAAAGTTTGGCATGAATATTTGATAACTAATCAGTAATGCAGCTCAATAAAATTGGAGGCCTGAATTCAATTTTAATGAAAGATATTTTTTTTCTGCTTAATATATTTTGAAAGAAAAAATAACACATAAATCTGTTATAAGTTTAAATTGGGTCTCATATCTTCTTTTAACTACATATTTCAGGTTCGAGCCTTAAGAATTAAAAAGATCTTGTTTGGGAGCACTTTTCTATTTAGTCTACTTTGTGTGTCTCAAAATTGAACTAATCAAACAATTCAATATAGATATCAAACATCAGCCTCCAAAATTTGGGTGCATAAATCCCTTGCTTTAGCGGCTTGACCCTCTAGACAGTCTCGGTAACAACAATAATATATTCAATGTAATCTTAAAAAGTAAGATTCGAAAAGGATAGTGTGTACACAGTCTTATCAGGGACGGATGCAGTTTAAATATAGCAAGTTTCATCTGAAATTAGTACTTTTAACGCAGGGTATAATTTTATGTTTGAAAAATTACAATAAATATTGGATATAAACTCATAACTTTAAGAATATGATGAGTTTGAAACTAAAAATCTATAAAACTGAATATTTTGTATGACAGAAAAATATTCTTTTAAAAGAGAAATTTTCACACAATATTATTATTATGAAATATCAATCTAATACTCAATATTTATAAAAAGGTTTGATTGTTATACACTTATCATCAATCTTTAATAAATAAAATAACTCGAGAAATACTTTTCATTTATCAATCAAACATCAAAAAAGCAATTTCCTAAAATTGACACAACATGTGAACCTCGTCCCATCATTAAAGCAAAGTGGGTAATAATGCCTTCTCTTTTTCAAGAAATATCGTCAATCTTTTTCATTAATTCTAATCGAGTTTCAAATTCAACTTTTATATATATATTTGGTGAATTTTTTAATAATAATAATGAACAAAATATATTGAATTTAATCCAAATGTATGTCAGCTTCTAGCTCCGCCCTTAATACTTTTTCAACCAAATTACCATTGATGAATATTGACACCTCTCTACCCTAATCAAAGTCATTTCATTCAACAATCATAACTAGTATTTTTGAAATTGCTAATTAAAAGATTCATAGAATTACCACAACTAATTTCCAATTAAGTTGTTGATTGAAAAACGCAAAACACAAATAAAGATGATGTTAACTCAATAAGATATTTGAAGATACAACTCCCTCTTGTTTGGAAAGGAGTGCAAATGTTACCACAGACGAAAAGCTCTAAGATCCATCGGGGCTTTAATGAAGAAATACACAAATAGAGAAAAAAAAACAAAATATGAAGTGTAGTACAGGACTAAACAAAGGAAAGAAAGATACAATAAAAGTGAAATATCAATTGTTTAGTGTCATCTAAAACATCTGCTAAGTGAGGCAAAACGCTCAACATGTTTTTGCACCTGCTTAGGCCGCTTTAAGTGCGCCTTTGACAACACTGGGGAATTTCAAGATAGAAGATAAAAAACCAAAGCAGAAAATGACAACAAAATAAGAACAACTCTCCATGTTGATTAGACAAACCCAGAGAAATATATTTCTAAAGCAAATGAAACTCAGCTTACATCTTCACTACAAACTATCTACATTATTTTTCATATGCAGAGAGTCAAAACAATCATTGATTTGTAGGGCCTTTAATGTAGTAAGTAAATGAATATTGCCCCTATTACCTTTTCCATAGAGACAACACTAAAAAACATAATAAGTGAGTGAGGGGTCCAAAATGCACAATGTGTGCCCAACTCTAGCTGTCAAACAGGATCTCTAGTCACAGCCAAGCAAAACACACCTACCTGTTTTCCTACTTTGTAGCATCCTGGTGACTATAGTAATCATTGGACACCCCCCCCCCCCCCACACCCACACACCCCTCTCCAGCATCAAAAAATATCCCAACACATGAGCCAAATCATTAAAGCAAACGCTCATGGTGTTTGAATAGGCACGGTGAATAAGAAAGAAAGGCCATCGGCACATATCAAAAGTATGTAATTGTATTGCATGTCATATGGTTACAAAAGCATAGTATTTATAGTCTTAAACATGTCCTCTGTGGTCTATGGTTACAAGAGCATGTCGTTAAGAGAAATGATGACAACAACATACCTAGTGAAATCCCACAAAGTGAGGTCTGGGGAGGGTGGAGAGTACGCAGTCCTTACCACTACCTCTCTGAGGTAGAGGGGCTATTTCCAAATGACCCTCAGCTCAAGCAAATCAAAGTAGTTACAACTATATGCAAGGAATTGTAACAACAAGGTGCGATCACCTAAACACGGTAAACCACAGATGAATACCAAAAGACTAAGACTACATGAATAGGCTAATACTACAACCGACACGGTGAAGAGTAAAATGAAAAGTTAAAATTAAGAGAGATTCAAGTATACAAATGTGTCGTGCTTTTCAAGGATAGACTAAAAAGGAAAGAGTAACATGTAAAATAGAATAGATGGTGTATTCACTCTCTTGAACATGGTAAAATCCATATCCATACAAGGCAAAACATAAGGTACATCTTACTGCTACTTTCTCCTTATACCAAAATCAATTCCATCATTTCTTCACATGAAGACATAACTGATCCAAGGGATTGAAAGGAGATTGCTACATAGGTTTAAGGAAATACAATTTGATAATTTCTTTTCATTTGGAAAGTGCATCCAACTAGAAGAGTGAAATGGTAATTTAATTATATACTACTAAAGAGAGCTATGCTCTTCACAAAATTGAAAGCAATTGCATATAACAACAACAACAAGAGCTACTCTACAAAACCTTAAGAGAGTGCTGAATTTGCACCAGTGAATTTTATGTACATTCGCCAGCTTCAAAATGAATGGTAGAGGAAATGAAGGGGTTTGAATTTGACCTTCTAGCCCACTTGGCCAGGCTACTCCTCATCATTAATTTCTTTCTTCGGCAACAAAGATCGGTTGGTTTCAACAGTACTTTCAAGTCCACTGCTATCACCTGTATCAATTATGCGCTTATCCATTACCTTCTCTTTCATTTCATCATGATGTGAACGTTCATTTTCTCTTACAGTTCTTCGCTCCTGTATGAATCACACGGTTAAGCAATGTATTGTCATATAAGGATTGACAGAAAATGTTATAGGTGTTCAATTACATGACACGGCTTCCTGGCAATAGTTCCAACTAGTGTTGGTTCATATTACTAAACTCAATATCAGATCATTGATCAGGATTCTAAAATTAGTTTGTAAAACAATCAATTTGATTTCTACTATAAAATGAGAGGGAGATTCATTCAAGTTTCAGTATCCAAATGACCAATTACTCAATATATGGTGTAACAAGCATCATCCAGTAGAGGAGAGATGGGGCATGTATTGAATGCTCATTCCGAGAAAGCAGATACATGAACCTTCATTATATCACATATAACTAAACACTCTAAAGCAACCACAATTGCACCATAGTTTAGTGCTTATTAAACTCAATTCTCATTCCATTTCCCAGAGGATAATGTTTCAGAGGTTGCTTCACTAGATAAACAAGAGAAGAAGTTGAGTTCTTTTATAAGACGGAGGTTTCCATACATCAAGTAATTAAAGATACCAGGAACCAAAATGCATGCTAAGCCATCATGACTAGTAAAATATGATAGTTAAGAGCATGCCATTCTAAATAGGAAAAGCTCAAACTTACATCACGGAAGGGAAAATCATCAACCTCAAGCATGTGTATAACATGCCCCATCTTTGGCCTCTTCTGAGCATTGGGGTCTACACAGCGCAATGCTACCAAAAGGGCACGTTTCAATGCTCTTGAAGAAGGCTTCTCCCGCATCTTGGGATCCAAAACACCCTCGGAATTACGGTTAGAAACCATTGTCTTAAGCCAATCAACCAGATTGACCTGAGAGTTAGATCCACTGCAAAAGTTAGAACTAAACAAGACGCAATATTCAAGATGCTACTTAAAACAAGAAGGTTTAGGTAATTGGAACAAACCTCTCCAGGAGCACGGCTATAATCCACAGGATTCCTTCCAGAAATAATCTCCATAAGAAGAATTCCAAAACTATAAACATCACTTCTATCATTCAACATGCCAGTGCTAGCATATTCTGGAGCAACATAGCTGATAAGAGAAACAAGAAGTTTGGCAATTCAGTTTACATGGTTGCTTCAACATTAGAAGCAACAGAAAATTCTAGTGGATTTGAGACATCTAGCACTAACCCAAACGTTCCCATAACCCGAGTAGTTATATAGCTCCTCTCTGAGCCCAAAAGCTTAGCTAAACCAAAGTCAGATACTTTCGAATTCCACTGCTTATCAATCAAAATATTGCTCGACTTGATGTCACGGTGAACAACTTTGGGTTCGAGGCCCTCATGCAGATAGGTCAACCTGCATTCATTGTCAAGTTTTAGTTTTCCATTTAACACAATCTAGATAACAATGACTGCCCAAAATAAAAATAAAAATAAAAATTAGAAGTTAATACATCCCAAAAAAACAGAGTTTATACCCTTTTGCTGTTCCAAGGATAATGTTCATCCGAATTTCCCATGTAAGAGGACTGTATGGCCCTACATCTCCATGGAGCCACTGCTCTAAATTCCCATTGTCCACATACTCATACACAAGCATCCTGAAAACAGCATTGAAATTATCTTGAGTAATCCCAACACTAAAATCAGCATAATTATAGGTCTTAACAATCTTAACAGACTACAAGTACACAAATGTAACAGCAATCGATCAAATCAAACTGCAGACCACTGACACGAAAATACCTGTGAGCTCCCTCAGCACAGTAACCAAGTAGCCTTACTAAATTCTTGTGCCGTACTCGACCAATTGCTTCCACTTCAACCTTAAATTCCCTCTCTGCCTGTCCCCTGAAAAGAATGTCACATGAAAAAAATTAAAGAACAAAAAGGGGCGTGTTTCTCATCAAATAAACCTATAAGGCTATAACTACCCACCAAACTCCAGCTTGCATTCAACTAATTACGGACAAAAATCTAGAGGGCAGATCTAGCCCTTCACAGCTAGTTCAACCAAACCCAATGCTTTCAGCTCAGACCAATGACTATGTACATTTGCAACAACAGCATACCCAATGTAATCCCAAAAGTGGGGTCTGGAGAGGTTCTTTCCGATAGAAACTCCACTCACAAGAAATGTTTCCAAAACAGAATCGCAAGAATAACAAGACAATAAAATAGCAAGATACAAAGCAAATGAGACAACATGTAGCAATACACAATGCAAACTTCGTGAAGTAGTAAGGCTGTTTCTGGTAGACCATGTACATTTACAGAGTTTTAAAAATGTATACATACACAATAAACAGTAGTCACTCAGAACTTACTACATCTAAAGTTCAATTGGATGCATAACTATGGAACAACACACACAACATGAATATAATGGCATGCAGACATTCATGCTAAAAACATGTTATATACCTAAACAACACAACACGTTAGCATCTATATATAAGCAATTGAACTATGCATACACAATAAGCACAAAGAACAGAACTTTAATCAGTAGCACAAATCAAACAATTTTAAATGCCGCACCTGTTGTTAAGCAAATTCTTAACAGCAACATAACTATTATCTTCCATAACTCCGCGGTAAACAATGCCATAGCCACCCTCACCAATAACATTCTCATGAGCAAAAAAATTAGTAGCAATTTCAAGCTCCCTCAGAGTATACCAATGACCCCACCCTAAATGTGAAACCTCAGGTGCAGTAATTCCACCTTGTTCACCCGAACGCACCTCCCCACTACCATGACCCGACCCACCACCCGATCCGACCCGATCAGGCTTAACCATATGTTCCTTCCCCATCTCAATTTGAATTCTTTGATACCCACCTGAGTTCTGGGTCGTTTCTTTTTCAGGTTCCGGTAGCGGGTCTGCTACCGGAACCGAATTGGGGTTTTCCGGTAGAGTCCGAGATGGGTCAATTCGGATCTCTTTGATCTCCGTAGAGATGTTTTTTATTTGGGGGTTGCTGGAATTCCGCTTAGCAGTGTACCAAAGTGAGATTAAGAAGAGAACAAGAACAATTGCTGCTCCAACGCAAATTCCAACAACGACCCACAAGTGTAAACCAAAAATTGATGTTTTCTTGGACATCTCATCATTCAAAAATGCTGACATTTTTTTTTTACTTAAACAATATGGGGTTAGCTGAAAATGGAAGACATGAAAAAAAAAAAAAAAACAAAGACGTGTTTTCTGTTTGAAGATAAAGGAAAGTACACTACAATAAAGCTTATTAATGGGTGAATATGGTGAGATGAGATGATAGCTAGTGTTACAGAGTACAGACAGCTGCCTGTAGAGCAGCAGAAGATGGAGCTTAGTGATATTTTGGACCAAAACAGGGCAAGTGAGTGGTTAAGGGTTGGGGGGTGGGGGAGGAGAAGCAGCTGTAATGATGGGACTGCTGAAAAGGAAGAAATTGTTTAAGCGTGCCAAACGAATGGTATTATAGTCAAATTTGAAGAAACGATATCTATCATTTTTTTATTTTCGTTGTGTTCGGATCATCTTATACTCGATAAGAGGAAGTTATTCTGATGGTAAGTGTTTTTTACTTTTAATTTGAAGGTCGTGAGTTTGAGTTATCAAGATAGCAACATGATAAACATTCTTTATTTTCAATTTGAAAGTCGTGAGTTTGAGTCATCGAAGAAGCAAGATAAGTAAGTATTCTTCAATTTCAATCTGAAGATCGTGAGTTTAAGTCACTAAAGAAGCAAGATAGTAAGCATTCTTCAATTTCAATCTGGAGATCGTAAGTTTGAGTCACCAAGGAAGGAAGATGGTAAGCATTCTTCAATTTCAATTAGAAGATCGTAAGTTTGAGTTATCAAGGGAGGAAGATGGTAAGTATTCTTTAATTCCAATTTGAAGGTTCTGAGTTTGAGTCACCGAGCAAGATGAAAAGCATTCTTCAATTCCAATATGAAGATCGTGAGTTTGAATCATCAAGAGAACAAAAAGGATGGACTCATAAGGAACGATAAATATTGTTAAATAAAGAAGATTATTTTATACTCATCTCAATTAATTTTATGAGAGGTGTGTTATCGGTCAAACCTATTTTTTTTTGAGTAACTTTATTTATTAAAATTCTAGCTAATAAGAAAAAACTATCTTGAAAAAACTATCTTGTAATTTACTTTTATTAAATTTTAACTTAACATGCTTTATTGACCTGAGAAAATAATGCTAAAAGATTATTTTATTTATGAATTTTTAAGTGTTACCTTATACTCTCTTTGGTCCAAAATAATGGTTTTTTTTGTTTGGATGCATCTTTTAAGAAACTATTTATTTCTAGTGTTATTGTTAACTTACTCCTAATTAAAGAAAAACTAATTAATAATTCTTGATGATGTATATAGGGGTAACACTAGATGAATTAAGATTAATTTCTCTTTTTAATTTTAAAATATAATTTATTTTGAAATAGAGGAAGTATGTACTTAATTGTAAAAAAAAGGGTTATACAATCAAAGTAATATTTATAATCAACTATAAATTCAAGTCACCCATCAAATTTAAACGAATTAAAAAACAATCGAAATAATAATTTGCTTAGCATTGTTTGGTGCTTTAATTGAATTAAATATGCTCCGTCAAATATTATGATAAATATCTCTTATTTTTAATTAAAAATCTTTAATTCATAAGAATTGAGTTATCTTTGATAGAAGACATTGTACTTGACACCGAAAGAATTGAGTTATCTTTAATTCAAATCTAATTGATGTTTTAATGTGGACTTTGGACATCGAATGAAAAAAGTAATTAGACAACAAGTCAAACTCAAATTCGTTAAAATCAAAGCTAAGATATAAGTCAATGTACGTATTAAATAGATGTACTTCAAAATGATTTAATTAACATATAGTAATTTGATCAGTCTAATTTAAAATTATAAACTTAGCAAATTGAACATGTTACACTTTTATGAATCAAAAAGGAAACTTCTATTGATTCTTAATTACCTTGAATATTTAAATTATACCTTATATTGATCTATTGATGGATCTAAATACTTCATCTATAGATTTAAATTGAAGTGTTGCAGAATATTATAGGATTAGATCCCCACTAATTAGCCATTAGCTCATTAATAAATCATTCATTTAAATTCTAATTGATTGCTTATAAACAAATAACAGATACGTTAAATATTGTGATATAATCTTTACAATTAGATGGTGGAAATCAAAGTATCTTTCGTCTTTTTTAAAACTCTTATCAATCTACAATACTAATTATAATTATTGCAAATTCGTTTTCGTACTAATATTCATTTTTACATATGAGTACTATTTATTTTTTCGAGAGTTAAATTACATGGATTTTGATTAACATTTTGAGATATCTATATATTTTATCATATTAATATAAGAAGAAATGACTATTTCTGTATTTTGTATAATTTTTAAATATTTTTATAATATTAAATTAAATTAATTCAACTTAGCTTCAAAACTATTCAAATTAATCCTAAAAAATAAAACGTGACAAATAAAAGTGAACGAATGGAGTATCAGAAGGTATGCCTGCTTTTTAACTTTATCTTTGTCCTATTTCATTGCTCTTTGGCTCATTTGCTTTATTATTTGATTACAATTTGCTGGTTAAAGAATTCTTTTGAAGATGTCAGATTTTGTTTGGCTCCATTTTTTATGATTGATAGTGATGCATCCTTATTTTCTTTCACTTTCTCTTTATCTATTTAATTAAATTATAAATGTAGCTCTTTTACTTTTCTTTTATGAGAAATGGGAAATTAAAGATTGAAGAATTTTGTTGATATAGTGATCTAATTAATTTTCTTTTCTTTCGAATCGAGTATTTATTGGAAATCTATATGTCTTTAGGTTAGTGGTTCGTTAGTACGATCAAGATAAATAAGAAAAGATTTGCTTTTTTATTTTTGATTATAGCTTAAAATCATCTTTCGTTATACTTTAAATTAGTAGTTCATTACGATCAAGACAAATACAAAAAGATTTGCTAGTGATTGATAAGGATATAAATTCAAATAACAATAGAAGATTAAAAAAAACAGTTTGATATACTAAGCTTTTGTTAAACATGTATTTTAGGAAGAATCAACCTACAACGGTACGTTAATTATACCGTTATACATATATCCCATATTTCTATTTATTTTCACAATTCGAATTCGTGACAAGTGTTTTGGTAGTATATAACAAAAAAAACATTTGTGTACCGACGAGTGGTTGAGATTTTCGTCAGCAATTAAAATAGAGAAATCCATCCACCTTCTTTTTTGTAAATCTTATATTATATAGTTGGCTGAGCTCGGTGCACGGATTTATATCGATAGAATATGGGGTGTAATAAAATTGATAAATCGTATTAAATCGAAAAAAATATGATTGGTGATTTGGTATTAAGAAAAAAAAACCCAATTATAATCAATTTGATTTGATTTTAACTAAACAAAAAAGTATCTTTGTTTATACTTCGTACTGGTGTTGTAATGCGTGATTCGAATTTAATCGGAGTCCAACACGAGCTTCGAACACCGCGTGGGAAGTAAAAAAGATATTTTTAAAAATCTTATTTTTTTAAGTAATAGACATTATAAAATTATAGGCTAAGAAACTAGTCATTTAAATGAAAGATATTTTTTGTAACTTTTGAAAGACTCATCACGGAAAATAAAATCTCTTGACCTCTTACAAAATAAATAGAACAAAATAATTTTTTAAATTTTACACGTGTAAAAAAAAAGATCTCTTCTATGTAAAAATGAAAAATCTCTTTGTAAAAAGGACACAACATGAAAAAATAATAATCATATTTTTAAACAAAGAAAGTATAGCCAAGTTCTTTATGTAATATTTTATATTTGTTATATCCTCCTAACTCACCCAACACCCCCAACCCCACTCCCTACCCCATTCTATGTAGTGTTTTACTAAATTACATATAAATGCTCACGAGATAACATTTTTTTCTTACTTATTGAGCACTAAAAAATAAATAAAACAACTTATTTTTCAAGTATACATTTTCTACCGAAATCATTCTCCTTCATACCAAACTTAATCCTTAATATCTCACATATCACATCAAACTTGATGCTATTTTATCCCACCTTTCAGGTGAGGTAGGATAAGCAAGTCCGCAGGATTATAATCCCAAGATAACTTAGTCATCGAACCAAATGAGAGTAATAACTACATCTCAATCCAAAACTAGCTGGAAACAGCTATAAGAATCCTCAGACCTGGCAAAATTTTCAAGGCATGCATAGGGATAACCAAGCATTTTGTTCAAAAAAGTAAAGCAATGACAATGAACCAAATAAATATTCCAAAAGATGTTTCAATTAATTGTAAAAGCAAATGTAAAATTCCAGAAAACCATAATGTAAATTTTGTTCTAAATAAATGTCTAATGCAGCTAGAGCTAATTTCATCTCTAGAACAAACTCCTTCCAATTCAAATATTTTCAAAGAATATGGTTCTTTCTCATGTAGTAAGCCCCGTCGTCTTGCATACCGGGCATAAATTCTTCTGCATGAGCCATTGCTTAATGCAGTCTGTATGGAAATCATGTCCACACTCTAGTGTTCCAAGACCATCTCCGTTGTTATATTCCTCCTGCAAATGATCGAATACACGTTAGAACTCTACTTTACGAGGTTCAATGATAGAGTTAATAGTAGAGAAGGTCAAATTGAGTACCCGGCATATGCAGCATGGTTCTGCTTCCTCGGGTTGTTCTATTTTTATGCTAATAAAGTTGCGCTGCTTCAAACGACTAGAAATAGTTTCCTCACTTAGCCCGGTGCAAACATCCCCAATGCGCTCTCCGAGTGCCAATAACTCCTGGAAACACATCACATAGGCAGAGTTTTAGCACATCATTTCCCCATAGGATGTAGTGTGATTCTGTTTTGACCACTAACCTCGTATGACATATTATCAACATCAAGACGCATATCCCTGTGGCGATCTCGAATATCCGGCATCCCCAAGAAGACCGACTGATCAAGGATCATAACATCCTGGAATATGAGGAAGAGATATTATGATAGCTAAGTCTATCGGTTCAACTTTTTGCTAAGACAAGAAAAGAACAGATTTAAAACATCTTCATGTCGTATCATTTTAACATGCCTCTAACTTCCATTGTTAACAACAACATACCCAATATACTCCCACAAGTGAGGTCTGGGAAGGGTAGAGCGTACGCAGACCTTACCACTACCTCATACAGGAAGAGAGATCGTTTACAAAAGACCCTCGGCAATAACGAAAAGGGGAATAGGTACAAAGTCCAAAAGTGTGCCCGCCCATCTCTTTCTACCTGATGATTATCAAAAAAGAAATTTGCCCCAAAACAAATACATTCAAGTCCAGGACCCAGATGGGTGGAGGTAAAATGAATTGATGCGGCTTGTTCCCTTTAAAGACGTACTAGACATTCATGCAGAGAAAGAGCTAATAAGATTTCAGTTACTGCACATGCTTTCTAGTTTCTAGAATAGCCATGTACTTCATTCATGCTTTTGTTTAAAGAAATTTCTTCAACTGTAGCCCCTCTACCACATATCACGTGGTTCAGCTTAACTATTCTTTTCACAAAGAGAAAAGAAACAGAATTGTGTTTGACTTACCTTATATGAAGTAGTCAGCCAAAAGTAAAAGGTCCGAAGGCCAGAACTTTCGTGTTATATTACATTATTACTGTCACTGCTATATACCAGGTCATAAAAGATTACTGAAAAAGATTTTATCTCTAATCGAGCATATAACACAAAGACATGCAAAATCGGGACATATAAGCCATCATTCAACTGAAAGGACATTAAGACTCTGACCTCAAAATATTTTAATTTTTCTGATAAGGCAATAGTAAGAATCTTACCTCAACACTTAGCCCTTCCCCCCTGCGCATAAGATCTAACACATGGCGAATCTGTTCAATAAAAAGAATATTAGTTGGTCGGTAATTTTTAAATAGAAGGCTTCAACAATGCAAACTAAATCGCATCACAAAAGCCTTCAGTGAAGCCAAAATTTTGTTAAAACATTTGTGGCACCTATAAATTAGATGCATATCCTCCCTAATTTGGATTGATTGATCAAATTAGGACAGGTATGCATGTATAACAGTTGGCAGGCCACCAGTTTTATCCCTGATGAAACCCACTGCTTAATTTAATTACTAAAGAAAATCTAATGGCATTGGGATGACTGGATATAACACCTGGCCCACACAAAAATTTATGCTGAATGAGCCAAGGAGGTGATAACTACAACATGATCAGTGAACTGAATATACCTCAGTGACTAGCCTACTTCTTCCTTCCCGTGCAGCAGCCAAAGACCTCGAGGAATTGGAGAGTCCTATAGCATCATCAGGATGTCGCTCCACTGAACTCGATGTACGATGCTCATGGTTTCCAGGAAGTGCCATCTCCTGTGAGATAGGAGAACTCAAACGTAGTGGACGACTATTACCATTAACACCTCCAGATCCAGTGCTAGCTGGAGACAACATAGATCTACGAACTAATTCTGACAGCCTCCGGTGATATTGAGGAGATCTGTGGAGAACTCTATTAGGAGAAGAAGCGTGGACCCCTGAACTGGATGCGACATTTCCAGCAACAGAAACATTTCTTCCAGCTAAATTCAAGCTGGCAGGATTTTGGTTCAAGTTTCTCCCATTAGTTGAAGGTATGAACATAGGATGTTGTGAGATGTTTCTTGACACACTTCTTGAGTTAGGCTCTTCAAATGTTGCTGAATTTCTCTCTCGAGCAGAACTTGATGAACTGCCAGTTCTGGAACTTGATGCTGAACTCCACCTAGTCTGTGCACCTCGATGCAGAGAAGAAACATGCATTACAACAGGCTGCCTTTGAGTATTTCCACTGTCTGCAGCAGGCACAGACCTCAAATCCAAAGGGATATTAGGAAGTAGCTCTGGTAATTGCTGTTCAGATGACCGATTAACATTTCCAACATTATCCACATCAGGAAAGATATTACTGGGAAGATAATCTTGCTGAAGTGAGCCATCAAACCTCACCCTGAAATTTCTATGAGAACTTTCTGCACTTCTTGAAGCCGGAGTACCAACAGGAGTTACCGCAGCGGCTCCTCCCATGGTAAGCCCAAGTCTTGGGATCACATGCTCTGACATATTGATGCTTCTGACACTTTCTGTTGGAGCAGAGATATTTGCACCTGTACTCATACTATGTGATGCAGGTCCAGAATGCCATATGCTATTTTCAGCAAGAGGAATATAATCAGAACTTCCACTTCCTGAAGATTGTGCTAGATATCCTTCAAGTGTTTTTCTCTTACAAAAGCGCCTAGAATCCGGTGAACTTTCTGGCCTGCCATCACCACTATCATCCGTCGAACACCCATTACCTAAATAAGTACAAGCAGATGACATTCGCTCTTTTCCTGGTCTAACAGAATTGTATGGAGTACACTCCATCACTTGACAGCCATCGTCATCGTTGTCACTGCACCCCTCAAATGCTGGATTCCTGTTGATTTCATGAGGAATGGTGCTAGAACTAGAACCTTGAGAAAAAAAATCATTCAATGACATAATGTTAGAAGACCCACATTGCTGTTCGTTACAGATCAGTGAAGGTCCATGATATGTAGTCATTGCGGATGACCATCCATGATCTGCTTTCTGTTCACTCTGACTAGCACAATTCGGTGCAATAGAGGAGCTGGATTCTCCTAAACTCCCCCTGGTTACATTCTGTCTCTCTTGGCTCATAGGATTGAAGAATGGACTATTAGTCGCATTAGAAGAAACCATATAATCTGGCAGGTGATTCTGTGCAGAATTTTGCAAATTATTCCAACATATCTGCTGATCTACACCACCTTCACTAGGCGTCGAACCATGATTAAAGCCTAAAGTTTCTTGGAGGGAACCAACGGTATTCTGTTTCCCCTGCATTAGGGCTATAGTATACCAAGCTTACAATCTCAAAAAGGGTTTGAGATAGTATTGTAGTGTGAGAAGATTCACACACTTTTTCCTTAGCAAACCTGGAAAATGTAAGGTTAAACCATAGTCAAATTCAGGAAGCTAACCTACGAGAGCAGTAGAATATAACTATTATCAACATATTATGATCTATGATGTAAGAAATGCAGCTCCAATGCCAACACAAGAAAGATTGGTGGAAAATATCACTTCATTCCACTAAAGCAAATATTTTCATACCAACTGTTGGCTGATAAGCATGCATATTAGCATGCCTTCACAACCAAATTCAGATACAATTACATCTAGTCGATGCATACGCATCATGCTCTCAAAGGCATTCTCATTCTCTTCTCAGAAACAAAATTTACCCAAAAGAAGGCAGATAAAGACACCTCTATGTCAACCAATAAATTGTAACAAAAACATGAAGCCCCAGCATTGGTGTACATGTTTATCCGGCATCATAGAAGATTTTACATTGAATCAAACATCAGCAAGCCAAAAAATGATTGAACCTTTAAATCAGAAAACTATCAAAATTTTCAAGAAAACTCCCCACTGAAAACCCCATCTCAGACAAAAACAAATTCACAGATAACACCAGAACAAAAAACCTTGCAGATAAAGGGGGAAAGCCCAATTAACAGTAGTAAAAACATGAATCCCTAATCCCTAGCATTGGTGTACATGTTTATCCAGTATCAAAGAACTTTGTGCATGGAATCAAACATCAGCAAACCAAAAAAGATTGAACCTTTACACCAGAAACCCATCAAAAGTCTCAAGAAAACTCCCCATTAAAAACCCCATCTCAGACAAAGACAAATTTACAGATAACACCAGAGCTTAAAAGCTTGCAGATAAAGGGGGAAAAGCCCAATAAACAGTAACAAAAACATGAATCCCCAGCATTGGTGTATATGTTTGTCCAGCACCAAATAACTTTTTACATTGAAATAAACATATCAGTAAACCATTAAAGATTGAACCTTTGTATCAAGAACCCATCAAAATTCTCAAGAAAGCTCCCCATTAAAAACCCCATCTCAGACAAAAACAATTCACCAGAACTAAAAAGCTTGCAGATAAATGGGGAAAATCCCAGCAAACAGCATTGTACATGTTTATCCAACATCAAAGAACTCTTTACATTGAATCAAACATCAGCAAACCAAAAAAGATTGAACCTTTACATCAGAAACTCATCAAAAATCTCAAGAAAACTCCCCATCAAAAACCCCATCTCAGACAAAAACAAAAATTCACAGATAACATCAGAACTAAAAAGCTTGCAGACAAAATGGGAAAAACCCAATAAACAGTAACAAAAAAACAAGAATCCCCAGCATTGGTGTAAAAATAGTCCAAAAAATTCATAGAAAATCAAAATCTAAGAATTTACCAGTGAAACAGCAACCAGAAGAAACATCAAATCTATCTAACCAACCTGAAATATCAAAAAAAAAATGTCAGACAAAAATCTTGAAAAAATGATCAAAGATTTTGAGCTGTTTGTATAGCTGTTTAGATTGAAATTTCACATGTTTTAAACAGAGAAAAACATACAGAACTCACTGCTTAACAGAAGAGAGAGAGAGAGATAGGGGATTTGGAGAGATGGGGTGGAGAAAGAGGAAATGAAAGAATACATACACACACAGAGGGAGAGGAGAGAGAGAAGAGGAAACACCAAGCAATCTTGAATTTATTTATGTAAAAAACAACTCTTCTTGTCCACAAGGCAACTAATAAGGCAAAATAAGAAGTTCCATAAGAGAATTATTCGTTTGTCCTAAAAAGAATGGCTAAGTTCGGGCTATAGATTTTGAAATTAAAATTTAAAATTTAAATTTTTAGAATTTAAAAGTTATGTTTGACTATGTATTTTAGTGGAAGTTTTTCGGAAATAACTTTTTTATTTTTTATGAGGTATTCTCTCTGGATTTCATTTGTGAGATTTCATTAAATATGTTATTATTGATGTTTGAATATGTATTTTATTGAATTTGTAACATTTTATACCCTCAATATATGCATCATCTTTTGATTTGCACACTCTAACCTCTTATTATTTACTAATTTGTCCCTTAATCTATTGATCTTTTTGCAAGAATAGGGTGCAAATCGAAAATTGGTGCATATATTGGGGGTGTAAAATACTAAGAATTTCATTTTATTAAAAAGAATTTTATAAAAAGAATTTTAAGTTTTGAAAATGAAAATCTTAATTAAAAAATTGAAAAAAAAAAAAGTGAAACACAAATTTTCAAAATCTAATTCATAATGTTGGTCAAACACTAGCAAAGTTTGAAATTTAAAATTTAAAATTTCCAAAAAAGTAAGGTGTATACTACTATTATGTTGGAATACATTATACATGTAATTAAAGAAATGGAAAAAAATAAATCAGCATCTTATGAATTGTTATACATTTATTGATTTGGTGAAAATATTTTTTATTAATTACCTTATATAATAAATTTGTATATTTAGTCAAATATTGTGTATTTATTGTATTAGTAAAAATAAATAATATTTATTGAAAAAATACATTATTTATATTAGTAATAAATAAAATTAAACATAAATTAGCTTTAAATTTTTTGTGTACTAACTTTTCAAAAGTAGATGAGATTTCTTTTTCTTTATTTATTTTTCATGGTAAAAAGTACTTGTTGACTAGTAATTTATTTATTTTTTCGTACCAAAGTGATGAAATGGAGAAGAGTAAATGAATTTTGTAAATTAGGTAAAGGAAAGTGAAAGTAAAAAACATTATAATAAGTATACAATAAATAAAGATGAGTAGGTTGTCACTGCAGTTGCAGCTGCAGCTGCTTGCTGGCTAATTGGTTTTCCATCGATATTAGATATTTGTATTAGAGTCTGATGAAATTTAAATTTGTATTAAAAATTTATTTTGAAGAATAAAACATTCTCTAATAAAAAATGACATGATATCTATAATCTGTATTGACCCTAAAATTTATGATTATATATATTAAAAAATATATATATTTATCACTCCATTACGATCTTTCGTATACCTCTAAAGTGAAATTTGCCTAATTTGCGCCGAATGAAAACAGTACTTTGCAATAACAAAAAAAAAGTTTATATCTTTATGTCTCTTTTCATGACATTTGTTCATAATGAAAACAAACACACTTCTATTTTTATTTTATTTATATATATATATATATATAAAGACAAAATAAATACTTGACACTATTTTGTATTATTATTATTTTGTAAAGACACTATTTTGTACTCACTTATTTTAAACAGTCCGATTGTGTTTGTTTTGAATTGATTAGGCTTATGCAATGTTGATGTCAATGAAGAATATTTAAATGTCACTTATGGGATTACACCGTGTAGGTTACTGTCATTTTAAAAATAATTCTACTTCTATTTAGATTTATTTTTCTTCATATCATCTGACATTTTATTTGAAATAGTTGAACTATTGATTTATTTTGTATTAATAATATTTGCCTAAAGGTAGAAGAATACCTCATTAGTTAGAACTTATGATAAATCATTCCACTAAATTATAGAAATGTTATAACATATTTAAGATCACAATCAAAACTCTTCTTTTTTATTTCTTTTTAAATTTTACATAATCAAATTATCTCATATAAATTAAAATAAGTGCTTATTTTTCTGGCTAATCCGATGATGTGTTCGCCTATTTAAAAAAAAAACAAATTTCATACTTTCAAATCGATATATATATATAAGAGAGAGAGAGAGAATTTCACAACTCATATATTATCTCAAAAATTTGATTAAATTCAAAGTACAATAAAAAAAATTAGTTGTCACATTGTCACTCTCCTTCCTTCACGCCAACTATTGTACTTACCTATAGTTACATTTCCTATTATAAATATCTTTATTACTATAATTATATTACTTTTTTTTCGTTACATTTACTTATTCAGCTTTGAACGCTTTTTAAGAAATAATAATTGATATAAGAATTTTATTATAATATGTATTACTAGTAATATTTAATATTAGGTTTTTAAAAATAATTTACACAATAAGTAATTAATGATTAAAAAAATAAGGATTTTTTTTATTGATATGTTAGAAATATACAAATAAAAACCAAAATTCTTTTTTTTTTTTTACAATAATTAACTAGTAAAAATAAACGACATCATATCACTTTGACTATTTTCATGTTATTTTAGTAACTTCTGATAGAGCAGAAGTGAGGGGTCAGTTCACATTTATATTTTTATAATATTAAAATAAAATAATTTATACACATCACCCAATATTTTATGGTAAACGTATTTATCATATTTTGGAAACTTGTGCTTCATGCTCATTATCCACTTTTAAAAAAATAGGCAACCTCTCCGTCAACATCTTTTTCTACCTTTTCAAATTGGATTTATTCAATTATTTTGTTCCAAATATTTTTTCCACAATTTTTTTTGGCATTTGTGGGCTTTGTGATAATGGAAAATAAAGATAAAGAAGATAGAAAATGGAGGGTCTTTTTTTCCCTGAGGGTTTTTCGAAAACGAACTCTCTACCTTGCGAAGATAGTAGTAAGATCTGCGAACACTCTATTCCTCTCAGATTTCACTTTGTTAAATTTTATTGAATTTTTATTATTGTACTAGTCTAATCAATGGTGAAGCCACAATTCGTGTCATCTAAAACTACTATTGTATAAAATTTATGTATGCGTATACAATATATCAATAATCATACAAAATATACATCAATTTGGAATATGATTCATACCTTTGCAACCTCATATGCACAAACTAAAAAATAAATTGTGTTCTACATATGATAATAGAGTGGCTTTCAAACAATACAACACCTAATATATTTTGACGATCCAATACGATTTATAAACGATCCAACGGAACATCTAAGTTGGCATGCAAAAGTATTAAGTGGTCCAACATCCTTTTAATTGTTGTCTGAGCCTTTAGACATTTGCTTTTACTACTCATTTGCATGCCTATTTTATTCTTCTTTTTTTCTTAAAGAAAATAAATAGAATAGAATACAGTATGTAGAAAGAGGACAGGAACATTCAATCATATAGTAAAAAAAAGAAAAAAGGAAAGCATCAAAGATATCATGACATTTGTATATTTTTTTCCCTGTTAATTATTCATTTATTTACTTAATTTGACAAATCTTCAGTTCAATTTGGATCGATTTTTCAGAAAATCAAATCAATTAAGCCAATTTTTCAAATATTGAAATCAAACAAAGATTTTTTTTTACAATTTATTTTTCAATTTGATTTGATTTTTCGAAAAACTGCTAGTTGCCACCCTATTACAAGTCTTTTCAATTACTCTTACACATAAAAGGAGGCAGAACTTTGTGACTTTTTGCTTGGAAGATGGGTCCTTGATTTTGAAATGGTCCTCAATGATTATTACCTCATGTAATTACTTACATAAATAAATTTCATACAGCTGTTTTAGTGAGACAATGATCTATTAATTTTGGTTGATTTCAAGTTGATCCAAGGCTTTTTCGAATTTATATTTTGGATCTTTTTTTAGTTGCCAAATGTATGAGATTAAAAAGACTTGGTCCTATCGAAGAGCTAGCACACCTTCTAAGCGTTCATCCTGAAGGGGAGACAAATTTCTAGGTTAATATAAGAATACTCATCGTTTCAAGGCCATCTTAACAAAGATTGATTGCAACTCTTAATCGTTAATTAAGAAAAATGGGTAATTAATGGCGTTGGATATGGATGATCTTGAACTTTTGACCCTATTTGCCATATGGACAAAACTTCAAGGTCAACCAAGTTTTGCTTTTTAACCTTGAAGGTTAGCCTATAAGGCAAGCAAGGGTTGAACTTACCACGCATTTTCAAGATTATCGAATGTAATTTCTCGGTTGCTTGTTAACTATGTGGTCAAAAGTTCAAAACCACCCATCCTCTATCTAGTTTTGTCATGTATAAGAATCGAAGACAATTTAACATCAATGGTAAGAGAAAGAATGAGTCTTTCGGAAATGTCTCTACCTCTACGAGGTAGGAGTAAGATTTGTGTACATTCTTGATTCTACCTTGCCCAGACCCCACCGCTAGTGTGATTACACTGGGTATGTTGTTGGTGAGAAAAATGAATGAACAGACTAGCTCAAAGATCAGGACTAGCTAATATACAACTTATTTATCCAGAAGAAAATCTATACAAGAATAATTAGTAATGAAGAAAAGATCAAGAATTCTATGTCAAGGTTAAACAAGAAGTGCATTAGAAAGGCAGTGTAATGTTCTCCTAAACCAGGAAATATGTTATCTGAACAGAATCTTAAGTAGTACCTCAATTACTTGCATGAAGCAATGCAAATGTTGATTGTACTTTCAAGGAAAATAACGGAGGACAATAAGAAAAATTACCAGCCCTATGATTTTAAAATTAACGAAAAACAATACAAGAAATATTTTCTATGCTTTTATCTTTGCTGACAAAAACTAACAAGATCCATTCCCTTTTAACCCCAGATGCTCCCTTAGCGATTGATAGGAGTGTGCATCCTCTCGACTATCTTATTCACTGCATCACGGGACATGACTAGTGTATCATGTAGCAAAATACTGTAGACGTTTAGACCCTGGCATGGAGCAAAGAGGATAAAAGATCAGCCTTTTGCAGTCATTTGTTTAATTTTTTCACTTGTGATGGTGAAGTGGTTGGGGGCAGTAGGAGGAGTTACAGTAAAAAAGCATGCAAAAATCTCAGGTAATGAATATGTAAGAAGTTTGATGCTTTAGCAATGAACTCAAATAAATTCTGTAGCTTTTCCATATTGTAGCCAATAGTTTCACCAAAAAAATGCAGCATACTAGAGGACTGATGAGGCAAAAGCAAATCATGCATACCAAAATCAAGAAAATGGAAGTCATCTTAACAAAACTCCCATGAACTGGATCCTCATATAGAAAAGCCCAAACACGTTGTCGTGGAAACACATGCTTATATGCACACTGTTGCAATGATGTTTAATAGAATTGGAAACTTACAATTGAAGGCAACACATTGACATAGTGTACATTCTGAGTAGCCAACTTTAGTTTTTCACTGATTGGGCCACCATCCACCACCAGAAGCTTCTTGGTATTCTCCAATTGGTTGAAATAGTTCACTACGTTTTTTGTTTTGTGCGAAGGAATCTCTAAATCCTCAAAAACCAGAAGCTGCATGCAGTGCAATTGAGATAAACTAAATCAATGAATGAAAACGAAGAAAAGTTCATATCATTTATTGTGAAGGAAAGCAGGAGTTGCACCACAAAACAGATGACCAGTGTTGATGCAAAAAAGGAAAATGCCACTCGTATAAACCAAAGCACGTTAATTCTGGAAGCTTATCAAGGTTAATGATTAAAACTGACCAACTCTTCTCGTGAAGAGGTCATGAAATTATGTTTCATTGTTCAAAAAATGTATTCACTTTTCAAAATATTTTGGTTGATTCAATTTGATGACAAATAATAGATTAAAAAACCGAGGAAACATTTGTTTCTATTAAATGTATTTTCGAAAACCAAAAGAATGAGAGTTCCAAGAGAAAGGAAGAAAATGAGACAGCAAGTTTTGGCCTTTGTTTTTACTTTTTTGATAGCTTGATCTCAGATTGTTGTTTGATTTCAAATCACAAAACCCAAAAAGAAAGTGTTTGAAACCAAACAATACAAATATCTCAACGACTCATCTATACTCTTTGAGTTTCCATTTTCTTTTTTGCTTTCTTTTAGTTCCAAGTTTCTTTTGGGAGAAAAGTTCCCAAACAAAAAAATGCATGCATGGAATGGATGTTGCTTGCCTTTCCTTCAGCTGCACGAGCTGATAGTGCAATCTTCAATCCTAGCCGCCGAACCTTCTTGTTCAGTTTGATTGCGTGACTTCGTGGTTTTGGACCGTGCATAGTGGCACCACCTCGAAACTGCATTGATCGCAATAACACATTTTATTTTTTCTGATGTGATATCAAATAATCATAAAACGTAATAAATTCAAGACAATCTGAACAGGAAAAAGGCAAGATAATGTAACCTGAGGACCACGCAGTGTTCCATGCCTCGCTCGCCCTGTGCCCTTCTGATTCCACGGTTTTCTCCCAGTCCCACTAACTTCACTAATAGTTTTAGTTGAATGGGTCCCCTGCAAAGTTCACCAAGAGTATGTCTTAAAATACCTATTGAATCCTCTACTGCGCTTTGGCAAGTAACTATAGTTTACAAAGAAGTGGTAGAATCAAGGGAACAAGCATAAATGTAGAAAGCAGGTAGGAGAATAGGAGGGCCTGATTGATTCAAAAGATCCACAGTAGATCATTTTTTGTCTGCAACATTTTCCTTTTTCAAGTCAACTTTGTTTATCAGCAACATTACAAAAAGAACAGTTGTCCCCAAAGGCATATAAGTTTTGTTGGTTTTCATATGCCTCAAAATATTCATCTTGATTCTTTTTTTCTTTTTCTTTTTTTGAGAATGAAAATCAGAGTGTCAAAAAATATTCCTGGTACCAACCCCCCCCCCCCACACAAAAAAAAATCTCTTAATTTCCCACAGAAGCAATAGACAGAAATATAAATGGAAAATGATAAATGCTCTAAAGCGTGGAAAACACAGAGTAAGGAGTAGCATATGCATGATGTCTACAACTTAAATTTTGGGATTCAAAATAACCGTGCGTGCACCTGCTGCCGTTTTGCAAGCTGCCATCTAACAACCCGATGAATAATATCTTTCCTGATTGGCACATCAAAGACATCACCAGCCAAACACATAAAGCCCTTGTCTTCATTATTGAAGTTCGTTACTGGAATGACCAGGTCCTGAAGGAGCCCTACCACATACAGTAATCAATAAGATAGTTACACAAAGTCAAACAATATAGACTCATCCATTCCGAATAAATTCTCAGTGTAAATGAGGAAAGAAATTATACGGAGAAAAAATTAGACCAACTCTCTTTTGTACTATCAATTTGAGGTGATCATCCTTACAAAGGACAATATATGATGACCTAGAAAGTGTTCATTCATAGTTGGTGAAATGCTGCGCAAGCAACAAAGATTTTTAACTATTACTTCTTGTTACTTCACAAGACAAGGGGAAAAGATTAGCAGATTGTACTTAAACCAGCATGTCGCAACCAAAAAAACACATTTCCATGAAGCATGATAACTAACTTTGTTTTCATTAAATTCCTTCAGTTTCTAAGTTAGTCATGGCAATATGAGGAACTATAATTCCACTAATCAATATTATATAATAATTTTGTGCCATACAGCAGACCCTATCTTGCTTGGGATTGAGGTATAGTTATTTTAGTGCCAAATATTAAAAAATACACAAGCCTCATTCTCCAAAAATCTAATAAGGAGAAATGGAACTTCCCCAAAAATGCTATTGAAGCCAAAGACATGTTTTCTGCAAGAAGTGATACTTTAAGCTATCCTATAAAACCTGTGGGGATCATAAAAATATTACTGATCGAATATGATGATCATATGGTCACCCATTAACACTTGTTGCAATTACAAGATGATTGATCTATACAAAGCTATTAACATTCTGTTCAAACTACTGTTCTTAGATGTCTGCCACTCTTTTGGATTAGGACGAGCATTCTTATCCCAGTGAGCAGGATATGCATAGGGTTAGATATTATTATTACTATCCTATCCAAGAGCTCTCAAAGCACATCGAGTCATTGACCAAGTAACTAAACAGCACACATTTTTGCCTGCTTGCAGTTTGGACTTCAGTGCTTCAGATATTTGAGAAGAAGCTAGTAGGTTGAAAAAATTCTCACAATGGGGTAGATTGGCATTGATTAGTAGCACACACCCAAGCTTGCAAACGTATTACATCCCAAATGTAGACAATAAGATAGTCATGGAAAAGATGTATCTTCCAGATGCTAGTTTACTTTATTAATTGTCACCAGATAGAGGCTTTACATCTTTTACAGTTGGTTTTAGTTTCCAATTACCAGAATATTTATTGTCACCAGAATACTAAAACTTGAGCCTAATACCATGCAAAGAATATGCATATCCAATCCAAAACAGTAAGGCAATGGGTTAACTTTCGCACTCCATAATTAACCTTCTAGAAACCCTACACAATGAGGGACAAGTGTATGCTCTCACGGGAGTGACAGTTAGACACCTGTGGACTTGAAGAAAGAAAGAGAATCATGTGGCCGGTGCTTTATGAGCAGAGAGATAGGGGTGGAAACGATCATTTTGTCATGCAATGCAAAAGTTTGTGACGAAGTTATGGAACCTGCTGCTAAATCTTTTTGGCACTGATGCTTACAGAGAAGGGGAACAAGAAGGAAAAGAACATGGAAGTGACTCCCCAGGGAGTTGTGGACCACATGGAGAAAATGGAACTGAAAACGTTTGGAAGTAAATAGATCGCTTTGGAAATGCATCTGGTTGTGTAATTTTTTGTATATTGCTGAACTCATGATACCCAACATGTATTGATGATTGGATTACTTTTATAAAAATGAACTCACTTTAGATAGTAATCCTTTTACCTGTTCTTTACAGTCTTTCCCTTTTTGTTAATACAATTCCTTCACTTATAAAAAAATAAAAACCTTTTTTCTTCCCGGTCCTATCCTGTCCCATGCTTGTGATTGAGGCATAGAAGTAGTAGTTATTGTTTCTTGATCCAAGTATTCAAAGACTGACAACATTTCCAAGCAAAGCATTACACAAACAGGTTTTAACTATTAATGGTCAGCATACACAACGATGAATAATAAAACTTCTAGCAGAAGTGACAGACCTAGACAGTTAATGAAAATGTCAAATTATACCTATCTCACGCTCTGGAGTCGAGACACGTTTCTTGGATAATAAATCCGAGGGAAATGAACCATCACTGGAATCAGGAGTCAGCAAAGAAGTTGAATATCTTCGACACGCGAGGAACAATGATTCATCCTGCATTGAGAAATTCGAAACAGGCTTAAAATACTCATATCAAACTCGTCTTTTTTCAATCCTGGTAAGCTTAAGTAGCACCTTCAAGTTAAGAGAACCTCACGTAATAGTGCCTAATGCACATAAAAAGATACTACTCTAAACTCTAAAGGATATCAAATTATCAATAGACAACATCTCACTGCAAATAAACGCAAAATATTAGGGAAAACAGAATTCTCAGCGATAAGAATTTACCTTTCTGAAGACCGAAGATTCCACACAAGACACTCCATCCCCAAGAATATTAGCCTTCACTGTTTCACAAAATTATAAAATAAAACAAAAAATATAAATAAATAAACCATGCATCTATAGAAGACAGGCAGATCCAATTTTTAACCAGAGGATTCTGCACAAACTATACATACATATATATCATCAACATCCAATGTCTAGGGAGGGTAAAGTGTACGCAAACGTTCCTCCTACCTTGAGAGGTTAAGAGGTTGTTTCTCATAGACTCTTGGCTCAAGGAAAAGCAGAACAAAAAGAATTAACGAAAGTAGAGAATACAATAGAAAGCATGACAAAAAGCATTCTGAAAAAAAAATAACATTGATTACAAGCGCAAATTTCCTGAGAAACGAAGTCATAAGCACGTAGGTTCAGAGCTAGACCAACTACTCCAAGAGCACTCATCCATAAACCGGTTGTAGGTACATATAACATAAAGAAATGTAACCAACGTTTATTGGAAAAAGTAACCCCAAAGATTTGGGACCCAAAAGTGGTTAGCAGTGACCTTTGAATAGGTTTCTTCGGCTTGAGTTGGGTTAAAAGCATGGAATGTATTTGCACCATCACCGTCTTCAAATAAAGTATTTTCTACAGTAGCACCATGAATGGCGCATAGCAAAGCAGCACCCAATACACCGGCAACTCCCATCATATGAAAGGGATTAAAGGTCCAACTATGAAACCCTTGAAAAAATAGGATGAATCGAAATATAGTTGCTACACCAAAACTAGGTGCAAAGAACCAACCGACTGACCTAGTGGATAAATCAGAAATACATAAACAAAAACAGCAATCGGAGATAGTGTGATAATCGAAGTACAACAGCAGTAACTGAAATTGAAGGACAAGCAACTACGACAAATTACTACAGCTACCGGTATGAAAAGACGAGCAAGACAATGCTATACCCTAACATGTGTTCTCCACAACCTCGTATCTAAGGTTAGATCCTCAGTAAGCTGCAACACGTATAAAACTTGAAAATGCCTGTCTTTTTATTAAACTAGCCTCCATTTTCACAAAAACATATACATCTATATCACTACATGGATCTAGGATCCACCTGAAGATTGAATTTACAATAAAGATTTTATTTTTTCAATAGAATCGTCAAAACCCAGAAATAATCGAGAAAAAGGGATACCATTAGAAGCAGAAAGTGGTCGAAGTGAGTTCAAAGAAGCAAAAGAACGCAAAACCCTCCTCGAAATGGACAAAGCCATGCTCCAAATCCTCCAGATTATATGAATGTGAACAGCTTCAGCACAACAGGAAACTAATTCATAAGCTCCACCAGAGGAGAGAATGAAATTGAGCTACTCCAATGGAAGAGAAAGTAGTAGTGTTAAACCTGCTAAAACCCTAGGGTCCCATTTGGAATTTTGTGAAAAATTACAATGCAATATTTTATTTTATTTTTGGTCCAATGATCAAATATTGTATTTTACCTCAAATCAATAATTCATTCCATTCTAATATTGATTTAGCAATTTAAAGAAAATGATTAATTTATTTTATTAGTTGAAAATAACTCAATGAATTATTTTTGTGCTTATTGTTTTGTTAATGAATGTGGAATGAGTTAAAGTTAGGGTGGGCGTTTGGGTCATTTAAATTAGATTATGAAAATTTCGATAATCTAGATGAAGATATTATGATCCAATCTAGACACAGGTTTGATTCCCACAATGGATAGATACTCATTTCCAACAATTTTCGATTAGTATTCATTGCTAAGTGATCACTCGCTATCTAGTTAGAAAAGATGGTTCAAATACTTTTTCTCTCCCAACAAACAAGACGAGATCACCACTTCCTCTCAGTAAACTTACTTTACCACGAATAACCTCAAATTAGTTTTGAATTTTTTAAGTTCAAATTTTTTTGTACTTTTTACAAGTCATGATAATTAACAACCTCAAATCACCCAATAATTTGCTCGTTAGAACATACAACTTCTACTATTAATAAAAATTGAGATGCCGCAGTAGACTAATATATTGGACATTTGAAAAATTGAACTGGCTAGTATTTGACAGATGATGTGAATTGGGCTGAATAAACAACACAAAGTTCAATCCGAAAATCAATTATTGAATATGATATCCATTCTAAAATTCATAAATATATTATATATAAAATTCAAAGTAAAATACCATTAGATGGAGTACATAATATGCCTACATACAAGGTTTTTTAAACGGCAGTAATTTCATGGTAAAAAAGATGTTTTTTTGGCGTAGTATTAACAAAAGGATAATCTTAAACACTATACCACAAGATCTGTGACTTCCCAAATAGACTAAAGGGAAAACACACAATTAGGTTCGTTCCAAATTCAATAACCTATACTGGATAGAAATGAGCTAGAAGAAAAACTGTGGGTTCACCAGCAATGGCCTAACAAGCCACAACTATAAGCAGAAACCAGAGTCTCAAAATTCATCATCGAAGACAAACAGATGCACAGACAATAAGCCATTTTCAAGACTGCAGTAGATCAACCTCACTTCAGATGAGGGACGATGGGTTTAAAACGGTGGCGACCTCCTGCCAATGTAGGCACTTAGATGCTTCATTGAGAACGTATGTCTCATAAAGGCACAGCTAAACGAAACAACATTCACAAACATGTAAAGGGGAGGGATGAAACAACACAGTAAAGTATTAAAAACTCAGGACCACATAACATAAAACATAATCTTAAGAATTCAAAAAAAAAATTCATATCCAAGATAAAACATCCTGAGATAGCAAAACCCTAGCAGTTTTTCAAAACTCATCCCTGCAAAATCTGTTTTATCCTCACTACAGAGGAGATCATCCATCAAAAAACGCCGCATTCAGCATTCACTTGGACAAGCTTGACTTCACTAAGAAACAAGGTTGTCATTGAGGGAAAGCGAGGCAAGTTGGTCAGCCGGGCTGCTGGTTGCCTGTTGAACATTCCTCAGGACATCCATAGCCTCAGAAACTTTAGCCTTCAAAGCCTCCGGTGATTCAAGCAGATGCAAAACCTCGGTCTGGTCCATTTCAAGAAGCATGCCCGTAACCTTCGCAGCATGCTCGTGCTCTAGCTGATCAACAAGTGGGTACAAACTTTCACCCAACATCTGCCAAGAGAACAATGAGAGCATTAGCAACCTAATTCAGTCAACAAGAGATTCCTGTAATGTCAAAAGAACTCACCGTCCTCTGCTGCTCAGGTGGTGCATTTGCAAGGGCAGTAGCCAATGTAGAAATTGGCACAGGCTGTCCCATAGCAGCATCACGAGGAAGCATACCACCCATATCATATGGAACAGAGAGCATACCACCAGCAACGCCTGGCATTGGCCCATCTGGCACATTACGTCCAGGTGGATAGCGGTACATTCTTCCTCTTGGCATCATCTGAAAGATAGAATCTTTCATCATTAGTTTACTAGTCTTTTAACAAAACAAAAAAATACAGCTGGATACCCAAAAAGATTGTAGAGAGTAAGCAGAACTCCACCTGCTGCTGCATCAAGGGCATAGGCTGTTGAGATTGTTGCACAGGCCCTGCTCCTCGTCGACCACCTGGGCGCTGGCCCTGTTGTCCTTGTTGAACCATCGGCATGAAGAAGTTTGGCATAGGAGCTCCTCCAGGGCGCATTCCAGGAACAAGCTGTTGTTGATAGCCAAACCCAGCCTGGAAAACAAGATTTATGCATCAGCACTAAACCCGTTTATATACATCTGGTGCAATCTTTCCAACATCATGTGTAGCCATTTATAAATTAAACATGAATTAGCCCAACCATATAGTATCAAGAGCATGTGCAAAATACTGAAGATCTAAATAAATAGACAACTATGGATAAGAACTAACAAAGTTACCTGGGGAGGAATAAGAGCGGGGGGACCTTGCCCATAAAATAGTTGCTGTCCAATCCCAGGAGCACCAGGAGGGTAAATTGGCATGCGAGGAGCAAGTGATGGGGGCATTGCCACTGGTCGCAGTTGTGAAAATTGTGCCTGTACCAACTAGTGCATTCATCAATATATATTACTAGGTAACTATTTGAGCAGATCAAAAGTTATCAGCAACAGACTCATGGCGTCAAGGCCACATTGAAACATACATTAGTCAAGACCCACTCTAGATGGGCCTTTTGCATCTAAACTAAGGCTGAGAGCATAAACTATGGACAAAGTATTCAGTGGTCCACTTAACAAGTAAAGCAGTATGATGCAAAATTCCTCCAGCGCTGCCACACTATTGGGATAGTAATTATTACCTGCAACTTTGCTCTTCTCTCCTCTTTCCGCTGTGCTAGTGCAACATAGAGTGGTTTGCTAACTATCATTTTGCCGTTCATCTCAGAAAGCTTAAAGAAAGAAGAAAAAATGAGTTACAAGTTACAACTTAATGAGCACAATGTAACAATAGAGTTGGCATATAAATTATACTTACAGCTCTGGAAGCTTCTTCAGGAGTAGAGAAGGCAACAAATCCAGAACCCCTGCTGATTCCACTTGGATCACGCATAACCTGAACGAACAAGAATAGAATACCTAAGCTTAAATGAATCAATACAGCCACCTAAAAGTTCATTCACAAGAAATAGGATACCTTGCATGAGGTAATTGTACCAAACTCTGCAAAAAGTTCCTTGAGCTTTTCATCATCAATGGTGTCATCCAAATTTTTTACATACAAATTAACACCTTGGTATTTATCAACAGCCTCCTTGGCAGTTTGCTCGAACTTGTTTTTCAATTCTTGCTCTCTTTCAGATTTTTTCTGTGCTTTCCCAACATACCACTCTTTTTCATCAAATTTCTTTCCATTTAATGCTTCAACAGCCTTAGCAGCATCATCTGCATCCTCAAAATTGACAAACCCAAAGCCCTTGGATTTACCATCTGCATCCCTCATCACTACTGCACTAGTAATACTTCCGAACTCACCAAAAACATTCTTCAACTCATCATCAGTAGCAGAGTCAGCCAAATTTTTCACATAGACATTGTTAAATTTTATCATGCCAGTTGTAGATTCTCGTTCCTGTTTGCGAAGAAAGTGTCCAACATACACTTGCTTATCATTCATCAACATACCATTTAACTTATCTATGGCACCTTGAGCAGATTCTTCATTGTCATATTGTACAAAACCATAACCCTTTGACTGACCATTAGAATCAGTAGCTATCTTGCAAGAAAGAATGTTGCCAAAGCTTGAAAAGGTGTCATGTAAAGCTTTGTTGTCAATTGACTTGTCCAAATTCTGTGTAAATAATTCAAACAAATGCATTAGGATAAAAAATATACATAGATAACCAGCACCAATACATATTGCAGGTCCCTAAAAATAAAGATGTGTGTGTCACCAACTAGAACTTTTTTAAAGATGTCAAAAAACTGGATTAACCAGATGTGAGCATCATTTATTTGGTGCCATGTTATAGATCCAATTATATACATGACACAATAACTCTGATACTTAAGACGACAACAAGAACTCAACAGATGTCTCACAATAGATAAGTGTCCAGTATATGTCCATGACTAAAAATATGAAGGAACAAGAGAAGCTCCGAAATGACAAATCACATCATACAAGATCAGGGTTTCAATAATAATACCTTAATAAATATATTTGCTGATCCACTCTTACGAAGAGTGGGATCCCTATGAGAATACATCACCCTAATGGACTTCCCATTGACAGGAGTGAAGTTCAACAACTCCATTGCCCTTGCAGCTGTGACCAAATATTTAGAGCAAAAACAAGTCAGAAAACAATTTGCAAAGCAGGTGATAAAAAATATAGACATACAACATCATTCCAAGTTAAACAGAATATTGAGCATTATCCATTCGATCAAATATGTAATGAAACATTAGTTGGACACAAAAGGGAGTTGAATTACGCATGCAACACCTTCATGAAGACTTGAACTTCCCAACACACCCTCATCGTAACCAATAAAATATACTCAAGATTAACAATATACTGGCAAAAACCACACAAGCTGAACCTTTTTTGTTCAAACCAATTATTTAGGCAGAATAAGCCAAATGCACATAAGAAATCACACTACTGCTAGGGGTGTCAAATCTCATAATGTGTTAAAACAGGGAAAAGAACAAATTTTTTCCAAAATTAGTAATTTCACAAAATATGAGGCATTAATTTTAATTATACCCATGATATCAAAAAACCCAAATTCATCAAAAATAAAGACTGTCAAACATGCAATCACACTAAAGAAGATACCAAAATCCCAAATTCATTAAAAACAAAGACTGAAAAACATGCAATCACACTATTATAGGTAACAAAATCCCAAATTCATCAAAAATAAACACTGTTAAGCATGCAATCTCACTACTAAAGATACCAAAATCCTACATTCATCAAAATAAAGACTGTTAAACATACAATCACACAACTATAGATACCAAAATCCCAAATTCATCAAAAATAAAGACTGTTACTACTCAAGATATCAAAATCTCAAATTCATCAAAGCTAAAGACTGCTAAACATACAATCACACGACAAAAGATACCAAAATCCCAAATTCATCAAAAACAAAAGACTGTTAAACATGCAATCACACTACTAAAGAAATCAAAATCCAAATTTATGAAATAAAAACTACTAACCATCGGATGGGTTACTGTAGTTAACATAGCCATATCCAAGAGATCTCCGAGTACTAAGATCCCTACAAACCCTAACAGAAACAACCTGACCCACATGGTTGAACAGATCATACAGCTGTGAATCAGTTATGTTAAAGTCCAAGTCTCCAACATACAACGACGTGGACGTGAACTGATTCGACACTCCTCCACCGGGCGACGCTACAGCAGCGGCAGCACCGGCGGCAGCAGCAGCAACCGCCACACCATTTCCTCCGGCCACTGGAGTTTGATGCTGAACCTGAATCTGTGCCATAAGAACAAACAAAAATATATAGACTTTTCTGGAACAAATAAAGAGATACCCTCCTTTTTTTTTTCCTTTTTTCAGTTGCCCCTTTCTCTGTGATGTGTTGTTATTGATAAGAAAACCCAATGGAGGAAAAAGTAAGCGAAAATTTAGGGATTTTTTGGGTTTTTTGAGATGTAAAATAGAGGAATAATGGAGATAGAAATCGTCGGAGATCCGAGAGAAACTGAAGAGAGAATTTTTCGGTTTTTTAGGGTTGAGGAGGGCAGAGAAAACTGCACCGCAACACCCGATTTGGGGAAAACTGTAAGCTTTATATATATCGGCGTTTTTATACACAAACCCTAACTTTGTTTGTGACGATTTAATCACAGCCGTTCATTTCATCATCAAAAATCAAGCCGGTTTATTATTGGACCGGGTCGGTCTTTTTTGGAACTAGACCGGTTTAAGATTAAGATTAGTGTTAAATCGGGCCACGTGCTTTGGAAAGGAAGAGATTTCGGGCCACGTGTGCACGGAGTTCGAGGAGTTTTTTAGTACGAGGCTTTATTTGATATTGGGTGTATGTAATAACGCATAATACTAAAAATAAAATTAAACTAAGACTAGGAATCTTCTTAACTGATAAATCCTAAATTAAATATAATTAACTAATTATTATAAATAACAAATTCTAAACTAATAAGGATTTTTATAATTAAATTACCATAAATAATAAATTCTAAACTATTAAAGAATCATATTTTTGATTTATTTTCTACATAGTCTCTCTTAAATCAAGATTTTCAAATGTGACCATGCATTATCTTCTTCAATTTTATGAACAACTCCATGAGTAATATCAGATGGGAATGATATGGTACGGTAGAATATTGAAATTTTCGATATCATAATTTTGATATTCGGCTTTTAAAATATTATACCATTATCATATTAATTTAATTCGGTATATTGAAGTTCGGTTTCAGTATTTTACGGTATGGTAAATCAGTAACCATAATTTGTTGAATTTCAACTAATATATACTCGTGTAATAGAGTATTATGACTTTGACAATTAAAAAACAGGGTCTCAATTGTAACATACTAACACATTACACATGTCGAAATATATATGTAAAACAAAGTATAAACAACTCCTTTTGTTAATCAATTACAATTCAAATACATTTCAATCAAAATAGAGTAGTCAAAATTTTAACTTCTAAACATATAGTTTATACTAATACTAGGTTGCATATTTGTTTTTTGTTAGTACTTTAATATATATATATATATATATATATATATATTTGTGTGTGTGTGTGTGTTTATTTATGTAACTATATACTTCGGTATGGTATTCGGTATTTCGGTATGCTATATCAAAATATCAAATACCGTATCGAATACCCAAAAAAATTAAAATGTATACCATATACCATAAATTTGATATGATATGATATTTCGGTATATACCATACCATGTCCACCCCTAATATCACGTCTTGTAGAAGTCAAGTATCTAAGACTTCCTATCAATTTTCTAAAATATGTAGCATCGATAAAAATGTGTCATACATCTTTAGTCAACTTCAATCTTTCTTCAGCATAATTCAAGGTCAATTTGACTTGCTTCATATTTAACTTTTCTGAACAAGCATCTTGGATTGTGCAAAGGATCCTAAAAGCTTCAAAGTATCTAGTGAACGCAGCATGTAACATGAATGATTTGTACAACTTAACACAATTTTCAACGAAACAAGTCTATCTTATGATCAAAGGTAATTTTCAGAAGGTTGAGTGGAGGAAATTAGTGTGTAATAATCTAGGGGCTCCTCGATGGATATTCATTCTTATTTGTTCTTCTCCTACCTTATGTCTTCTTAAATATGGTTCAAGGTACTGCAATAGCATGGGGTAGTCAGAACACCTAGAAATTGGGAGTTTGAATTAGCATGGAGTCATGGACTAGTACACATGCAAATGGCTAGGAGTGTTAGAGATGAGATCTACTAATTATCCTTAAGTGCAACAATTTATCACAAATGAAGGGAAAGAAACCTTAGAAAACATTATAAAGTTGATCATACAAAAGGTTCATATAAGGGGAAGCTCATACGGGCTAGTGGCAAGGTGGCTGCACAGTTACAATTACTACCCCACCTGGCCAACAAATCTTGAATCTCATGAAGTGGATGATCTGATGCAAATGATATAAAATGTGACTTGTAAATGTTGGGATAGATAGCAGTGATGTAGTGACCTGAAAGTATTGGGGCAGTTTGTCCAGCTCTCAGGCCTATTGACCATGTACTCAAATGCTTACTTTGGAAATAAATTTTATTTATTTACCAAAAAAAATATTTTAAAAATATCGTCATGTTTTTTCCTCTTCTCGTATTCTTGAATAACTATTCTTGTCTTAAAATCGTCTGCTTTTCTAATTGATTTGTACTTGATTTTGCATGTCCATTTAACTTCAGTTGATTGTGTATGTGGTAGAGTAAGATCTTCAACAAATAATTTTTCATGTTCTTCAAAACTTATAGTTTTGAATAATGATTCAAAAGTGATTGTATCTTCACTATTTAAAGTCATGCACTTCAATTGTGGATCTAGAACTTCAAGGATTTTTGCTTCGATTTTGGGTAGATCATCAAAAATTTGCTCTTGGGGAATACTGTTGCTTCTTTTATTACTAACTTCATCTTCAAAAGTTTGAAAGAATTTTTTTTTTGTGAGACAATAGTGAATATTTTTATTTCTTTTCCGATAGCTTAACTTTGTATAGACCAATCATGTCTATCACATGTCTCGTGGCTTAAATTACTAGCCTCTATCGAAGCAACATCCGTTTCAACCAAATTATCCTTTTTAGTCATTCAAAAAATTGTTGGCTTATTAAATTGACTATTATTGAAGTCCTCTTTGCAATAAAAGGCATCTATAGCACAATGAAAATTACCTCTACCTTTCCGTACTTTCTCCACAAATTTTAAACTCTAACCTTCTTCATTTATTTCTATCAAATTTGATGATTCTTCTTTTTCTTTTAATTGATCATCCTTTTTTTTTTGTCTTCTTTATTTATTTCTATCAGATCTGATGGCTCTTCTTTTTCTTCTAAT
This sequence comes from Solanum verrucosum, assembly GCF_900185275.1. Lineage (NCBI taxonomy): Eukaryota > Viridiplantae > Streptophyta > Magnoliopsida > Solanales > Solanaceae > Solanum > Solanum verrucosum. The sequence continues at coordinate 4,558,540 of NW_026020011.1, read as the reverse complement.
TGATAAATTTTTTTTTTCTTTGCAAAATATCCTCCTCTATCACATATGTTTGTTGATTAAGTTACATCTCATATGACAAATTCATCTTCTAGATCACCAAGTCTTGTGGTAGCTCTAAATGATTCATTTAGATCAATAAATAATTTCTTATCTCTAAATATATGATTGTTAAAATTATTATCTATAAACCATTTATTTTCTTTATTTTCCTCTATTTTCGAGCTAGAAAATAATAAAGTTTCTTGTTTATTTTCATAATTTACAGCCAATTTTGCATGTACTTCTCTATTTTCACATTTTATAACCAACAATCTCTTTGATAGTGTCCAAATTTTCTACAGTTATGACATTAAACTGTTGATTTGTCACGTCTCTCAAAATTTTGGTTATTTTGTTGTACCTTCCTAAGGTTATTACTGTTTCTCTGTTGGTAAGAAAAATTACCTCTACCACGACATGAAAAATTACTCCTGTTCCCTTATCTTCTACCTTCGAATTTTTGGCCTCTTTGATTTGTCTCAGCCAAGTTTGATATCTCTTCTTTTGAATTAGGTTGCTTCACCTTTGCTTGCAACACTATCAAATATATCTGACGTCTATTAATTCAAGGACATCTCGTATGTCATCAATTTATCTTCTAAATCATTAAGTGTCAAAGTACTAGGGTCTTTGGTGGCCTCAAGGACAGTCTTCTTGGTGTGAAATTTTGTACTTAATGATCGCAATACTTTTTCAACAATTTTAACTTGATCTAAGTCTTTTTCATTAGTTCTCATATCGTTGACTTAGCATGTAAATTTTTTATTATATACATGTACATATGGTAAATAATTCATAAGGAGTGGGTGTTTGATATATCAAATTTCAAAGTTTAATTTTGATAATCAAAAGTAAATATCAAATATATCGTTAAAGTTCGATTCAATACAATAATCAAACTTTGATATGGTGAATGTCGATTATATTCAGTGATTTATGCCCACCCTTAGATGCAATCACATCAAATTGAACATTACATAAAATGAGATTTTTTGTTGTTACATAACGATAGGATATAATAATTTCTTTTTAGTAATAACCAAAATGAATTTTTTACATATAAAGAGGAAAAAGATTAAGTATCCTTAACATATTAAAAATAACTCAAAAAAATGTCATTCTACCTGTTTGATTAAATTTGTCTTTTCTTCCACCTATTCAAATAAAAAAAATTAGCATATTAGAAATGACTCAAAAACTACTCTCCCTTTAACTATTGGATCAAATTTATCGCTAACGTCATTTTCAAACTTAAAATTATCCTATCATCACCACAATTATATGATATTTACTTAAGTTATAATTAAACTTGCACCTTTTTAATTATTATTATGATGTTTCACAAAAATTCTAGTCCAACCCAAAATGACCCGAGCCATTCATGATACAAACTAACATAAAAATCATTTTAAATTAAGGCATTTAAACCCAACAAATTCCTTCTTGTTAAGCCCCTTCATTTTGTGAGTTTGGATAACTATTTTATTCCAGCTCTCTATTTGAACTATTCCAATAACGGAAAATGAGACACATTTTTTTTTAAATAAAGGACATATGTTTAGTTAAAATTAAATAATTTCATGTAATTGTGTCTTTAATAGAGTGACAATCTTTAAACTTGAAAATAATGTTAGGGGAAAATTTGAATAACAAATCTTTACTAGTACAAAGTAATATTTATGTATATGTATGACTTGTGAGATGAGTTTATCATGATCCTAGCAAGTCTTGCTATGTTTCCATCATGGGTTGTGGTGCACTGGTGGGAGTGTTTCACCCTTAACCAGAGGTCTCGGGTTTAAGCTCTGATTTGGAGAAAATTTTGTTGGGAGCGCCACCCCTGAATGGGCCCTGCAGTGCGCGATCCAGATTTAGTCAGAGCTCCAATGTGGGCTCCGGAATTAATTGAGTTTGTTTTTGTTTATAGAAATGACAAAGTCGATATATGAGTTTCTGAAAGTTTGAGTTGAATCTAATAATTGTCAATTATTGAAGTTTGAGACTACCATAAGAAGACTAAATATCAAATTTGGAGTTGATATAGATCAATTTTTGAGTAAAAAATGTTAAAATTTCTACACAGTAAATTTTGTGATCGTTGGGGTTTTGGACACAAATAGTGATGAACCGCCATAAATACTAAAAAGATCATGTTGATCACCATAATTGGTTGTTAAAGTAAGATTTATGATTTAAATCTTGACGATCATAAAATAAGTCTTACCCAATATCAAATAAAAAATTTCGACAATCAACTCATTTAAAATTTTGGCGATATAATTATCATTTTACCGTCTTTTTAAGAAGTCAAAATTTAAATGGTGACACTTCAAGGATCCACCATTTGTGCAAATCTCCCCTCATTTGAAAGCCCAAGCTCTCAATGTCTGAAGTTTGTTTTGAGCCAAAGCCCATATTTATTCTAGGGAAAGTTTTCAAAATGTCAATATTTTAGCATTTAATAGGACCCCTTAGCCACATTTTTAATATTTATTAAAAGTGTCAATATTTTAGTTTGTTATATATCTTATTTATGTATTTCTTAATTTGTTTAATTTGAAAGAATACAATTATTTAATAACAGAAGGGAGAAAATCAAGGGAGATAATATTTAAAAAAAGAAGGTAAATATGACTTAATTTTCTCATTAGTTACATTTTTAAAGAAAACTCAAACGTGTGCCTTTTTCACAATGTATTTTTGTTTTCCAGAATTTTGTAACCTTTTTTAAATCGTATTCATTCCAATATGTATATTATTTGTATTCATTATAGTTTTCATGTTGTATTTTGTATAATGAAACTTGTATTTTTTTTTATTAATTTGTATTCATTCCAGTAGTTATGTCAAATGAATTTATAGTTCTTTGAGAAACGTATTTGTATTCATGTATTTTTTTCACTGTGTATTTATTTTTTTCTTCAAAATTTTGTATCCTTTCTTAAGTCGTATTCATTCCAATATGTATTTTATTTGTGTTTGCATTCATTCTAATTTTTATGTAGTATTTTGTATAATAATATATAAAATATAAAAAAAAGTATGATGAAAAAGTGAAAATGAAATATAAAACTGAAAAGGAATAAGTGAATATTTGTTGCAATCATTCTTAAATAAAATACATAACTAGTTGGCATACCTTTAGAATGAGTACAAATTAGGAACAATACCAGATTTAAAAACTATGCAACATGATTTTTGAATGAATACAAATATTAATAGCTTACATACGGTTTTGAATACAAATTGAGAAAGGATACAAAATTCTAAATTTTTTTTATAAAAACAAAACAAAACAAAACAAACCAATAGGAAGTTGTTCTTCCTATAAATAAAATACATATCTAGTTGACATACCTTTGGGATGAATTCAATTTAGGAACAAATACAAGATTCATAAACTATGCAACATGAGATTTTGAATGAATACAAATATTAATAGCATACATACAAATTTGAATATTAATTGAGAAAGGATACAAAATTCTAAAAAAAAAAACTATAAATACAAAACAAACTAATAGGAAATTGTTCTTCCTCAACTTGGTCTTCAACAAGTTTTTCGAAATCTTCAGCACTCAATTTTGGAAATCAAAAGATACTTGGTGACAATGTATTTACCTTTATCCGTGGGTGAAAAATATTTTGCAGGAATTGTGAGATTTCTTGAACAAATTGGAGGAAAGTAGAAGAGGTGATTTCACAAGAAAATGAGAGAACAATGGTGAAAAACTCAAGAGAGAGAAAGGAAGAATTTGGGATAAAAACCTAGAAAGTGGGTAATGAGAGTTTTTTTTCTTCTTTTTCACGTATAGGGGAGTAAAATTAGTTGAATGTGGGGCCTGATTTGAGAAATAAAAGGAAAGAAAATCAACTATATTAGGATACATTTTATTTGCTAAAATATTGACATATTGACATTTTCAATAATTATTTTAAAGTATAGATTTTTTAATAATTATGTTAGGAAGTTTGACTAGTTTGCTAATTTTCCCTTTATTCTATTTGTGTAAATTAGAGTCAAAGCCCATAACCTTTTAACAGTTAAATTGATTGCATTAATTAATTTAAGTAAATAGAAGTTGCATTTTGTTCAAATTATGTGAACAATAACATAGTTAATAAAGTAATGTATTTCTCCCTTTGTGAACTGATCAATATTAAAATTATATAATATTGTCCTTATTTCATTCCTCTAAAATGCATTTGGGCAACTTTTTCAAGTTAAAAAAAAAATGTTGTTATTTTACGATGGTTATGGTGGAATGATAAGACTTTTTTAATCTTAACTAGAATTTTCATGTTCAAATTTTGTTTAAAATATAAAATCGTTTTTGTTAGGAAACTATTTATCCCTTAACTCCTAATACATGGCTTCTCTGGGCGAATTCGAATTTAATCAATGCATATATAATGCATTTACATGCACCGATTATTATTGAAAAAACCTTGATATATATATATGTGCGCATTTACCTCAAAGAACTATTATATAATTTAAAAGGACCCCTCAAACATATCTGTTGGATTGAGTCATATTGTTGGTGTGAGCTTAGGCCCTTGAGCACCGTCTTTCAATCCTGGGTTCGCTTCTCCATTCGGGTGACACTTTTAAAGAATCCGAACAACATAGATTCCGGAGCTCATACAAGTCAAAACTGTCTAAAAACTGGCACTTAGTAGCTTTCTGTTTGCATTCTTGTTAATATTTAAAGCAGGCCAAAATCTTCTTGTTACAACATATTCTCTAGCCAAATGAGTGAAGACACAGTACTCTGTGATAACTCCAATAAAACTATGTAATATAAATCAAATCATACCAAATCCTTCATTTTCAAAGCCTTCAATCATGGCACAAAAAAATGATCAAGTACTCCATGTAGTTTTCATTCCATACTTGACACCAAGTCATATGATCCCTTTAGTTGATACATCTAGACTTTTTGCTAGTCATGGTGTCAAAGTTAGTATCATCACCACCCTCTACAACGCCCTCCTTTTCGAATCAACAATCGATCATGACATTGATTTAGGCCACAAAATCTTCGTCCACAAACTCAAATTTCCATCTGATGAAGTAGGCTTACCAGAAGGGATTGAAAACTTCAGTGTTACCACTAGTCAAGAAATGACTATAGGTGTATTTATGGGAATTGCTTTGCTTCAAAAATCAATGGAAAGTCTTATTTTCGAGCTACGTCCTCATTGCATTGTATCAGACATGTTTTTCCCATGGACTGTGGATGTAGCAGAGCAACTGAAGATTCCTAGACTTATGTTTTATCCGACTAATGTTATGTACCATTGTGTTGAACATTGTTTGAAGCTGTATACACCTCATGAGAAGGTAAGTTCGGATTCAGAAAGTTTTAAGGTTCCGGGATTACCAGATGAGATTGAAATGAAAAGATCTCAACTACCCGAAGATATGAAAAACAACCCTGAAGGACAATATTGGGAGTTGTTGAAGAGAATTAAAGAATCAGAACCGCGGAGTTATGGTATGATTCATGACACTATCTATGATCTAGAACCGAGTTATGCTGAGCTTTATCTAAAAATCAAAGGTAAAAAGCCGTGGCTTATTGGACCTTCGTTTCATTTTTCAAAGAGAAACAATTCGAGAAGTAGTCCAGATCAAGAGCGACATAGCTGCTTGAGTTGGCTTGATTCTCAAGAATCAAACTCTGTTGTGTACATTTGTTTTGGAAGTATGGGAAGGTTTTCGGATCCTCAGCTTACTGAAATTGCCTTAGCTCTTGAGGCCTCGAATTCGACCTTTCTTTGGGTGGTAAGAAAGGGAGATAACACACATGAAAGTTGGCTCCCAATTGGGTTTGAGGAAAAAATGTTTGCAAACAAGAAAGGTTTGATAGTCAGAGGATGGGTGCCACAGCTGAAGATCTTGAACCATCCAGCAACCGGAGCGTTCATGACTCACTGTGGCTGGAATTCCACTTTGGAGTCTCTTACATCCGGAGTGCCAATGCTGACATGGCCATTGTTCGCGGAGCAGTTCTACAATGAGAAACTGGTGGAGGTTCTTGGATGTGGAGTCAGGGTCGGGGCAGAGGTGTGGCATATTTCATTTGACATCACGGATACGATTGTGAAGAAGGAGAAGATAGAGACGAGTGTGAAAATGTTGATGAACGCCTCTAGGGAAAGCGAAAATATCAGAAGTAGAGCAAAAGACGTCGAAGCAATGATTAAGAGGGCTGTGGAGGAAGGAGGTTCATCTTATAATCATCTAACTGCATTAATACAGGAGATGAAGTCTCATGCTTTTGGCATATCAGAAGAGTAATAAGAAATCTGATGTCCCGAGCTTCGCTCATTTTCCCTAAAATATGGGGTTGATTTCTCATACGGTCACTCAACTAATACTAGTTATTATCTCAAAACGGCATATTTCTTCTTGATTTCAATTTCCCTCAACAAAGAAAATGACTTTCTGAGATAATAATATTACCTGAGTGATTATCCAAGAAATCAACACGTAAAAATATGTATGATGAACTCGCATTTATTACACGACAAAAGAAAAGGGAAAACGAAATAACATGTTATGGCCATTGATGCCTTCTATAAATAAAATATCAATCAGCTGACAAGACTGGTTTCCACCACCAACCCCAAACCCCGCCCCTCGTTCCCACCCCACCCGCACCCCCACACCCCCTACCCTCCCCTCCTCCATTCTATTCTCATAATTTTGTCTTATATATACAAATGCTTTTAGAATAATATTTTTTACTTGCATATCAAACAAAGGAAAATAAGTAAGAAACCACTTGTTTTTCTAGAAATAGTTTTATTTGAAAATATTTTCCATGAAAAACATTTTCCTACGGAACACACCTTTAATGAAAGTTTTCGGTTTTTCGGGAAGTTTCTCAACAGTAACATTGGGAGCTGTCTATGATACTTATTGGGGTACACATTGATTTTTATACTTTGTAGGACCACATTTTACTTTTTAGTCGATCTAAAAAAGAACGACACATTTCTATATTTAATAACTAGTAGTTTACTTTAAAATGTTCATTTCATCCTAATGGACAATTTATAGCCACACAAATATCTATAACTTATTTTAGACTACTAGTTTCAAAAGTCTTTCTTTCTTACTTAAACGTCGTGCCAAGCCAAACAACACATAAATTAAAACGGAGGGAGTAGTACTAAGTGGTTTGCGGCCCACATCTCCCTTTCAACTGCTCTGCAAAAAGACAACACATGGAGAACCACTCAATGTATTGATTGAATAGAAAAACTAATCCAAAATAAGATTCCTTGAAGAAACATACATTGTATTTTAATGTTTTTCCATGACTTTTTTAGGCTCTCTGTGATATGTTTGAATCTAATATTAGGTTAGTAACATTTTTAGTTGTTTCTCACCTTACTTCTTACCATTGTTTAGTGAGTTTCCATCCCTTCTTCAAGTTCACTCATGGCACAAAAAAATGGTGAATTACTTCATGTAGTTTTCGTTCCGTACTTCACACCAAGTCATATGATCCCTTTAGTTGATATAGCTAGACTTTTTGCTAGTCATGGTGTCAAAGTTAGTATCATCACCACCCCCTACAACGCCCTCCTTTTCGAGTCCTCAATCGATCATGCTACTGAATTAGGCCACGAAATATTCGTCCACAAACTCAAATTCCCATCAGCTGAAGTAGGCATACCTGAAGGGATAGAAAACTTCAGTGCAGTCACTAGCAAAGAAATGGCTATAGGTGTATTTATGGGAATTCCTCTGCTTCAAAAACCAATGGAAAGTCTTATTTTCGAGCTTCGTCCTCATTGCATTGTTTCAGACATGTTTTTCCCATGGACTGTAGATGTGGCAGAGCAACTGAACATACCTAGACTTATGTTTTATCCGAATAATCTTATGTTACACTGTATTGAACATTGTTTGAAGTTGTATACACCTCATGAGAAGGTAAGTTCGGATTCAGAAAGTTTCTTGATTCCGGGTTTACCAGATCAGATTGAAATGAAAAGATCTCAACTTCCAGAAAATGTTATTAAAATCAATCCCAAAGGACCATACTGGGAAATGATGAAGAGAATTAAAGAATCAGAACCTCGGAGCTATGCTATGATTCACGACACTATCTATGATCTAGAGCCGAGTTATGCTGAGCTTTATCAAGAAATCAAAGGTAAAAAACCGTGGCTTATTGGTCCTTTGTTTCATTTTTCAAAGAGGGAAGAGGCAAGCAATTCAAGAAATACTCAAGATCAAGAGCGACACAGCTGCTTGAGTTGGCTTGATTCTCAAGAACCAAACTCTGTTGTGTACATTTGTTTCGGAAGTATGGCGAGGTTTTCTGATGCTCAGCTTACTGAAATCGCCTTGGCTCTTGAGACCTCGAATTCATCGTTTCTTTGGGTGGTAAGGAAGGGAGACGAACCCCAAGAAAGCTGGATGCCTTCTAGCTTCAAGGAAAAAATGCTTACAAACAAGAAATGTTTGATAGTCAGAGGATGGGTGCCACAGCTGAAGATCTTGAACCATCCAGCAACCGGGGTGTTCATGACTCATTGTGGCTGGAATTCCACCCTGGAATCTCTTACAGCCGGAGTGCCAATGCTGACATGGCCATTGTTCGCGGAGCAGTTCTACAATGAGAAGCTGGTGGAGGTTCTTGGATGTGGGGTCAGGGTCGGGGCAGAGGTGTGGCACAGTACTTTTGACATCAAGGATACGATTGTCAATAAAGAGAAGATAGAGGCGAGTTTGAAGACGTTGATGAACACCTCCGGGGAAAGTGAAATGATCAAAAGTAGAGCAAAAGACGTCGAAGCAATGATTAACAGGGCTGTGGAGAAAGGAGGTTCTTCTTATAATCATCTAACAACATTAATACAGGAGATCAAGTGTCATGCTTTTGGCATATCAGAAGAGTAGTAAGAAATTTAACATTCTGAGCTCTACTTATTTTTCCTAAAATTAGCGTCATGCCTCGCATGCATTACATAACACAAGAAAAGGTAAAACGAAATAACATGTTATGTTTCGAGCAATCTTTTCCCCAAACATCACTTGTGGAACTACATTGAGTATGTTGTTGTTTCAAGCAATCTTTTTATAGACAAAAAGCTCTTAAAGAGTGTTTCAAACAAAGGATCTACCAAATATGAAAATGAAGCTATGTGCATCTGTATAACTTGAGCTGGGAATAAAATTGACACATAGAAGAACTGGAACTCTTAAACCGAATAACCAAAGAATCGAATTAATTCGGTTCGATCCGATTTTTCTATTTTTTAGCGTTTCATGCCTAGCTCTAATGGAGTCCATGTTTCCCTGACATGAAAAATAATGTATTTTTTCATGTCAGGCTTTTTATAATAAATTTAATTGAACTGCTCTGCAGAAAGATAACATAGGGAGTACCACTCAGTGTACTGATTGAATATAATAATAATCCAAGATAAGATCCCTTGAAGAAACATACTTAGTATTTTAATGGCTTTTTCATGACTTTTTTAGGCTATCTGTAATATGTCTGAATCTAATATTAACTTAGTAACATTTTAAGTTGTTAAGTGAGTTCCCATCCCTTCTTCAAGTTCAGTCATGGCACAAAAAAATGGTGAAATACTTCATGTAATTTTCGTTCCACACTTCACACCAAGTCATATGATCCCTTTAGTTGATAGGGCTAGACTTTTTGCTAGTCATGGTGTTAAAGTTAGTATCATCACCACCCCCTACAACGCCATCCTTTTCGAGTCCTCAATCGATCATGCTACTGAATTAGGCCATGAAATATTCGTCCACAAACTCAAATTCCCATCAGCTGAAGTAGGCATACCTGAAGGGATCGAAAACTTCAGTGCTGCCACTAGCAAAGAAATGGCTATAGATGTATTTATGGGAATTCTTCTGCTTCAAAAACCAATGGAAAGTCTTATTTTCGAGCTTCGTCCTCATTGCATTGTTTCAGACATGTTTTTCCCGTGGACTGCGGATTTAGCAGAGCTATTGAAGATTCCTAGACTTGCGTTTTATCCGACTAATGTTATGTACCAGTGTGTTGACCATTGTTTGAAGTTGTATACACCTCATGAGAAGGTAAGTTCGGATTCAGAAAGTTTCTTGATTCCGGGTTTACCAGACCAGATAGAAATGAAAAGATCTCAATTGCCTGAAAATATTAAAACTAAATCTGAAGGACCATATTGGGAGCTGATGAAGAGAATTAAAGAATCAGAACCTCGGAGCTATGCTATGATTCACAACACCATCTATGATCTAGAGCCGAGTTATGCTGAGCTTTATCAAGAAATCAAAGGTAAAAAGCCGTGGCTTATTGGTCCTTTGTTTCATTTTTCAAAGAGGGAAGAGGCAAACAATTCAAGAAATACTCAACATCAAGAGCGACACAGCTGCTTGAGTTGGCTTGATTCTCAAGATCCAAACTCTGTTGTGTACATTTGTTTCGGAAGTATGGGGAGGTTCTCTGATGCTCAGCTTACTGAAATTGCCTTGGCTCTTGAGGCCTCGAATTCATCGTTTCTTTGGGTGGTAAGGTAGGGAGACGAACCCCAAGAAAGCTGGATGCCTTCTAGCTTCAAGGAAAAAATGCTTACAAACAAGAAATGTTTGACAGTCAGAGGATGGGTGCCACAGCTGATGATCTTGAACCATCCAGCAACCGGAGCGTTCATGACTCACTGTGGCTGGAACTCTACCCTGGAATCTCTTACAGCCGGAGTGCCAATGCTGACATGGCCATTGTTCGCGGAGCAGTTCTACAATGAGAAGCTGGTGGAGGTTCTTGGATGCGGAGTCAGGGTCGGGGCAGAGGTGCAGCACAGTACTTTTGACATCAAGGATACGATTGTCAATAAAGAGAAAATAGAGGCGAGTTTGAAGACGTTGATGAACACCTCCGGGGAAAGTGAAATGATCATAAGTAGAGCAAAAGACGTCGAAGCAATGATTAACAGGGCTGTGGAGAAAGGAGGTTCTTCTTATAATCATCTAAAGGCATTAATAGAGGAGCTCAAGTACCATGTTTTTGGCACCTCGAAAGAGTAACTGAAAACTTAATGCATTGAGCTCTCGTTATTTTTCCTACAATAAGCACCACGCCTCCTCGTGCATTACATGACAGAAGAAAAGGAAAAAAACAAAATAACATGTTATGTTTCAAGCAATCTTTTCCTCAGTCTCCACTTATGGGACTACACTGGGTATGTCGTTGTTGTTGCTTGAAGCGATCTTTTATAGACAAAAAACTCTTAAGAGTGTTTCAAACAAGGGATCCACCAAATAAGAAAATGAAACTAGGTGAATCTGTAAACAATGATTTCCCTTCTCTCAAATATAGCTTTGAGACAGCAAAATATGTGATAATACATGAAGAAAACTCACTTATCAAATGAGAAGTTTATTATGTTTTGTCCAGGTGCATTCTACAATCAGCAACTGAAAGATTGTTAGCACAAAAGAACAGAGCTTTCGTCTAATAAATCGCGAGTAAAAACTGAAATAATGGACCAACCGCGCTGAAAAAATGACAGTATGCATGTCACACACACAGACTATATTCATCGTCAAAACATAAAAAAGTACACACCAAATTAGCCACAGGCCCTATGCAGTGCTGCATAATTATATAGTTCGAAAGGCACAAATATCAAACAAGAGCTGTGATATTTTTGAGCTTAAACTATGACAACTGCATAAGTGTACAAGTAAACGTAATGTTGTCTATTCACTAACGCTTACCACTCTGCGGTACACATCATTTTTTGTACCCATGCTACACCTACTACAGAGTGATTGAATTTGTGTTTCTTAATTGGCTCATGAAAAGCAACATTATTTCAACTACTCACTTTAAACGTTTGATCCCTACCTCACTTTGTAGGACCACATGTTCGCTCAGTCACAATTTATGTGACACACATTTCCTTTTAGTCAGTCCCAACAAGAATAACACATTTCTATATTTAGTAACAATTGGGTGATTTACGGCCACACAAACATCTATTACATATTTAATTTTTTAAACTTCGTGTCAAATCAAACAACATCACATAAATTGAAACAGAGAGAGTAGTATTTTGCGTCCCACATCTCCCTTTCATGACTTCTCTACAAAAAGATAACTCAGGAGAACCATTCAACATATATTGATTGAACATAAAACTAAATCCAAATTAAGATTTGTTAAAGAAACATACCTTGCATTTTAATGTTTTTCTCATGATTTAACAAAACAAAACATGACTTCTTAGGTTATCTATGATATGTCTGAATCTAATATAAGGTTAGTAACATTTTCAGTTGTTTCTCACCCTACTTCTGCCATTCTTAGGTAAGCACTAATGGCACAAGAAAATAGTGAACTCTATGTAGTTTTTGTTCCATACTTTACACCAAGTCATATAATCCCCTTAGTTGATATAGCTAGACTTTTTGCTAGCCATGGAGTCAAAGTGAGCATTATAACCACACACTCTAATGCCCTCCTTTTCGAGTCCTCTATCAAGGATTCTGGCAACCAGATCTTCATCCACAAACTCAAGTTCCCATCTGAGGAAGTAGGCTTACCAGAAGGGATCGAAAACTTCACTGCAGTCACTGCCTCAGAAATGGCTATGTTATTTATGGGAATTGCTTTGCTTCAGAAACCAATTGAGGATCTTATTGTTGAGCTTCGTCCTCATTGCATTATTTCAGATGTGTGCCTTACATGGACGGTGGACGTAGCTGAGCAACTGAAGATACCTAGAGTTACATTTTATCCACATAATCTTATGTACCACTGTGTTGAACATTGTTTGAACGTGCATACACCTCATGAGAAGGTAAGTTCGGATTCAGAAAGTTTCTTGATTCCGGGTTTACCAGATCAGATTGAAATGAAAAGATCTCAATTGCCAGAGGGTATTAAAACCAAACCTGAAGGACCATTCTGGGAAATGATGAAGAGAATTAAAGAATCAGAACCTCGAAGCTATGCCGTGATTCATGACACTATCTATGACCTGGAGTCTACTTACGCTGAGCTTTACAAGGAAATCAAAGGTAAAGAACCATGGTTGATTGGTCCTTTGTTTCATTTTTCAAAGAGAGAAGAAGCAAGCAATTCAAGGAACACTTCAGTTCAAGAGCGACACAGCTGCCTAAGTTGGCTCGATTCTCAAGAACCAAACTCTGTTGTGTACATTTGTTTCGGAAGTATGGGCAGGTTTTCTGATGCTCAGCTCTATGAAATTGCCTTGGCTCTTGAGGCCTCAAATTCATCGTTTCTTTGGGTGGTAAAGAAGGGAGACAAACCCCAAGAAAATGAGCAAGAAAGCTGGATGCCTACTAGCTTTAAGGAAAAAATGCTTACAAACAAGAAAGGTTTGATAGTCAGAGGATGGGTGCCACAGCTGAAGATCTTGAACCATCCAGCAACTGGAGCGTTCATGACTCATTGTGGCTGGAACTCCACCCTAGAATCTCTTACAGTCGGAGTGCCAATGCTGACATGGCCCTTATTCGCGGAGCAGTTCTACAATGAGAAGCTGGTGGAGGTTCTTGGATGTGGGGTTAGAGTTGGGGCAGAGGTGTGCCACAGTACTTTTGACATCACGGATACAATTGTCAACAAGGAGAAGATAGAGGCGAGTGTGAAAATGTTGATGAACACCTCCAAGGAAAGTGAAAAGATCAGAAGTAGAGCAAAAGACGTCGAAACAATGATTAAGAGGGCTGTGGAAAAAGGAGGCTCTTCTTATAATCATCTAACTGCACTAATAGAGGAGCTAAAGTGCCATGTTTTTGGCACCTTGGAAGTGTAATTGAAAACTCAATGCACTAAGCACTCCTTAATCTTCCTACAATAAGCATCAATGAGGTTAACCTTGCTTGTATAATGTGTCACAAAGACAAGATAAACGAGATAATAAAATATAATCAATAGACTAATCACATTGTCAAAATAACAGATAGCATGCATGTTGCACACTGACTATACTCATTGTTCAATCATAAAGAAGATAAGCACCAAATTAGCCAAACGGCCACCATGTCAATGAGCACTAACAATGTCGCATAATTGTATAATTCATAACTAACTAATGTTAGACAAGAGCTGGATACTGCTTGGCCTGCTGTCTCACTCGTTTCTTGTACTCAGCACCATCCTGCAAAAGCAAGGTCACATATAGTAACGACAAGTTAAAATCAAAATCAAAATGCAAACTTAAATTTTTTTCCTGAAAAAGTTCAGTGAAGTACACATCAAGCTCGAGTAGTTACCTGCATGTATAGCTGAAAACCTTCTGTTTGTGCTGGATCACTGGGGTTTGGCTGATCAAGCAAATCTTGGATGCCCACCAAAATTTGTTTGACTGTAATGGCAGGCCTCCACCCCTAAACAAGAATATAACCAACGGAATAATCATAAGAATCATCTTGAAACCGATATAACAATTGACAATACTAACAAAGTAACAAAATAACAACGACAAGAACTTACACTGTCCTCATTGAGGATAGACAAACATATTGTTCCCGATGGATAGACATTAGGATGAAAGAAACCTTGAGGAAACTTGCACTTGGGTGGTTTGCTAGGAAAGTCTTCGCTGAAGTTCATTGTTATTGGATAGAAGCCACCTTCCCAGTCAGTCTGTACCATACCAGTTAAAATATCATATCACTATTGCTGACAAATATTAGAGGAAAGAACTGATGGAAGGGGAAAGCAGAGTTTCAACACTGTAAAGACTTGCAGAAGCCAGAATATGTTTCACATCAAACCGTAAAGGATTAAATGTAATAAAACTTTCCAAAAGTGTACAACATTTATTAGAGCATCGTTCAGAAACTCAAAGCATTTCAACAAAACATCCTTTCGCATGAAATGTGGAAAGAATATCCCATGATTATTTACGCAACTAACCTAGGAAACTAAAAGCATTTCAACAAAACATCCTGTCATTTTTATGCAATTTATATACACCAAAGCAATTAAAGTTCAAACCTTGTGATACTTTAAGAAAATGGACTTTTACATCCTCGCGAAGATCATATTCTTCTTACTCGATATATTAAATCCAGGGAGTCGTGCTTACCTTACAACGCTGTAAGGTTATAACTTTCTTTGTTTAGAAAATTGCGACAGAGTTCAAGGACTTGAGTGACTCTCAAAATGCAACACAAATTGCTTTTAGGTCCATAACTAACGACTATAAACTCTGAGAATAATTCAGTAAGATGAATTTTGTGAACACCTTCAATGGTTTTTCTTATAGATTTTTGTATCAAAGAGAGACACGGATACTTGATTGTAGTCTATTGGAAACAATTTCTCTACCTCACACAAGGACCTAAGCGCACTCTACTCTACCCCCAAACCCCACTTATTGGTCACGATGGGTATGTTGTTATTCCAAACATATAGTGTAATTTCTCAAGTCAC
Organism: Solanum verrucosum; assembly: GCF_900185275.1. NCBI lineage: Eukaryota > Viridiplantae > Streptophyta > Magnoliopsida > Solanales > Solanaceae > Solanum > Solanum verrucosum. Next base: position 4,543,052 of record NW_026020011.1, on the reverse strand, counting down.
AACTAATATAATAGAATACTTTCTATAATTGCTGTGTAAATATCCAAGTTGATGTGTCTAAGTATTAATTAGATTGCACAATCTTTTCTTCACAGTTCCTATAACATATAATCAATGAACACCCTCATGAACCTACGAATTAAAGTTAATTACAGTACAAAACCACTAATTTTCAACACCAAAGCAAGGAAAAATGATCAACAATAAGTTGCTAAAAGAAGTACACAAATTCTAGCCCAAAAATTCCATTCATGGACGAGAAATTTGCACCAAACCATTGAATATACATATTTATTTTTTTTATGACAAGGGAAACCCGCAGCCGCTACCCTTTGGGTGCGCACAGGGTAAAACCCCCGTTCCTATGCAATAGCTCACAAACCACATAGGAGAGGTAACCCGCACTAGGCAAGCCTGGTGCGACGAGCTCGACCCAGAAGGCAAACCCCTTGCTTTCGCTGGCAAGGGGTTTCGAACTTAAGACCTCCAACATGGAAGTCCCAAGCTCAAACCACTGAGCCACCCCGAAGGGTCATACATATGTTTTATACGCTTTTATCAATTATGAAAATTCATCATAAATTGACTAGTTTCACTATAGCTACCAACCTACCTCAACCCTACTCCTATCTAGATTTGGAACTAGGGTGGTAACTGGGCAGGTTGAGTCAAATTTGGGCAAGTCATATGTTAAGACAACAATTGGGTCAAAACTCAACTCAACCCAAATTTGCTTGGATCAAAATGGGTTAGTTAATGTGTTATATAACAGGTCAAGACCCAACTCAATCCCAATTTTTACTAAGCTTAATTGTTTTATTTGTACTTTTAAATTACTCTAGTATCTAATAAAATTATTATTTTTCTTTATTATGACTATATATAACATATCAAATTTTAAAAAAAAATTAAAATTATTTTTAAAAAATTTCTCCTGAGCCAATTTGACTTACATATAAATAATGGGTTGAGGTAATGAATGAGCGGGTCAATAACCCGTCCAAACTCAAACGGATTGGACAAGTTAGACGGGTTGGGTTTGATTTTGTCACCCCCTACTTGGAACAAACAATGTGAGCGACCTCACACAAGCGAACACTCTTTTATTAATTGTCATGATTAATTCATACATATATATATATATTCTAACTTCCCCAATTTCACTACTAATAAACCATCCATACAAAAATTACAAAACTTGAAATTAGTCATGAAAAGCAAGAAACTTTACTCACCTTGGCTTTTCCAGGGATAGAACAATGCCACACCATCAAATTGACAGACCCATCTGCACCAGTTTCCGGCCTAGCCACAAAACCCTAAAGAAAACAGAGAAGATACCCATCGAACCATTAAATCAACAGACCCTTAAAATCCATTAATGTGCATTGATAAAGCAAACAAAAAAGTACTTTTAGCCAAAAAAATAATAATCAGAAAGGGCAGAGAGAGTACATGTGGATGATTCTTCCGCCATGATTTGCGCTCCTCAGCAAGACGACCACGTGCGATTCCGTCAGACATTTTTTCCCCCTTTTTTGCTTTCTCTGATAATTTTGAACGATGAAATTAAGAATAGGCAAAAGAGGAAAATAAAAGGGTTTTTAAGTTTGTAATTGTCAGATGTAATCCTAGTTGGATTTGAATTTTGATAATCCAACATTAATTCAAATATTTATTCACAAAAAATAAAATAAAATTTATTCATCCTCAATTTATGTCAAATTAATTCAATTTATTATGATGATGTGATTTATGAAAACATTAATTTATCAAATTAATTCAATTTATTATGATTATATAATTTAATAAAATAAATATATTAACTAAGAGATAATTTAGAGATATGCCTCCATATTTAGCTTTATTATTCTAAGGAGTATCTTTTTTAGGAAATTTAATTGCTTTAAAAATTAGTAAAATAATATTGTCAATCTAAGTAGAGAAAAGAAGTTCTATAAGTGACATGCCAAGTAGATTATGTCCTTCATTCCCCTCCACTTCCCGTAGCCCCATACCTACGACATCATGCCTTCACTACTCAACCTCTACCTCTCATAATATTTATTCTGATTATATATAAATAATTTTAATTCAACTTTTTTTTACATACATATCGAACACACACAAAAAAAGAGTCAATTCACTTATTTAAAAAAATAACATTTTTCATGAAAAATATTATTCTTTGGATCGAACGCACTTTTACTGTCATGTATTGCTCTAGGCAATTCAGTAGATACCCTTTTTTGGTATTGGTGCCTTCTTTGTGATTATGCATCACTAAAATGTGCTTGCAAAACCTCATTTCCATATTAGTTGATCACTTTCTTTTTAATACAACGAAGATAACTATGTTCATCCTCTCTTTGATTGAATATAAATACATTTGACAGAGAGGATGAAAGCGTATTATATTCGTACAAATACAAATACAATTGAAGGAAGAGAGGGGAAGGGTACACAGAGAGAGGAGAGGGCAAGAGAGAGGTAAGGGAGGGAGGGAAAAAGTTTATTATAAAAAGGGAAAAGGGTCAAAAATGCCCTTAAACTATGTGAAAGGAACAAAAATGCCCTTCATTTATAGTTTGGCTCAAAAATGCCCTTAGCGTTAATACTTTGGTTCAAAAATGCCCTTAAACTATGTGAAAGGAACAAAAATGCCATCCCTTTATAGTTTGGCTCAAAAATGCCCTTACCGTCAATACTTTGGTCCAGAAATGCCCCTATAGTTACAAAATGGGTCAAAAATGCCCTCTTCCGAATAAATATATATTTTTTCTTTTTAAACACATCTTCGTCCTAATTAAAATATTATTGAAGAACACTATTCTTATTTTCTTTCTTCTAATATCACTTTAACAAATAAAAAGGTAGGAAATATTTTTTTTCTTCTTAATCTCATTTTATCAATTAAAATAGAATAACGTCATGTACCCTTTGGACATATAATATATGTCATATATAAGATTATAGTATATCCATCATTAATTTATATTTATATAACGATAAAAAATAAGAAATATTTTCATTTTTTATTTTTTTCTAAATTGAAGTAGGATAAACATTTGCTAATTTAAAAAAAAAAACATTATTAGAAAAGAATGTGTTAAAAAAAATATTTATTTGAAAAATGAGCATATTTTACCCATTAAATAACAATAAGGGCAATTTTGGACCAAAATATTAACGGTAAGGGCATTTTTGGACCAAACTACAAACGGATGACATTTTTGTTCCTTTCATATAGTTTAAGGGCATTTTTGAACCAAAGTATTAACGCTAAGGGCATTTTTGAGCCAAACTATAAACGGAGGGCATTTTTGTTCCTTTCACATAGTTTAAGGGCATTTTTGACCCTTTTCCCTTATAAAAATAACATATTAGTACTTTTTTTTAGAATATTTTTAAAATTATTTTTCATAAATAAATTGTTAATTTTGTCTAGTTTCATTATTTTTTCTTAATGGACGTGATAAACGGGCCAAAAAATTATTTTGGACTGTTTCACTGTAATTTTGGATGAATGGGACCCATATCTCATGTTTACAAGTTGCTTGGGTCAAAAGATGACATGGATATTTCGAGATTATGTTTATGTATTTTCATCGTTTCAATATGTTTGTTCTATTTTTTTTTTGTCTATTTCAAAAAAATATTCTCATTAAGAAGATAGAAAATATCGTATGGAACCAATTTATATTGCTTTTCCACTCCAGTGATCATTCATTTTTTTTTATCACTTTTGTGTACACATTGAACAACAGTCCTTTCGAAGGTTTCCTAGGGATCGATTTGTCGGGTAGATAAGCGAGATAGAAGACTCATTGTTTGTGGTGTTGCAATGAATTCATTGGATGATAATAGCTTATAATGATTTTCTTTCTACTTTCTCCTCTATCTAAGTGTCAAATTTTAGTTTATAAGTTGATTTTGTTTATCCAATCAAAAAAGGTTTACTTAGTAAACGTTTAAAGTGAACCACATGTTTTCGTATATCAAATAAAAGTGAAAATAAATTTTTTATTTAGTGTACACATAAAAGTGAAAGGAAGGTCATACTAATTATGGCATCACACAGCTCAACTCTCACCATATCTCTAATGCTCATCTTCTCCACTTTATCCTATATTTATCGTCGAATCGACGATGAAGTCGCGGCATTGTACGAGTCGTGGCTAATTAAGCACGAAAAATCGTACAATGCCTTAGACGAAAAGGACAACAGATTTCAGATCTTTAAAGATAACTTGAAATACATAGATGAACATAATTCTGTTCTGAATCAGAGTTATAAGCTAGGATTAACGAAATTCACCGATCTGACTAATGAGGAGTACAAGTTGATTTACTTGGGTGCTAAAAGTTCCGGTGACCGGAGAAAGTTGTTGAAGAACAAAAACGATCGGTATCTTCCTAAAGTTGGGGATAACTTGCCGGAATCAGTTGACTTGAGAAAAAGTGTTATTGTTGATGTTAAGGATGAAGAAAAAGTGTTATTGTTGATGTTAAGGATGAAGGAGATTGTGGTAAGTTAATTAAATGTTACTCTTTTTCATAAAGAGACTGATTTATTTTACTACACGCAAATGTACGTGGTTATACAAATAATAAAATGACTCGAAGAGTTGGACATTAAACTCACAAGAATTTGTAATTTAGCAAGAATCTAGTTAGATCCGACATCAATTTTGACCGAAAGACTGTTTCTGACAAATGTTTTCGACTCAAGAAAAAAAAAATTCAAAGCAGATAAAAAATAATAATAGAAGTGAAGATATGCTATGAGTTATGACAAAATATTATAGAAAACATTCATGAAAAGAAAAAAACAACGGTAATTAAGATAAAATTGTGGTGTAATTGAAGTACAAGATATAGTAAATAATATACTTATATAAATAGTAAATAATAATACAGTAGAATCTCTCTAAATTAATAAGCTCTATAAGATAATATTTTTCTTTAGTCCCGATTGAAGCTAGTGGAAAAAATCACTGATTTCGATATCATAATTAGATCATATCCTTACATAGATCAAGCTCTCTGGCTAGAACTTCCAAATCACAGGTTGAGATCGTAACTCAATCTAAATACATATATTTTCGAAAGGCGCCTATATAAAAATATGGTCTCATCACTATTATAAATTGATAATTCTTTAAATTTATAAAAATATCTAAGACAATTCAGTGAAATATGATTCTAGTGTTTTTTTGTATTTTGTTAAAATTTAAATTTAGTTGAAACTCATCTCTAACTTTTCTCATTCAAAAGTTTCGGTGTTGTCTTCTTGAATTGCACCAAAAAATTGTGAAGACGCGATAAGTGTTTCCTTACGCATAGTTGGTTCTGACGATATTGTAATATCGTCAACTTCATCAACAACATTATTTTCTTTATTGGTGTCCACAATTTTTTCGAAGCTCTGGACCTCTGAATATGTATCATTTTTCACTCGGGTAATCCAACATGATATTGACATCCATTTTATTGCCGTAATCGAGATCATTAGTCATGACCTCGAGTTCATAAATGTCGTTTTTACCAATGGATTCATTGAAATTCCTTGAGGCTTCATCCTTCGAACAATGTAATCAAATTAACCTTTATTGAAAGTTCACATACTCTTTAAATTGATAAATCTTAATTAATCGATTAAATAATTTCTCTACAAAATATTAATTGGAAAACTAATTTGTTCTAAAATGTTTTAACATCTTTCTAAATATATACGGTATATAAAAAAGTTGTCACCCGCAGCCTCTTTGGTTTTGTTCTCTTGTAGTCCGTCCTCTAATAGACTTTGGAAAAAAAAATCAAGACAAGTATTGAAAACATCGTTAAATTTATCATAAATTTATTAGTTTTGTCCTCGAATTATTGGCAGTCTTAAGAACAACTCTATAGTTAACTAACTAAATTCAAATTCACCCCGTTCTGTCAAATGACATAGCAAGTAGTCTCATACTCTTATAAGATTATGAAACTCTTAATAAAGCTCGAAAAAAGAATTAAAAATACTCCTAAACTTCACAAAAATTCAAGAGTGTATTTCACTTATGTTTCAAGATTGGAGGTATTTAAGTTCAGTTAGTTAAGCAAAGTGTAATGTTGTAACCCTAAGTCATTTGGTAGATGGATAAAAAATAAGTTATACATATACATATATATATATATATATATATATATATTACTTTTTGTATAACTTATACAACATTATCTGATAGATAGATAAGAAATAAGTTATTTGGTAGTATAAAATTAATATAATGTTTGGTTAGTTGACAATTTTGAAACTTGCATGACTAATAAATATATAAGTTTTGAAGAAATTAATCCTGCATAAAATAATACGTGTCAACATTACTAATACTTGCATAACTCTAACCAGCTATCAACTCGATGAAATGAACCAGGGTGTTGTTGGGCATTCTGTGCCGTTGCTTCCATTGAATCAATAAACGCAATAGTAACCGGGGATTTGATATCACTATCTGAGCAAGAGTTGGTGGATTTGTGATACGTCGCTCAATAATGGTTCCTTTTCATAAATATGTGATTCTACTATTCGACTAGTAAAATGAATTCAATAATTCTTCTGCAAACAATGTGTTTGATTAAATTCTTTAATAACTCGTGTATTTACCCCCAAATTAAAGTTGAATGTGTTTTTCTATTAATATATATTTATGAGAGAAGGGTTAAAAATATTCTGAACTTGGTGCAAATTATTATTGACATAATACATAAACATGACATTTAACTTGACTTCGACAGACAACTATGCCTTCCAACTTTGAGTGTGTACGACATTTAAACTTGTATAAAATTAAACAAGTAAACACACTTGTCATACATGACATAATACACGTAAGACACAAAATTGACATGGATGACAAATGTGTCTATTTATTCAATTTTTTGCAAGTTTAAGTCTATTTGTGTACACCCAAAGTTAAAAGTCATAGTTGTCAGCTGAAGCCAAGTTAAGGGTCATGTTTATGTATTATGTCATTATTAGTTTCGTTCGTGAACTATTGACAGTCTTAAAAATACTCTTCTACTTGACTAACTAAACTTTGATATATACTCGATCATATCCATGATCTGCCACATGACATAGCAAGTGGTATCAAACTCTCATATGACATATGGCTCATAATAAAAAGTCGAGTGAAGTGTTGAAAACACCCCTAAATTTGGTGAGAATTTAGGGGTGTATTTAAATTCAGTTAGTCAAATAAAAGGACGTTTTTAAGGTTGTCAATAGTTCGGAAATAAAACTAATAATTTACGCCTAATTTAAAGGTGTTGTCAATACTTCTCTATATTAAATTATATATATAATTATATATAGAAATTAAGAAGAAAAAAAAGAATTATACAGTGAAAAATCGAATCGATACTAACAAAAGAATAATTTGAAGTATCAACATTTGATTGTGATTTGTGAGGGTCCTATGATTTTACACAATTTCACACTTTCTACATGTTTCTTGATATGAAGTGATATTATTTAGTTGTTTAGCATGCTTTACAACTTTGTTAGTTTTCAATAGCTATTTGTATTTTCTTGTGATATATGTTTAGATGTTTAACATGCATTATCACTCAGTTATTAAGCTCACACTAGTCAATTATCAATTCTATTTAGTTTGATTTCATAACATCTAATTTTATATCATGATTTCGTATCGTATGTTCAAATATATCTTTATTAAATTTGTTATCGGTTAATATCAATATAATTGTGGTCCACGTCCCATCCAAGACTAGCCCATTCTCAAAAGAATTAAGTTAACTGCGGTCCATGTTATGAATTTAATAAGACTTAAAAGTGGAGCTTTAAACATTGTGTTTGGTATGGAGAAAAATATAATTAAATTCATGTTTGGTTAACTAAAGTATTTATTTTTAAAAAAAATAAGGTTTTAAAAACTTAGAACAATGAAATGATCGCTTTTCTACTGAAAAAAATAGGAAAAATAAACTCTTTAAGTTATACGTGATATTGTTGATAGATGCAATTCAATTATATTTTGATGACAACTCCACGTGATATTACGCATAATTTGATATAACAAGATTGCTACCAAGCATATAGAAGTAGACAAATTTCTACATGTGGAATGATAATCTATTTAAATTAGGGAAAAAGTACAAATATACCCTCGAACTATCGCAAATGGTATCTAAATACCCTCCGTTATACTTTTAGAACTCTGATGCCCCTACCGTCTAATTTTTGGAGTGTGTATACCCTTTGGATTAACGGAGGGACACGTGTCACGATCTTAACAATCTATCCAAAATTTATTTAATTTTTATCTTCAATTAAAAAACTGACCCGAATAATAAAAAGAACCACCCGAATAATTTTAGACCCACATCGAAATTATAACCAAAACCCCAATAGACCATCTTCTCTAATCTTTTCCTTTCTAACAGAGAATCCATTAGATATTTTCTTTTGTTCTTTAGTTAAATCTCATTTTATATACTCCAATTTAAGATATTCTCATCAACACAACATTTAGTAAGATTCACTAACTTTTTTTTTAACAGAATAAAGGACAGAAACAAAGTTGGAAACTCATCCATACAGCACTTTGGGTGGTTTTCAGTTTGATGAAATTGAGTTTGGTTTTTCTGATGTTAAAGGCAATTTTCCATCTTTTTTTCTTCTTGCTTACCCATAAATCTTTTTTTTTGTGGTACATTTTGGAATCTAAGAATATTCTCATGCCACAGATTAGCTATGGGTTACGGAGTATCTTCTTGACCTCCATTGTTGAAGCTCTGTAAAGAGAGCTAGAGGTATGTTTGTTCCCTATCCTCCCATATTTTTCTTGTCTGATTTATGACTGATTTTATTTTATATTTCTCATTGTAGTGTGATTATTGAATGTATTGTTGATTTTTGGATTTTCACAGATCTCTTTTCTTGGCTTTCAGTCCTACAATTTTCATTTTTCAAAGTTTCAGCTATGTAAAAAATTTATTGAGTTTGGCGACTATAAATCCATTCCATGGTCACTGGCTTGGTTCGCCGGAGCTGTTGGAGCAACGGTGAGGGAGAGATGGGTGAGTGGTGGTCAGGTTTCATGGTGGATTAAGAGTCACTACCCCGTTGATTTCGCTGGAGCGAGGGAGGTTAGGTTCGATAGCAGTTAGAGATGGTTTCGTATCTGGAGCTTCGCCGGAGAAGATGGAGTTGTTGCAGTTCTTTGTGTGACTGGTTCTTGGACTAGAAAAGAAAGGAAAAATTAGATTTATTTCGGTGCGGGTCAAAAATTATTTGGGTGGGTTTTTTGTTATTTGGGTCAATTTTTTTAATTGGATGTAAAAATTAAATAAATTTTGAATAGGTTGTTAAGATCGTGACACATGTCCCTCCGTTAGTCCAAAGGGTATACACGTTCCAAAAATTAGACGGTAGGGGCATCAGAGTTCTAAAAGTATAACGGAGGGTATTTAGATACCATTTACGGTAGTTCGAGGATATATTTGTCCTTTTTCCCTTTAAACTATGACTATAGTAAATAATTTCATAAAATAAATTTGCTTAATCGCATAAATTTTTTATTTATTAACCTAGCACATGTAACATGTTTTATTATTTAATATTCCCTCTCCTTTTTTTATACCAAACAAGCAAGCACACCCTTAAATGGGGCCATTTTTTCACATGTTACACCTCAATGAAGTGGGACTAGTTTGTATTTACCTAGAGTAGTAGGTAAATGATAATTGCTTTGCATGCTTAATTTTTTGTATGTCAAAAATATTTTTGTTACTTATAGGTCATTCATTTGAAATCTCACTTATGAAATTAAATGAAAAAATATATTTTATTAGACATATATCTATATTATAATATATTAATTTTATCTATATTTCAAAATAATTACGTATTTTATTATTAATTAAGAGTTTTCTATCAAATAAAGCGGAATAAAAACCTAGATACATGCATTTTTGTTATCAAATACACTAAAAAAGATATGTGAGCGAGATAGTCATGTATCTCAGATGCATGTGAATCACTCCAAAATACACACTAGGTACATGTATTTATATGTACCTAGTGTAATTCACATATATCTGGGATAACAGATACACATGAGAGTGACGAGCGAGATTGTTATGTATCTCAAATACATGTGGATTCAATTGGATACAGTCTAGAAGTCATTACACTTAATTTTGACCTCATATATATCTCGAGATATATGTATCTGAACATGGACGCACCAAAATCTGATAAGATTCATAATATTACAAACTAGTGTATATCTAAGTAATTAACTCCTACACTAATGAAATTTGTATTAGTTTCCCAAATTATGTTGATACATTGATGTTGTAGCAACTAGATGATAAAGGACAAGGAACCCCATGCTCCATACTCTATAATTCTAAAAGATTAGGAGATGGGCATCAGAGATGAGAAGTAGAGACTTTTCAACACGAAAGCATCAAATCCAAGCCCAAAGATAAGTGCATTGATAGGCTGACAGATTCATAAAATTGATTTGGACGGTTTAACTTTAGTTTTGGATGAATGGGACCCATATCCCATGTTTACAATTTGTTAGGGGTTACTTGGTTCACATAGATAAGGTTTTTTGAGATTAAATTATGTATTTCGTTCATTTAATTTGTTTGTTTAACTTCTTCTTTTTTTAGTTTTTATCAAAAGAAATATCTCTTTTCTTGTGGATAGAAAACGTAGTATGAAATTAGGGTGTGTTTGGTATGAAGGAAAATGTTTTCCTAGAAAATGTTTTCTTGGAAAATAAGTTGATTTTTGACTTATTTTCTTATGTTTGGTTGGTGAGTAGAAAATATTTTCCGAAAAAGATTTTTAGTGTTTGTTTATGAATGAAAAATGTTTTTGAAAATTTTCTTTTATTTTTATTAGAGTAGAAAATAATTACTGAAATTGAAAATATTTTTTAAAAACAAACTTAATTTTTTTTTGGGGTGGGGGCTGGTAGGGGGTGGGGGTGCGGGGGTTGGTAGGCGTGGGTGGGTGGGTGGGGGGTGGGGGGGTCGAGGGTAGGGGTGGAAAAAATGAAATTTTGAAATCGAAAATATTTTTAAAAAACAAACTTAAAATTTTTTTTGGGGGTGGGGGGGGGGGTTGGTAGGCGTGGGTGGGTGGGTGGGTGGGGGGTCGAGGGTAGGGTCGGAAAAAATGAAATTTTGAAGTCGAAAATATTTTTTAAAAACAAACTTAAAATTTTTTTTGGGGGTGGGGGGGCTGGTAGGGCGGGGGGGGGGGGGACGAGGGTAGGAGGTGGGGGTGTAAAAAAATAAAAATTTGAAATTAGAAATATCTTTTAAAAACAACTTTTAATATTTTTTTGGGAGGGGTGGTGGTAGGGGGTGGGGGTAGGGGTGAGGGTGGGGTAAAAATATTGAATTTAAAAACAAACTTTAAATTATTTTTTTTGGGGGTTGGTTGGGGGGGCTGATTTGAGGGTAGGGACCAAATAAATTGATTTTTTCAACAATTTTTTTTTAATTGGAAGTTGGAAGAGAGTTTTGGAAAATGTTTTCCTTAAGTTTTGAAGGGAAGTCATTTTCCTTAAATTTGAGGAAAATGAGTTGATTTGGAAAACATTTTCCAAAACATTTAACCCAACCAAACATGAGAAAATTGGAAAACAGAAAATGTTTTCCTTCATACCAAACACACCCTTAATTTTTATCGCTATTCCTCCTCTAGTGGTCATTCATTCTTTTGATCATTTTCGTGTACCCATTAGATGGAAGCCTTTTTGGGGGTTTCTTAGGGATTGATTCACCGGGAAAGTAAATGAGACGAAAGTCTCATTGTTTATAGTGTTGCTGTATTTATTGGTTGATATTAGCGTATAGAGAATTTTTTTTCTATTTTCTTCTTTATCTAAGTATCAAGTATTAGTTCAATGGTGGTTATTTTATTTTTTCCTAAGAGATGCCATCTGCATCTTTTTTTATTATAATCACGATCCATGTTTTCCTCGATTAAAGCCAACGGAGGGCCAAACTCCAAAGTCATCAAAGCAAGAGGCCTGGTCTACTCAGCAAACGTACAAAGTGGATCGCAATTTGGTTGTTGAAAATAAATTTATTTATCCAACCAAGAAAGATATGCGAATTGAACATTTTGACATATTTTACATATTTTATTTTAAATTTAAGATTACAAGATTCAAAATTTTACTTTACTTTTTAAAATTTAGTATCAAATTAAAACAGAATAATTCAATTGAAACAGAAGGAGCACTTTGTTTGATTAAAGATAAAATAGTCTTATTTTGTCTAGGACTGGACATAAAATACTGAAAATCGAATTATTGAATCAAATAAAATATTTTGATAATTTGGTACTTGGGTATTCGGTATGGTATTCAGGAGTAAAATTATAGAATAATGGTATTCGGGTAATTTGGATTTGATATGAGACATTAGTACCATTTGATATTTGGTATTTCCCGAATACCGAATTATTTACTTAATAAAAATCATGTATCAACATGTTCATTACTCATTAATACAAGTCCAAAGAAAAAAGTAGAATGAACATAAACAACCCAAATATATGTCTTTTAGTTGTATCAATTTATTTTTCTTGATATCTTCTTACTTATTGATCTTCTATTATATCGTGTATCCACATAAATTTTTTTTAGAAATGATTGGAAAAATAGTAATTAACTTTGGAATACAATCGGCAACAACTTCAATACGGTCTAACAGAATACCATACCAAACCAAAATTTAATTTACCGATTACTGAACCAAAATTTAAAATTTTGATATTTGATATCTACTTTTAACTATCAATTACCGAATTAAAACCTGAAATTTAATAATTTCGAACTGAATACCGAACGTCCACCCCTAATTTTGTCCCAATTTAAACTATAATCTAAGAATTAACTTCGCCCATGAACTAAACAACCCTCTTATTACTTAACATATTGCTCCCAGCTCCCTACGTTAGCAAAAATATTTATATCCCAAAAAAGTGTTATCTTACAAAATCAAGATAAAATTAGAGTATATTTTTCAGTTATACCTTATTTTTTCATCTTCATGTTGATGTTTAATTTTAAAGAGAATTTTAATTAATATATATATAATTTTAGTAAATTATATATTATATTTATTAATTTCTAATAAACGTAATATTTGCAGCTAACACTTATTTTAAATTTTTGTGAATCTTATCTGCCCAAAGACAAAATAATTTTGAATCTATGATGAGAAATTTATTTACGTGGACTTTTTACACCCAAATATAGATAAGCTGCTATGCCTAATAAATCAAACGGTAGGTGGTCTATATTTTGCTTCATTGAATACAAGATATGCTTCGATTTATGGATTAAATTATTTCGAAATTATAATCTTGATCGAATATGTATTGAAGTTTTATAAAATTAAAATGTTTTTAAATAAAGACGGTTTTATATTTAGAGGGATTCATTTTTGAGATCTTTCGATTAAGGATGAAATAATATTTATTACTCTATCACAATCCTCGTTGTTTTTAAATTAAATTGAATCGTTAATCATATTATATTTTTTCAAGGATGTATCAGATCGATATAAGTTAAATAATATGAAATGGATGAAGAGTGTTTAAATTGTGAAATTGAATAACCCCTTTATATCATTGTCAAAATACAACCAAATTCATTAAATGGACCACACATGAATAGACAGATGAAGTGAACGTATTATTACTAATTTACTATATTGTTTTTTTTTTTTTTTTTGCTAATTAGAACCTTTACTTAACTTTCTCTTTTCTTCACCAGCCACTTTCAATTTACAACTGTTTGGTTTTTAGATTAATTTTCTAATTTATTATTTGTCTTTTTCAAGTTTTAGTTTATTTGGGAAGTTATTGAGTGCACGATTTAAGGACCTTTGAGGGAGCAGTAGAGGAAGATACTTCATATATATCACCTAATATCCAATACCAATATTTCCATTTTTGAGTTTTATATTGAAATATTATGTGTACGATATTTCTTTTATCTGGAATATCATCAAATGTTTATAGAACCGTATTGTAGTTATCAATTGTTCATTTTTTCTATCTGAACAATGGTGATATTTCAACCTAGGAAAAGTAAATATTCGTTGGGATGTATTTCGATAAATATTTGATGATAGATTGTTCAAACAAGAAACTCATACACCTAAAATATATCAATTTTTTAGTTTCATACATGAATTATTCACTGTATGAGTTTCTTATTTGAACTAGTTATCATCAAATATTTATCGAAAAATTATTTAACTTTCAAAATTTGAACGATAACACATATAAATTAAATAAAAGGGAGTAATAAAACAAATTAAAAGGTTGCGTGTGTCTTAGGACCGTTTAGTCATAATTCTTGCAAATAGTTTTTGAAAAATACAGTCATAAAATTTGTCATGTTTTGACAAAGAAAAAATTGGGAAAAAAAACACAAGACCCAAAATCTGGAAAAAATGGTCTTGGGGCCAAATTCTAGTTTCTCAATTCTTTTAAAATTTTAAACTTACCCTAAATATTTATGTTTTATAATAAATAAATAAATCATCCTTTATGATTTCAACTATAATTCTATCTACCTACCCGACTACTCATTAAATTCATTCTCGTTAAAGATTATTTGTAGAATATGAAAATATTATAGTAAAAGATAGTTATATACCATCATTATCATTTATCTTTTTGCGTCGATGGTCTTTGTAACTAAATATAATAGATGATAATCGTATTATTATTATTAGTTTTTTCCAAAATATCGTATTATAATTTTTAAATAACATATTATCTAGTTCATTATAAAAATTATGTCAAACTTCTGAATATTTATAATAGTTTTTTTGAAATATATATATTATGTTTCATTTTAAAAAAAAGTAAAATATGTTTTCCAAAAATTATGACCAAAAAATGTATTGAAACTTCACCAAAACCATTTTTTTTCAAAAATATTTAAAAATATATGATCAAACGTTAACTTAGTCCTAAAGGCCAATTCATTCGACTTTTCCTCAAAAGTGTAAATTTTAAGGCAAAACTTAAAATTTAATTAAATAATAAGTAAGTGGTAATAGAACATGGCCAGATTCATTGCTTGATATCTTCCTCCGTTTAAAAATTTAAATCTAGTACGACTTTTTTTTCGAAAGACACAAAAGATATTAATAAAAACTAATGGCCAAAGGATCCATTTAGAATTTGAAATTTATAAATTTCAAAATTTCAAAAATAAAATCAAATTATAAGTAGTTGAATATATATATATATATATAATAAATTTACTATTACAAAAATATAAACTTTGTTCTAAAAATTATTAAATTTGATTGAATCTGTACGTCAGCTTCTAGTTCTATATAATTTATTGAGAATAAGTTAACCAATCACCGTCGATGGCGTGTAAATTAGCTATACTAGTATATATAAATAGTTCTTGTAATATAATTATATTTCCTATAACCTCTTTGAATATTCTTGATATCTTATAATAGTAGTATATAATATATAATATCTAATTGATTAGAATTATTGGTGTTAAATAAGTTGATATTTTTGTTTGTTTGTTTGTTATTTTCATCGGATTTATTTAATGATATTTTTTTAAGAAGAAAAGTAGCAATCAAATTATAACTTTTTTATTTCTCATTCGTTGTTCGATATCTATATTGAAGCCTGACTAAATTCAAATTTACGTCGGGAAGTCCCATATTGGGGTAAAGCGCTCCCTAATAAAGACGATTCCGTATCCAAAAAAACTCAAACTCGAAACCTCTTGGTTAAGGATGAAGGAGTACTTACCACTCCACCACAACCTAATCAAATAACATTATCAAAAAGACAATGAAACACAAGTTGCAACGTAACTGTTCTTAGATCAATATCCATGTTAGCCTCTGGCAACTAGATATTGGCATCGAGATCAAAAATATAATAATAATATATTCAGTAGAGTTTTATAATATTAAGATGAAAGATTCAAAAAATAACTATATTTTTGGTTTTTGATGAGAGAAAAATAATTACTAAATAGGGATATATATTTTGAAAATCAACGTTATATTTTTTTTATAGTGATATTTGAATCAACTTAAATATTTCATTCAAGTACATTTATTTTGTCATTATCACAAATATGGAATAATTTCGGTATGTCGAGGCACCGAGCTAACTTATCCAAATTTAAAGAAGCCATTTATTTTTTTCTCTTTATTTTTATTGAAATTTGACTACTAATCTCTCATGATGTGACAATTTTTATTTTTTTTGTTATTATGTTTTGCTATTTTTCTGTTGCTACATATAAGTTTTAACAAAAAATAGAAGTGAAAATTAATTTATCAAGATGATTGTTTTAAATTAAAACAGTAATCCTACTGAATAAGTCAATACACATACCTTTACTTATATCGAGGTCATGAAAAAAGAAATAGAAAAGGATAATTACAAAATGAGAATCGAACTCTTCTTAAGATAATTAAAATGAGAATCGAACTCTATCTAAGATAATCAAACAACTGAGCTTCTAAGATTTTACGGAAAAAAATTAAATTATAGTAGGCAAAGTTAGGCTTATGGGTCCTACAGTAGAGGGCCATTCAGTCTTTTCTTATCCAATCAACGTGGCCTACTTTGATACCGTGCAACAGTAGATAAGAATCTTATTTTAAAAATGTACATTCTCACTAGTTGGACAAATATCAGAATCTCAACTCCCATATTTAATTATCACATTTTAGAAAAGTTTTATTTATTATTTCTCATATATAAAAAGAGCAAATTATTTATTTTTAATTTTTTTTGTTTGTTCCAACTACCTAAAGCTTCACTCTCCAAGATATTATAATTGCACTTTGTATTAAGAGTAAATTATAATTTGTTCGAATAAATTGATTACTTTGTTCTAATTTATACGATATAGTTAATTCAAAACAAATCATATATATTTGTGTGAATGTAAAATAATCTATATATATATATATATATATATAAAGCTGGATGTTAAACATGCTTATGTGACGCTCTCTAAGGCCAAAAAACCTATTTTTTTATTTTCTCCTTTTTTAACATTTTTAAAAATATTTTTCCTATCAAATAAAATAACTATTTCTTACCATCTAACTGAAAGCAATTACCACATATTCATTGCTTAATTTAAAGCAGTACATGATAAGTTATAACAACACATTGCCTTCTTCTTTGTAACAACCCAATTATGACATGTCTTTTGGGCTTCTCCCCAATCCAATTAAAACATTTACCTGCTTAATTATCACATTCTACCATTTTATTACTATATTAAATAATAATAATATTTAATTGTCAGTTTTTTAATTAGGACTGAGTAGTATTTAATTGTGTATATATATTTTGAAAACCAGAAAGTCCATAAATTCTCAAGGTCACAATTCAAAACTCAAATTCATAACAACATTCTTTGTATTGCTAAATTTTTTAGATCTTTATTGTGTGAGTCAATCTCAGATCAAGAAAGAGTGATTTTTCTAGACAAAGAATGATTTTATTTCGTATTTAACAAAAGAAGAGGAGAAGGGACCAAGAAGCTCTTCAAAGATCACAAATTCAACCAAAACTTCCACACTATTTTTTTTTTTAGTGAAATAGGACTTATGGATTACTGTTGTACTCATTGAATTTTTCAGAAACATGAAAAAATGAATTTCATGTGGTTGTGATGATTTTGGTTATTTTTTGTTTCAATTCAAGTACAAGTAATTTCAAGGTAGTTTTTGAAGTAGGATATAGATAGAATTTAATATTGATATTTACATGCTTAAATGTTTAATCGTTATTCTTATGACAGTTCTTTTCTCCTTTTCAATAAATTTATACAATGCAATTCTTAAGCATTTTTTTTTATATATATAATTTTGGTACAGACATAGTTCTTATGCTTGGTATCATGTTAGTTAAACCTTTTGTTTAGATATATAAATTTATGAAGTTAGGCATGACGAAAAAAATCTATATAGATTTCTTTTTTTTTAATCTTTACCTTTGTAATTAATGAATTGTTAGCTATGATTTGGTTTTCTCCTCCTCTTTTAGTTTTAATATGTTTCTTTGCATGTGTAAGTTAGTTTTAATGTGAAGTTTTATGCTTGATTAGACTTTCTTATCAGTGGAAAGTTGGAGAATTTATAGCTCACGCTTTTTTCTTATTTGACAATTGTTATAAATCATTCATTTGTTACAAGAATAAGGTAGAATATCTAGGATCAAATTTAAAATTAATTTATAGTCTATTTATTTGAGATATAAATTTAGGTAGGATTATAATTTCAAAATAATTTTGTCCGCAAACGAAACAATTTTTCAAGGACTATGGTGGGAGCATGATGTATTGATCCAATCTCCTTCTTTAAAAGGCATTTCGCAATACAAAATTAGCTAATGCGTGGATGGATATTTATAATATCATGAATAAATATCTTTTGAATATTAAATAATTTATTTAAAAATGACTACAAATATAAATTATTATTGTGATCACTAAATCTACATCGTATTTCTATTAACACAATTTTGATTTAGTTGTTATATCAATTTCCGGACTTTCATTTTCTTTTTTAATGTATAGATCTCTATGATATTAGCTTTTAATGATTTTATTTAAACATGACATGTAATTCTTTTCTTCCATTTCTAATCTTCCCCTAATTGTTACTTTTGATTTTAAGATTGCCTTCTCTTGGACTAAATTTCTCTAAATTATTTTGAATTTAAATGTGTATCTTATTATGTAAAAATCAATTACATCTAAATATGTTAACTAAATAACAGTTATTAATTTTTAATAATTAAATTATTTATGGACAAAATATACGTAACAAAGGACAGGCTACAAGATTTGTATGTTACACATTTTTTTTTTCCTTTTTTCTTATGAAAGTATTTTTCCTCGAAAACTATGTGACACTTTTATTCCTATATATATTTTTTTTATTTTTTTTGCAATTCTTTATCAATTAAATAAATTTATAAATACCGCATATAGCGCGGACAATTTCACTAGTTTATTATATTAAAGATAAAAATATGTCAAAATATACAAACGTTTTAGAATCCTACTTGTTACTTTATTTTTATATATCTTTCTTTCTTTCTTGTTTCAGCCTCTCCACCTACCACTAATTTGTGCCTTTTGAGGGTTCTTTTATTAATCACTCTCTCTCTATTTTTACTTATCCATTAGAATATATAAAAAATATATGTTCATTTTAATATCTATTTTTTTTTAATTATTAAATGTTTTTTTTGTACAATTTTAATTATTCACTTTAAAATTTGTGTCTTTAAAAAATAATAATTAATATGAATATTTTACTCATAATATTCATATTAATTGATGTATAGTTTCAAATTTTGAGGAAAAAATGATTAATATTGAGGATAAAACTTGAATTTTCTTTTAATATGCTAAAGTGACAAATAAAAATAAAAATATATTTAAATATGTAGTTGACAAACAAAAATGAATGAATGAAATACTAATTATTTCCTAACTGGTGAGATAATTTGTAATAATTAAGAGTAATTATATTGTAAAATTATCATTTTACTTATTACTTCTTAAATGATATGTTTAATTAAATATGATTTAGTAAACATGAACAAAGGAAATATTAACTATATGTTTTGATTAAATTTAGTTTTGTGTTAGAGTTTAATTAAATCTGAATTCACGGTGAAAAGTGAATTGAGTAACTAAATTTGTCCTTTGTTCTTTCCATTTCCATCTTTTTTCCCTACACACTTCTACATTTCCAAAAATACCCCTTCACTTTTCCTTTATAACACTCTACCTTCTCTACATTTTCCCCAATCCCCTTCTTCCCCAACAATACAGGGAAAAAATAAATATCAACCTATCATGGCAGCTCACAGCTCAACTCTCACCATATCCCTACTTCTCATGCTCATATTCTCCACCTTATCCTCCGCTTCCGACATGTCAATTATTAGCTACGACGAGACTCATATTCACCATCGTACCGACGATGAAGTTTCGGCGTTGTACGAGTCCTGGCTAATTGAGCACGGAAAATCGTACAACGCCTTAGGAGAAAAGGATAAGAGATTCCAGATCTTCAAGGATAACTTGAATTATATAGACGAACAGAACTCTGTTCCGAATCAGAGTTATAAGCTCGGATTGACGAAATTCGCCGATCTGACTAATGAGGAGTACAGGTCGATTTACTTGGGTACGAAGAGTTCCGGTGACCGGAGGAGGTTGTCGAAGAACAAAAGTGATCGGTATCTTCCTAAAGTTGGGGATAGCTTGCCGGAATCAGTTGACTGGAGAGATAAAGGTGTGCTTGTTGGTGTTAAGGATCAAGGAAGCTGTGGTAAGTTAATTTTGCTACTACTATTTGGTTATAGATCTAAATTTACCAAATATCCAAGCATAATATATTGTACGCATAGGATAATAACATACTCAGTTTAATCTATAAGTGGGGTATACAACAGTGACAGATATAGTAACTTGAAAACTTAAGATGAATTTTGAACCTCTTGATCTATAAGTCAACTCATAATTTTTTTATGGAGTTAAGATGAACCTTCTCTACTCTCTAGATCTGTCTTTGATATATCTAGAGTTTAGAGTATACTGTATACATAAATCTTAGTCTTACAAGGATATCGAAAAATAAATAATAGAACTGAAGAAACTATCAAAGCAGATCGAACAAAAAAGGGATGAAATTATAGCAAAATATTATATAGATAACATGATAAAATATCCTGAAAAGAAACACTGACTACAACAAAATTCCGTGATAATTGTACAATTATGGAAATACAAAGAGATAGTAATAACAATCGAAGAGCAAGATTATAAGAGGAAAATATTAAAATTACCTGTATTATGGAAAACTAAACAACACAACACTTAACTACATATTAATCACTTTACTACCAATTAAATGAATTAAGCATCTACCTTTGCCAACATGAGTTATAGTATAGTGATAGGAGAGATCATGCACTATTCAAATTTAGTCGAAGCTTCAATATAGACCTCCTGGGTGGAAATCAAAAAAAAAAAATCATCTACCTTTACTCAACTTATTTAACTTGTTCACAATAAGTTAAAGTATTATAATAATAGCATAACAATTATTTACAAGAAAGTCAAATCAAATAAATAATTAACGTATTATAATCTGTTATTTTGTTCTCAAAAAATTTTTTCCTAATTTTTTTCCGGGTCAAATATGAACACAACAGATAATTATGGTGAAAAACTTTAAACAACGGAACTTGATAATTATGGAAAAGCTCAATGATTGATGTTTATAGAATACTATAATATAATATATGCTATATTTAATTTGCAAATCAATATAAACTTTACATGAATTGACCTTTTTATAAAATACCATATGACATTGACGTGCATTGTAAAATTATAAAAATATCAACAAAAAAAACAAGGGAACAGACATCGATTTCAAATGTTATTCATTTGGCAAACAAATTTGTATCTTTTGGCATCTTGCAGCTTTTTGACAAGTTTGAAATATGTTTTAAAATTCTATGATGCCTCCAACATGTCTTGATTTTAGTAGATGCTTCCTCTTCTTAAAATACTTGTCGTATTTATTAAAAATATTATTATGTTAAATATTTATATAACTAATACATATATACGTTATAAGGAAATTTAGGTATTATCATGCTACATGAATATCCTTGCACATAATAGTGGAAAAATTAAGTAATTATACGACTTAAGATAACATAATTTTTCATAATCCCTATCATTTGAATTAATTACAAAAATCTCTTTTTACTTCTCTCTTAACAGTCGGATACATCACTCCTCTATTATATACATTACAACTTTATTTGTACACGCCACATAGTATCCGGTACAAATGTTATTGTTGATATATAATCTCAATTATTTCAAATCTAAATCAGTATGAACCTGGTTTATAGTTATTTATCGGGCGAATGAGCAATGTATTTGCTAGACTGCCAGTTATGAACTCTAACCAGCTAACAAATGATCCATGTGATATAACAATTTTACTGCTAAACTACCACTAAATTATGTGCCTCAACCATAAAAAAAATGGCAAAATATTTGTATACTTCAATTCAATAAATTTGTTGTATGGCTGAATATTTGTGTTCTAATCAATCGATTAAATGAACCAGGGAGTTGTTGGGCATTCTCTGCCGTTGCTGCCATGGAATCAATAAACGCGATCGTAACCGGGAATTTGATATCACTATCAGAGCAAGAGTTGGTGGATTGTGATAAGTCGTACAATGAAGGTTGCGATGGTGGTCTTATGGACTACGCCTTTGAATTCGTCATCAATAATGGAGGAATTGACAGTGAAGAAGACTACCCTTACAAAGAACGTAATGACGTATGCGACCAATATAGGGTCAGTATAACATTCTTGATTTCAATTACACTCTTAATTAAATACCAGTGTTAAAGTTTAGACTAATAAGTGGCAACACATTTTGTTTGTGATGCAGAAAAATGCCAAGGTTGTCAAAATAGATAGCTATGAAGATGTTCCTGTTAATAACGAAAAGGCGCTGCAAAAGGCTGTTGCACATCAACCTGTGAGCATTGCACTTGAAGCTGGTGGCAGAGACTTCCAGCACTACAAATCTGTATGTTTCTATTCTCGTATTGCCCTATCTAAGTTAATGTCTTTCCAGTAAAATGTTGCCTTTTGATCAATGACGTGTAGTTTTTTTTTCGACCAAAGATATGTTAGTTGACAGACTTCTAATTGTAGGTCGAAAAACTATGATGTAACTGTTGGGTTCTGAAGGGGATTAGGGCGTTATGCGGAAGCTTACAATTGCAAAGCATAAGACGATAAATTAGACGACACATAAAATTATACTAAAAGAAATATATTATTGTAGGATATGACCAATTGGCCTACATAATTAAAAACTAATCAAAAACATAGAAACTGTAGAGAGAAAATCTCCCCATAAACAAAACTCTAAAGAACTACATTGTGGATGCTATTGTTTTGTGTTAGAAGAAAACAAACCTATATTTATAGTCCTAAAACCTTTTCTTACTAGAAAAGGAGTCCTAAAGGAGAGAATAAACCAAATATAAAATAATATTATATTTTCCTTTCAAGAAAAGTAAAACCATTTATGGTAATGTTTTGTTTTTTCTTTAAGGAAAAATAAATCTTAAATTATGGTAAGAAAATCAGGACAAAACCCTAACAGTAACAATGATCACATCCAATTATTTATGCGATTATCCTACTTGTAATTTCAGGGCATCTTTACTGGAAAATGTGGTACTGCAGTGGATCATGGTGTAGTTGCTGCTGGATATGGTACTGAGAATGGCATGGATTATTGGATCGTTAGGAACTCATGGGGAGCTAAATGGGGAGAGAAGGGCTACCTCAGAGTCCAACGTAACATTGCCAGCTCTAGTGGCTTGTGTGGTTTAGCCACAGAGCCTTCATATCCAGTAAAGACAGGCGCAAATCCTCCTAAACCCGCTCCATCTCCTCCATCTCCAGTCAAGCCACCTACCGAGTGTGATGAATATTCTCAATGCCCTGTCGGCACCACTTGCTGCTGTGTCCTCGAGTTTCGTAGGTCTTGCTTCTCTTGGGGATGCTGCCCACTTGAAGGAGCCACTTGCTGTGAAGACCACTACAGTTGCTGCCCACACGACTATCCTGTCTGCAATGTTCGTCAAGGCACCTGCTCAATGGTAAGTAATTTGAATTTGTCATTTCTACAAAGTAGTTTCAACTCTCCTATACACAGACAACGTAAAGAATTTGGACCAGAGTTTTTTCTCTACTTACACTATTACTTTTGTTGATACAGAGCAAGGGCAACCCACTGGGAGTGAAGGCAATGAAGCGCATTCTTGCACAACCTATTGGGGCCTTCAGAAATGGAGGAAAGAAGAGCAATTCTTGAATTCTACAAGCACCAATACTGTGGAATGAGGTGAAAGAGCAGCGCCAACAGAGGACGTGAATTGGAACATTGATTAACAAACCTCATTTTCCAGAAGAAAGGTGTAGAGACAGACAAATGCATTATCAAGATTACAAGATGTTGATTAATGATTTGTATATATTGCTTCTTTATTGAAGAAGGATTATTGTTCTACTTTGTCTAATTATTCAGTACATAGTCCTTGTTTCTTATTATGATAAGACTCCAAGTAATGCCCCCTTTCACTAGGTTGTTTATTCTTCCATTTGTACTTGGTTTCAACAAATAATAATAATAAAAAGACTATCTTCTGTACCTTTCATTTACCTCTTTTGTTTTGTCCCACCATGTTTACATATTTATGGAATCTTGCTTACTAGTTTGAAGTCGAAAAATAGATTTCCTGCAAATTGCACCATTGAGCAATTTATATAGGCTATGGCTCCTACATTAGAGAACAACAAGGCCCATTCAGTCTTTTCTTATCCAATCAACGTGGCATACTTTGATACCGTGCAAACAGTAGATGAGAATCTTATTTTAAAAAATCTTCATTCTCACTAGTTGGACAAATATCAGAATCTCAACTCCCATATTTAATTATCACATTTTTAAAAAGTTTTTTTTTATTATTCCTCATATATAAAAAGAGCAAATTAATTATTTTTTTAAAAATAATTTTTGTTTCCAACTACCTAAAGCTTCACTTTCCAAGATATTATAAATGCACTATGTAATTTAAGAGTGAATTATAATTTGTTCGGATAAATTGGTTACTTTCTGTGTTCCACTTCATAAGATATAGTTATAATTCAAAACAAATCATATGTATTTGTATGAATGTTAAACATTTTATTATGAATAAAAATAACATTTAAAGTTAAATTATTAAATATAAAAATATATCAAATATACATACCTTTAAGAATCCTATTACTCTATTTTTATATATCTTTCTTTCTAGTCGCAGCCTCTCCACCTACCACTGATTTGTGCTTTTTGAGGGTTCTTTTATTAATCACTTTTCTCTCTATTTTTATTATATAAAAAATAAATGTTCATTTTAATATCTATTTTATTTTTATTATTAAATGTTTTTTTTTGTAGAATTTTAATTGTTTACTTTAAATTTACACTTTTTTAGAAAATAATAATTAATATGAATATTTTACTTATAATATTCATATTAATTGATGTCTAGTTTCAAATTTTGAGGAAAAATAAATAATATTGAGGATAAAATTTGATATTTTTCTTTATTATGCTAAAGTGATAAGAAAAGTAAAAATATATTTAAATATATGTAGTTGACGAGCAAAAATGAATGAAGGAAATACTAACTATTTCCTATTTATTTTCTAACTAGTGAGATAATTTATAATAATTAAGAGTAATTGTACTGTAAAATTGACATTTTACTTATTACTTCTTAAATGATATGTTAAATTAAATATGAACTAGTAAACATGAACAAAGAAAGTATTAAGTATATGTTTTGGTTAAATTTGATTTCGTGTTAGAGTTCAATTAAATCTGAATTTAGGATGAGAAGTCTTCTCACAAGTTGAATTGAGTAACTAAGGGCCCGTTTGGCCATGCGATATAATATCATGATATGGTATCATGATATGAAACCATGAGATGAAATTGAAGTTTTGTTTGGATATGCGATATGAAATATTTGTGTTGTATATTTTTTCATAAACATAAAAATCTCATAAATTGTAAAACTATTAAAATAGCCCCAATTGTTTATTCAATCTTATCAAATAAACAAAAACTTATAAAATTGCATAATAAATTATTATAAAACTATTTATTCTCCACTTAAGTAATTGTTTCATCTAACTTTAATTTAATAAAAAAAATGAACATAGTAGTGTACTAGTCTTTAATATAATCCTCCCACATAGTACAGACAATTTCCTCACGTTGAACTTGCATTTCTCAATCATGTGACCGATAAGACGAACCAACATTGTTACTTTGAGTCATTTGTGGTCAATATCATCCGCAATTATATTTTCATGCTCATAGACCATAAATATTTCATCACTTTAACAAACGGTTGGTGTGAGTTAAAGTGACTATAAGTTGGTTAGAATAATAAATTTTATGTCGATGAGAATAATAAATTTTAAAAAGTATTGATGTGATTATAAATTTTATTTACATATGAAATAAATGGTTGTTTTAACAAAATATAAATTCTTGGATCAATTTTTGTATTAAAATATTCCAAATCATGAAATGAAATTACCATATAATTTCATATCATGATTTTTGGAGAATATGAAATCAAATCTCATAATTCCAAATCATGAGATGGAATCAGCGTAAAATTACATGTCCAAATGCTAATTCTATCTCACGATATCATATCATGATATGATATCGCATGGCCAAACGCCTACTAAATTTGTCCTTTGTTCTTTCCATTTCCATCTTTTTTCCTATACACTTCTACATTTCCAAAAATACCCCTTCACTCTCCCTTTACCCTTACCTTCTCTACATTTTCCCCAATTCCCTTCTTCCCCCAACAATCCAGGGAAAAACAAAAAATATCAACCAATCATGGCAGCTCACAGCTCAACTCTCCCCATATCTCTACTTCTCATGCTCATCTTCTCCACCTTATCCTCCGCTTCCGACATGTCAATTATTAGCTACGACGAGACTCATATTCACCATCGTATCGATGATGAAGTCTCGGCGTTGTACGAGTCCTGGCTAATCGAGCACGGAAAATCGTACAACGCCTTAGGAGAAAAGGATAAGAGATTCCAGATCTTCAAGGATAACTTGAAATATATAGACGAACAGAACTCTGTTCCGAATCAGAGTTATAAGCTCGGATTGACGAAATTCGCCGATCTGACTAATGAGGAGTACAGGTCGATTTACTTGGGTACTAAGAGTTCCGGTGACCGGAGGAAGTTGTCGAAGAACAAAAGTGATCGGTATCTTCCTAAAGTTGGGGATAGCTTGCCGGAATCAGTTGACTGGAGAGATAAAGGTGTGCTTGTTGGTGTTAAGGATCAAGGAAGCTGTGGTGAGTTAATTTTGCTACTACTATTTGGTTATAGATCTAAATTTATCAAATATCCAAGCATAATATATAGTACGTATACGATAATAACATACTCAGTTTAATCTATAAGTGGGGTATAAAATAGTGATATATATACTTAAATTTGAACTTGAAAACTCAAGATGAATTTTGAACCTCTTGATCGATAAGTCAACTCATAATGTTTTTATGGAGTTAAGATGAACCTTCTCTACTCTCTAGATCTGTCTTTGATATATCAAGAGTTTAGGGATCGTTTGATTACTATACAAGAGACATCTTATTCATGTATAAAAAGTTGCATTAGCTTTATACTATGCTTGGTAGAAGTTTTGTATTGCATTAGCTTTATACTATGTTTGGTAGAAGTTTTGTATTAGGTATTAAAGTCAACATAACCTATATCATGTTTGGTTGGTAAGAATTTAAATGTTGTATAAAAGTTATTAATGTATTAATTTATACGGTGTTTGGTTGCATTTTTTGTAGTCCTACATAATTAATACCCACATAACTTATGAGGGAATCTATGTATAAAGTTATGCAGGGTAGAAGGTGGAATAAGTTATGTGAGGATTAGTTATACATGTATTAAAATGATAAATTACATATTTATCCTATTAATTTATTTTATTTTTATTAATTGAAAACTTTACTGTTTTCCTATATACGTTTGTTGTTTTTATTTCTTTTTATATATAGACCATTTTCATTTCTTTTAATTTATTTTATTTTTTTTAATTGGAAACTTTACTGCTTTCCTAGCTACGTTTGTTGTTTTTATTTCTTTTTATATATAGACCATTTTCATTTCTTTTATATACTTACCGTTTTTATTTATTTATGCAAATATAAATATTTTTTTAATATTAGAAATTTGATTGAATATTTTTTGACGGTACATATGCTAATCAAATATTAGCATTATATATTATTCAATATATTCCACATTTTATTAGCATGTATTATTATTTTGTAAATATTATATATTAATAATTTACAAGAAGTTTAATATTCAATAGTTAATAATTCATGTTTTGTAATCTCTACATAACTAAATAATACCTACATAACTAATATCCGCATAGCTAATACCCGCATAGCTAAACTCTGCATAAAAATCTATATAACTAATAATACATCTATAAGTTATAAGGAAATTTAGATATTATCATGCTACATGAATATCCTTGCACATAATAATGGAAAAATTACGTAATTACACGACTTAAGATAACATAATCTCTCAAAATCCCTATCATTTGAATTAATTACAAAAATATTTTTTTTTCTTCTCTCTTAACATTCGGATACATCACTCCTCTATTAGTTACATTACAACTTTGTTTGTACAATATATTTGGTACAAATGTTATTGTTGATACATAATCTCAATTATTTCAAATCTAAATCAGTATGAACCTGGTTTATAGTAATAGTTATGTATTTGATCCATAACTTATGTACCGGCAAATGAGCAATGTATCTGCGAGTTATGAACTCTAACCAGCTACCAAATGACCCATGTGATATAACAATTTTACTGCTAAACTACCACTAAATTATGTGCCTCAACCATAAAAAAAATGGCAAAATATTTGTATACTTCAATTCAATAAATTTGTTGTATGGCTGAATATTTGTGTTCTAATCAATCGATTAAATGAACCAGGGAGTTGTTGGGCATTCTCTGCCGTTGCTGCCATGGAATCAATAAACGCGATAGTAACCGGGAATTTGATATCACTATCAGAGCAAGAGTTGGTGGATTGTGATAAGTCGTACAATGAAGGTTGCGATGGTGGTCTTATGGACTATGCCTTTGAATTCGTCATCAATAATGGAGGAATTGACACTGAAGAAGACTACCCTTACAAAGAACGTAATGGCGTATGCGACCAGTATAGGGTCAGTATAACATTCTTGATTTCAATTGCACTCTTAACTAAATACCAATGTTAAAGTTTAGACTAATAAGTGGCAACACATTTTGTTTGTGATGCAGAAAAATGCCAAGGTTGTTAAAATAGATAGCTATGAAGATGTTCCTGTTAATAACGAAAAGGCGTTGCAAAAGGCTGTTGCACATCAACCTGTGAGCATTGCACTTGAAGCTGGTGGCAGAGACTTCCAGCACTACAAATCTGTATGTTTCTATTCTCGTATTGCCCTATCTAAGTTAATGTCTTTCCAGTAAATTGTTGCCTTTTGATCAATGACGTGTAGTTTTTTTTCGACCAAAGATATATTAGTTGACAGACTTCTAATTGTAGGTCGAAAACTATGATATAAAAATGATCACATCCAATTATTTATTCGATTATCCTACTTGTAATTTCAGGGTATCTTTACTGGAAAATGTGGTACTGCAGTGGATCATGATGTAGTTGTTGCTGGATATGGTACTGAGAATGGCATGGATTATTGGATCGTTAGGAACTCATGGGGAGCTAACTGGGGAGAGAAGGGCTACCTCAGAGTCCAACGTAACGTTGCCAGGTCTAGTGGCTTGTGTGGTTTAGCCATAGAGCCTTCATATCCAGTAAAGACAGGCGCAAATCCTCCTAAACCCACTCCATCTCCTCCATCTCCAGTCAAGCCACCTACCGAGTGTGATGAATATTCTCAATGCCCCGTCGGCACCACTTGCTGCTGTATCCTTCAGTTCCATAATTCTTGCTTCTCTTGGGGATGCTGCCCACTTGAAGGAGCCACTTGCTGTGAAGACCACTACAGTTGCTGCCCACACGACTATCCTGTCTGCAATGTTCGTCAAGGCACCTGCTCAATGGTAAGTAATTTGAATTTGCCATTTCTACAAAGGAGTTTCAACTCTCCTATACACAGACAACGTAAAGAATTTGGACCAGAGTTTTTTCTTTACTTTATTGCTTTTGTTGATACAGAGCAAGGGCAACCCACTGGGAGTGAAGGCAATGAAGCGCATTCTTGCACAACCTATTGGGGACTTCGGAAATGGAGGAAAGAAGAGCAGTTCTTGAATTCTACAAGCACCAATACTGTGGAATGAGGTGAAAGAGCAGCGCCAACAGAGGATGTGTATTGGTACATTGATTAGCATACCTCATTTTCCAGAAGAAAGGTATAGAGACAGACAAATGCATTATCAAGATTACAAGATGTTGATTACTGATTTGTATATATTGCTTCTTTATTGAAGAAGGATTATTGTTCTACTTTGTCTAATTATTCAGTACATAGTCCTTGTTTCTTATTATGATAAGACTCAAGTAATGCCCCTTTCATTAAGCTGTTTATTCTTCCATTTGTACTTGGTTTCAACAATAATAATAACAAAAAAGACTATCTTCTGTACCTTTCATTTACCTCTTGTTTTGTCCCACCATGTTTACGTATTTATGGAATCTTGCTTACTAGTTTGAAGTTGAAAAATAGATTTCACGCAAATTGCACATTGACCTTTTGATATAGGTGTTTTGAGCTTATTAATCTATGAAGAATTATGGTGCAGCAGAATTCTAAGCTTGGTAAGAAGACTGTCTCCACTTTGAGGCTATACACAGGGGCGGACCCACGTGTTGAAGGGTGCTCGAGCACCCATTGATCCCGACGGAAACTTTGTATATGTATATAGAAAAATACTGAAAATGTTATATAACGTATTTCTCAGCACTCATTAAACAAAGGGTCCCGCTGGGTCCAAACTTGAATTTTAAAGTCGTTAGTGACCTACATCTAGGGTTCGAATCCTCGTAAAAGCGTAACTTTTTGTTGAAAAAAGGCTAACTGAACTTCTTCATAGTTTTTAACTTCTTTTTATACTTTTTCACTCCAAATTTTTTGCTTATTTCTTTTATGTTTTTCCACTTTTCTATTTTTTGTATTTCATTTACTAACTAAATTATAAAAATATTAGTAAGCATCTAGAATTTTTATTCTTTTGGCTAGCAACTTTATGTTAAAGGAATTGAGCACCCACGATCATCAGATCCTGAATCTGCCATTGGCTATACATGTAACAACTCGAAAAGGAATTGGAGTGATCAATCAGAGTAATTTAATTTCAAATGGAGTTATGAAGCAACCTAAAGCACATAATCGAAATCATTGTGCTCCAAAGCATAGAAAACTAACCTGAAATCCAACTGGTCCTTGACCAAGACCTCAGGCCCAATCATATTTCAACATAACACAACAATAATACCAATATGATTACCACAACTCAGGATCTGAAGGAATTTATGAAGGATCAAACAATCGAAAGAGTAACTTCAGGACTACTCAAATGAATGCTAAGCACACTAATGCTGACCTGCGGCTAAAATAAGCAATTAAGATTCGGTAGTATAGTCTAAAATAGGGATCAACATCAAGTCTACGAGCCTATTCAGGGTGAATTTCCATAATACCAAAGCAATCCCACGATCCACGCACTAGTGGAGTGTACCCTAAATCCCACGGAAACCTTTCACAGAACACATTCGGCAAAGTCATCGCCATACCTAGAACATTCTGGAACTACTCTTTTTCCAACCTCCCCAACTCAAATACAATCGTCCAATACTATCTCACGAAAAGCTGCACGGTCGGGGGTGACACTCCCAACAAGATTTTTTCCATTTTCAGGGCTCGAATCTGAGATCTTTGATTAAGTGTGGAGCAGTCCGTGACTCCGTGCACCACAACCCATGTTGCTGCAGTGGTTGGCAACCTATGTCATTTAGCCTATCTAGCCTTTAAGTATTACATTATGAAATTCAAATTTAGTTAATTTCTTAATAAATTTCAGGAACTATCTTATTCTTTTTGTTATTACAAAAAATATAATGGTCCACTAAATTCAATAGTTACTGTTAATTTGTCAAGGTATGAATTGCCATTTTTAAACAATCACAATGTAAAGTGTAGAGTAAAAAAGTTAAATACACCAGTGTAATGATCCTGCTCAATAGAATTAATTAGGCAAATAAAGGAATGTCGACAGTGGGAATTGAAGTTGAGTTGTTGAATAATAACTGAGTCCGCATTTAACGGCTAAAATCATGATTCATTAAAATGGTCAGCATCAGTAGTTATATAACGACCTAGAAGGGAGGAATCACTCGGTGATAATTCTGGTAAATCTTCCTCCTCTTGCTCGTACTCTTTCTTTCCTCTGTTCTTCTTCTCTCTTCTAATTCCAGATTTTCTCTTCTTCTTTCTACAAATTCGAGACTCACTATGGATGCCGATTTATTTTAGTTATCATAGACTAGTGCAGTTTTTTAATTCCTTGTAGTCAATATCCAATTTTCCTATTGAATATAATCAGAAAATTGTCCCAAAAACACGAGTTTCTCTTCTTATTTGTGAACTACAGTCAGGTTTTATTGAGATCCTGACATTTGGTATCAGAGCAACATCTGTGTGACCCGTGTGGTAGAGAATGGCTGACGGAACGAGAGCTAGGATGGTGGATGAACGGTTGGCTAGACATGATGATGCCTTAATAGAGGTATTGGCTAATCAATAATTAGAGATTCGAAATACACATACGGGGATCCAAGGAACGTTGGAGTTGATCCTTGATCGACTAACAACTCTTGAGAGAGTACCAAATCGAGCCCATGGAGAACACCAACAAGGAGACGGCATACTGCCTAATTCGGCTCAGGAACAAAGGCCAAACAGACTATAGATGGTGCCCATTCCCCCTCCCAAGTGAGAGTTACCTAGTTTTGAAGGTTATAAACCTATGGTTTGGTTGCGAAAGTGTGAAAAGTATTTCAACTTGTATAGAACACAGGAGCATCAGAAGTAGAAGCAGCTGCCTTGTATTTGAATGGGTTAGCAGAGACTTGGTATCAATCTCTAGTACTGAGTAGAGGGTTGGTTAATTGGGTGGATTTCAAAGACGAGTTGATTAGTAGGTTTGAAGATGAGTTGCTGGATGACATTGTTGAACAATTCAACAGGTCGGTTCAAACAAGATCAGTGGATGAATTTCTCGAAAAATTTGAGGACCTCAAAGCGCAAATGCTTGTGAGGAATCCACACCTCAATGATGCACACTTCTTGTATAGTTTCGTGGGGGCATTAAAGGAGGAAATCAGATTTGTTGTAAAGATGTTCAAACCAACTACTCTTAAGCTAGCAATTGAGAAAGCTAGAATGCAAGAGAAGGCAATTGAAGTTGTTCAAAGGAGAAACAAGGTTACCACTAAGCTTGCTACTACTATGGGCCAGAATTCTCTTCCTAAGGCCTTAGAAAGCTCGACCAGTAGACCTGATGCTTTTAAACTTAGTCCTGAAGTTTATGAGTACAGGAAGAGTAATAAGTTATGTTTTCGATGTGGAGACAAGTACACTGTAGGACATTAATGTAGACCGAAGCAATTGAATTGCTTAATGGGAGAGGTAGAGACTACTGAAGGAGTATCTGCGGAGGTGGATGACCCATCCTATATTGATCTGAGTATTGAAGGGGAGATAAAATAAGAAGTGCAAGAAGCAGTTTATTTGAATGCATTAACATGGAGCAATCAAGGGGTCAATACTATATTGGTGAGAGGTACTGTGAAGAATAGAAGCCTCACTCAGTTGATTGATTCATGAAGCACCCACGGCTTTATTGATCAACACATAGTCATCAGAGAAGGTTATAAAGCTAGTTATTGTGCACCAGTAAGATTCACAATAGCTGATAGTAACTATGTCATGTGCACATATCATTGCCAAGGGTTTAAGTGGAAAATACAAGGGAGGTCCTTCCAAGAGTGCTTATTATTCCTCTAGGTGGGTGTGATCTTGTTTTGGGTAATGACTGGATGAATAAGTACAATCCAACCAAGTTTGATCATGAGAAAAAATGTGTCATTATTGGCAAAAAGGGCAATAAATTGATATTGAAGGGTATAACTGAAGAAGGTAGGGTGAACATGATACATAGTGGTGCCACAATTTTTTTTTGAAAAAGGTTCATGCTCTAATTGCTCATTTTTTCATGTTAAGCACGGAGATCCAAGGTGATCACGAAGTGGTGGATAAGACTATTCAAGCCATTTAAGACAAGCATTTAGGAGTGTTTGAGGAGCCAAAATTACTGCCTCCTATCAGGGCACTTGATCATGACATCCCTCTCAAACCAGGTGTGGTACCAGTAAGCTTGAGACCTTATCGATACAACTATTACCAGAAGAATGAATTAGAGAAACAAGTTACTGAAATTCTCAATCAGGGTATTTTCCAACTTAGCCAATCTCCATTTTCATCACCACCTCTTTTAGTCAAGAAAAATGATAGTTTCGGGAGGTTCTGCGTAGACTATAGGGGACTAAATGACATCACTATAAATGACAAATATCATATACCTATATTAGATGATCTACTGGATGAATTGCATGGTTATGTGATCTTCTCCAAAGTGGACCTTAGAGCTGGTTACCATCAGATTAAGATGAAGACTGATGATATCCATAAAATAACTTTTAGGACTGATATGGGTCACTATGAATTTAAAGTGATGCCTTTTGGGTTAACTAATGCTCCTGTAACATTCCAGGCCTTGATGAACCAGGTTTTTCAACCTTTTCTTAAAAGATTTTTTTGATGATATACTTATTTATAGTGTAGCATTAGAAGAGCATGTTGAACACTTAGTTGTTGTTTTTGATACCTTGAGGGAGCACTCCTTGTATGCTAAAAGATCTAAATGTTCTTTTGGATAACCCAAGGTTGAGTACCTAGGTCATGTTATTACTGGAGAAGGAGTAACTACTGATCTTGCTAAAATCCAAGCGATGGTGGACTGGCCTACTCCTAAGTCCTTGAAGGGCCTTAGAGGGTTCTTGGGGTTGATAGGGTATTACATGAAGTATGTAGTTGGTTATGGTACGATTTGCAGGCCTCTCACTGATCTATTACAAATGGAATGATGAAGCTGATTTGTCATTTGTAGCTCTCAAGTTAGCTATGTCCTCAACATCATTATTGGTTTTACCAAGGAGTTTATTGTAGAGACTGATGCTAGTCATAATGACATTGGTGTTGTCCTTATGCAAGAAGGAAGACCAATAGCTTATTTCAGTAAAGTACTAGCACCTAAGCACAAGGGGAAATCTATCTATGAAAAAGAATACATGGCCTTGCTAAATGCTGTGGACAAATGGAGGCACTACCTTCAGTTCAAGCATTTTGTGATTCGCACTGACCATCACAATTTGAAATACTTGATGGAGCAAAAGGTTACTTCAGCGTTACAGCAAAAAAGGTTCACTAAGTTACTAGGCCTTGATTATGAGGTTCAATATAAAAAAGAGCTGAGAACAGAGTAGCAGATGCACTATCAAGACATGGAGAACAAGGGCAATTGTTAGCTATCAGTGTCTCAATTCCATCATGGATGCAAGAAGTTTCTAATAGCTATGAAGGGGACCTTCGGGTACAAGACTTGATCACACAACTATCTATAGACTTGCAAGGACCTAGTTTATGGCACTACTCTTCTGGGATACTTAGGAAGAAGGGCAAGGTCTACATTGGAGCTACTGGAGAGTTGAGACAACAACTTGTGAAATCATTCCATGCTTCACCAGTTGGAGGACATTCAGGGCAACTAGGTACTCTTAAAAGGTTGTCCCAGTTATTTTATTAGCCTAAAATGAAACAGATGGTTAATGATCTTGTGTCTAGCTGTGACATCTGCCAGAGGAGCAAATACGACAATGTTGCTTATCTGGGTCTTTCTCTCTTTTAATTCCAGATCTTCTCTTCTTCTTTCTACAGATTCGAGACTCACTATGGATGCCGATTTATTTTAATATCGATTTATTTTAGTTAGCATAGACTAGTGCAATTTTTAATTCCTTGTAGTCAATATCCAATTTTCCTATTGAATATAATCAGAAAATTGTCCCAAAAACACGAGTTTCTCTTCTTATTTGTGAACTACAGTCAGGTCTTATTGAGATCTTGCCACAATGTTAAAGATATCAATTTCAAATTTTAGTAACAAAATTAGGTTTTGCAGTTATTTTCGTTTAACATTAAGACAAATTCATTTGTACAAGATTGCGCTCCCTCTAAACATTTGACTCATCTTGAGCGAACATCCCAAACCAAATCAATCAAAGTAAATTGTTTATCATTAGTGAACCATCTATTCGAAAATCATATTTAATTTGTAATGTATCTCTAAAAGATTATCAAAACTTATGTAATTTTAAATAAATTATCTGATAATTATCAAATTTATCATGAATAACAATACATCATATCTCGAGAAACTAGTTTGTTAGAATCTAAAGAACTTAATTAACTCATTTTTTCTCTGTGAATAATTGGCTTCTCGCTCTCATGAGTACTTAGATTTTTACTAAAGAACACTAAGTTTTAAAATATTATTGTATTTTTTTTTGGAAGTGTCATATTCTTTGTTATGTTATCACCAGATATATTATGTGAAATGTTTTTTTATTAATATGTTGTTATATATCAAGAATATAACATTAGACAAATAAAAATTAAATAAGAAAGATATATAAAAAATAATTAAACATAAACCTTTGATCGTATTAACCAATTTTATTTGTCTTCATCTCATTAAAGAAATCTCCATCAATTAAAAAAAAACTTATATAAATGTCATTAGTTCAGAAGCTAATTACTTAGATATATTTTAATTTGCAATATTACGTATGAACAAATCCAAAATCTTTATAGATAGAGCCAATCATTAATTCCCAACCGTGGGGTGAATGGAATCCGTGCTTCCAGATACGCCCACATACATGTATGTATCTCGAATATGTGGGGGTCAAATTTAGGTATAATTTATTCTAAATACGTTGTATCAAAGATATTTGCATGTATCTGAGGTATATAACAGATCTCGCTCGCCTCCGTCGCCTCTTTCCCATCTCGCTCGCCACTCTCTCATGCATCTAGTATTCCAGATACATGTGAATCACTCCATGTACATATAAATATATGTATATAATGTGTATTGAGCGTGATTCACATGTATGCTGACAAATAGAAATCTAAAAATTGTAGTAGCGTTGAGCAAAAATATGTAAATCATCCATAATGATAACGTTTCATATGTATCTTTGAATCAACCAAAAAACAATAATTTAGTTATTGTAAAAAAATAGTAAAATAAATTAGTTTATTTAAAGAATATTATAAATTGTTACTTATTGTTTTATTCTAAATTATACTAATAGTAATCTACATGCATTACAAGACCTTATTTTAGTTGATCTTTGTGGTTTATGCAACCTAACAATATCAAAATTCTTGGCTTGTCAACCGCATATAAGTCATGAATTATGATTTAACTTCTTTACACTAATATTGCAAATATCCTTTCTATTATAATAAGGTTTTTAAATGTAACTCATAATCCACTAAATTAATAGATTAAAATAAGAAAAAAAAGTACTACTTTTTAGTAAGCTAAATTGCACTAATATATGATATAGTCGTCACCATAGGTTATGATAGGATATTCGACGTCCTTAGGCTCTAATAAGAGGTCTCAGATTGAAGTCCTCAAAAATAAAAATAAAATTTCTTTGAAAAAATCATTTCAAGAAATAAATCCTGCAATATACAGATTGAAATTTAATCTTACTCTAATATATATCGAGCATTGAGAAATCCCTAAAAAAGATATATCCATAAAATACCTCTCTTTCTATTCCAAAAAAGTGTCAGCAGAAATCGCATTCATTAAAAAACTAATACATACAATATGTTGTTTACCAAATCAATTTAATAATGTTTCTTGAGAATTGAACGTTATTAAGAAAAACATAACATAAGACTATAGTCGAAAAAAATATACAAATTTTTTTCCCTTTGAATTTCTCAAATAACATTTATTTTGGGATTTTTTTTTAACGACACTTATTTTAAGACGGACAAATAAAAAATAAAATAAAATTGTGGGGACCACAAATTGCCCCAACCTAGAAGGCTGCCAACTAACTATAACCTTTACTAACAATTCTTCTTCTTGAAATTTGTACCCTTTTAAGAATTAAATCCCAGAAATCCCATTTAGATTTGTCCAAAAAAAAAACTTCAAATCATTATCTGATTTTTGTATTAGGGCACAAACCAGAAGAGTTGTTGATTAGATAAAAAAAAATGGTGGAATTAAAGTTTCTTGGAATGGACTTTGGTTGTGCACTTGGATCTCTCAGTAATGGTCAATTCCCAGAAAAAGATTGTTTGCTTCCCTTAATTTCCAAGCTTCTTGGTTATGCAATTGTTGCTGCATCCACCACTGTTAAACTTCCTCAGGTTATTTCCCTTAATCCATGTTAAAAATTGAGTCTTTTTATGTATTAATTGAGTGTTGTTGTGATAGTAGTATTGAATTAGCTGAATTTTGGATCCAGATAAGTAAAGGGTGTTTCTTAATTACTATGGGTTTTTGATTAGATATATAAATTTTTACTTTCATGTTATAGTCCTTTAGTTAAAAATACTAGGGGATTTCTTCCATCTGTCATAGCCGTGGTGGACAGAGTTATCTTGTATATGTTGCTTGTTGTTGTGAGATGGAAGGTATCACGTGTAATAAGTTGAGGTGCGCAAAAGTTGATCCTTACACAACGGTTATTAAAAAAAAGGAGTCTTTATGTATTAGTTGAGTGTTGTTGTGATAGTAGTATTGAATTAACTCAGTTTTGGATCCAGTTGAGTAATGGGTTTCTTAAATACTATGGGTTTTTAATTAGATATATAAATTTTTACTTTCATGTTATAGTCCTTTGGTTAAACTTTCTCAGGTAATTTCTTGTTTAGCCCTGTAAAATGGAGTCTTTATGTATTAATTGAGTGTTGTTGTTATAGTAGTATTGAATTAGCTCAAAAATTGGATCCAGTTAAGTAATGGGTGTTTCTTAATTACTCTGGGTTGTTAATCAAATATATGAACTCTTACTTTCATGTTATAGTGAATTGGTTAGACTCCAAAGGCTATTTTCGTTAACCCCGGTAAAACTTGAGTCTTTATGTGTTAATTGAGTCTTATTGTGGTGATAGTATTGAATTAGCTCAATTTTGGATCCAGTTGAGTAATGGGCGCTTCTTAAATACGATGGGTTTTTAATTAGATAGATGAATTTTTACTTTCATGTTATTGTCCTTTGGTTAAACTTCCACACGTAATTTCTTGTATTGCCCTGTAAAAATGGAGTCTTTATGTATTAACTGAGTG
The DNA here is from genome assembly GCF_900185275.1 of Solanum verrucosum. Classification (NCBI taxonomy): domain Eukaryota; kingdom Viridiplantae; phylum Streptophyta; class Magnoliopsida; order Solanales; family Solanaceae; genus Solanum; species Solanum verrucosum. The sequence continues at coordinate 4,503,752 of NW_026020011.1, read as the reverse complement.
TTGTGTTGTAGTATTGAATTAGCTCAAATTTGGATCCAGTTAAGTAATGGATGTTTCTTAATTACTCTGGGTTGATAGTCAAATATATGAACTTTTACTTTCCTGTTATAGTGAACTGGTTAGACTTCCAAAGGCTATTTTCGTTAAGTCTGGTAAAACTCGAGTCTTTTTGTGTTAATTGTGTCTTATTGTGTTAATTGTGTCTTATTGTGGTGATAGTATTGAATTAGCTCAATTTGGGATCCAGTTACGTTATTGGTCTATCTTGAATATTTTCTGGATTGGTGATCAAATATATAAACTTTTACTTTCATGTCATAGTGCATTGGTTAAACCTCCAAAGGCTATCATTGCTAAGCCCGGTAAAGCTTGAGGCTTTTATGTGTTAATTGAGTCTTATTGTAGTGGTAGTATTGAATTAGCTCAATTTTGGGATCCAAGTTAAGTAATGGGTGTTTATTTATCACTCTGTGTTTTTAACCAAATATTCTTCAATATGTATTTCTATTTGTTGCTTCGTTTGTCTGTATCTTGCTATGTTGCTGTCATTTGTTCTTGCAATCCCGCGTCTACCCCCACAAAGGTAGGGGTAAGGTTTGTGTACATCTACCCTACCCAACCCACTTATGGGATTACACTGGGTATCTTGTTTTATAACCAAACATATAAACTTTTACTTTCATGTGATAGTGCTTTGGTTGAACTTTCTAAGGCTATTTTCCTTAAGCCCTTCAAAAGTCCAGTCTTTATGTATTATGAGTGTTGTGTGACGGTAGTGTTGAAATATCTCAATTTTGGATCCAGTTAAGTAATGGATGTTTCTTAGTTACTCTGGGTTGATAACCAGATAGTTGATAAACTTTTATAGTCATGTTATAATCCGTTGATTAAACTTCCTTAGGTTATTTACCTTAAGCCCTTCAAGAATCTAATCATTTTAATTTTATTGAGTCCTATTGTGACAGATTATTGAATGTTCTTAAAATTAGATCCAGAAAAGTTGTGGATGTTTCGTGAATGCTCCGTGTTATAACCTGTGTTTAAACTTTTACAGTCATGTACGTTGATCGTTTAATTCAATTGCATCTCTTAGCCTGTTCATCAAATTAATGAATCAACTACATCTCTATCTAGACAAATTTATGAATCTTTTGTGGCGTTCACTCTAAGTTCATCTCATTCCATTATTAAGTGATTTGTCTCTAGAATTGAAGATTCTATGACCTGTTCCTCATATGGTAAAAGTACTTCTCGGCGACGACCCCTTTTGCATTCCTAAGAAGTCTGACATTTCATTAATTGGTTTCTTTTTATGAATGTCTCTTTCTCTTTTCCTTGTTGTTTTTTGGTATTTTGGGTGGGTGTTTGGCAAGAGAAGTTGTTTAGGTTGTCAATGGTTATATTAATTTGTTTATGCCATTGACTATAACCCGTAACTTTTTTGGTACTTTTGGGTGAGTTTTAGAAAATTTCTAGGTTTAGATAACCCGTAATTTGCCTTGTGTATGCATTTATTTGATTGATTCATTCGCTGTAGTGATGACACTTGTTAGGATGTCAATGAGTTTCTTGTCCTTAACTTCTTGCTAAATGATTCACAGAAATATGTAATTGAACAAGTGCATTCCTTATTGTTTCTGTTCTTCTTGCAGATACTTAAAATTTTGCAACACAAAAGTGTTAGAGGGCTTAGTGTTGTGGCCTTTGAACTCGAACTAATTGGTTATACCATTGCTTTGGCATATTGTCTTCACAAAGGGCTCCCGTTTTCAGCTTTTGGCGAGTACCTTTTTCTTTTGATCCAAGGTACATTTGACAACATTTGACATTCCAATAATACATTAACTGGATTTTTTAGTTCCTTTTGCTATATCTTGAGAAACTAGGGCTTTGTAGCTTCTCAAACCTGTATCATTGAGCAGACGGTGGCATGGTGCATTAACTTCAAGCAGCTCTGCCAGAGGCTTTGGTTAATGCTTCTATTGCGATTTTTCATTCACGTATTTTCCTTTCATAGATATTCAAGTGAAGTGTCTACGGAAAGGGGAGGGATAAAAATTTCAGTCGGTGGCAGTTTATAATCTCATTTTCATACTTTCATGTGGCTGGTTCAGATTCTCTAATATCTTGTGCTTTTTTCTTGTTGCAGCTATAATTTTGGTTGCAATTATCTACTATTTTTCTCAACCTTTGGGAATGAAGACATGGATGAAAGGCTTATTGTATCCTAATTCCAAAAATATAATTGAGCTATTATTTTAGAGAACTCATGTTTATTGGTTTCATTCCTTCTATGAAATTAGAATCTGCAGTTCATCCTTATTTGGTAAACAGATATTGTGCTGTAGCCCCAACTATTTTGGCAGGTCAAATTGATCCCGTTCTTTTCGAGGCCTTATATGTAAGTTATAGCCTTAAACTTTGATATGTTTTCCTATATCTGTTTGTTTTGTGGGATAAGGTATTGCAAAAGATTTACATTTCTCTTCATTTAAGGGAGTCCAATTGAACACTTTACCATTGCTCATGCTTGTCTGAAAATTATGAGAAATTAGAAAAGTGATTGGGACGTAACAGAAATAATTTTAAGAATGATCGAAAAAGTCTCTGGAATATTGATCTAGTATAGGCTGGTGGCTCTAAGGCAGACTAGTATAGGTACAAGGCAATCAGAATAGTCACCGGTAGAGAATAGTGTTCAGAGAGTTAAACTTAACTGCATTTTGTTGTTATGTTTTTGCCGTAACCAATCTCCTCTCTGTTTCTCACATCGCCGTGAATTTTCCCAGCCATCGTCCTGCACCTTTCCCCGTCAAATTTCACCTCTCAATCCCTTTTTTCATCTTGTCTCTCTCTCTCTCTCTGAATACCCAATTTAAAATTTGAACCAAAATTTAAAATAAAGAAATTGAAATATGTACTTGTTGGAGTTCCCAATCTTCGTGGGATTTCACTGGGTATGTTGTTGTTGTTGTTGTTGGAGTTCCCAATCTTGCCGGATAATGGATGGTCGGCAAAAAAGTGAGCAATTGGAGGCAATGTAAAAAGAGAGACTAAAAGTTTGAAAGTTATAAATAAATAAATTATGGAGATGGAGAAATCTGTTAGGGGAGACAAGAAGAAGATTGGGGGGATGATGAAAAGGTGATGGAGGAATGGAATAAGAGGTACGGAAAGTTTCTGGGGACAGAAGATTATAAAAATAAATTGAACCGACAAATACACGTGCCAAGCGAATGTATTACGCCACTTAACAAAAAATTGGCCATGACACTTTAGGTGGTATTTTTCCATTTTTAAAAAGCTCAAGCGGGTATTAGAATCGGTAAAGAATAAGTGTGTAGTTGAAAATATGATCATAGTTTAGGGGGGTTTTATGCCTTTTTTCCATGTGATTTCTAATATTGGATAATATATCGAGTCAATGGGTGAATATAGTCCTTTACACATTGAATTGAAGAAAATGACCCTCCAAAGATCTCTTGTGTTATTTCATACTCTTATCAGGAAAAACAAATCTCTTGTTAAAAGACATAAAAATAAAATAAATCTGTAAAGGCTACAAAACCAATTGATTCTAATATATCTGATCGAACAGTCTTTAACTAAATTATATTTCTTCAGGCTTCCCAACATGCAATCTTTCTTTGTGCAAGGATTCCACAGATATGGAAGAACTTTAAGGTACACATTTACGCCATGATGATTCTCATTTTCATGGTGCTGTGGGTATATGTTTTGGAACAATAAGGATCCCAAGTAGTATATTATAAACAAACACTTCCAAGTTGCTTACAATAGATCTAAAACTTGAAGGAAACAGAAATAATACAAAAGCATTAATAAGGATAAAGAAGGTGATGAGGATGAGAAGATTACAGAGATGAGAATAAGAAATTGCTATAACTTGTTCACTACTCTACTCATCCTCATTTTAGCTACTTATACTAACTCTCAGTACTTGTGTGGCCCTTCACGTGATTTGCCCCAGTCACAACATAATCAATTAATTTCTTAGGCGCAGTCCTCAGACGCGTGCTTCTCCTTGGTGTCCCACTCAAGTTTTCCAGCTCGGCAGAATGTGGGTCCACAACATTACTCCCTTCCGAATTCAGAACCTTGTCCTCAAGGTTCATAGATGGTAGTGGCAAATCAGAATTTGATTCAGTCAATTGTAGAGGAGTCACTTGATTCTCAGGCTGTCCAATACAACGCTTGAGCAATGAAACGTGAAAAACAGGATGAATCTTCGCGGCCTCCGGAAGGTCAAGTTTGTAAGCAACTGCTCCTATTTCTTGAGGACCTGAAAGGGTCCAAAAAACTTGCGCCCAAGTTTGTGGGAAGGCTGCACGCGTAACGAATATTGGCGATATGGTTTGAGTTTGACATAAACCCAATCTCCCACTTGGAAATGGATGTCAGTGCGCGCCTTATCCGCATTAACTTTCATACGTTTCTGAGCCTTGGTCAGGTTCAACTTGAGCAACTGTAAAACTTCATCCCTCTGTAACAAGAACTGGTCCACCAGATCACTCGAACTATCTCCCATGACATAGCGAGTTATAGACGGCGGTTTGCGGCCATAGACTACCTCAAAAGGCGTCATGCCAGCTGAAGTTTGGAGGGCTGTGTTGTACCAAAATTCAGCCCAAGGCAGCATGGCAACCCAATCTTTTGGAGTGTCGGCCACAAAGCAACGTAGGTACTGCTCCAAGCATTTATTTAAAGCCTCTGATTGTCCATCGGTTTGTGGGTGATAGGCGGTACTCATGGCGAGAGTAGTTCCTTGCAGCCGATGTATCTCCTGCCAAAAATCATGAATGAACCTAGGATCACGATCAGTGACTATGGTGCGTGGAGGACCATGTAAGCGGATGATGTCAACCACAAAAGCCTCAGCCACTGTTCTGGCCGTGAAAGTAGATGGAAGTGAAATAAAGTGTCCGTATTTGGACAAACGATCTACCACTGTCATAACTGTTGATTTGCCTTTTGAACTAGGGAGACACGTGATAAAATCCATGGCAATGTCTTCAAAAACCAACTTGGGAATCGGGAGGGGTTGAAGAAGGCCTAAAGGGTGATGATTGATATCTTTCACCTGCTGGCAGATTTGACACGTGGAGACAAAAACTTTCACATCTTGCTTCATGTGTTTCCAGTAGAAATTAGAAGCCAAACGATGGTATGTGCGGGCAACTCCAGCATGCCCTCCAATGGAAGATGCATGAAATTCCAATAGCAATTGTTGGCATAAGGAAGAACCTGAGGGAATAACCAGACGCCCATTGTAAAAGATTAACCCATCACGAATACAATAAGCTGGAACAGAGGTAGGGCTCGTGAGAATAGATTGCTTTAGAGCAAGCAACTCAGTATGGCTGGTATTAAGGTGTCTTAATTCCGTAAGAAGAGTGGGAACGCTCTTAGAGAGTGCCATGTAAATAACATCCGGAACTCTAGATAACGCATCCGCAGCACCATTATGTCGGCCAGGTCGATAGATAATGGTGAAGTCATAGCCAACCAATTTTCTAAGCCATTTTTGTTGCTTAGGTGTCTGGATAGTTTGGGTGGTCAAGTTCTTGAGCGACTGTTGATCAGTCACGATGGTAAATTGGCGTCCCAACAAATATTGCCGCCACTTGCCAACAACTTGAATGATGGCGAACATTTCCATGTGATAGGTTGAAGCTTGTTGCATGCGTTTGCTAAGTTTTTGACTGAAACAGGCCACTGGATGGCCATTTTGCGATAATATAGCTCCAATGCCGACGCCAGAGGCATCAGTTTCCAATTGGAAAGCTTTGCTAAAATCCGGAAGCGCCAAAACAGGGGTGGAGCTGAGACAAAGCCTTAATGCATCAAAAGCTGCCTGCTGGGGTACAGCCCACACAAAGGCCTCCTTACGTAACAAGTCAGTCAACGGTGCAGCTATGGATGCAAAATGATGAATAAACCGACGGTAGTACCCAGCCAGCCCTAAGAAACTCCGTACATCTTTCACAGAAAAAGGCGTAGGCCACTGCTGAATGATCGTAATTTTGGTTGGGTCTACTGCTAAACGAGCGGTAGTGATAACATGGCCCAAATAATCAACAGATGCTTGGCCAAAGACACATTTCGACCGCTTAGCAACCAATTTATGCTCCTGAAGCAATTGCAAGACTAACCGTAATTGTTCAAGATGGGCAGTCCAAGAAGGACTATAAATTAGAATGTCATCGAAAAAAACTAATACAAAGCGGCGCAAATACGGGCGAAATATATCATTCATGGTCGCTTGAAATGTGGAGGGAGCATTGGAGAGACCAAATGGCATAACAAGGAACTCGTAATGCCCTTCGTGAGTCCGAAATGCAGTCTTTTCAACGTCCCTTGAGCGGACCCGAATCTGATGATATCCCGATAACAAATCCAATTTAGAAAAAAATTGGGCACCATAAAGTTCATCAAAAAGCTCATCGATAGTGGGAATTGGAAATCTGTCACGCACTGTGACAGCGTTCAAGGCGCGATAATCCACACAAAAACGCCAAGTGCCATCCTTTTTGCGAACTAAAAGAACTGGCGAAGAAAAAGGGCTGGTGCTGGGACGAATAACCCCATCGCGAATCATATCACCAACTAATTGTTCCATGACATTCTTCTGGAAATAGGGATAGCGGTATGAGCGGACATTCACTGGTTCCGTCCCTGGTAGCAAATGGATGGTGTGATCTTGGGGTCGCACCGGTGGAAGGCCCTGAGGTTTCTGAAATACAGTTGAAAAATAGTCTAGTAAGGCAATAATATCCGGTGAAGTGTCGACCCCTGCTGGTGGGGAATCCACCACCAATTTTAAATGGAAATAAGAAGAGATGGCATCAGTAGCTGATAAACGACGAAGGCTATGCAACTGGATGGGTTGCACATCTGGTGGATCGCCATGCCAACTGTACCGCTGTCCACGATAGTTGAATTCAAAAATACGAGCCCCATAATCCGTGACCACAGGACCTAATGTAGCCATCCACGATGCCCCAATAACCAGATCATCCCCATGGACAGCTAACACAAAGAAATCTAAATGAATAGTTGATCCCTGAACTGTCAATGGCACACCCTGACAAATACCGTCACACTTGAGAAGTTGTCCACTTCCCACCACTACAGAGAAAATAGGGACTGGCGTCACTAGGAGCTGGAGAAACTTGGCCACCCGGGACTGGATAAAATTATGTGTGCTACCGCCGTCAACAAGCACCTGTACCGGAGAACCAGTGACATGTCCGGTGAGACGAATCACATGATCTGAAACGCTGCCAGTTAAGGCATGATAGGAAATAGTGGAGTGAGCCTGAACCTCCAAACATTGAAGTTCCTCGGCGAGGACCTCATCAGCAAGCACGGGAGTCGGCATAAGCAAAGGATCCTCGACCTCATATGACAAAAGCAACAATTGAGGGCCAGTCTTACAACGATGGCCGGCAGAAAACTTCTCATCACAATTGAAGCAAAGCCCTTTTTCCCGACGACTTTGCATCTCAGCTTGAGATAGGCGCTTAAAGGGAAGACGACCATTAGAGGGCGTCGTCGGCGCAATTGGAGCTGATTGGGATGTCGGCGTAGGCAATAAAGGTTGGGTCCGAGCAAAAGCGGGTCGGGGCGGCCCTTTTTCAGCTATAATACGTTGCTCCTGAATATGGGCTAGGTTAATGACTTGGTCCAACCGTGTGGGCTCATGAGCAGTAACAACAGTTAGAATATCGGGTCGAAGGCCCGAAAGAAAGCATTCCACCAAAAACTCCTCAGGCAACGTCATCATTTCATTCAGAACAGCTTCAAAACGACGCCGAAAGTCTGCAACCGTAGAAGTTTGCATCAACTTAGACAGACGACCTTCCGGCGAAAGGACATGACGGGGACGAAAGCGACTAAGCAGTTTCTCTGTGAATCGAGGCCAATCACTCAACTGCTTATTACGATAGAGCCATCTATACCACTCCAAGGCTTCACCGTCAAGATAAAACGAAGCCAAGGTCAATTTATGTTCAGCGATAATACCGTAGAAATCAAAATAACGATCAGCCTGAAAGATCCAAGCGTCTGGCTGTGCACCATTAAAACGACCAAATTCAACCGGTGCCGGTTTATGGCGAACAGGCATATGACCACCAGATGAACCACCAGCTATGCTAGAAGGTGGAGCAACCATCAGCGACGGCAAACGAGAGCTGAGATTTGCTACCTGAGCAGCAAGATCTTGAATCACTAACTGTTGACTTGCCAGGTGGGAACGAAGGTCAGCATCAGAAAGGCCAGAAGAGTCGGAACCGTCGGGAGCTATGAGTTTCGAAACCGGTGACATGATTGTCGGCACAATGAAAGCACCAATGGAACAATAAGGATCCCAAGTAGTATATTATAAACAAACACTTCCAAGTTGCTTACAATAGATCTAAAACTTGAAGGAAACAGAAATAATACAAAAGCATTAATAAGGATAAAGAAGGTGATGAGGATGAGAAGATTACAGAGATGAGAATAAGAAATTGCTATAACTTGTTCACTACTCTACTCATCCTCATTTTAGCTACTTATACTAACTCTCAGTACTTGTGTGGCCCTTCACGTGATTTGCCCCAGTCACAACATAATCAATTAATTTCTTAGGCGCAGTCCTCAGACGCGTGCTTCTCCTTGGTGTCCCACTCAAGTTTTCCAGCTCGGCAGAATGTGGGTCCACAACATGTTTGAAGTAACCTGGTTTATTTACTATGTTCTGAAATAATGAATTCATTTACCTATTATGGCTGGTCATATGTATGACATCAGTCCTCATTTAACTTCTTTCCAAGATTGTTTTGCGGCTTCATCTATAATGTTCACTTGCTTTCCTTGTTTCCACTTTATTTTATACTTTTTTTTTACTGCCTTTATTTGAGCAGAGCAAAAGTACTGGTGAACTGAGCTTTTTGACCTTCTTTATGAACTTCGCCGGTTCCATGGGTAAGTTAACTCTGACTATGAACTTCAGCCTGCAGATTTTCTGATACCAAAATGGAGTTCTCATATCCTTTACCTTTATACGTTGCAGTTAGAGTTTTTACCAGCCTCCAGGAAAAAGCTCCCATGAGTGGTAAACTCTCTTACTTTGTGTGATCTGTACCTTTATATGACCTTTCAGACTCCCGAAATTCGGAAGGATCGGTACCTTATTCGTTTCAAACTTATAAGCCGACACATTCTTTGTCCTAACCTAATTTTGTCAAATGTGTGTAATGATTAGAATACTTTCTGGTTTCGTGGGAGTTATGTTACCAACAGTGTGACTGCTATCCAGTTTATTGTCTGCAGTTCTAGTTGAGTATGTCATTAGCTCATTTTTCCCAGTGAAAACATCTTTAAATTTTTTTATTGTTGTCTTTAAGATATTTATGAGAACAATGGAACGTTCCCTTTTTGGTTCCCTCTTACAGATATGGCTCATAGCATCCTCTCCTTCTTGGGCTTTGAAGTTACTGTTATCGTTTCACCATCTAGGATGTCAATTTTACCTACTACAAATAGCTACCATCCCTATCTTGGACCCCAGCGTCAACGTTTCCATTCTTTATTGTTTGCCATCGTTCAATTTCTTAGTAGGACTATCTATAAATGATGTTCATATTTGATAGTAGACCATGACCATTTAAAATGAGGCCGATTTTCATCCCTGCTCGACCGGTGCCTGAACGATATTCTTCTTTGGTGAAGATTTCTGCATTAGAAAGGATGTCTATAGTTTCTAATTCAGTATGAACTGTCCAGAGTTATCTACCACAAATTTGTTTCTATCATCTTGCGTAATTTCAGCTTAATTTACGTCTATCCTTGTGTACTCATTGTAATTTTACCAGTCCGGCCCTTTTAACTCTCCAAGTTCCCTTGATTTATTTGTAGTTGCCTTGGGATCTGTGATCGGTGTACTGATGAATGGTACCATCTTGAGCCAAATTATCGTATACCAAAAGCCAACACCTCAGAAAGGGAAGAAGAAAGATTAGAAGTTTCAGCACGTCGTGCTGCACCTGGAGCTCATTGTCATGATCGTCGAGCACATAATTCATCCATATACTATATACCCTGAGATTCTGTCATAGTTTTCGCTTATTTCAAAATTTGGATTGATCCATCAGTTCCAGAATTTTTCATTTTAACATTTACCATAGCCTCAGTATGGTATTTTTATTTATTTTTTACCTAAAGTATGCTAACACAGGTGTAACAATTTCTTTTGGTAAAAATATGCTCATTAGAGGACTTCTTGTGTTGAAGTCACCAATATTATTTTTCTAGTCATCATCTGTTGTTATAGTTGTGCAATAGTTGAGGTATGTGTTGTCTCCTTATATAATTTTTTCTTTAATGACGGTGGAGTTTGGGCTAGCTTGCGCCTGCTTTAACTATTCTACTAGGTATTTTGCTACCTCTCACCAATATCGAGTACTATACAACTTTGGGGCACCATGACTATCTATAGAGTATTTGTTATTTTCACCAGTATAGATATCGGATAACTTTGTGAACTTATGTTGATGAAGGAAATCACTAGTAAGACCATTGTAACTAAATGTGGTGGTTGAGTTTTGCTTTGGGCATTTCTCTAATAATGAATGTTTGTGTGCTGAAAATTAAAGAAACCTCTGACAGTACTTTTAGTCAATGTAGTAGCCAGGATATTGGTTTACTAGCATATCATGTTTGTTTATTTGGTGGGAAGCAAGAAAAGGACTGAAATAAATATTTACATATATTAATGGACTGTTGATTAATTGAGATAAGGGAAAAATAAATAGTACAGGTGTAAATAAAAATTCAAGTTTTGTGCACTAACAGAATTTAAAAAATTTATTATTGAAACTACCCACAATTTAACTTTTAAAGGCTACAAGAGGTTTCATCCGAACTCTTTCTCGAAAACTTACATTATATATAAATGGTCAACATGGTGTATAAGTCGTACTTTTGTAGTTACTTTTGATATTTATCATCATATGTTGTTTATTATGTTTTGGTCATCACACTGTTTTATTTTTGTTCATGTTCCTTTCTTATAGGCTTTACATTGTTTTCTTTAATAGTTGTTATGTTTTCTTCTTTGAACTTGGATTTACTGCATTTGAATTGAAGGTCTTTCACAAACAGCTTATCTACCTCCACGAGGTAGTGGTAAGATATGTGTACACTCTACCTTATCAGACTCCACTTGTTGTGTATATATAGTAGATGTTGAATCTCTTTGTTGACTTTTTCGTGTATTTACTTCTTTATATTTTAGTAACGTAAAATATCTGACTCCATCACTAGTTGATAGTATATCTTTTTTTTTTTACAAATGTCAATCTATGATCTTATGAGATCAATCATACAAGGTGGTAGTGGATAGTCATGATAGCCAACAAACTCATGTTCACTTGTGTTTTGTATGATACATCTAAATTTTCAAAAGCTAATATGCCTTTTACTTAATTACCTTGACTATGAACCTAGAATTAATGCACCAAACTCATGTTGTAGTTTTGTTCTTTTGTGGACTTTTTATTTTCCAAAAGTTGTTACTATAGTGGACTCTATGATTACCCTCATGCATATTTTAAACTTGAAATTATGAGGACTCAGAGCCTATAGTTTCTTAACAATTAAGATTGACTGAACCTGACAAACTTGAAAATTGCTCTTGTTACGAATCAAGTTCATGATATGTATTATTTGTTTTTGGTCTAGTTAGCCCTCCAAAACACGTCTATCATATGAACTTGAGTCATGACTTATACAATTTTTTCCGTTTCTCTCCCATTCTGATGTGATGTTTCGTCTAAGGCCTTATGTGTGCATCATCTTCAGAAGCTTGTCAACCTAACAACTTGTCAGTTTTGCTTGATCCGGCCTCATCAAATCGTCCTCTATAAAAAACGTCACAATTTAAGACCACATTTCTAGAAGTCTTATAGACGTACAAATATAATGGCATGCATATTTATGATCGATCATAAGTTTCAAAATTACTATCTATTTGTTTTTCTTAAGCTTAGTGCCTAATCAAATAATTTTACCTCATCAAATTGAAATAAATAGAGTATTCAAATGTCAATTGTTTCTACTTGAAAAGTTAATACATTGTATGAAGATATTTGAACTCCTAATTGTAGTCATCTATTATTCTACTATTTTCTCTTCCTCCCATACAATATGTATTTGGGAGGAATTAAAACATAAAACAAAAAATAACATCATGTAAAACAAGTAAAGGAGTCAACTAAGATAAAAAATAATAATTCATATTTGACTATGGTGTGGTTCTGAACATGCGATTTCAAATCACGATTTATAATTTTGATAATTTTCAAATGACAAGAATTTTCATGTTTATGAATAAAAATACGACATTTAAATTATACATTAATATAAAATTTCAACGTCGATTATGTCTGTGATCCTTTATAATTATTTTTTCTCTCATTGGAGATTGAGCCTCTAAAGGGTGGAAGCTCAAAAGCAAAGGTCAAGAAAAGAATAGAAAGAAAGCAACTTATCATAGCACAATGGGAGCTAGCTCCCAACATATTGATTTAGTTATTATCATGTCTGTTGACTCTAAATTAAACATATCATATACCAAGAAAAGATGTGCTAGAATAATTTTTAAAAAGATCACAATTCGACTTCAAATTCTAGTGTATATATCATGTCTTAGGTTCGAGTTTTGAATTGAAACTTTTTTTTAAAGATATATTACCTTATTTAATGAACTTACTTGAGGTAAATAGACGTTATTGATTTAATTATAATATCTGTCGATTTTAAACATTGTGCCATTAAGATTTGTGGTAAATGATTATATTGAACAAGAGGTTTAGTTCAAATATTGATAATAAAAATATTTCGGTAGGAAGTGCATTACCCTCATTTAATAGAACATTCAATGCGAAAAGACTTTGTATGTATATCAAAGTGTTGATTAAAAACTCTATTTAAATTAAGAAATTCATTTAAACGTATAAATATCAAATCTCGAACACAATAAATTGTAATATATTAAAATTCAAAACCCATAATATCTGAACATTATGTTAGTTATGAGTAATTCAACAACATATAGGAGGATATCCACATCATGAATTCGATAAAATTTAGTAACTTAGACTCAAACTCTATTAAAATTAAGAAATTCATTCTTATATGTAATATCCAATCTCAAACACAATAAACTGCAATATACTAAAATTTAAAATTCATAATACATGAATATTATGTTAGTTACGAGTAATTTAACGACGAAATTTGTGAGAATGATGATGGTAATTGGTAAGAGTAATTCTTTGAAGGCTACATATGTTAGGCATGCAGTGCAACTTTTGGATGTTTCTATTTCTCTCTCTTCTTTTCTTCTCTTATCTTTTCTTTTTATTTATGGCTTATTACGCTTTAATCAATAGATATTTTTTTATATATAAAAGAAGAGATTCGAAGGTATATATGACTATTCCACCATAGTATAAAGTGTTTTGAAAATATTTTTGAAAAACAATTACTTTAACCCTTTTTCTCCTTTATAAATTATATAACTCATAGTATAAAGAAGTCAAGAATGTGAGAATTAGCAGATGGGATTTTAATCACTAATCTATATATATTTAGGTGTGTTTGATATTTAGATTAATCAATAATTTTACAAGATATTTTCATGAGTAGACAATATTATCCTTCACACTAACACACTCTTAATGTGTTGTCAGTTTTATATCAAACAAGCAAAATAATTATTAAAAACATGTGAATTTTCTAATATAGAGGACCATAAAAAATATGTGATTTTAGAGCTTTCGATGGGCCAATTACCGATGGCCTACCTTAAGAGATTCTCATATTTTAGTAGGTACATACATAAACATAGAAAAATTTTAATAGCTCATTGATTAATTACTGAACTTTCATTTCGATAGGGTTCGATTCCCCCACTAAAATAATCCTCCTCCCTTCCCCTTTCTCCTTCCCATTTCCTACCTCCATTTTCTTTTTTAAAAAATAATATAAAAGTAAAAACACACACAACTATGACACATAAATGAAATAAATATATTTTTTAAAAGACATAAATATCTCAATTATGATATATAAATAAAATAAATATTACTCCATTCGATCTGAAATACTTATCATCCTTATTAAAACATGGAGTATTCTATATATAATAAGCCACAATGCAACTATGATTGTAACTATCTTGTTAGTTTTCAACCAAAAGCTAACAAGATTTTTAGTTACATAGTTAAATAATAAATATGTCATTTCTATATATATATATTTATTACTCATTCCTTTCGAATTTGTTAATCTGATTTTGATCTGACACATAATTTACGAAAGTAAATTAGATTTTGAGAAAAAACATTAAATAATACTTGAAGTTGTCCCAGATTTTCAAAAAGACACATAAACTTTACATGCGTCCTATTACCCCACAAAACATTCAAAATCACAATAAATACACAATTTTCACACAATATTTCCACTTTGGACAAAAATATCCTTCGAATGTGCAATTTTTTAAAAACAAAAAGTCGGACCCATTATTGATGTATTCAAGGATGCTTTGGTAATTTCCTATGATGAATTTGTTTTGTTTGTTTCTTTTAAATTTATTTTACTATACTAAATAATTCTATAAAATATTATGAATCACGATAATTAATTACTTAAATATTTAAAAGATATAAAAATATATAAAAGATCTGATTGACTCTTCAAATTTTACCGGTGACACATAAATTGGGACAAATGAAATAATATATATTATTTGAAAATTTCTTAGAAATTACTATAAATTACAGTATTTAACAGTTAGAAATATTTCAAAGACCAAAAAAATTGATTGAATCTCAATTTTTTTTTTAGTACTACATAAATTGAGAAAGAAGAAATAACCTCTATTATTTGAAAATGACGTAAAAGTATTACAAATCATAGAATAAGAATTAACAATTTTAAATTTTAAAAAACTTTAATGCTTTATACTTATTTTATTTCCCCTTTGGACAAAAATATCCTCCCAATATGCATAGTTTTTAAAACAAAAAGTGGGATCCATTATTGATGTATTCAAGGATGCTTTGATAATTTTCCTATGATGAATTCGTTTTGTTTGTTGTTTAATTTTTTAAAAATAATTGTATAAAATATTATAAATCACAATAATTATTTACTTAAATATTCAAAAGATATAAAAATATGTAAAAGATCTGATTAACTCTTCAAATTTTATCGATGACACATAAATTGGACAAATGAATAATATATATTATTTGAAAATTACTTAGAAAGTACAATAATTTACAATAATTAACAATAGAATATTTTAAAGACAAAAAAAATTGATTGAATCTCGAAATTTTATTAGTACCACATAAATTGAGAAAGAAGAAATAACTTTTATTATTTCAAAATTGCGTAAAAGATATTACAAATCATACAACAATAATTAGCAATTTAGAATGTTAAAAGACATAAAATTTTTTTTATCATAGTTAACAATAATTAAAAATTTAAACTATTTTAAATTAATATTAAAGTTTGATTAACTCTTTAATTTTGTCTTTGTCACATAAATTGAAACAAAAAATGATACATATTGGGCCCGTGCTAGCACGGGCTCCGATGTCTAGTATAATTTATAACAAGTAATGCGTATAATTGTTTTTTATTATTTCCTTTTAATTTTTCACCCAATATTCATGCAAGTGGTCTCAAAATAACCAAACTTAGATACACCCGTAATCTTCCACATGATATAACAAATGGTCTCAAACTCTTGTAGAAACATTGAATTCGTAATAAAAAGTCAAAAAGGTGTTAGAAAATATTCCTAAACTTGACGAGACAATTAATAATTCAAAAATGAAATTAATAAATCGCATCAAATTTAAGAAAATTATCAATACTTTTTTCGTTTAAAAGCATACCGTATTAGCAGGATCGAAGAAGGACCCACATAGTGCCATAAAATGCCCTCACAAGTCCCACGATATAAACACAAACATTTTCCCTACTATATCTCACTCCGCCCAAATCCCCTTCTTCTCTTCCTCCCAAACTCTACAAAAAAGCACAGGAAAAAATGGCTGAAATGAGCCTATTCATCTTCCATTAGCTTCTTCTTCAACCAAAAAAGGAAAAAAATGAAGTAAATGAAAACCCCAAACATCCCTCTTCTTCACAGAAGAAGAAGATGGCATTTTTGTTAGATTCTTTGTATTGTAAAGATGAGACCTTTCAAGTGTTTGAAGTAAAACCCAAATCAGTTTCTTTGTTAAATCAAGATTTGATATGGGAAAAAGAGGAATTAGAGTCTTTGTTGTCTAAAGAAGAAGAAAATCAAATGTATAATGTTGTGATAAACAACCCATTTTTGTCTGTATTTAGAAAAGAAGCAATTGAATGGATTCTTGAAGGTGTTGATTATCATAATTTCTCTGCTCAAACTGCAATTCTTGCTGTAAACTACCTTGATAGGTTTCTTTTTAGCTTACAGTCACAAAGTGAGAAGCAGCCATGGATGAACCAACTTGCTGCTGTGACTTGTCTTTCTTTAGCTGCAAAAATTGAAGAGACCCAAGTGCCTTTACTTCTAGATCTTCAAGTATGTGCTTAGCAAAATCCTCTCTTTTTGATCATTCAATGTCTGGCACTCGCTTTCTGAAACAGCCTCACTACCTCGCGGAGGTAGTGGTAAGGTCTGCGTATATTTTACCCTCCCCGGACCTCACTTAGTGGGATTTCACTGTGTATATTTGTTGTTGATGATGATGTCTGGTACTCCCTTTCGCTTTGTGAGTCTGACTAATTTAGATTTGTGTTGCTTAAAATCATTAAAAAGTGAAATGACTTGGTGTTTGGTGCTTGCTGTGTGGGTCTAGTCTGACTAATTCAGATTCATGAGGTCTAAACTCTAAATTCATTAAAAAGTAAAGTGACTTGGTGCTTGCTTTGTGTGTCTGGTTCGGCTAATCATGAGGTCTAAAATCATTAAAAAGTGAAATGACTTGGTGTTTGGTGCTCGCTTTGTGGGTCTAGTTCGACTAATTCAGATTTGTAAGGCCTAACATTCGTTAAAAAGTGAAATCACTTGGATGTATGGTGCTCACTTTGTGAGTGACTAATTTGGATTCGCGTGTAAGACCATTTAAAAGGGAAATGCTCCTTCATTCCTAGGACCCCAACCAGAGTTTAATGAATAAGAGCAGAGGGATCTTATCCATCCTACCAGAACCCTTGATAGTCTTAGAAAAAAATGATTTTTGTAACAATTTCAATGTTGGGGTTATTAACTTGGGATATTTAGGTGGAGGGGACTTATCCATCCCACCAGAACGCTCAATGGTCTTAGAAAGATCCTAACTTTTGTAACAATTTCAATGTTGGGGTTATTGATTTGGGTGTTTTCTTGATTCTTTTTGTTTAGGTGGAGGAATCAAGATACTTGTTTGAGCCAAAAACAATTCAGAGAATGGAGATATTGGTACTTTCTACACTCAAGTGGAAGATGAATCCAGTAACCCCATTTTCATTTCTTGATTATTTCTCAAGAAGGCTAGGATTAAATGACCACATTTGCTTTGAACTTCTGAGGAGATGTGAGAGGGTGCTTTTGTCCACAATTACTGGTAATTATGAATCAGAATTTATGAATAGCTCTTGATAAAGCTAAGATTAATTTGCTAACTGATTAATTTTTTTATAACTAGCAGATTGTAGATTTATGTGTTATCTTCCTTCTGCTATGGCTGCTGCTACAATGTTACATGTTATTGATAAGCTAGAGCCTTGCATTGGACAAGAATATCAAGAACAACTTTTGGGTATTCTCGGAGTAGTCAAGGTTAGTATGTTTTTATCACTTCATGTCTTAAATTCTAGTTAAATATATCCCCAATTTGTTGTACTAGCTTGTAGTACGCCACTTGAGGGTCTATCGGAAACAACCTCTCTGCTTTCCATGATAAGGGTAAGGTCTGCGTACAGTACACTCTACCCTCTCTAGACTCCACTTGTGGGATTAGACCGACTATGTAGTTGTTAGTACCCCACTTGTGGGATTACGCTGGATATATTTGTTGTTGTTTTTGTTGTACTAGTTGGTAGTTGCGGATCCAATAATGTGTTATTGGTTTGGTAGAACCCTGTGCTTGAGGATCAATGTGCCAACTATAACCCCCTTGTTTTTAGTACTTTCACTGAAATTTGTGTTTGAGCTTTTGGATTTGTTGGCGTGGTTTGGTTTGGTTTGGTTTGAGAGCCGAGGGGCTCGGGTGAAAATTTGGTTATGCATTTATAAATGAAGTTAGTCGTACATTTCAGAATTCACGACGTTTAAATTCTGTTCTGACGGGAATCAAATCGTGTGAAACAGGACAATGTGACAGATTGTTATAAGCTAGTCCAGGAGGTGGCTTCCAACATTGATTTCAACTCAAACAAACGCAAATTTGGTGCATTGCCAGGAAGTCCCATAGGAGTTATGGATGTTTCATTCAGCTCAGATAGCTCCAATGACTCGTGGGCGGTGGCTGCATCTGTTTCTTCTTCTCCCGAGCCATCATCAAAGAAGACCAGAACACACGAGAAGGAAAAATGATGTTGCATCTTGCACGAGATGATAAAGAGAGAGCTTTTTTCCCTTACATGGCGAGACTCGACTCTCGAGTAGACAATGCAGCTACCAGTACCCTTTAAAATCAATCAATGGATTCTCAAAATTTGTCTATGAATTAGTTGCTGCCTTTTTATTAGGAGAAAATCATAATGTTTATGAACAGAGTTGAAAATAATTTCATGTCAAATTCTTCTTTGTATTACTTCATTATTTAGGGGCCATATAAATTGAATTTTTTAAACTTTATTTTCTGCTACTATTTTTAACACAAGGAGAGAGACTTGAGTGTGTGGGGGGAAATATCTAATTAGGGGAAAGGGTGGATTTTCTTCTCATGCAGGGGAAGTAGTAGCGGAGTCGGAAATTTTATTTTATAAATTTTGAATCACAACCTTGGATCTCTTTCAAACTTGTTCTGAAAATGATTTTTTTGAATCGAGGCGTATATCTAAAACAACAAATCTACTTCATAAAGGTATTCTAACTCCACTTGTGAGATTAAATTGAAACCGAATATATTGTTAGTGTTGAATTTTGAATCACTAACTGTTTTTACTTACGAGATCTAGGATATCAAAATAATCTTTTAATATAAATATAAAATTTGAATCAAAATTATTGAATTCTACTTTAAGGCAAGTTCCAAACCTAGAGGGAAGATCGTAGTGTCTGCATGGTGAAGTTAGGGTGCCGTCAAGGGTTTATCCAAATCTTTGTGAAACAATTACATTCTATTATATGCGAAGTTGGAATTAATTATATGGCAAATATTGAATCTCTTTAGCTTCAATCTAAATTTATTTTATCTATATTTTAAATTTTTAATGAAAATTTTGATTTCACCATTGATAATTGGCCACTTATTTACGTGGGAGTTGGAATTGCAAGAGATTAATGGCATTTTTCTACCAATAGGTGGAAGGAGAGAAAAAATTAATCCAATAGACAGAAAGAGAATTTTTTAAAAATTATTTCTAATCTCAATAGTTTATTATCTAATGGATCTTTTCATTCTATTACTCTATTAGAAAGTTGTCAGTATTTATCAAATTTGTTCCTATCTAACAAATATTTTGGCCCTTTTTCGAAATAACAATTATTTTGGAGCGGAGGGAGTAGAAAAGATAAAGTAAAGGGTTTAAAAGCAATGACACAAAATTCAAGAAGGTTTAAAGGGTGTAAAAGTGAGTTTATAGAAAGATTAAAAAGACTATTTGGATGCAATTAGATTCAATATAAAAATATTCACAGATAAAAAGGGACAAAAGGTGAAAGGTGGGGAGTTAATTGGAAATATGGGGGACAGTATATTTCTTTTTTATTTTTCTATGATGTGTCATTGTTGGTACTTTTGTTCACTGTTTTTGGTAGTTATATAATGGACTTCAATTTTTCCAACCACTTAAAGATAAAAAAATGAAGAAAAGACAATTCTAAGAAATGGATTGTAGTAATACTCGTAAGGAGAAGTGGCCATCTTTAATTTAGAAGGTTATTTTGGTCAATAAATATTTAGTTTTACTTAAATATTCATCCTATTGTATTTTGCACCTTGTTTTGATGGTTATTACTTGTTACCCATTGTATTGTATTATTTTATTAGTTTGAACACAATGCATTGATTTTAACTTAAATTGCTCTTTCAAAATCATAAGTATCGTACTATTACTAGTGGTTCAGGTGATGTTGCAGAGGTGAATACAAATTTAGGTTCCGATGAGGTATTTTATTGTATCTATTGTTAAACTCATCATTAGGTAATAACAAAAAGTTCATTTTGTGTAACGATCGATTTGATGAGATTGCATCATCATCTTAATTTTTTCTTTTTATTTTGTCTTTTCTTATATTTTAATCATCATATTTATCCTTTACCATATTTACTTTTCTCGTAAGTTTATCCTTTAAATTATTGATGTGTGACATTATATAACGACAGAAAACGATATAATCTATCCAAATGTTGTATTTATTAAAATGATGTAAAATGATTAAATATAACACAATACAATACGATACATTATAAAATAATATGTAAATAATCATTCAACTATAATATAAAATTCGTGTAAAATTAAAAGTGGACAAATAAAAGTAAACGTATACTCTGTAGTATTTCATAGTCCAAATCTTGAGAGTAGGAAATATTTAACATTACATAAATTTGTAATAAATGTTCATACTAATTGTTGTAGTATTTGAATGCTCCATTTAACCTATTGCCGCATGCTAGATGTAGTAGACTTTGATAGTTGCTTAACAAATACTATAATACTATATATGGATTACGTACTTTGGTAGTTTAGATTAATAAATACTAAATTATTATTCTTCATAATTCTTCTTACACCTGTGTCTTAAGTTATCTATTATGATTCTTAAAAATAATTATTTCAAATTATTTATTATTCTTTTATTAATTACTCTAAAAAAATGCAAACATTTTAATAGAATAAATATTTAATAAAAAAATTTATAACGATTTTTTTTGTGCTGGCAATCAGCGTGTATTGTACTTGAGAAAATAATGAAATGGTTATATGTATCGTAGCTAGAATAATCATTGTACTTTAATACTCCCTCTTCTCTCTGTTCACTTTTAATTGTCATGTTGTGCTTTTCGATAGTCAATTTGACTAACTTTCAAAGTTCAATTAGATTACATTAATTCAATATTTTAAACAAAAAATTTAGATATTCAAAAACTATATGAAGAGTACTATAAATTCCAATTTTTTACATATCAATATGATAAAAAGATACATCGTAAAATATTAGTCAAAGTTTTATAGTTATTTAACTAGATATAGAAACAAGCGTCCTAGTTATAAAGCATGGATAATTTAATTCACCGTTTTTCTAACTAGAGAAACAGACATTAATTGAAAATGCTTCATTAGAATAAAAAACAAAGGTTGGCAATTAAAATTTTAGTCTGTCTTATAATAAAGGGTACTTACTTCTCTTATTTACGTTATATTATTGTGTCCTATTCCTTAAAGAGTGATTCGAAATTGTTATACAAAATTTCTTAAAGAAAAGTCAGCATCACCTGTGCAATGACTAATTTTGAATTCAAGGCTGCAAAAATATTTATTGAAAAGGGTCCATTTTCTGTTATATTTGATTGGAACTACACTTGTGGAAAACACAAGGCCATTTCATCTATCTATCTACTCTTGCCATACACATTCCAAGTGTGATTGGAATTATTGTCAATCATCCTAAACTCTTAATAGCGTGAGGTCTGTTGAGAAAATCTTTGTGTGCGTAGTCCTGGTTCAAAATGAATTATATCACATTATATATATTAAAATTATCTTTGAATTGTTTTAAGTAATGATTGATATCATAATCAATGATTCAGCAAGACGAGTATGAAAATGACAAAGATGATTGAATGTGACATGACTTAATTTATGGCTAATTTACACTACATTTGCCCATAGTTTTGGAGACGTACGCAAAAAAAAAAAAAAAAGTTGATGGATTTTGGTTGTCATAAGTATTTGGTTAATGTAAGTGAACCGCATTTAAATTATAAAATCAATTTTAGGATTGTTTTTTTTTTTAAAAAAAATCCAGTCAATATAGGTCAGCTAACAAAAAGGGTAAGCATGCCTCAATTGTTAGACATCGAAAGTATATATGCACCATTTTTAAATAAGAGATATATACACTCTAAATTGCAAAATCAAAAGGGCATATTTATCATTATACTTTTTTGTTAAAAAAAAATTGCCGGGGGGTGGGGGGTTGGGGGTGGTGGCGGTGGTAGTGGCAGAGCCACCTTATAATGAGGGGGTTCATCCAAACCTCCTTAGTCGGAAAATTATATGATTTATACATGGTTAAAATAAATTTTTAGGTATATATAGTAGATGTCGAACCCCCTTTGGCTACTTCGTGTGTCTATGTTTAGATTTTAAACCCCCTTATTGAAAATTATGACTTCGCCACTGGGTGGTGGGCAGTAGATAAAAGATTTGATACCATATCTTGAGAATCCAATTGGGGTTCTTATTATGCAAATGCAATTACTCACTCTCTGCAAGCCTTGAAAAGTCTCTTTCTAAGGAAAATGCCAAATAAAACATTCAATCTTATTGCAGAACTTTTTCTGCTATAAATGTTATAGAATATGTGTATATTATATATATATATTATTAATGGTTCTGTTTTTATTTTTCTGAATCCATTGTGTTTTTTAGTGACATATCTACTGAGATTAGCTCCATTATTTCTAGCAAAGTTTTATGGGCCAGGATGTACTCATGGTCCAATTTGAAATGGTCCAGTATATTTGGATCTTCTATATATATGACTAGGGATTCATGGTGGGTCCTGAGTCAACTGGCCCAGAGTTCTAAGCCAAACAATTATGGGAAAGGAATAAGGAAGCAACGTAAAATCCCGCTAGTTTAGGTTATAATTATGTTTGGACAAAGTGGTTTGATGATACATTATCTTTCGTATTAGCTTTTGTTCGCCATATACATATATTTGACGGGCTCATATACAGTAAAGTGAAAATGTTGGGCTCAAAATACTTGTCATTTAGAAGTTCAATACAAAGTTTTCTTTTTCTTCATTTATCCCTTGTAGGAATTGCTCTTGAAGACTACAAATATTATATCTTAAGACGAGGCCAGTTCCGTCTCCAACGGAGAAGTTGAAATTTATATCGATAGGGTCAAAGATAAAAGTCAAAATATGTCATGGAGAAGAGCTTACTTATGAGCAAAAATATAGTCAAATACCCCTCCCAATTCATATTTTGTTAAGGAACATACAAATAAAAAATACGATAAATATTTTGAGATAGATAGATCGAGTACTATAGTAGTATAACACATTGGTTTTCCCTGGTGACTTTGGTGATGTTATTGGGCCTCCAAGATGAAGTGGACTGCGTGAGATGATTGGGCCATGGGAAGTGGCATGTGGGTTTAATTGTGTAGAATGATCAATGACATTTTAAAGTTGTTTTAGTTTAATTCTTGTAACTTGTAACAATACTAATGGGCTAAAATATTGTAAGAATTTGGGAAACTTATATAAATTTCACTAGTTGAAGCTAATTACTTAAATACATTTTAGTTTGCAATACTTTGAATCTTGCCAAATTTTGGTGCTTCCAGATACATTCAGATACGTCCAAATATATGTATCTCAGGAAAAAAAGGTCAAAATTAAGTGTAATTTGTTTAGATACACTGTATCCAAGTGGATTCACATGAATATGAGATATATAACAAATCTCGCTCGCCTCCCTTCCATCTCGTTCGCCACTCTCCTATGTACTTAGTATCCGAGATGCATACGAATCACACCAGATACATATAGATACATGTATCTAGTGTGATTCACATGTATCTTTCATATCTCTCCCAATTTAGTATATTGGTAGCAAAAATACATGTATCTAGGTGTATCTGTTTCAAATATATGGTAAGAAACTCTTAATTAGTGGTAAGATAAATAATATTTTAAAAGTATATAGGTAATAATAATATATATGGCGGTAGAGTATGTCTAATTATGTAGTTTGTCCTACAAATTTCATGGTTTGTATACTGTTGTTTAATATGTACCGAATTTTAAAAAAATCTTGTGCACATTTTCCTAATTCGAAATATAAGTTTAAACATATTATATCTAAAGTTTCATAAGATTGAAGTTCAAACATTTCAGCTTGAAATTCATCATGCAAAATGATTAAGTGTCAATCCAATATGTATGAACTTCAAGCAAAAATGTTTGACATATGAAACATCAGACAAGAAAAACTCTAACATCAAACATATGTAGCTTCGAAGTAAATTTGTAATTGTTTACGTTCTATGAATATGACTTAAATGATGATCCTAAAATCGGGTATCCATGCAGTTGGGCCTCAAAATTTCAAGCTTACATTGGACCATCTTTTCTAGTTGAAATTATCCACATTAGAACTCACAACTCTAGCGTGAAAAGTATTTCCACACCGTCAATCAATTTTGTTAGGGTTCATAAGTTAATATACATATATATTTATTTAATTTTTTAGTACAAATACAGACTCTACGGAAAAGCTATTGAGTTCGTCTGAACACACGAACCCCCACCTAGCTCTACCTCTTCTAGTTTATAATATTTCACAAGTTATGTTGCACGCCTTTAAAGAACTTATGCTTTGCTAGGCATAAATTCAATTGTGAAGACAAAAAATAAGATCAAACTGTCCATTTTAAAAGATAAACAATATTATACCAACTAATTTGAAGGATAAATAGCGCAATTAAATGTCACTAGGGATGGCAATGGGGCTGGGCGGATGCGGGGCGGGGGCAGGTTTAAGGCTATGTGGGGTGGGTTGGATGCGGGGTGGGTTGAAGTGGGTTTTTTAAAAAATAATGTAGGGTTGGGCGAATTGCGGGTATATGTGATTTTATGTGGGTTCAAACTTAATTTTAATTTTTTCATGTTATAAGAGTGATAGAACATTATTTATGAAGATAATTTCATTAAAGCTACTAAAATATTCAAGATAATAAATGAAAATGCTTCAATAAAAAATAATACAATTTCTTACATGTTTCCCAATTGACCTCTCAAAAATAAAATTTTAAGTCACTATCCTATTAAATTAATACAACTTAATGAAAAAATAGAATTTATTTTTATGAATTTTGTTTTTAGTATCAAACATAACTAGAAAAAGAAAATATTAAAAAAATTATGCGGGGCGGGTTCATGCGGGGCGGGTCTATGCGGGGCAAGGTGGGGCGGATTGAAAATGAAAAGAATTGTTATGCGGGGTGAGGCGGGGCGAATTAAAATTTTTATGGGTTAAGGTCAACCCGCACCAACCCCGCCCTACACCGCCACATTGCCATCCCTAAATGTCACAATATTAACGTGTCCTATACTAAAAACCAAAACAAAGTTTTGCACTTTCACATGTGTTGCAAAAAGTGTATAAAGCATCTTTGAAAATCATATGATTTATTCTCCACTTGGGATTCACGGATATCCAATACTATTTTTTCCCAATGTCTAGTTAATATATACTTTTTATATCTTAAATTTATGTGACATTTTTCATTTTTTCGAATTTTATGCATTGCTCCTCACTTTACGTATTAATCTTCTATATATATGTGGTAAGATGGTAACTAAATTTTCATCTCAATATTATTTATGGTCATGACTCATGATGATATTCATCCTCACAAACTTAACATATAAAGCCACAACATAGTGGGAAAAACCATCATATGCATACTTTCCAACTTACCATGTGAAGCTACAGTTTACTTGGATTTTTTTTTTCTACTGATCAGTGTTCGGTATCTGTATTGAGAATCGATTAAATTTGAATTTACACAATGGTGATGGCCTAGCATAATCACACCTCACACTACTAAAAGATATATAGGATTTAGCAACGAATAAATTTTATAGTTAAACAATAAAATCCATTGTTAATCGACGAATTAGAGATGATATTTGCTACAAGCAAATTAACGATGGATTGGTGACCTAATTAATTAGTAGTTAAATTCAGTTTTTTTAGTGCTTAAGCCACCATCTCTCTAGGTGGATCTAAAATTATTTTGAGTTCATAAATTTTGAATTATGGAAAATATAGTTTATTGCATTCTAGATAAATTATGTATACATATTAAGTGGTTCTTAACACAAAACTACGGAATTCTGCCAAACTTATAACTAAAGCTCTAATTCCGCCCTTCTTCAAGACTTAAAGGTCATTTTTGGTCATATTATTTATACATTTTTTGTCAAATTTTTGAAGTGCAGTTGTGTTTGGATATGCATTTTACTTTATTATTTTTTTGAAATTTGGTGAGTGGAAGTTAAATTTCTTCCTAAAACATGCTTGAAAATATTCGAAAAATCAGATTTTCAAAATCTGATCAAATTTCATGATTCAACAGGTATTTAAGGATATTTTTTTAAAACAAAATCTAGTCAAACACTAGCATAATTACCTAATATTTACATATTTTGTTTCCTATAACTCATTGTCAAACTTAAATACAAGTCTCATTTACCTCTCATTCAATTTCATCCACCACATCCCCAAGAAAAAAAATGTTGTTGGCCTATATATTCTTGATTCTTTTGGCACACCCTTTTTGTGTCATTCCTACAAACACAACAACATCAAATGACAACAAAAACATAGTGATTTTAGCAGGACAAAGCAACATGTCTGGCAGAGGAGGTGTAGTAAACAACATTTTTGATTGGTACATTCCACCAGAATGTCAGTCCAATTCATCAATCCTAAGACTAACAAAAGGACTTTCATGGGAAGTAGCAAAAGAGCCAATTCATCAAGATATTGATTATTATGCAGTTTGTGGGATTGGTCCTGGCATGTCATTTGCTAACTCTATTCTAAAAAATGATCCAAATATTGGTGTCATTGGTTTGGTACCATGTGCTATTGGTTCCACAAATATTAGCCTATGGTCTCAAGATTCATTTTATTATAATCAAATGGTGAATAGGACTCGAATCGCGTTACAAGGTGGTGGGACGCTACGAGCCCTTCTTTGGTATCAAGGAGAGAGCGATACTCTGAATCTTGAGGATGCTAATTTGTATAAATCAAGATTGGAGAAATTCTTTACTGATGCGCAGAATGATTTAGGTGCACCTTCTCTACCTATTATTCAGGTAAACTTTGAACGTGTTTTTTTATATTGTCAGTATATATAGCTATAATTTATTTATTTTTGCTTTTGGTTGGGGAAAGTGGGGTTTGCATGACTTGCTTTAAACATATAGGCCAACATGTGAAGGTAGATCAAAAGTTATATATTTCTCATTAATATATACCAAGGACAATATATCTTTGGTTTTAGAAAATTGTAGGAATTTTCTTTTCTAAAAAATTAAAAAATAGTAAATTTTTGATTTGTGAAATGTGACTCCTCATAGATTATATTAATAGGATCTTATTCATGTATTATTAGAAATTCTTTACTTTTATGAGAATGAAGCTTTTTCCCTTTTTAGTAAATAAATCATTAAGATTTATTAAAACCAAACAAACAATGTTTCTCCATAATAAAGATATTAGATTGTCACATATTAAGTACTGTATCACCTACCTATCTTTTCACATTATATCTTAATTACTTCTTCTTGTATTTTGAATAGCATTTATAAGTTAGATATGTTAATAAAGTAATAGTGTGAAATTGTTTATATTGTTCGTGTATACAATCAAACCTTTCATAAAAAAACTCGTTGGTTTCAAAAAAATAAATGATAAAAAGGATATCTTTATATAGAGGTTTGAATGTATAACTTAAAACATGTATGAATATTATATCATCCAGAATTTTGAGATGATGGGTGTATTATTACGAAAAGATGGATTAAGAAATAAATTTGATCAGTTTAACATTTAGGTTTTTATCACTGAAAATCATTCAAATTTTAAAATTATAGGTAAAAAATTATTTGTTATCTATCCAAACCACTTAGAGAGGTGTTACCCAATTTTAGAAAGAAAATAAAACAAGATAAATGAAAGATTCAAATTTCTAGCTTCAGAGGTGCACCCAATCATTATCGCACAACATTATATGATACTTCAAGTGTGGGTTCACACATCTATGTTTACATATATTTTTAAAAATATAACACTACTATATATGAATTTAGGAGGGGAGCATGGGTTCACGTGAACCCGGTGACCCCCTCCTGGATACGCCTCTGTATATCTCACCTTGCTATCGCGGTGCTTATTCGTATGTTTTGGGCTTTATTTTTTGTGGATCCACAGGTGGCATTGGCAACAACATTAGGGCCTTATATGAAGGAGATAAGAAATGCCCAATTGGGGATTCACCTTCCTAATGTGAAAACAGTTGATGCTAATGGGCTCAAAGTAGGCCCAGATTATGTGCATCTTAGTACTCAAGCAGAGGCCCAGCTTGGACAGATGTTGGCCCAAGCCTTTTTGGAGTTTGGTTCATACACAATCCATAATTCTTTGGAGGTCCAAAAAAAGGAATAGAAATCATTATAACTTTTTTTTTATATATAATTTTATTCAGAAGATTAGAGTCTGAATGTAATTTAGGCCAGTTGATATACATGTTGGAAATTTATTCTAGTTTATGATAAATGATAATCTTTTTGTTTCAATTTATATCCAAAAAGTAACACTTAAGGATGTGACCTAGTGTTAATGAAGTTGTTGAGAGTCACGATGTCTTAAATTCAAATTCGAACGGAGATAAAAGTATTAGGTGATTTTTTCCCATCTGTCTTAACTTTGGTGGACAATATTACCTAGTAACTATTGCTGCTGGGAGGTTATAGACATCTCGTGTTATAGAATATGCACAACGAAAACAAGCATAAACTCAATCAACTTACATGTAAACTAAATAAACCATTAAATGAGATTACATACATGTTGAAATTTTTAATCCTTCACATTTATACTTGACTTATTTCATGTGATGAATACAAAATCCACCTGTAAGATTTTAACATGAAAACTAATAAGCACGATAAATGGTTATTATCAATCTCAAGATCGAGACATGAATTTTATCATCTAATTATTATTTTACAAATGCCATTTATTATCATCTAAGCTACTAGGCATATATTGACTCACAATAGAGTGTTACCCTTTGGCAAGTCAAGATAACAAGCAAATCGCATATATCATAATAATTATATCAAGATTAAAAGTGTACGTACATTTAATAATCTAAAAAACTTGGGTCAGCCCTGCAGACACAACAACATGGTAACAAAAAGCATATTCATTTTAGCAGGACAAAGAAACATGTCTGGCAGAGGAGGTGTAGTAACCGACATTATTGATTGGCAGAGGAGGTGTAGTAAACAACATAATGTAAGTCCAATTCATCAATTCCAAGACTAACAAAAGGACTTTCATGGGAAGTAGAAAAAGAACCAATTCATCAAATACATTGATTTCTATGCAATATGTGGATTGGTCCATAACAAATATTATATCTAAACACATGACTAATAATATTTGATACATATTATATGTAATTAGACGATTATATAAATCAAGATTGGAGAAATTCTTCACAGATGCGTGAAATAACTTGGATGCATATTCTCTACCTATTATTCACGTAATTGGAATGTCTTCTTCATATTAGTAGTTTTTTTTGTATTTACGTCGCTAACGAGGTGCTTATTCGGATCTTTCCTTATGTTTTGGGCTTTGTTTGTGGATCCACAGGTGGTATTGACAACAACAATTGGGCCTTATAAGAAAGAAATAAGACAGGCCCAGTTGGGAATTCAGCCTCATAATGTGAAAACAGTTGATGCTAATGGGCTCAAAGTAGGCCCAGATTATGTACATTTTGGACATATGTTGGCCCATGCATTTTTGGAGTTTGGTTCAGACACTCTATATTTTGGCTCCTATAACTATTTAGACATTCATCATGTTAAAAATAGGAAAAATTATGCAGAATAGCAAACATTTTGCTTATATTAGGTACTATAGCAGTTTGAGAAAATTATAATTTGCGGCTACAGTTTCTCCAATTATTGTTATTTGCCTAATTTATATAAATTCAAAATTTGTATAATTTTGATTGTATAAATTAAGAATTTTGTATATGCTTACCCTAGCTATTTGTATACGATTTATGAAAAAATCACAATAAATTACCATGTTTGTATATTGACAAGCGAAATATATAAACGGAGTTCTGAAAAATTTCTAAATGTATAATTATAGGATTTGTATATACTTACCCTATTTGTATATTCGCTAGCAAAATATACAAACTGACAGAAATATACAAACTGTAGCCTCCATAGCAAACAAAACTATAGCTATGAAACACAATTATCGAAACTATAACTATAGAGCTTTATTATGTCTATTATGTTTGCTATTTTTAATATTTTCTCTTAAAAATAACATTGCAACATTCATCAACTAGCTCAATATGTGGTGTATATTTTGAAAAGGAGTCTCATTATCGATGTATCGATCCCACACATTTAGACTAGTCCTAGCAGATAGGGGCAGGAAAAAGAATCGAGTCGTTCAAGATTGACAATCGGAAAAGGCAAAATGAAATCAGAATTTTACCGAAAAAGAATCTAAGGAGCTTGCTATGGAGATGAATTTTCCGCTAAAGGCAATATGAAAAACACCTATATTGTAATACGTAAGAGGGTTGCTTGGAAAGAAGGTCTTGGATGGTACCTTCAACATGTATAAAATTTTCATTCCTCTATCTATGTCATATTTTGAGATTCACTAACAAGCAATTCCAAGTAGGTCCAATATAATCTGATAAAAAATATTTGAAGATAAAATTTCAAAAACTACTCCTCAAATATATTGCCAAATGCTAGCTAAATATGTTGTGTGTAAAAAATTGCGAGTTTTTGGCTAAAATCATTCCTAAAGTATGACTTAAACTTAAAGTCCATCCTTGTGTTATATAAGTGAACAAAAGACATCCTTGCACTATCCAAAAAGTTGCAAGATTCATCCTTATGTCTATTTTTTTTAAAGAAACTCACGTCACCAACAAAAAAATGTGCCAAGTCGAATGAATATATGTACACATGGTGAAGCTAGTCAAGTTGGGTGATTTTTCTAATTTTAGAAATTGCGGGTTTAAATCATATTTGGACAAAATATATTCAAATTCTAAATATTCTTTGTAAAAAGTTTGGCCAAATACAACTCCAACTTCAGAAATTTCAAAGTAAGTAATTATTATTTTTATTTTCATAACTAAACGCCTACGTAATTTCACTAAATTTCCAGCATTTATGTACATCGTATAAAATGTGAATTGCATTGTATATAACGTACATACGTACTAAATATTTTATTAAACAAATTTCTAAATAGCTGGACGTAATATTTTTAAAATGAATTTTTTTTCCATAATCTTTCTAACCATCGGAACCTAGTTACCTACTGTATAAATATTTCAAGACTTATGTATTGTTGCAAGTCAATTTACTTGATGATGCAAAAAACATTTAAACTAACAACACATAAAATTTAAATTCTGAGAATGAAATATTCATTTCCTATCCATATCCTCATTCTTTTTAGGTAACTTTAACCTTCTCGTTGTTGCTAAGACACGACAAAATTAAAAAAAAAATATTTTTTTTATTGTTTTAATCAGTTTCTTAACAAAAATGTATAAGGATGTTTTTTGCTCACTTAGATAATATAATGATGTACAATAGATTTGAGTCACAGTTGAGAGATGGTTTTTGCCAAAAACTCAAAAAATTGCTCCCAATAAATACACTAATTGCAAAAAATGGTGAAAAATAGTATAAGGATGTTTTTTGCTCACTTAGATAATATAAGGATGTACAATAGATTTGAGTCACAGTTGAGAGATGATTTTAGCCAAAAACTCAAAAAATTGCTCCCAATAAATACACTAATTGCAAAAAATGGTTATGGGGCATTCCGAGAATCGAACTCGGGACCTCTCGCACCCAAAGCGAGAATCATACCACTAGACCAAATGCCCTCATACACCTTATATTCCATTTTGTATATTATAATTAAGATTTCACAAATATTAATTAACTAGACGTCATTGCATAAGAATTTAATTTAAGGACATGCAAATTATAATGCTTAAACAATAGGATTGTTAATAGTAAATTGCTTGTTTAGTGTGATTTAAGTGACAAATGAAGTAACGAACATTAAAATAATTAACGAGATTATATAAGTGACAAATATTATTAGTCTGTCTCCATGTCCAACAACGTTGCCTAGAAAGCAAAGATTTATTGAGCTTGAGATATTTAGTTACCGTACTTGAGGGCGATAATATGTGAGTATTGAAAATTACAAGTTAGGGGAATGTGTATGTTTAAAGCTAAATTCTAGGAACGCCTTGCGTGAATTCCGCTCCAAAGGCAATCCATATATATACACACGTTGTTTTTATTGTATGTGTGACTATGTAACTGTTGAAAAAAATCACGAATTTTTGAGGAACAATTGCACTTTTGGATTTTGACCGTACAACAATACTTATAACGGTACTACTAAATGATTTGTAATGATTTCAAATTTCAACTTTATAATGTAATAAGTCAACTTTTAAAAGGGATATCATAATAGCTATGTTTCTAAATAAATAAATTCAAGACATAAACCTAATTAAAAAAGTGTAGGTGCACAAAATTATGTAATTCCACGTGTGATAGTTGAGAAGAATAATGTATAAGCAGATCTTATCTCTATCTAAACAAAATAGAAATATTTTTTGGTAAAGATCATCGACTCACTCATATAAGTCCATTGATGTGAAAAACAATATGAAAGGAACAATAATAGCCCAAAATGAAAAAAAGAAAAAACACACACATAAAGCTAAGCAACATAAGCTCACAATAAAAATGATACTTCTATTATATCATCATCATAATTTTTTACAAAAAATAAATATTAAAAGAAACGTATTACCTCTGCAAGCATGGAAATCCTCTCTAGACAAAACAAAACCGATATCGAGATTAGTTATGACAATCTTTTTTCACTTATTATAGCATGCTACTTATAATCGATTACTTTAAGTTATCATTCAATAGTACTTACTAAATAAATCTATCAATCAATTAATCTTATGCTATCATGTGTATTAGCCCATCGATCTGGCACCCGGATCACCCAAATTTTTATGAGGACCTGCGTATTAAGTTGGGGAACCATCACGTATACTCACACCATTTTTTTCACGTCTATTTCCGCATGTACATACCCTTTTTCGGAATCCCACAAAATTCTCTTTTTTTCGTGTGTACTAACCCATGGATCTGGCGCTCGAAGCACCCAATTTTTTTTACTAAGGACCTCCGTATTGATTTGGGGAACCGTCACGTATATTCACACCATTTTTTTCACGGCCATTTCTGCATCTACAGGCCTTTTTAGGAATCCCACAAATTCCTCTATTTTTCGTGTGTATTAGTCTATGGATATGACGCTCGTAGCACCCAAAAGAAATTCTCAAAAAACTTTATGACGACCTCTGTATTTAATTGTGGAACTATCATGTATACTGACACTTTTTTTTTCACACCACTACCGCATCTACATGCTGTTTTTTAGGAATCCCGCAAATTCATCTATTTTTCGTGTGTATTAGCTGATGGATCTGTCGCCTAGAGCACCCAAAATATTTCTCAAAAAACTTTATAAGGACCTCCGTATTGAGTTGGGGAAACGTCACGTATACTCACAACATTTTTTTCACTCCCATTTCCGCATCCAGAGCCCCTTTTTTAGAAATCTCGCAAATTCCTCTATTTTTCGTGTGTATTAAGCCTATGGATCGGGTACCCAAAGCACCCAAAAGTTTTTTCTCAAAAATCTTGATGAGGATCTCCATATTGATTTGGGGAACCAACACGTATATTCACACCATTTTTTCCACGTCCATTTCCGTATCTACATGCCTTTTTTAGAAATCCTGCAAAATTTGCTATTTTTCTAGTGTATTAGCCCATGAATCTGCCGCCTGGAGCACCCAATTTTTTTTCTCAAAAAACATTATGAGGACCTTTGTATTGAGTTGGTGAACCATCGCGTATACTCACACCATTTATTTCACACTCATTTCTGCATCTACATGCCCTTTTTTAGGAATCCAGAAATTCCTCTATTTTTTTGTGTGTATTAGCCCATGGATTTGGCGCCTAGAGCACCCAAAGTTTTTTTTCTGAAAAAACCTTATGAGGACCTCTGTCTTGAGTTGGGGAACCATTACGTATACTAAAACCATTTTTTTTCACGCCCATTTCCGTATCTACATGCCCTTTTTTAGGAATCCCTTATATTCCTCTATTTTTCGTGTGTATTATCCCATTGAACTGGCGGTCAGAGCACCAAAATTCTTTTTTTCAAAAAAATTTATGAGTACCTCTGTATTTAGTCTGGGAACCATCACGTATACTCACACAATTTTTTTCCACGCACATTTCCACATGTACAGGCCCCTTTTAAGGAATCCCGCAAATTTCTCTATTTTTCGTGTGTATTAATCCATGGATTTGGCGTCCCGAGCGCCCTATATTTTTTTCTCAAATAACTTTATGAGGACCTCCGTATTGAGTTGGGGAACCATCACGTATACTCACACCATTTTTTTCACTCCCATTTATGTATCTACAAGTCTTTTTTTATGAATCACACAAATTTCTCTATTTTTCGTGTGTATTAGCTCATGGATTTGGCGCCCAGAGAAAACAAAATTTCTTTCTCAAAAAACTTTACGAGGACCTTCGTATTGAGTTGGGGAACTAACACGTATAGTCACACAATTTTTTTCACGCCCATTTGCGCATTTACAAGCCCTCTTTTACGAATCTCGCAATTTCTTCTATCTTTCATGTGATTATTCCATGGATCTATCGCCCAGAGCACCCAAATATTTTTTTCTCAAAAAAATTTATGAGGACCTCCGTATTGAGTTCGAGAACCATCACGTATACTCACACCATTTCTTCACTCCCATTTCTCCATCTATATGCCTATTTTTAGGAATGTGCAAATATCTCTTTTTTTCGTGTGTATTTAGCCCATGGATCTAGCGCCCAGAGCACCCTATATTTTTTTCTCAAAAAACTTTATGAGGACCTCTGTATTGAGTTGGGGAACAACACGTATACTCAAACCATTTTTTTCACGTCCATTTCCACATCTACCTACCTTTTTTTTAGAAATACCAAACATTTCTCTATTTTTCGAGTGTATTATCTCATAGATCTGCCGCCTGGATCACCCAAATTTTTTTTTCTCAAAAAACTTTATGAAAACCTCCGTATTGATTGGGGAACCATCACGTATACTCACACCATTTTTTTCACGCTCATTTTCGAATCTACATGCCATTTTTTAGAAATCTCCAAAATTTCTCTATTTTTTATGCGTATTAGCCCATTGATCTGGTGAACAGATCACCCAATTATGTTTTCTCAAAAAAGATTATGAGGATCTTCGTATTGAGTTGGTGAACCAGCACATATACTCACACCATTTGTTTCACACCCATTTATGCATCTATAGGCCCTTTTTAAGGAATCCCGCAAATTCCTCTATTTGTTGTGTGTATTAGCCCATTGATCTGGCGCCTAAATCACCCAAAATAATTTTCTGAAAAAACTTTATGAGGACCTCCATATTGAGTTGGAGAACCATCACATATAATAAAAATATTTTTTTCACGCCCATTTCCGAATCTACAGGCTCTTTTTTAGGAATCTCGTAAATTCCTCTATTTTTCGTGTGTATTAGCCCCTTGATCTGTCTCCCAGAGCACCCAAAGTTTTTTCTCAAAAAAACTTTATGAGGACCTCCGTATTGAGTATGGGAACCAATATGTATACTCACACAATTTTTTTCACGCCCATTTTCGCATCTATAATCCCTTTTTTTAGGAATCGTGTAAATTTCTCTATCTTTCGTGTGTATTAGCCCATGGATCTGGCGCTTAGAGCACCTAATATTTTTTTCGCAAAAAACTTTATGAGGACCTTTATATAGAGTTGGGGAACCAACACGTATACTTACACCATTGTTTTCATGCCCATTTCCGCATCTACATGCCTCTTTTTAGAAATCTTGCAAATTCCTCTATTTTTTGTGTATTAATGACCATGGGCACCTGGAGCACCCAAATTTTTTTTCTCAAAATTTTTTATGAGGACCTCCATATTAATTTGAGGAACCATCACGTATACTCACACCAATTTTTTCACGCCCATTTTCGCATCTACATGCCCTTTTTAGGTATTGCACAAATTTATCTATTTTTTGTGTGTATTAGCTCATGGATCTGGCACCAGAGCACCCAATTTTTTTTCCCCAAAAAGCTTTATGAGGAACTCCGTATTGATTTTGGGAACCATCACGTATACTCACACCATATTTTCACGCTTATTTCCGCATCTACCGGCCCTTTTTTAGAATCCCGCAAATTCCTCTATTTTTCGTTTGTATTATCCCATGGATCTGGTGCTCAAAGCACCCAAATATTTTTATCAGGACCTCAAAATTGATTTGGGGAACTATCACTTATACTCATACTCTTTTTTCACTCCCATTTCCTCATCTACAAGCCCTTTTTTTAGGAATTTCGCAAATTCTCTATATTTCCTGTGTATTAGCCTATGGATCTGGCGCCAGGAGCTCCCAAACTCTTTTTCTCAAACAATTTTACGAGGACCTCCGTATTGTGTCTGGGAACCATCACGTATACTCACACAATTTTTTTAACGCCCATTTACTCATCTACAGGCTCTTTTTTAGGAATCCCGCAAATTCCTTTATTTTCTGTGTGTATTAGCCCATGGATCTGCCGCCCGGAGCACCTAAATTTTTTTTCTCAAAAAATTTATGAGGACCTTCGTATTGGGTTGGGGAACCATCACGTATACTCACACCATTTTTTCACGCCTATTTTTGCATCTACGGGCCAATTTTCAGGAATGCCACAAATTCCTTACTTTTCGTGTGTATTAACCCATGGATCTGGCGTCCAGAACCCACATTTATTTTTTCTCAAATTTTTTTATGAGGTCCTCCGTATTGAGTTGGAGAACCATTACGTATACTCACTCCATTTTTTAAGACCATTTTACCAGGCCATTCTTTTGGAATTCCGCAAATTTCTCTATTTTTCGTGTGTATTAACTTATGGATCTGGGTCCCGGAGCATCCAAAATTTTTTCTTCAAAACTTTAAGAGGACCTTTGTATTGAGTTGGGGAACCATTACGTATACTCACACCATATTTTTATTCCCATTTTCGCTTCTACAGTCCCTTTTTTAGGAATCTCCCAAATTCCTCTATTTTTCGTTTGTATTGGCCAATGGATTTAGTGCCCAGAGCATTCAAAATTTTTCTTTCAAAAAACTTTATGAGAATCTCTATATTGATTTAAGGAACCATCATGTAAAGTCACACCATTTCTTTCACGCCTATTTCCGCATTTACAGACCCTTTTTTAAGAATTCCGCATATTCCTCTATTTTTCGTGTGTCTTAGCCCATGGATTTGGCGCTTGGAGCACCCAACAATTTTTTTCTCAAAAAGTTTTATGAGGACTTTCGTAGTGAGTTGGAGAACCATCACCTGTACTCACACTATTTTTTTCATGCCCATTTCCGCATCTACGGGCCCTTTTTCTACGAATTTTGCATATTCCTCTATTTTTCGTGTGTTTTATTCCATGGATCTGTCGCCCGGAGCACCCAAATTTTTTTTTCTCAAAAAACATTATGAGGACCTCTGTATTGAGTTAGGGAAACATCACATATACTCACACCATTTTTTTCACGCCCATTTCTGCATCTACAAGACCTTTTTTTAGGAATCGTGCAAATATCTCTATTTTTCGTGTGAATTAGCCCATGGATCTAGTGCCCGGAGCACCCAATTTTTTTTATCTCAAAAAACTTTATGAGTAACTCTGTATTGAGTTATTGAACCAACAAGTATACTCACACCATTTTTTTCACGTCCATTTCTGCATCTACATGCCTTTTTTTAGAAATCCCGTAAATTCCTCTATTTTTTGAGTTTATTAGCCCATGGATATGCCACCTGGAGCACCCAATTTTTTTTTTAGAAAAAACGTTATGAGACCTCAATATTGAGTTATGGAACATCACGTATACTCACATCATTTTTTTTCACGCCCATTTCCGCATCTACAAGCCCCTTTTTTAGGAATCGTGCAAATATCTCTATTTTTCGTGTGTATTAGCCCATGGATCTAGCACCCGGATTACCCAAAATTATTTTCACAAAAAACATTATGGGGACGTCAGTATTGAGTTGGTGAACAATCATGTATTCTCACACCATTTGTTTCACATGCATTTCTGCATCTACATGCCCCTTTTTAGGAATCCCGTATATTCCTCAATTTTTTGTATGTATTAGCCCATGAATCTGGCTCCCCGAGTACCCAATTTTTTTTCTGAAAAAGCTTATTTAGTACCTCCGAATTGAGTTGGGAAACCATCACGTACACTAAAACCATTTTTTATGCCCATTTCCGCATCTACAGACCCTTTTTAGGAATCCCGCAAATTACTTTATTTTTTGTGTGTATTAGCCCATTGATCTGGTGGTCGGAGCACCTAAATTCTTTTTTTCGAAAACTTTATGAGTACCTCCGTATTGAGTCTGTGAACCATCACGTATACTCACACAATTTTTTTCATGCCTATTTTCCTCATCTACATGCCCTCTTTTACAAACCCCGTAATTTCCTAGCCCATGGATCTGTCGCCCCAAGTACCCAAATTTTTTGTCTCAAAAAACTTAATGAGGACTTCTGCATTGAGTTGGGGAACCATCATGTATAGTCACATCATTTTTTTCACGCCATTTCCTCATCTACATGGCCTTTTTAGGTATCGTGCAAATTCTTCTATTTTTCGTGTGTATTAGCTCATGGATTTGGCTCCCGGAGCAACCAAAATTTTAGTCACTCCCCCAGCCTACACCCTAGGCAGGACTGGCACTCGAGAATCAGATAAACTGAGAATGTTTAGAAAATAACATTTAACTTAGCCAAAATGGCAACTCAAGTCTTTAAATCAAACAACAGAAATAGCAAGACTAAAGAACTCATATCTAACCGTCTATGATACCTCTAGATACTAAGAGGGATGTCGGGACAAGACCCCCAATCATCCTAACAACTGAAATAACCAAAAGCGATGAAGCAAAATATAACCAAAGGAATGCTCCGGAAAGCAAAGAGGCTCACCAACTAACTCTGAGCGCTTAATTGGATCAACGAGACGCTGGGTACTGATCCTGGTTACATGTGTCTACATCATAAAATGATGCAGGCCAAATGACATCAGTACATTGAATGTACGAGTATGCGAGGGGAAAACTAAACATGACATAAGCTTGAAAGGAATCTGAAGGAACACTTACCTTGGGTTTACTCAACTCATGAATACTCAACTCAAATGCAAAGTAAAAACAACAATAACAATGCAGTTTATACAAATCATTTAAAAAGTAGGTGACAATTCAATGTATTAAAGAAATACAATAACAACTCAATTACATATAAAGTAATATAATACTGTGGGAGTTTCTCTAACCGACGACTACCACTATGAGCCTAAGTGATGATACATCGTCTCGCCAATGCTGCCAGAACTGTCCTATACTTTGCCGTCATATAGAACGCTTCAACTAAGTGGATCCACTAGTCTATGCTAAAAAGCACAAAGGAATCATCTAAAAATTATGATCCTTTCTACCCATGATGGCTATATGGTTTATGGAGACTTGAGTTATTATGAACTCGCGTCCCCATATCAATGCTCAATACTACTCCCAAAATATACTCAGCTCATATGCTTTAAAAAATAAAACTCTTTCTGGGATTTGAGATAATTACTTAAAAACTAGCTCAAAAGCTGTCACGCCCCAAGCCTACACCCTGGGAGGGACTGGCACTCGAGAACCGTTGCTGGCCCCAAGCGAACCCTTAGCCTGACTTACTTAACTCAGTGGAAGATTCTAAGCATGAGTATAATGATCAAATGAATTTACTCAAATAGCTTAATAATATAACTTAGAATGTTAAAAGAATTAAACATTCAACTTGGCCAAGATGGCAATTCAAGTCTTAACATAAGGTAAAATGAGAAGACTAACAGACTAATAACTGACTGTCTGTGAAGCCTCTAAACAACTGAGATGGATGTTGGGACAATCCCCACAACATCCTAATGAACTAAACTAGAAAGCGAATAAAAGAGTCCTCCGAAATGCAAGGAGGCTCACCAACAGACTCTGAATGCTCAAGCTTGATCAACGAAGCACTGGATACTGATCCTGGTTACCTGCGTCTGCATCATAATAAGATGCAGGCCAACTGGCATTAGTACATTGAATGTACGAGTATGCGAGTTGGAATGCTAACAAACATAGGCTTGAAAAGATTCAGAAAGAAACACTTACCTTGACTCTTCTCAACTCCTGGATAACTTAACTCAAAATAAAGCAATGGACACATGCAATAGATGAAAAGCTTTATAAACAGTAAAAACAACTTAGTTCGTTAAAGGAAATGCAGTAACAAACTCAACTTTACTCATATAATAAAATAATATAGTTTCTGTGGGAGATTATTTAACCGACAACCACCACTATGAGCCTAAGTGGTGATACAACGTCTTGCCCGTGCTACCAGAACTGTCCAATACTTTGTCGTCATATAGAACACTTAACTTAGTGGATCCACTAGCTTAACTTATGTGATCATCTAAAAAGTATGACCCATTAATACCATATGACTACATGGTTTATGGAGACTTGAGTTAATATGAACTCACATCCCCATATCGGTGCTCAATACTACTCCCAAAAAATATACTTAGCTCATATGTTTTAAAACAACTTCTTTCTTTGGTTTGAGATAATTACTCAAAAACTTTGCTTAAAAGCTCTCTTGGAATTGATGTTCTCTTTTCTTGCTCAAATGTGAAAACATTTATAAACTCTTTGGGAATACTTAGTTCCCTAATAGCTTTTTGAGAAATGAACTCAACTCTTTACTCTTTGCTTAACTTGAAACTTAAGTCTTAAAATAAAGTTCAAAGCATTTGCAAAAGACTTTATTGAAAAGACTCGAAGAACTTTCTAGACTTGGCTCTTGATTTTCCTTGAATTTGAATTTTTGGATTCAAGGTTATAATTCATGTTTCTGGATGATTTCTCTAAGCGTTTTGAAGTCATTTAGAGTAGTTAGAATCAATGGAAAGTGTTAAGACACTTTAGAATAACTTAAATAGGCTAAACGACGAAAAAATTGGTGAAAAATTCCGATCCAGACACATCCCTGGCTCGCCGCGCCAGGCCCTAACTTACTGGGGCTTGTTTACAGTGTGCCGCCCCAGCCTCCTGGCGCTATGTTCCCAGGTGCGTCTGACGAGTTTTTCAACTTGTTTTCCGATCCTAAATCATTTTAATCTGATTCTGTTTCCCAAATTTCACCTTAGATTTCTTGTACCAAAAATCATATACACAAAATCTAACCCAAACAACTCAAGGAAACAACAGTTAATCATCAAGAAACTCTTAACTCACCACTCATGTTCAAGAACGAAATCAATTCAAGAACAACTATCAAGAACATCAATTTCCCAATCCTTTAGAACGAAAGTACGCTGAATTTAACATGCTTGGCGCGTGGGTGAACTAACCCAACGCTATGTGAACTCACATAACTTGTAGGGATCACCCCCGACGAATTCCACAAGCCAAACTTCGACGATCTTGAGCGTTCTTGCTTCTTCTTCTCCTTTCTTCTTAGCCCTAGCGTGAAATTCCAAATTCTAAAATTGACTAAAATATGATTTGACCCATATTAAACTCCTAAAAACGGATTAAAATAACAGGGCAATGAAAAGACTAAAATACCCCTTAAAATTTCGGATTGGACATTTCCTTAATCCAACAGCCCAACTTCCATCGGGCATAACTCACTCATCCGAACTCGGAATCACGGAAACTTGGCGGCGTTAGAAAGATCATTCCAAGAGATTTCCAACTATATCTGTAACTACACCTAACTTATCCTGAGCTAGGAGTTATGGTTATTTGAAGTTGACCAAAAACTCACTTTAACTTACTTAAAAATTTCCGGATTTCCTTATACTTTCCAAAAATGACTATTTCCAGATTTTAAACTTTTTCTAGTTCTTTCTAGTTGCGAGATTTTACAAAAGCTTTCTTGGAAATCGGTGTTTCCTCTCTTGCTCAAATGTGAAAACATTTTAACTCTTTGGGAATACTTAGTTCCCTTATAATCTTTGAATAAATGAACTTTAATCTTAGTCTTTACTCAACTCAACGCTTAAGCCTTAAAACCAAGTTAAAGCGTTTGTAAAAGACTTTTGGAAAACTCTATGAACTTCTCTTGACTTGACTCTTAACTTTCCTTGAATTGAATTATGGATTCAAGGTTTATGATCTCATGTTTATGGATGATTTCATGATGTTTAGAGTACCTTAAAGTGTAGAAATCAACTAGAAAATATAGGTACGTTGCTAGGGAACTAGTACGGAAAGAAGTGGGAAAAGATGGGAGAACTAGCATCCCTGGTGCTCTGAGAGGCGCAGCGCCCCAGAGCCCAAACTTCAGACTCTGAAGTGGGGCACTCTGGGAGGCGTGACGCCCCAAGCCCGTGCCCATAAATTCCCCGATTTCTTCTTCTTTGTTTTTGAACTCTAAACCCTCTAATTTTGATTGGTTCTTTCCCCAAACTCTTAGAATCGACTATATCATCAATATATGCAAGATTCTACTCAAAAACACCCCTAAATTCATGAATCAAACTCAACAAATTCCAACAACAAGAACCCACAAGATTTCAAACGAATTATCATCAAGAACTCATAATATTTTCTTTCAAAACAACATAACTTCGCTGAATTGAATCATGATTGGCACGTGGTTGAACAAACCCAACGCTATGTGATCTCACATACCTCGTAGGATTGAATTCTTGGCGAAATCCCCAACCAAAATTGTACGATCTTGACGAATCTTCTCCTTTCTCCTTTTTTCTCTTTTCTCCAAGCCCTAACGTGAATTTCCAATTGTCTCAATTGATCTAATTCTGATTAGACCCCAATTAATTACCAAAAAATGAAATTAAGTCATGGGGTGGTGAAAAGACCACAATACCCTTCTAAAATCCGTATTAGACTTTTCTTTTCTGAACAACCCAAATTCAA
This sequence comes from Solanum verrucosum, assembly GCF_900185275.1. Classification (NCBI taxonomy): domain Eukaryota; kingdom Viridiplantae; phylum Streptophyta; class Magnoliopsida; order Solanales; family Solanaceae; genus Solanum; species Solanum verrucosum. Next base: position 4,460,264 of record NW_026020011.1, on the reverse strand, counting down.
ATGGGAATATCTCACTCATACTAACTCGGAATTGAGCAAACTCAGCGGTGCTGGAAAGATAATTCCAAGATATTTCCTACGGTATCTGGAGGCACACCTAACTTATATTAATCTAGGAGTTATGGTCATTTGACGTTGACCCAGAACTCAAACTTAACATAACTTAACCATTTTTCTAGATTTTTCATTCTTTCCAAAACGACTCTTTCTAATTCTTTCAAATAGCGAGGTGTTACAATTTTTTTTCTCAAAATCTTTATGAGGAACTCTATATTGAGTTTGGGAATCATCTGGTATACTCACACCATTTTTTTCACGCCCATTTCCGCATCTACATGACCTTCTTTAGAATCCCCGCAAATTCCTCTATTTTTAATATGTATTAGCCCATAGATCTGGTGCTCGGAGCACCCAAAATTTTTTTCTCAAAAAACTTTATGAGAACCTCCGTATTGAGTTTGGGAACCATCACGTATACTCACACTATTTTTTCATGCCCATTTCCGCATTTACATGTTCTTTTTAAGGAATCCCAGAAATTTCTCTTTTTTTCATGTGTATTATCACATTGATCTGGCGCCTGGAGCACACAATTTTTTTTTCTCAAAAACCTTTATGAGGACTTCCGTATTGAGTTGGGAAACCTACACATATACTCACAACATTTTTTTCACGCCCATTTCCGCATCTACATGCCCTCATTTAGGAATCGTGCAAATTTCTCTATTTTTGTGTGTATTATCCAATAGATCTGGTGCCCGGAGCACCCAAATTTTTTTTCTCAAAAACTTTATGAGGACATCTGTATTGATTTAGGGAACCATCACATATACTCACACCATTTTTTACGCTAATTTCAGCATCTACTTGCCCCTTTTTAGGAATCCCGTAAATTCTTCTATTTTTCGTGTGTATTTACCCTTGGATCCGACTCTCAGAGCACCTAAATTTTTTTCTCAAAAAAATTATGAGGACCTCCGTATTGAGTCTGGAACCATCACGTGTACTCACACCATTTTTTTTCACTCCTATTTCCGCATCTACAGGCCCTTTTTTAGGAATCTTGCAAATTCCTCTATTTTTTGTGTGTATTAGCTCATTGATCTGGAGCCTAGAATTTTTTTTCTCAAAAAACTTTATGAGGACCTCCGTATTGTGTTGGAGAATCATCATGTATGCTCACACCATTTTTTTCATGCCCATTTCCGCATCTACAGGCCCTTTTTTAGGAATTCGCAAATTTCTCTATTTTTATTGTGTATTAGCCCATGGATTTGGTGGTCGAAGCCCCCAAAATGTTTTTCTCAAAAAACTGTATGAGGACATCTGTATTGAGTTAAGGAACCATCACGTATACTCACACCATTTTTTTCACGCCTATTTCCGCATCTACATGCCTTTATTTAGGAATCCTTCAAATTCATCTCTGCCCATGGATTTGGCGCTCGGAGCACCCAAATTCTTTTCTCAAAAAACTTTATGAGGTTCTTTGTATTGAGTTGGAAACCATCACGTATACTCATACCAAATTTTTCACACCCATTTCCGCATCTACAAGCCCTTTTTTAGGAGTTTCGCAAATTCCTTTATTTTTCATGTGTATTAGCCCATGGATCTGGCACCCGGAGCACCCAAAATTATTTATTCAAAAAATTTAATGAGGACCTCCGTATTGAGTTGGGAAACCATCACGTATACTTACACCATTCTTTTCACGCCCATTTCCGCTTCTTCGGCCTTTTTTCCGGAATCCCACAAATTCCTCTATTTTTCGTGTGTATTAGCCCATGTATCTAGCACCCGAAGCTCTCAAATTTTTTTCTCAATAAATTTTATGAGGATCTCCGTAATAAGTTGAAGAAGCATTACATACAATCTCACTATTTTTGAAGCATATTTTCGCATTTACGATCCAACTTTTAGGAATTACACGATTTTTTTGATTTTTCGTGTGTATTAGCCTAATGGATCAGGCGTCTCAGAGCACCCAATTTTTTTCCGGAAAAAACCGTATGAGGGCCTCCGTAATGAGTTGGGGAAGCAAAACATATAGTCCCACCATTTTTCAGGCATATAACAACCTTTTAGAAATTACGCGACTTTGCTTGGTTCTTTATGTGTATTAGCTCATGGATCTGGCGCCTCGAAGTACCTAAAAGAAATTATGAACAAACTTTATGAGATTCTCTGTAATGAGTTGGGGCTTTACGTTCTGTACCACTATTTTTTCAGGCATATTTTAGAATATAACATTCAACTTTTAGGAATTACGTGACTTTCTTGATTTTTTGTGTCTCGGAGTACCCAATTTTTTTTTCTGAAAAACTTTATGAGGATCTTTGTATTGAGTTGGGGTAACGTTACGTACAGTCCTACCATTTTCCAGGCATATTTTGAATTTATGAGTCAATTTTTAGGAATTACGCTACTTTCTTGATTTTTCGCGTGTATTGGCCCTTGGATCTGGTGCCTCGTAGCACTAGATTTTAGTTTTTCTGAAAAAGCTTTCTGAAGACATCCGTAATGAGTTTGGGAAATATTACGTATAGTCTCACTGTTTTTTAATATATACATTAGCATTTACGAGCCAAATTTTAGAAATTACGCAATGTAATACCTCGGTCTTGGAAAGAACTAATTTTAGAAAGAACTAAATTGGACAAAGCTAAATTGAGATTTTTGCAAGTTAGACTTAAATTGTGAGTTTAGGGTCAACTTCAAACAATCATAACTTTCAGCACATGATGAGTTAGGTGGACCATGAGATATCAAATGAAAGATCTTTGAGTCCTCTTTTCAACACCACCGAGTTTGCTAAATTCTGAGTTTGAATGAAGGAGATATTCCCGTTTGAATTCAGCCTTTCCAGTTAAGGAAATTCATTCGAATTAAGGAGGGGTATTTTTGTCTTTTTCTTACCCCACTAGCCTAACTCATCTTTAGTAATATTTTAGGGGTTTGAACTGACTTAGATCAGTTTTCACATTTCCTAAACACGCTTAGAGTTTTAGAGAGAAGTTCAAGAAAAGGTTCAAAGCGTTCAAGGTTTTCTTGCAATTGTTGAGGGATTTCGCCAAAGATTTGATCCTAACGAGGTATGTAAGCTTTTATAATGATGGGTTCGTTCACCCTCACACCTATCATGAGTTTCTTGAGTTAATTTCGTCCATGAAAATCCATGTATTGAGTTTCTTGATGAGTTCTGTTCTTAAATCTTTAATAATGGATTTGATGAGTTCTTGAGGTGAATGCTATGAGTTTGAGGGTTGTTTTGAGTAGATTTACGTGCACTTATGTTGGGTATACGAATATAAGAGAGTTAGGAAGAAACCAATCGATTCTAGGTGAATTAGGGCCAAAAATTGAAAAGAAAAATTCGTCGAAACGTTCTGAGAAAGGGGTAGCGCGACGTGCCACTGATGCACCAAAGTGGCTGGCGCGCCGCGCCTGCATTGCGCCAGAAATGGCATTCTGAAGTTCATGGGTTGGTGCCCCGCACCACTCAGTGCGCCAGGGTCGTTTGCCTCCACTTCTTTTCCGTCGTTTGTTCCGTCTAAGTCCTTTTAAAATGTATCCTTGCTCTCTTACTGATTTCAACTATCCAAACTACACCAAATCATTGAGAAATCCCTCTATCCAAATCATAATTCTCGAATTCAGATTTTCAAATTCAAGATAGAGTTGAGAGTAAAGTTCGAGGGAGTTCTTTTGAGTCATTTAAGAAGTCTTTTGCAAACTTTTAAAACTTGTTTTAAGACTTGAGTACTTGAGTTATGAGGATGAGGGGAGTTGAGTTTCATTTTTCAAAATGAATATATGGGAACGAAGTATTCCCAAGAGTAAATACTTTTACATTTAAAATGAGAGGAAACCTTGGTTTCCAAATGAGTTCATGAGGAGTTTTGAGCACTATCTCTTTTAAGAGAACCTTTTGAGTAAAATCTCAAAGTATGAGGATAAGGAAATATTTTTAAACATATGAGCATGAGTTACATTATTGAGAGTAGTATTGAGCACCGATATGGGGACGAGTTCAGACAACTCAAAGTCCTCATAAACCATGTATGTCAACATGGGTAAATTGTCATACTTTTTAGATGATTCCTTATTTCTTTTTAAGTATAGCTTAATGGATCCACTTAGTTGAGGATGTCTTATACTCCGACAAGGTATAAGACAGTTCTGGCAGCGTGAGCGAGACGCTTTATCATCACGTTGCTTATAGTGATGGTTGTCAGTTAGAGAATCTCCCAAATATGAGTAAATAGTTATTATTGCATTTTTAAATACTTTGAGTTGTTATTCACTCTTTTAAAAGCTTTTATTATACTGCATCTTTTATTGTTGCTTTATATTGAGTTGAGTATTCTTGAACTGAGTTGAATATTTTATGAGTTGAGTACCCTTGAGTATCCTTGAGTGTCTTTGAGTTGAGTGGAGATGAGGTAAGTATGTTCTTTCTTTCTCTCGGATCAAGCTTATGTCTGTGCTTTAAAATTCCCCTTGCATGCTCGTACATTTCATGTACTGACGCCATTTGGTCTGCATTTTTGATACCACTTGCTGTTCAAAGTTGCTTTGGTGAGCCTCCTTGTTTCCGAAGGATTCCCATTTACTTTTCAGTTTTTGTTAGGATGTCGTGGGTCTTGTCCTGACTTCCATCATTGTCATTAGAGGCTTCATAGATAGTAGTGTTTTGGAGTCTTTTCCATTTCTTTGTTAAATTTTTTAGACTTGAGTTAACCAGTTATGTTATTTAACATTTCAGACTATATTGAGCTAAACTGGTTTTAGTAATGATGTTGTATGAGTTGAGTTACTTTTGAGGTTCATTTATTGTTGAGTTAATGAGTTGAGCCTGGCCAAGAGTTCGCTTGGGGCCAACAATGGTTTTCGAGTGTTAGCCACGTCCAAGGTGTAGGCTCGGGGCGTGACACGCAACTTTCTTGGTTTTTCGTGTTTTAGCCCATGGATCTGGCGCCTCAGAGCACCTAAAAAAAGTTCTGAAAAAACTTTAAGAGGACCTCCGTAATGAGTTGGGGAAACATTACGTACAATCCCACCATTTTTTCAAGCATATTTTTGCATTTACGAGTTATCATTTAGGAATAACGTGACTTTCTATTTTTTCGTGTGTATTAGCCCATGGATCAGACGTCTCAGAGCACCTAATTTTTTTTCTGAAAAAACTTTATGAGGACATCTGCAATGAATTGGGGAAGCATTACGTATAATGGCACCATATTTTTAGGTATATTTTCACATTTAAGAGCCAACTTTCAGGAATTACGCCAGTTTTTTGGTTTTCATGTGTATTAGCCCATAGATCTGGCGCCTCAGAGCGCCCAAAATTAATTTTTTGAAAAACTTTATGAGGACCTCCGTAATGAGTTGGGGAAGCATTACATACAATCCCACCATTTTTTCAGGCATATTTTCGCATTTACGAGCCAATTTTTAGGAATCACGCAACTTTCTTGGTTTTTCATGTGTATTATCCCATGTATTTGGCGCCTAAGAGCACCAAAAACTTTTTTCTGAAAAAAAATTATGAAGACCTCTGTAATGAGTTGAGGAAGCACTACATATAGTCCCACCGTTTTTTCCAGGCATATTTTCGCATTTACGAGCCAATTTTTAGGAATTACGCAACTTTCTTGATTTTTGGTGTGTATTAGCCCATGGATCTGACGCCTTGGAGCACCCAAATATATTTTTTGAAAAAACTTTATGAGAACCTCTGTAATGAGTTAGGGAAACATTACAGACAGTCCCACCATTTTCTCAGGCATATTTTCGCATTTACGGGCCAATTTAAGGTATTACGCGACTTTCTTGTTTTTTTCGTATGTATTAGCCCATAAATCTGACGCCTCAAAGCACCCAAAAATATTTTCAAAAAAAACTTTATGAGGACCTCCATAATGAGTTGGGGAAGCATTATGTACAATCCTACCATTTTTTTCATGCATATTTTCGCATTTACGTGCCAACTTTAAGAAACTACGCGACTTTCTTGATTTTTTCATGTTTATTAGCCCGTAGATATTGTCCCTCGAATCACCCAAAAATATTCTGAAAAAACTTGATGAGGACCGTTATACTAACAAAGCTCGAGCAATGAATGTTATTATTTCTAGATGTGATCTCAAGTTAATGCTACACTAATAATTTAGTAAAATTTGTATGTGATTGCGCAAAAGTTATTAATAATCGCGGTGTTTGAGATAATATGTGTGCACCTCAACTAATTTCATACTAATGTAATTGTATAAGAACTATTTCGATCTCATTGTGTAGGTATAGGTTTCCATTAAACCCCTGTCAAGGGCAAGATACAGAACAGAGTAAATTCAGGGCAGACTACCCTTACTGTATCTGTCCTGCTTTATTTCATATTGCTTATGTATGCACAGTAGCATAAGCAGCATTCAGGCACAGTAGCATATGCAACATTCAAGCACTGAATTCATGTGAACCCAGTACCTTTTAACTCCGCAGCATAAGTTCATGGGTAAAATTTCTCTAAAACTTGCAACAAATAACATGTTTGCATCCATAGTTCTAAAAGTATAACGAGTTAATAAATACTAGAAACATGACATTCGAATTCATCTGAACCTAGTACTTTTAACTCGAAGCATAAGTTTATGTATAAAATTTCACTAAAATTGCAACAAGTAAGAGGTTTGAATCTGTAATTTTAAAAGTACAGATTCAAACCTGACATAAGTTTAGATCAATGTCATAATGATTTAGTCGGGCCCCAATATGGGTAACCAGCTACTGGTTGAGAAACCAAAAAAAAAAAAACTCATCAACAGTGTGACTTTAGTTTGAAACTCAAATGCTTCTTCATTCATACAAGGCAGAGTTCCTTGAATTGTGAAACTCCTGCATCTGTTTGCATTCCTCTACTTCTACGATCGAATATCGAAAACAAAAACCTTGTTTGAAAAACAGGCAGCAACCTTGTTGCCTTCCTTGTTCCAGCACACATTATAAATACCGCCATCTCCTTTGTAAGTTTTTACAATTTTGGCGTCCTTCACTGACCATATATGCATGCAGTTATCCAATGACCCACTTGCCAAGTAGTCACCGTTCGGACTGAATGCAATAGAGTAAACAACTTCCCTGGATTTAAAATGGAAGAGAACCTACTCAGTAAAAAACAAAAACACTCAACAAGAACGATACTGTTAACTTATTCTTTCATCCCCACCCAAATAAAAGGAATAGGCATATAGGTATCGATAGTACAATTGAGTATGAGTATACAAACCCCATAATACTCGAGCCTGTAATTTGACAGTGAAAGTGTAATTTTATTGAGAGTGCCTTAATATTTCGTGTGTCCAAGTAGACATAATTCAGATCCATTACCTGTGACCGTTCAAGCTGTGAAAAAGATGCCCTTGTTCAACATCCCATAGCTTCACGGTTGAGTCAAACGAAGCACTACACAGACAGAAAATAAAACAAAACCACTAAGCTCAAATAAATAAAAGGTTAGGTGCAATACATTAAATCAGCACACATCAAAAATCCATTTCCTAGACGGTTAAAGTGAAATTGTATCTCTATGGATTATTTTTACTCGCAAAGGGATTACGGGCCAGATTGCAATCATTCCAAATTTTGGAACTCAACTCTTGGGGCTTTAAAATTCGTTGGCGCGTTAAGTGTGCCTTTGACAACAGTGTACCAAAAAGAACTTCAGAGGTAAGTCAGTCCCAACAGAAGGCATGAATATATCTTATATAACCAAACAGAAGGCTTACGTGCACAGCGAAGACCATAAGGGTTCTGCTTATGGATAATTTTTTCAGGCTCACGGTAGAAGTAAGAGGGATTTAGAATTCCATGCTGGTTCGACACCAGAATCAAGCAAGGGACTTATTGGGGTTCATACATCTGTTACTAACTAGCAGGCTAGAAGCCTCAAGTGCAAACAGAGCAGGGGTTTGAAAGGACTAAACAAAAGTGTCGTATAAAATGGAATGGTGGGAGTACTTTCTTATACACAGTGAAAACTGTGTCTAGCAAAATATAGAATCTTTATCGCTTAGCTATGAACCTTATGCTACCACCACATATGAATTGATTAAAATAGATCGAATACCTTGCTAGCAACAACTTTTTATTCGGATTGCTTGTACCAGTGCCAGTTGGACTCCATTTGATGGTATTTATCTCCTAAAAGAAAAAACATAACAGTCAGCAGCTGATGTCTGATTTGATTAAATGAATCAGCAAAGTCCACAAAGAAAAAGAAAGAACAAAAATAGATACTTTGCTGTGTTCTCTGAAATCATGCAAGCAGACATCCTTTTTCATGCTCCATATCTGCACAGAAACAATGAATAATTTTATACAACACAATAAACAGAATTTCTTGGAAACAACATATTCAAAGTCCTAGCGCAGGAAAAGGTGAAGCTAAAATTCAACTTTCTCTAATCTGGACTTGTGTAATTTGTTGACTCCTTAGGCACTATTGTTTCACTAATCTAGGCAATGAAGATTTCTGTTTCTGTTTGCCGAGAAATCCCCGAGGGCCAGTGGCACACCACAACACCTCTCTACCTTAAATGGAATTACCTTAACTGTGGTATCTTCAGAGCATGAAGCCAGCAAGGAACCTGAGGGGTCCCACTTGATAGCATTGATCTCATTCTGCAATGGCAAAGTCACAAAGGATATTAAGTTTGCACTTTGCACAGACAGTAAAAGTACAGTGATCCAATTTAGTGTTCTTAATAAGCTTTAACCCTCCAATAACAACTAAATATTTATTAAAGAAATTTTCCCACAAAAAGTAACAAATGGGACCATACCTTATGTCCTGAGAATCTTTTGACTGGTTGATTCTCCCCAACTTTACAAACATAAATCTTGTTATCAGTGGAGCCGACCGCAAAAGAACTGTTGTCAAGCCAATCAACATCAAGCATACCTGAATGGGGTTGTATAACAACAGTGAGAAAATATGCAAAACAAAATAAAATCTATCCTTGACAAGCTAGCTATGAGGTGAAATATAAAGGAAAATTATTTCTTTAAGACAGAACAAGGGCAACAAAACACCTGAATTAAAATTAAATTGCTGCTTCGATTCTCCAGACTTCACATTCCAAACAACGGCAGTTCTATCAGTACTACCGCTGAGGAGATAATCACCTTTCTTGTTCCATTTCAAAGAGAAGATTGTCCCTTCATGTTTGTTAAGAGTTTTAAGCAATAAGCCTGGATGAAAAGTCAGTTATAGGTATCAGTAAGAGAAAACAATCTAGTTTGATGACATGATGACAACACGAGTAATATTCCTCCATGCCTCTTACCAGATCGGTTCCAGATTCTGGCTTGGCCATCGTAAGAACCTGTCGCAAGCAGGGTACCCTTGCTCTGTACAAGAAAAAGTCATAAATACAAGATTGAATAATAACAAGAAAATCAAACTGGTAAGCACGAGCAATGCAGTCTAATTTCAGAAATGCCACCAGAAAAGTATAGATCAACGTAAGTCAGCCCAAAACAAGCAGTAGAAAACTCACATTCCAATCAAGTGTTGTAACATCGTTGTTTTCCTCAGTTGCTCTACTTTCCAAATGCTTCAAAACCTTAACATTTGGAGGCATCCTCTGGATAGTAGAGTTACCTGGACCATTGCCAATAGTCCAAATTCTAGCAGTAGAGTCTCCAGACCTAAATTGATATTACACATGGTTAGCTATAAGAGAGATGGTTCCTTAGAAGAGTCTAAAACTACTCTCAACTTGGAAGTGTCATTATAATAGAATTATTTAACCACATGCTACTATCATGATATCACCGACCAATTAGATATTCGAAGTCCCTGCACTTATGATGATTATTTCTAAAAGTTGTAAAATCACAAGAGAATTAGAAATAATAGTATGAGTATGAACATGAGTTGATTCATAGACGAGAGCAACAAAAGAAAGAAATGGAACTAATACTTACCCAGATGCAAGAAGTGACCCTTCCGGACTCCAAGCACAGATAAAAACCTGGCATGAGTTTAGGAACAAGAGAAATTTGTAATGTTAATATAGAAGACAGAAAAGATATGAGATTTATCATTTTGGCTATTAAGAAATTATGGTGGACTAGAAGAACTTTATAGAGATATGGTCAAACCTCAGATGTATGCCCTTCCAAAGCCATTACATCACAGCTAGAAATTTCACACGGCGAAGAGGTTGAGTCTGTGCAGATATCCATAGGCTCCAAATCTATCATGCAACAAAATCAAAACTTAGATGTCCACAAGACCAACACAGAAATATGTAAAAGTATCAGCTTCATGCTCACAATGCTCATACAAGTAACAAATTAGCTGCAATGGGAATGTATTACCTCCGGCATTTCCATTTTTCTCCTTCTCCCTGTCTCTTGCAGGTTCTCGTTCATGGTCGAGCTCATTGTCAGCATTTGATTTATCTTTCTGAACCTTTTCCTTTTTCTCTTTAATCATTTGTTGCAACTCAGATACATTTTTTGTTATGAGATCCAAAGGTTCCAGAAACCTGAAGTCTTCATCCATATCGGTATCATCCTGCATTCCGTAGTTATTATTGGTTAGTTTAGAGTTATAAAAAGATCTAAACTTAAGCTAGAAAAATCAGAATATCAAAATGTTTGCCTTACATTGCTCAAATTGGTTTCCAATTCAAGATATTGAATACCCTTTTGCACAAGTTTAACAAGAGCATTAAAAGGAATTCGATTTCCATCCACTGTGCTCTTATTGATCCTAGCCTCGTGTCCAAAAGAAAATGCTGAATGTAAGAATCCTGAAAATATATATCAGCAAACCAGTAGACTGATTAGATACTACTGTACTAGTCCATCACGATCAAAGTCAAGGTGTCAGCCAGCCTATTAGCAAATCATATTCAATGAAGCAACAACTGATATTATAAAGGACCAACCATAAACTAGAGTGTCTTGACCACCTAGGAAGATCACTAAAAGTAACTGAAATTTTGGTTGTTCAATCAAGCAAGAGAAGTTGAGTTTATCTCAATCTTCTTTAACATCTTTTTTCTTTTTCTAGTTCAAATAATCAGGAACGACTGTTCCAATGCCCCATACAGCAGGCAAAAACTAAACCAACAATTAAAATGAACACGAAAAGATGATTGTTTGTCATCCAGAAGAAAGAAAAGAAATATGCAGTTCAGCTGAAAATGAAACAGAAAGCACATGACAGCCCAAAAACATCAGTTTCTTCACCATAGCAAGATCTGCCCAATCTAGATTTAAAGTATTTTCAAACAGAATGACTTTCCAGCTATTATTTTAATACGTTCTGCCACTATCACTACTTTAATCATATATGTCAAATTAGCAACTTAACTTCCGTCTGTAGTCAAACACCATCCTACTCACCCCAGAACCTAATAGTCCTTATCTAAATAACCAAACTAGTCAATTTCTCTGTTACTAGTCATTCTTTATAATAGCCTATTTGGTCGGGCTTCTTCGAGGTTAAAAGCACATAAAAGGCTTTCCTTTACGTTTGAGATGTTTGGCCAAAAAAATAAGGTGCTTTTTAGCAAAAACAACACAAAACACAGATTGTTTTCCTCCAAGTATTTTTTTGTAAAAGTTGTTTTGACAAAAGAAGTAGCTTGGCCGAACAGGCTCTAGATCTTAATAATATTCTGTCTCACGTTTATTTTATTTTTCTTTAACAGAAAAACCAAGAAAATATAGGAAAGCCTTATCTGCCTTGTCAAAGCAGTAAAGACAGAACATTTTCTGCTACTGCAAATTGCCCAATCAGTCCTAGCCACTACCAGATGAAGTCAATTTTATTCTCGACAATGTTTGCACTAGAATACAACAACAACAACAATAACATACCCAATGTATTCCCACAAGTGGGATAAGGGGAGGGTAGGATGTTTGCAGATTTTACCCCTACCTTCGAGGTACAGAGCTATTTCCGATAGACCCTTGGTTCGAAAAAACGCTTATCACTAGAATGGTTACAGAAAATTGCTTATATCGTAGAATTTAACTCGTTTAACAACAACATACCCAAGGGGTATGTGTAGGGTGGTGTGTACGCAAACCTTACTCCTACCCTGTGCAGGTAAAGGACGATGTTTCCAAATACACCATCGTCTCAAGTAAAGCATATCAAAGCAACTGAATTCGTCTAACAGTGATTCAAAAAAAATAATTTACCATATAAAACACCTTAAGGACTATAAAGAATACAAATTACGATTTGAATCCTACAAGATTGTACATGTTCTGAAGATGAAAATTGAATTACCTGATTCCTGGAGGTACCGGAAAACAATGTAATTCAACAGGTCGGAGGTTAAAGAGGCCATTGTTTGTATATCGGCAGCAGCGGCGGCGTTAAGTAAACAGAGATATAGGCTAGGCTACTACTACCTATGATATATTGAGAGAGGGAAAAAATGGAAAGTGGAATTTTTGGAGACACAACATTTATATATGAGACATTAGAATTAGAAATGTTTTCGTTCCAAAAGGCATTTCGAATGAAGTGTTGACTGTTGAATGACTAATGTACCCTCCAAGCTCCAACAAAAAAATATTATTATTTTTAACAAAAACAGTTGGTTAAAACAAATACTATGCTGGCAAGAGTTGAATAGTTAAACATATTTAATCATATCCAAAAATGGAGAGATGGATTCAGAATTTTAATGAGATGTTTAAAATTTTGGTAATATACCACAACACATTCAATTTACGGAAATCAAAATTTATTATCTAATTTAGATGAACCCCTCATACACTAAATGATGACAAGTTATTGGCATCCCTAACACCTACCTTTGAGGTAGAGAGGTTGTTTCCGAAAGATCCTTAGCTAAGAAAATGCTTATGCACTAGAACTTTTTTTGCAACTGTTAAAATATATGTGAACCACTTTTATAACGGGGATATATATCAGCTCTAAATCGCAAAGTACGGGTATAACATACCCTTTTCCCTTTTATAAATTCTATAAGTTTGACTATAAGAGAAGATTTCTAGTGATTATTGCAGCTCTGAGCCCAGCAACCATGGGAGCCTTGCTTAGCTTCGAAAACAGAGCTGGGTAACGCCAAAACAGCAAAAAAAAAAAGTTTTGAAGAGTTTGTCAGACATCCATTAGACCATCCCAGGCTCCACGATTGAAGTTGTGACCCAACAACGGCCATCGGTGCTGTTAATCACACTCTAGTCTAACGGCCACGATTCATCCACTAGTCTGAATTTCCTGTCTCCTTAGATGTTGTTACATGAAACTGTTTACTTTGCAGAATTTAACTCTACTAACAACAACAACAACAAACCCAGTGCGTACACAAGCCTTACCTCTAATAGAAAAGCTATTTCCAAACACACTCTCGTCTCAAGTAAAACATATCAAATCAATTATAAAGTACTCATCTAACTAGTGATTCAAATTTCAAAACAAAATTGAATATATGAGGAACAAGCTCATAAAGAGAAAATTGAAGTACTTGATTCATCGAAGTAACGGTAAACATTGTAATTCAGTTCGAGGTAATCAAAACCATTGTTTGTGATTCGCCGGTAGAGTTAAGTAAAAGGGGGAAATGGAAAGAGGGAAATTTGGGAGAGACGCTATTTATATATGAGGCGTTAGAATTGGATTTGTTTTAGTTTCAAAAGGCAATTCAAATCAAGTGTCGATTGTTGAATGACTAAACTACCCAAACACATGGTTATAAAACAGAATAAATGATGCTTTACATTTATTTAAGGGGAAATTACGCGGATAAACAAACATATACTAGTTAATTACTTAACATAGCTCTAGTTTGTATTAATTATCATTCACGACTAACCTTTAACTGTATTTACATCTCCTCTCTCCGGAATCTCGCTCGTCTCACTCCTCTTTCCTTTTTTTCAGTCATCTCTCCCTCGCCTCTCTCCTCTCCCTGCCCAATCTCTCTCGCTTCTTTCTGTCCAGTTTTTCTCGTTTATACAAACACAAATTATACAAATACAAATGTTAGAAATTATTTATACACACACAAATCATAACAATCAATTTTACAAATACATGTTTAGTCTCTCTCTCGCTTCTTTCTGTCTAGTCTCTCTCGCTTATACAAACACAAATTATATAATTACAGATGACAATAGTCATTTATATACCAAACACAAATGATAACATTAATCAATTATACAAATACAAATTATAAGTGTAAACTAGGGGTGTCAAATAGGCGGGTTGGGTTGAAATTTGAGATATTAAAATGGGTTGAAATAGAAATTAGGTTGGGTTTTGACCCGCCAAGCTTACTTTGGGCTCAAATAGGTTGGGCTCAAATGGGCTTAAAAATGGGTTGGGTCTTGACCCGCTTAATCTCAGTAGTTTTAATATATTGTTATTTAAGTTTTATAACCACAATTTGAATTTCAACTCAAGAATTTTTTTTAAAAAGAAGTTACAAATGGATAGATAAATCCTAAAAGATATAACATAGATAGTAATTCATACCTTCAATATAGGAATATTTATGACATCAATGTAAATAAAGAGTCTTAGAATGGGTTGAAATTGGAGATCAATTGGGCTCAATTGTGGATTCTCTTAAAATGGGTTAACACTTGAATGAGTTGAGATTGAACCCAATTCAAACTATCTTGAGCCCAACCCTTAAAATTCTGGGCGGGTTGAGCAGGTTACCTATAGTTGGGCTCATTTTTTACACTCATAGTGTCAACTATACAGATCTCTTTAATGATACTAATACATATGTATTTGTTGATACAAATGATGACAATAAATTATACATATACAAATACAAATTGATAGGATTTTATACAATTTATTCATTAATAAAACTTGTATTTCGTTAATACTATTGTATTCATTGATACATATACATATTAATTATATATATACAATTATCCAGTTATACAAATACAAACATTGATACATATGTATATATACCGGTTACATATATACAATTATATATTAGATATACAAATACAATTCGTCTCTCTCCACTCTCTGCCCTCTCTCCTCGCCTCTCTCCTCCCTCTAATTTATAGCTACGAATCGTAATTAGCAAATTATAGTTATGGGGTATAATTAAGTTTATTGTAATGGCTATTTACGAAATTTCTCCTAGGGGTGTCAAAATGAGTCCAAATATACGTAACCCGCCTAATCCGTTCAGAATTTATGGGTTGGGCTCAAGATAATTTGAATTGAGTTCAATCTCAACTCATTCAAGTCTTAACCCATTTTTTTTTTTAAAACTTCAATTGAGCCCAATTCAATCTCCAATTTCAACCCGTTTAAAAACTCTTTATTTATTTATTTTCTTGAGTTGAAATTCAAATTGTGGTTATAAAAATTAATTAATAATATGTTAAAATTATTGAGATTAAGCGGGTCAAATTGGACGGGTCATAACCCAACCCGATTTTTAGTCCATTTGAACCCAAAGTAAACTTGGGTGGGTCATAACCCAACCCGATTTTTAGCCTATTTGAGCCCAACTTATTTGAGCCCAAAGTAAACTTAGGCAGGTCATGACCCAACCCGATTTCTGTTTCAACACATTAAGCAAACTATAGCTATAGAAGGCCTAATATTTGCTATTTATGAAAGTTCCCTTTTAAATATCTCCAATGTCAACTCAACCCGCTCACTTGACATCCCTATTTAATCCTATCTAAAAATGAAGAGACAGAATCATAATTTGATTTGAGAATCTATCACGACATATTTAATTTATTGGATTCAAAATTCATTATTAATACTAATATCTTAGTGAATATATCAAATGAAACTTATTAATTCAGATAAATAAATACATTAAACGTGAAAAATGGTCTGTATATTTGATATTTACATAAAAAAATCACAATAGTTAACTATAGTTAAGTTATAAATTAATGTGATAATGTGAATTAATTAACTATAATTGATGGAAAAATTGTAAATAAAGACACGTGTGACGTGTTCATTAGGCGTAAACATTAAATAACAATATAATTTTACCTAAATGATATATTAGATTCGTCCCTGATATTAGAGATGGCAATGAGGCAAAGTGGGTGTGGTGAGGGGCGGGTTGAAGTAGTCTTTTAAAAAGCCGATGTAGTGCGGTGAGAGTAGCGGGGGTTTCAATGTAATTTATTTTTTTAATTTGAACCGCAAATTTTAATAGTTAAGAATTAAATTGCGTATAATTACGAACTATTTTTGCATCCAAACTCCTAATATATAACATTTATTATTTTTTCAAGTTATCAAGTTTACTATAACAAATTGGAACACTTTAAAAGAATTTTAGCTTACTAAGTAAATTAAAATCAAATAAAGAGAAAAGGTTATGGTATATCCTTCAACTTCGCGATTTAGAGTTGATATACCCTTTTTTACAAAAGTAGCTCACATATACCTTTATTGTAACACAAATGACCCAGATATACTCTTCTGATCTAATGAAAGTGAAGAAATAAAGGGAAAATGGTCAAAAATACCCCTCAACTTTTGTTTAGTAGTTAGGTTTATCCTTGACTACCCAATTTGTCATGAGCTTTGATAATAATATCATCTTCTTTAGGAGTAAAAGGTTGATGATCCACTTAAGGAGAAGTTGATCACACCACCAGAGCCTACATGATTTTCCATATCAATTTGGAATCAATTGACCAATAACTAACCAGTACTTTGTTCCATGTTCCCCTACTAGCTTCTGCAATAACTTGTCATCTTGAAGATTCCAATATCAAGGCCTGTTCTTTCCCTTTTTCTTCAATTTCCACTGAATAAAATTAGTCAAGTATATGAGATAGAAGGAATGAAGGATACTGGCGATATAAAGTACAAAGTATATATGTACAGTGGGTGGTAGGAGGAGGTAGGGCCTAGCACTTACTTGGTAAAGACTTGTGAGGAGAGCGGAGTATATATAGTGGGGGTGGGGATACAGGGGATAGGGGTGACCGGATTAATAGATACTCCTTCCGTTTCAAAAAGAATGACCTTCTTTCCTTTTTAGTCTATTTCAAAAAGAATGACCTCTTCCCTTTTTTTGGTAACATTTTAATTTTAGTTTTCCATGTTGCATGTTTAAGGCCACAAAATTAAAGGGAAATTTGAGTACATTTGACATAACTTTAATTTAGGACCACAAGATTTAAAAGTCTTCTTTATTTTCTAAAATTTTGTGCCAAGTCAAACGAGGCCACTCTTTTTCAGACTGAGGGAGTACTTATTAATTATACAAATGAAGTGTATCCCATTGCTAAAATCTCATAAATTATTAGTTTTTTTTTCTTTAAATAGTGTTTGATGGATTGGATTGGAGGGGAGTAATATTAAAATTTGACTAGCTATTATTTTAGGGGGAAACAACAAAATAACATTCAAACTAACCATTTTAACAACAAATAAATGTTTGACAAATAATTATTTTTATGGGTAAAAAACTTATGTTTTCACATCAAACCAATGAATATAAGAGATTTACTTTGATAGGCACTTATTGAGATTAACTGAAAATTCGATAGAAAATTAATAAATTATACTTATATCATTCTGCGTATAAATTCCTTGACTTATAGTTTGATTTCATATTTTTATTTTTGACTATCTCAAACTCTCGATTATTATGTGTTGGCATTTGAGGAAGAAGCAGTCTGTCAACTAATGCACATGGTTCAATTGATTTGCCACCTTATTTCTTATAAGTGGTTTTCGTTTTTTTTGTGTATAAAATCTTAACGGTTTAACCAATACGAACTGATAATGATCACTGATAAATTGAGATTTTAATGATCCTAGAACTATTTAGCATATCTATAAATCGATAACTAAGTCGAATTGATAAACTTTAAAAGTGAACTGAATCAATCGATATGCAACCCTAGGGAGATCTAGTATGTAGCTTAGGTAAAAATGCATCCACCCTTGATGTTTACATTTTCGTTTGGTTGGGAACAAGTTAACCCAGGATAAGTTATCCTGGGTTAGCTATCCTGGATAACTAATCTCACCATGTATATGGGATAACTTATCCCATCACTATGATATAAATGGTGAGATAAGTTATCCCAAACATGGCAACCAAACAAGATACAAAAAGTTTAGGGATAATACATATATTTGACATTAAACTTGGCTTCAAATTTTAACTTTGACCTCCAACTTTCATAGTGCACAAACAGACACTTTAACTATCCAACCTTTTAATAAATAAACACGCGTGTCTTACCTGGCAAAACGCGTGATGTGCACGTTTTTTGCGCGAGTTAGGAGTGATTTTTGAGGCCTACAACAGTAAAAAAAATGCTGAAATGACAACTCTACCCTTAATTAATTTTTTTTTTTAGTTAAAAAATGCACGTGTAAAGTGTTTAATTAGTTGGCAGCCATTGAGTGGCTCACTAATCCACGTGGCAGCGTTTGCATTTCATGCTCTTGGCTCCAAAAATCGCGTGTTTATTTATTAAAAGGTTGGATAGTTAAAGTGCTTGTTTGTGCACTATGAAAGTTGGAGGTCAAAGTTAAAATTTGAAGCCAAGTTTAAGGTCCAATATATGTATTATGCCAAAAGTTTATCCCATCACTATTTATCTCTATCCCTCACGCCAAACGACCCCATAGGTTTTAATAAAAATTCTATCTTAGCTCGAAGGAAAGAACAATCAAAATCAAACCCTCCAAAGAATATGATTAAATAAATTTAACAATTCAACTCTTGGCAATGTAATTTCTATTTAAACCAGGGTGTTATTGTTTTAAAAAGGAAATATATTTATTGGAGCCTGAAGGGTAGTTTAGTCATTCAACAATTCATTCAAAATGCCTTTTTTGGAACCAACATAACGTTTCATACATCCCAAAATTCACACTTACCATATTTTTTGCCTCTATATATATGAAAGGATGTAGTAGTAATCCATTTGTCTGTTTAAGTTTAAGCTGCCAACAATTCACAGCAATGGCCTCTTTAACCTCCGAGTTCCTCAATTACATTGTTTTTCGCTATCTCAGTGAATCAGGTAATTTAATTCTCATCTTCAGAATCTGTCATATTTATCCAAGTTTAATTGATGTTCTGTTTCTATTCTGAAATCCCCATGAATTCGAGTTTGAAAATTGGATCCTCTATCTGCATAAGGCAGGGATTAAGGTTTGCATACACACCAACCTCCCCCCCACACCCCTGGATATGTTGTTGTTGTTAGATGATGTTAAATTCTGCAAAGTAAACATTTTTTCTGTATCGAAAACATGTTGTTGTTTGCTAGGTTTGATCCATATATCCATTAGAATAATAAATTTTGAATTCAGATAATTGAATGTTGTTGTTATTACCAAATTTAAATATCTATCTGTCTCTCCATTTTTAGATAGGATTAAATAAACTTAACTTTTTAACTCTTTCCCATGAGGAAGTAAATTTGATTGTGATGGACTAGTACCGATTCAGCATTTGCTTTTGGGTAGTATATATCTAATCGGTCTACTGGTTTTGCTGATATATTCTTTCAGGATTCACACATTCAGCATTTACTTTTGGATACGAGGCAGGGCTCAATAGGAGCACAATGGATGGACATCTAGTTCCTCCTGGTGCTCTTATTCAATTTGTGCAAAAGGGTATTCAGTAGCTTGAACTGGAAACCAATTTGAGCAATGTAAGGCAAATATTTTAATATTCTGATTTTTCTATATGAAGTTTAGATCTTTTTATTACTCTGAACTAACCAATATTAACTACGGCATTCAGGATGATACTGATATGTATAAAGACTGAATGTGTGCTGAAAAGAGTATATTTATTAATGAAGGCAGCAAGGTATTAAATAGAGTTACAGGGAAAATAATAAGACTCCTAAACGAACTGAACTAAAGTAATCTAAATAAATAATAACTGCTGAATTAGTAATGCAATCCTAATACGACTAAACTACTGATCCTAATACGACTAAGCTACTGAGTGATGTCCTAACGCTAGATGTTCTAATACGCCCCCTCAAGTTAGGTGATGAGTCACCAAGCCTAACTTGAACAAATTAGACTCAAAAGCAGATTTAGGAAGTGCCTTGGTGAGAGTGTAAGCAATTTGATCAGCGGCATGGATATGAACAACACGAACCCTTTTGATGTCAACATAGTGGCGAACAAAGTGAAAGTCCACGGCAGCATGCTTCACACGGCTATGGAGAACAGGATTCTTGCTCAAGAATGTGGCTCCAAGATTGTCACAATAAATTGTGGGTAGCTCTGTACTGGAAAGTGCAGCTCATTTAGGAGATTGGTGACCCATAAGGTTTCAGAAAGTGCATTAGCTACAGCCCTGTATTCAGACTCAGTGGAGGAGCGTGAGACAGTATTTTGCTTCTTTGAGGACCAACTAATCGGATTGTGACCAAGAAATAAGATGTAACCAGATGTAGAAACTCTGTCAACAATGTCCCCACCCCAATCTGCATCAGAGTACACATGTAGATTGAATTCATCAATAGGAGTAACGCGTAGGCCGAGTTGAATGGTACCACGTAGGTATCGAAGAACACGTTTTACAGCCTTCCAGTGAAGGTCTGATGGTGCTTGCATGAATTGAGAAAGCTTGTTGACTGCATAGGCTATGTCAGGTCTAGTGAAGGATAGATATTGAAGCCTACCCAAGACTCGGCGATAACGTGTAGCATCAGTCAAGTGAGTTCCATCAGATAAGGTGAGTAACTCAGATGCACTCATTGGCGTGTTAACACTCTTGCAGTCGGTCATTAGCTCATCATTTAAAATTTCATTCACATAATTTGCTTGGGTGAGAATTAAACCGTTAGAGTTGTGTATCACTTCAACACCAAGAAAATAGTGAAGATTACCTAAATCTTTAATAGAGAACTTAGAAGCAAGGGAAGTGACAACCTGATTGACACTTAAAGTATTGCTCCCAATGATAAGAATATCATCGACATAGACGAGGACGAACAATGTATCACCTACACCATGTCTGACTAGTAGTGAGGCATCAGATTTTGTCTTAACAAAGCCTATGGATGAAAGATAACCCGTGAGGGCATTGTATCACGCCCGAGGAGCCTGTTTCAAGCCATAGATCGCCTTTCGCAGCCGACATATATGCATTGGTTTGTCATCACTAGTAAACCCCGGAGGTTGAGCCATGTACACTTCCTCGTCCAGGTTGCCTTGGAGGAAGGCATTATTGACATCCAACTGGCGAAGATGCCAGTTGTGAGGAAGTGCCACAGAGAGGACGATGCGAATTGTGGTGGGCTTGACGACTGGGCTGAATGTGGCATGAAAATCAATGCCCGGCCTTTGAGTAAAGCCTTTTGCAACCAGGCGCGCTTTGTATTTGTCGATGGACCCATCAGCATTTCTCTTGATCCTGAAAAGCCACTTGCAGGATACAATGTTTTTGGTCGGGTCAGGAGGAACAAGTTCCCAAGTCTGATTTTTAATTAAAGCATCAAATTCATGTTTCATTGCATAACGCCACTCGGGGTGTTTTTGTGCTTGTTTGACAGTAGTGGGTGTGACAGTGGGGTTCAATTTGGCTAGGTAATCAAAAATCTGTTTGGGTTTGGTGATATTGTTTTGGGATCGAGTGACAGCACGGGTAGGAGGAGACAGACATTGAGGCGGTGAAAGAGCGAGTTCCAACTCGAGGATAGGACAGGCTGGTTGAGGAGCCATGGGTGTTGGTGGGATGGTGTTTCTACGTTGATAGACATGGAGAGGAGACAAGCTGCTTTGTGTGTTGGTTGGGATCTGCGTTTGTGAGTTTGTAGGGAGGTGTGGTAGTTCTAAACGCTGGGCAGTAGCTATAGGAGAGGGGTTCTGGGAATTGGGAATTATTGAAGATGAGGAAGATAAAAATTTAACTGGAGAGGGAGGAGTTGTAAGAGGTGAATCTGTTGCGTCCGCTGCTGATGCATTGTCGGATAAGGACTGTGAGTTTGAGTTGTCGCCGGACTGGGCTGGAGATGAAACAGATGGTGATGGGAAAGCTGGAATTGTGCTTGCTGCTATTTCTAATGGCGTTGGCAGATCAGTAACTATGGGAAGTGTGGGTGTGGGGTTCGACGAACTTGGCATTGTTGTTTTTGCCCATTCTAGGTGAGCTGATGTAATGGTAGTATTGGCGAACAATGTCTTAAATGGAAATACATCCTCAACAAATCGCACATCTCGGGATAAATACACCTTTGCAGAAATTGGGTCAAAACACTAGTGACAGTGATGGGATAATGAGAAACCAAGATAGACACATGGGGTAGATTTTGATTCAAGTTTATTTTTGGAGTATGGTTTAAGCCATGGATAGCATAAACAACCAAAAATCCGGAGGGAGTTATAATCAGGTGATTTTCGAAGTAATCTTTGGAATGGGGATTGATTATCTAGGTGAGAGGTTGGAAGACGATTGATGAGGTAGACAGTGTGATGGCATGCAAAAGACCAGAATTGGGGTGGGAGGGATGCCTCATGTAAGAGTGTTCTTGCAGTTTCGACGATATGACGATGTCGTCGTTCTGCAAGTGCAACTCGTTGGGGTGTATAGGGTGGGGTGAAGAGGTGTTGAATGCCGTGAAGTGAAAGATAGGAGTCAAGACTTTTATACTCACCTCCGCCATCAGTATACAATGATAAAATTTTAGTGTCAAAATGTTTTTCCATCATAGGATGAAATTTTTGAAAGATCTCTTTAACTTCACTTTTCTTTGTTAGTGTGTAGAGCCAAGTGTACTTCGTCTATTGATCAACAAAAATACAACTTTTTGTCAAGAGATAAGACTGGCGATGGCCCCCATAAATCACTAAAAATAGTTTGAAGTGGTTTAGAGCTAGACAGTGATAATTGGGTAAAAGGATGCCGATGAACTTTATTAGATAAACAAGAATTACAATGAAAGTTTTTGTCTCGCTCATGAAACGGTAGCGAGAATTTATTTAAAATAAACCTAAGAACTCTAGAGTGAGGATGTCCAAGACGTTGGTGCCAAGTAGTGAGAGGACTAGATGTGGAGATAATGTGAGCTTGGGGATGTGAGACAGGCCACTCATACAGTCCATTGTTGGTCCGACCGTGCACCAGTGGCTTCCGCGTTTGCAGATCCTTCACAATAAAGTTAAAAGGGAAAAATTCAATAGACTTAAGATTGTCTTGACAGAATTTAGAAACCGAAAGAAGCTTGCGTTTAATGGAAGGGGCACACAGAGTGTGGGTTAGCTTAAAGACATTATTTGATGCATTTAATTTAGTAGAACCAGTGTGAGAGATAGGAATTTTGTTACCATCACCCATAGAGACATCCTCGTTACCGTGGTATGGTTGTAGGTTGTGCGGCTCTGTTGTG
Organism: Solanum verrucosum; assembly: GCF_900185275.1. NCBI lineage: Eukaryota > Viridiplantae > Streptophyta > Magnoliopsida > Solanales > Solanaceae > Solanum > Solanum verrucosum. The sequence goes on along the minus strand of NW_026020011.1, from coordinate 4,436,870 downwards.
ATATGATGGGTGGCTCCTGAGTCAACTATCCAAGGGTTGGTGTCCGCCGTAAACCCAGTGGCATAGTTGGCTTTCGCTTCAAAGTGATTATGAGACTTCGAGCGGCAAACATTGGCAGTGTGGCCAATTCTATCACATAGTTGACATCGAGTAACACCGTTCGGATTGGAATTGGACTGCCATTGTGGTGGAGTGCTTGGACGCGAATTTTGGCGCCATTGTGGAGAGTTGTTGGTTTGTCTACGATTGTTGCGATTATTGGAGTTGAATTTGGTGGGAGTAGCAACTGCAGCAGTGATGGTACTAGGTAGTTTCTTAGCATCCTCGTGGCGAAGGAAGAGTTCAAAGTCCAGTAGCTTTTCAAACAGTTCCTCATAGGAGATAGCCGTATCGCGTGCACGAATGGCAGCAAAGATCTCACGAAATTCAGGACCTAGACCACTGAGTATTTTGACGATGAGTTCAGGATTGGAAACAGGAGCACCAGCAGTGGCTAACTCATCTGAAAAGGACCGAATAGTGTGAAGACATTCAGTAATGGAGCGAGAGTCCTTAGTGACACGGGCAAGCTGATCACGCAAACTGAAGACTCGGGTTTGAGATTTGTTCGCATAAGTGGTATGCAAAGCATCCCAAGCTGATTTAGCCGAGTCAGCGGCAGCAACAGTAGAGGCAATAGTGGGTTTGACAGAAGCCATGAGGGCATTCTGGATGAGTTGGTCCTGACGGAACCAAGTTAGGAAGGCAGGATTAGGAGATATATTTGCGCCGAGAGTAATAGTGCGACTGGGGGATGGAGTGGTTCCATCGAGATGGCCAAAGAGGTTGTAGCCATACATAAGCATGGAAAATTGGGCTTTCCAGATGGCGAAGTTGTGACCACCGCTTAGTTTGATGGGTAATTGGGATGCAGGATTGAATTGAATGATAATATTAGTACCCGTCGTGTTATCAGCATTGACAACTCTAGGATTGTTGCCATTGTTGTTACCATTGTGATTGGTCATTGTTGCTGATCTGCGTGAGGAGGAGAAAAAATCAGCATTGACAACTCTAGGATTGTTGCCATTGTTGTTACCATTGTGATTGGTCATTGTTGCTGATCTGCGTGAGGAGGAGAAAAAAAAATTGATCGTACTCGTTAGAGCGTGAAGAGCCCTGATACCATATAAAGACTGAATGTGTGCTGAAAAGAGTATGTTTATTAATGAAGGCAGCAAGGTATTAAATAGAGTTACAGGGAAAATAATAAGACTCCTAAACGAACTGAACTAAAGTAATCTAAATAAATAATAACTGCTGAATTAGTAATGCAATCCTAATACGACTAAACTACTGATCCTAATAACTAAACTACTGATCCTAATACGACTAAGCTACTGAGTGATGTCCTAATGCCAGATGTTCTAATAATCACTTACTTGAAACTCATTGTATCACTTTGAAGTGTAGAAGGCGGAGGATCACAAACAGGCTTCGGACCTCCTGGAAATGAACCTACACAAAGCAGTTAAAGAATGAACCACAGGATGCAGCAAAAACTTGTGGAAGGACTTTGCCTTTTTTAGTATTTGGCTCACTTCTTGAATTAGTAGAAGAGGGTGTTGAAGTATCAAATGGAGCAAATTTGGTGCTCACTGGCTGCATCAACTGGTGACGTAGTGGATGGACAAAAGGCGCGGAGCGAGAAGCAGCACGTGTAGATGAGATCTTTCCAGATTTGGAGATGACATGTACAGTACAGAAATCAGGAGCCCCTTTTAAAATGCCTCCTGGTATGTCTTTGGCTTTAAATCTGCAATGCAGACATTCTAAGCCAAGTTTGTAGCATACATATCGACATATTCCTATGAAGATTGTAATATTCGAGGGTCTTAAATTGAACAGACATATATATATTCGTGATAGAGTATGACGTCTCATAAAAAAGTCATTTTTAAAGTTCTATATGAAGCAATGTAAGGAAAATCTGCAGCATACAGAGTCATACCTGAGAAGACCGCCTCTCGTTGAAGCACCAACAATCAATACCTCTACTCCTGTTCGAGTCGCATATTCAATGACTGCTCTGGCTACATCCGTGTCGTCTAGCACAATATCATAACATTGTATCTGTGTTTTTAAGGATTAGAAGAACCAAAGTTAGAAACGCGAAAGCTGAAAGGACATAATTAGTATGACTTGACAAATTTTCTGAAATGTTTGTTACTCTTTTCACATATTTATAGGTGAATTCATCTAAAGATTTGAGTTACTAACATCTTTTCGTGTACAAAATACTCGAAAAGGAAGAAACAGTTCCTTTGTCTGCTGATCCAATTCAATATTTCCTGATCCACCTTCATCAGAATTCTGGTTTGATTCTGAAATGTAAAATGTACAGAGTTATTTCTGCAACAATGTGATTTCACACTATTAGAACAACATAATGAAGTAGCAAAAAACATTAGGTGATTTCTTTCCATTTGTCTAAGTTTTGGTGGACAGAGTTATCTGATATGCAATCAACTATAACTCACCTTTGCAATGAACTCCTAACTCTAACACAACCAAATCAGACAAAAAGTTTGATATAAGTCCAATAAGACTTCGACATGCAAAGTATCAATGGATGTGGCTTACTGGTCGATGAAGTGGGATGAAAACCAGAGAGAACAGGGTTCAAACTCATTAAGTAGACAGAGTTATCCGCTATGCAATCATGTTTTGCTAGTTTTGACGTTGCAAATTTGCTTGCTTATAATAACTAGCATAGATTTGATAAAAATGTAAATCGTTCATCGCGCTTAAAGTTTTGCACCTTTCAGCTACTACATCAAAAACTCATCCACCATCAACAACATTTCAAGCACAACTTGAAGTTGATTCCTATCATGGGATCCCAAATGGACACAATTTACTCAATATCTTCATTTTGATTTGTACTAGTGGCCATTCTACCATATCAACATGCACAAACAAATACCATAACTATCTGGTACCCGTGCTGATGATAGGTAACATGCATTCAATGAAATACTCCGCCTACTAACATACACATTCTACTTTAATTTGTAAAAGTGGTCATTCTACGACATCAACATGCACAAACAAATCCCATAACTATATATCTAGTACCCGTGTTGACGGGAAGCAACATATATTCAATGAAATAGTCCTTAATATCTTCATTTTGAGTTGTACAAGTGGCCATTTACAACATCAACATGCACAAACAAATATCATAACTATCTGGTATCTGTGTTGGTGAGAGGTAACATGTATTCAATGAAACAGTCCTTAATATCTTCATTTTGATTTGATACTCGTGGCCATTCTACATTATCAACAGGCACAAACAATACCCCGTGTTGATGAGAGGTAACATGTATTCAATAAAACACTCCTCCTAAACATAAACATTCTACTTTTTTTTATTTGTAAAAGTGGTCATTCTACAACATTCAACATGCACAAAGAAATGCCATAACTACCTAGTACCCGTGCTGATGAAAGGTAACATGTATTCAATAAAACACTCCTCCTAAACATAAACATTTCTACTTATATTGATTTGTAAAAAAGTGGTCCTTCTACAACATTCAACATGCACAAACAAATCCCAGAGTCACCCGATACCTGTGTTGGTAGGAGGTAGCAGGTATTCCATGGGATAGTCGAGGTCCAAGCAAGCTGGTCGTACATACACTGTTATTAAAAAAAAACATAACATGCACAAACAAACAAATATTTAAAAGAGAAAGATTAGAAGAATTACTTGAAGATGTGGATTGACCAGATGCATTAGCAGATTGCTTTAATTTGACATGAATCAAAAGAACAGTTTGTCCTCTGGCTAATAGATGATCAACAGTCCATTTTAAAGCAATTTGGCTTCCTCTATCTTTATCTATTGACACTGCTATTAGTTTATTTGGTAGTGGCATTCTTTCTCCACTCATATTTGGTGGTGGTGGCCACATTTTCTTCAATTTCAAAAAAAATTATATATATATTTTCAACAATACATGATCATTCTTATTCTATTATTAATCCAAATATGTATTACACAAAGAATTGTTCAAATCTAACACATAAAAATGTTGTTGTGGCCTTTTGTTTGTAATTCTATCTTCAACCCATTGTATTGATTCTTGATGACAAAATTAATCATAGAATTGAAAATCTTGATAATTATGACACTTAGTTGAATTTGATCTGTTCTTGAATTTACCTTAGAGAAGAAAGATATGATTTTTAGTGATTAAAAAAATTCAGAGAATTTGATTGGAGCTCCATTTTTGGTGGATACTTAGTTGGTTTTATGTAATAGTAACCACTACTAGTATTAATTATCGTAACAAACTTCTAGTTTCAATTTTGATTTTAGTTCTTAGAATATTTGACCACTATATTTAATGTTTATCAAAATTATTACTTCATCTATCATATTTTATGTGAGGTTGTTTAACTCGACACTGAGTTTAAGTAAGAAAGATTTTTAAAACTTTTGGTCTAAAAATGAATGATAGAAAATTGTGTTGTAATAAATCATTTCATTAAGGATAAAATGAATATTTTAAAGTTAAATTGTTACTTCTTTTTGGGACTGACTAAAAAGAAAGTAAGTAATATAAATTGAGACAGATGGAGTAGTTGTTTCATCATTTAACTATCACACGTGTTTTGTTAAACTTGTTTAATTAATTTATATTTGAGGGTAATATAATTTAAAATTAATCAAATACAACATATTTCTTTTAATATAAGAACCGAAATAATTAATTGAGACTAGAAAATCGGGAGAATGTACCAATAAGTGAGGAATAAAAATGTTATTATATTTTAAATTATATATGATACACTCCATTTGGATAATTATTACTTATTTTTTATAACACTTCAATTAACGTTACTGAATATTTATCACCAGATAACTTAATTCAAATTAGAATAGATAAGAAGAAATCACATATTTTACTCACTAAATATCTATTACCAGATAACTTTATTCAAATTAGAACAAATAAGAGAAATCAGATTTTACTCACTAAGAAAAGAATAGTGCTAAAAAAAAGAAGAAGACCTATTTGAAATCAAATACTTTTAAATAAGTTGTGAATATGCACACCAAGTAAGAGAAAAAGAAGAAGATTTAAAAAAAAAAAAAAGATTTTGTATAAAGTATACCAAAAATAGATAATTACAAATTCAAAATATTTTATAAAACGAGAGCTGTTGACCGTACTTCAACTAATATACATGCTAAATTGAATCAGATTAATTTGATATTTTAAAATTTAAAATTTAAATATTTAAAAACTATACGAAAATTACCATAAATTACAATCCTAAATAAAAAAAAAAAACAGAAAAACTTAATTAATCAAACGTGAATTTGTTTTCTTACTTGAGTTAATAAAATTTAATGTAAAATACCTTTCCTAAACCTTCAATAACACAAAGACTTGACAGACAAGTTACATTAATTTTCTCCTTCTGTTAGAACTAGGAAAACTTAGTATAACTATAAAATAACTTGAATATTAATATAAAAAAAATTATACAATTCTCTATAGTTGTGTTGTTTTCTTGTGAATTAGAGTTATGGTGCAAGAAAATAATACTTGTTGTGAGTTTGATGATCAATGTGAATCGTGGACGAAAAATATGAATGACTCTTCATCTTCTTGTGTTACACATGAATGTGTAATTTCTTTAGAAGATGAAGAAAAAGAAGAAGAGATGAAGAGGGAAAAACGCGAAGAGTTGATTCAATATTATATAAAACGAAACGAAGAGAAAAAAGAAGCAGAGTTGATTGGAAAAGTGAAGGAAAAAAGAAAGAATGAGGTTTGTGTTGATGCTATTGAACACTTATATTACCTTATTCCTTGTAGGAAGAGAAGCAAAATACATAGAGAGTCGAGGTACAAATTTCGTGAAGAGAATGAATTTAGTGATACAGTTCAAGATTTCGAGGTTCCAATAATCCCAAAGATTGAATCTTTGAGTATGATCACCACAGAGCCAATCGAAAAAATTCAAGATTTCGAGGTTGCAGTAATCCTATCTTTGAGTGTGATCACAGAGCCAATTGAAAAAATTCAAGATTTCGAGGTTCCAGTAATCCCAAAGATTGAATCTTTGAGTGTGATCGCCACAGAGCCAATTGAGAAAGTTGAAGAAAAAGCCGAGAAAATCAAGAAAATGCTTCAGTTCAAAAGGCGAAACAGAGTTTCACAATCTGTTCTGCCAGAGGAGTTGAAGAAGAAGATTCAAGAATTAGGGGTTTCAATATCTCAAGTGTCGTTAGTGATTGAGAAGCCACTTTATAGTACTGATTTAAGTGAGAAACACATGCGTTTATCGATACCAGTGAAGCAAGTTGTTAATCCTGATGAATTCTTGAATGCACAAGAGAAGGAGATTTTGGATACAAGAGATAGTTGCAACAGAATGTCGAAGATAAAGTTCAATTTGATTGAGCCATCACTTGAAGTATGCAACATTTATTTGGCTAAGTGGTCAATGAATTCAAGTTCTAGTTATGTGTTGTTGAATGACTGGATGTCAGTGCACCAGAGAAATGGTCTCAAGGTTAATATGATGGTGCAGTTATGGTTTTTTCGTAACGACGAAAATCGATGGCTGGCACTTGTTGTGGTTCCTGATGATCAATGCAGCAGTTAAATGTTCAATGTACTAGGCTAAAGTTTGGACATGTCTAATTATAACTACGTCTTTAGTACAGGTGTTCACTGATATTGTATGATAAACTTCACTCTTTTCCTTTTTGTTGAACCTGATAACACTACTGTGTGACATGTTCTGTAGTTTTTACTCTTTTCCTTTTTGTTGAATATTTGGTTCAATTATTTGCTTATGTAGTTTTCTCTGCTTAGTTTTGTTACCTGGCATTTGGTTTGCATATGTATGTTGATTACAGGCAGATGCGGCGTCTAATGAGGTTTATGGACAAGTCTCACTAGTTCCTGACAATCAGGTATTATGTGCTTCCATTGCTGATTTGGATGTGTTATTCTAGCGGCTTAAATTTAGTTCCTTTAGGTAAAATTTGGGGCTGTTTCAGTGATTTGCAATTGCTATTTTGGGTGCAGTTGTGGTGCTTTATGGTGGTTGTTTTGGTGCAAATCTAATACTGTTTTAGAGGCTATTCAGATGCTGCTGTTTTGGTGCAATTCCGATGTTGTTTTGATACTTTTCTGCTGCAATTTTAGTGCAGTTTTGAATCTTTCTGCTCTGCTCTTTTGGTGCAATTTGTGTTGTATTATTGTTGTATATCTAGTCCAGCTCTTTTGGTGCTGTTTTGATGCATTTTTGGTGCTGTTTTGGTGAAATCATGATGTTGTTTTGATGAAGTTTTTCTGCAATTTTTAGTGTTGCTCTAGTGCCAAAATCTGATATAATTTTGATTCTCTTGGTCCCTTGTAAATACAAGAGAGATAAAGGCGTAAGTATCCTTTTGGATTATGATCGAAATTTTAGTGACACATTTTAATTAAACTAAGGTTCTATTATCCCAAAACTCATTCTTTTTGTAATTTTGTACACTTTTTTGGCTTATGTGGCGTCCAAACATCTCTCACGCGCCTCAGCTATGTGGAGTCACAGAGTGTGTCACGTAAGCCAAAAAGTGTATAAAATTACAAAACAAATGAGCTCGAGGCAATATGACCTTAGTTTAGTTAAGATATGTCTCTGGAATTACGGTCATTGTCCAGGAGATACTTGTGCCTTATTCCTAAATACAAGAGACTGGACTTTTTATGAATTGAAATACTTATCATGAAATATGTTCTGTCCTAACTAGCTTTAATTCTATTTATATTATAACGAAGAAATGTATATTTCATCTTCGGCCAATGTGTAATACTTCATCTTTAGAATGTATAGCTTATTTGCACCATCGACACATAAAATATCAAAATTTTCAAGTCAACTTCTCAACAAATTGAAATCTAAAGATCGAAGAATAACTAGAATTTCCATTAAAAATGAACTTAATCCATATATTTTGGAATCAAAATCCCTTTGTTTTTATTTCCTTTCTTCATATACATTTATGTAATTAATTTAATAATAATCTTGAAAGAGTTTTATATAAACTGTAACTTTTTCTAATGAGAATTCTAATACTAGTGAAATTATCTGCCTTGCCTTAAAATAACTTTGTTCTTTCTTATTTGAAAAAAGGTCAAAAATGTTTTTAAGGTAAAATTTATACTCCATTTATCCTCCATTAAAATTTGACTCCACCATACCATAAACGATTTAAACATTATTTAGCTGGATCAGATATATACACACTTATTTGATTTTAATTTAGTTCCTACTTTTATAATTATACAACAATTTGGTTAAAATGTAGGGAATTTTCTCACTAATATAAGGCATTACGTCCAACATATTTTGTGCCTTTTAAAGCCACTTAATTACAAGTGTAACCTCTTACATGTAGTTATTTTTGTTGATTTTTTTTTTTACAAAAATCCTAAACATTTTTGTAGATTATAAATTTGTGTCGAGAAAGTAATAATTAAGATAAAAAAATATTACAACAATTATTATGTTTGATTTCAATATATGAGTGCTATATTCTCTATAAATTTTTTGATTTTTTTTCGAACATAAATTTAAGAGTTTTTGAGGTTAACATTGAACCTTGGTGAACTTGATTTTCATTTGTACTTGAAGTCTGATAATCTGCGACGCTTTCATCCACGAGCTCTATCTAGCTTCTTGTTAGAATTTTGGTCCTTTTTTCAAAATTATGAGGACCCTTATATATAGTTGTAGAATGAAACATGCTTCTTTCGCTCTATCATATTTAAGTAACATGACGTTATTTGATTGACCGGTACATGTCACTTGTATACACATAAGTCATTTGTGGTCCCTTAAAGTTGTTCGCATAATTCACTTAGACACCTCAACTAAGGGTTGTACCTATTGAACACCTCTACCCTTCAATACATGTACCTATTTAATACTTTTTGATGACATGGCATTACAAGTGTAATACACATTTAAGAGGCGCGTGAAGCCAAAAAAATCTTTTTATGGACCAATAAAAAATGAACACGTCAACAAAAGAAAAATCATAATATGAACATAATTTTTTTAAAAGAAAAAATGGCAGTCCCAATGGGACTTTTCAATTCAATAGTATTACCTAGAACCCTCGTCCACCATTCCATTTCCACCATCGACACACCCCTTTCTCAAATAATCCATCATTCTTTCTTTCTATCATCATTCCGCCATTATCAATATCATGGTTGTTGTTATCGTCATCGGAAAAACATTAATTAAATAAATAACCAGTCAAAACACAATAAATCAAAAGAGTTTATTGATAAAGATTTTCATTTGAGTTGTGAAAAAGAATTTCATCAAAAACAAAAATCAAATTGAGTTAAAAATAATTCCAGCGAAACTCCATTTTTTCTGACAAAACTAATACGAATATGAAATTATTTTCTTTAAAATCGTTAAAGAGTTCAAAAGGTGGAGTGAGGATGATTATCAGAGTGCACATGGTTTTAACTAGCGACTATTGTGTGTGTTCTGGCAGAAAAAAAATGGGGAAGAATGGACGTCGAGGGGTGGGTGCGTTGTTCTGGGCTTCTGCAAAAGGGAAAGAAATGTATTTTTTTTTTTGAAAACATAGCTTTTAGAGTATTTCCTATATTATGGGCCCCAATACCACATGTCATTTTTTCATTAGTTATTATGCCACGTCAGTGGCGAGTGTATGACACACAATCTTTAATTTTTGTTTATTGTCAAAAAATGTTCTATAGATATTTTTTTTTGACTAATAAAGGTGTTCAATTGGAACAAACCTAAGATAATGTGTCTAAGTGGAATATGCGAATAACTTTAAGGGGTCGCAGATGACTTAACCCCAGATTTTTATTAGGCCTAACCCATCGGTGGCCCCTTAAAGTTGACACGAAGTTTCACTTAGACACCTCAACTAAGCGATGTTCATTTTAAACCCCTTATGTTGGATCTCGTTGTGTCATTTTGACACTTTTCGCTGACATGGCATGGTGAGTGTAATACACTCAAAGTCAGCGCGTGAAAGGTTTTTTTTTACCAAAAAATTATTTTTAAAACACTGTTCATCTTCTTCCCTCTTTCTTTGTGATTATCTCATCCACCACACACCATCAACCCACCGCCACTGTATTATCGCCATTAATCTTATTAAAATCGAAGCAATTTTTAATTTTACAGATCTGAAAGTCACCACAACCATCATCTTCTTCTCATTCTTTTTCTTTAGATCCAACAATTAAATTTCAGTGCCACGAAATAATTACTCTATTTCTTGTTCACATATTTGAATCCTTTGCACATACGAGAAATGCAAAAAAAAAACAATTCTTCCATTGTTAGTTATAACTGATTCTTTTTAGAAGTAAAGAAAAGAAAAAATTATGCTTTTATAAATTAATTTTTTCAATGTTATTAAATTCTTTTGAAAATGTTTCTTGAAATGATGATAGAGTGAAAAAGGGGTTGAGGTTGGGGTGGGTGGGGGTAAAGATGATGGACAATCTAGTGGGGGTGGAGGAGCGGTTGGGGTTGGGATGGATGGAGTGGAGAAGACGCCTGGGTTGCTTGGGTGAAGAAGACAAGGGTGAGTTTCCTGATGAAAATTAGAAGTAATGAATTTCTTTTTAAAAAAAAAAATTATTTTTGAGTTTGAAATGCCACATGTCATCAAATCAGTGGTTATTTTTCTTTTTATTTAAAAGTCATTAGTTTAGAATTATTTTTTATATATATGACATGTGTCTTTGTTTAATTTGTCACTTTGACACGTCATCGGCGAGTGTTTAACACACACTTTATATTTTTGGGTGATTGTTAAAAAAGTGTCCAAATGACACAACGAAACCCTACATAAGGTGTCTAAAATGAACAAAACTCAGTTAAGGTGTCTAAGTGAAATTTGGTGTCAAATTTAAGGGACCACCGATGGGTTAGCCCTTTTTATTATTAACCTTTCATTTTGCCGGACATGCTATGTCATTTTGACATGTTACATGATCATATTAGCTTTGGCATACCCTGTCATTTGACATATGACATCAAATTGAACCTCTACAATAAAATGACATATTTGAACTTAACAATTTGTGTTCATCATTTGTAACTCAATTTGACAAGCTAGCTCATTAAAATCAAACTTTTTAATTAAATTCATATTTATTTAACTTAACTAATTAATTTAATTATATTAATTTATAATATTTATTTAAACTAATATATCCTAAATTTAATTTAGTTCAAATTATTTTATGAATTTGAATTCAATAAAATTTCAAAATGATTACAACTCTATCTAGTTGTATAAATTCATTTTTCTTCAAACAAAAAAAATAAAGGTGAACATAACATGATGCTTATTGAGTATCCCGTATTTTCATCCAAATTAAAAAATAAAAAATCAACCAAATCTACACAAATTTAATTCCCTTTTAGCCCAAATTATAAATTTCTCTCAATCGATTTCAACAAAGCTCAAAGGTATGTTCTTCAATGGCTGAATCTTCAACTGATTGATGTGTAGAAATCGCTTTTCCCAATTTTCTGGGTTCATTTTGACATTGTTGATTTCTCAATTTTGTTGTTTTCTTGGCTGTTGATTCATAGATTTGATAGATTGTAACTTTTTCATCCCTAGTTGAAATTTTTGTTTATTAAGCAAAAAAATTGAATAGAAATGAAACCCATATACAACAATAGCAGAAACCCCCAAACCCATCTTCGTTATGGCCTCAAAACCTCACATTTAGGTATTTTCCATTTGTGTGTACTTCAAAAGTTGTCAAAGTTTGGTTTTACAATTGGGTAATGCAATTTGTAGATGGAGATTTAGTTTCTTGTTGTAAGTGGATAGGTAAAATGGTAGATGTGACCTTAAAGTTCGATCGAGTGTAGAGAAACCTCTAGAGCCTTTGGATCTCATTACAAAGGATGTAGATGAGCTGCGGAAAATAATAAAAGAGAAAAAGGAGAAGGTTCAGAAAGATAAACCTAGGGGGAAGGATAAGGCGAATGCTGACCACAAACGAGAACCTACAAGAGAAAGGGAGATGGAGAAACAACAGAAAGAAAAAAAGCGTGAACAAGACAGAGAAAGGAATGATGTAATGGTTTTGGAAGGACATACATCTGAGGTTCGCCATGATTTCTCAATAGGTTATCTAATATATAGCTTCTGTGTTCTGTATTCTATACTAACATTGCAATTCTCTTTTGTTTTTAAACTCGTGCTAGGTTTTTGTCTGTGCTTGGAGTCCAAAAGGGTCACTGCTTGCATCTGGGTAAGCATTAGTACCATTTATTTCATTTTTGCTCTCGTATATGAATCAACTGATGTTCATATTCATACTTCTGTTTTTTATTATCCTAGTTAAAAGGTTGAGAGTAGTTTTAGACTCGCCTAATGAATCATGTCTATTATAGCTAACCATGTGTAATAACACGTTAGGTCTGGAGACGCTACTGCTAGAATTTGGACTATTGGAGATGGTCCATGTAATTCAAATATCCCAAATGTTTTGGTTTTGAACCATTTGGAAAGTCAAGCAACTGAGGAAAACAAGGGTGTTACGTCTCTTGACTGGAATGTGAGTTTTCTACTGCTTGTTTTGGGCTGACTTCCATTGATCTATACTTTTCTGATGGACTTTCTGAAATTAGACTGCATTGCTTGTGGTTACATATTTGATTTTCTTGTTATTATTTGATCTTGTTTATATGAGTTTTTCTTGTACAGAGCGAGGGCACCCTGCTTGCGACTGGTTCTTACGATGGCCAAGTCAAAATCTGGAAACGATCTGGTAAGGGGCATTGAGGAAAAACTTATTTTGAAAATTGAATGTATAAATTGCCACCACTTTTCGTGTCTTTTTTTCTCTTACCGACTTTTCATACAGGGGTATTGATTAGTACTCTTAACAAACATAAAGGGCCAATCATATCTTTGAAGTGGAACAAGAAAGGTGATTATCTCCTTAGCGGTAGTATTGATACCACTGTTGTTGTTTGGAATGTGAAGTTTGGAGAATCGAAGCAGCAATTTGATTTTCATTCAGGTGTTCTGTCTCAATTATTCTTTATATTTTACCTCATATCTGAGCAAGGATAGATTTTTTTTTGTTTTGCTTATGTTCTCACTGTTGTTGTACAACCCCATGCAGGTCCATTGCTTGATGTTGCTTGGCGAAACAATGATTCTTTTGCGAGCAGCTCCGCTGATAACATGATATATGTTTGTAAAGTTGGAGAGAACAAACCAGTCAAAACGTTCTCAGGACATCAGGTTATGCTTAAGATGTTATGCAAGTTGAATTACTAGTTGATGTATCCTTCGTGAATAGTCTTAAAAGGTTGTTTACTTCGCCATTGCATAATGAAATCAATGCTATCAAGTGGGACCCCTCAGGTTCCTTGCTGGCTTCATGCTCTGATGATACCACAGTTAAGGTAATTCCTATCTTGTCCTTCTAAAGGTTAGGCGCATGTCACGTTTCGAAACGTGCAGCAGACATAAGCTTGGTTTTATTTAAATGGGATAAGGTAGAGAGGCAGCATGGTGTGCCACTGCCCCTCGAGGATTTGGTCAATAATTTATTGTTTTTGTGCAGATATGGAGCATGAAACAGGATGTCTGCTTGCATGATTTCAGAGAACATCGCAAAGTATCTATTTTTGTTCTTTCTTTTTCTTTGTTGATTCATTTAATCAAATCAGACATCAGCTACTGAGTAATATGTTTTTGTTAGGAGATACATACCATCAAATGGAGTCCAAGTGGCGCTGGTACAAGCAATCTGAATAATCAGTTGTTGCTGGCAAGGTATGCTATCTATTGCTACTGGTCATGTTTACAGTATTCTTTCTCATGTAGTGGTAGCACAAGGTTCTCGATTGTATATTACATTACCCTGCTTTTAGTTCTTTGAACTTATTGGTTTTGCTTTATTGTCTGTGTAGTGCTTCATTTGACTCTACCGTGAAGCTATGGGATGTTGAACTAAAACGTCTTCTTCACAGCTTAAACGGTCACAGGTAATGGATGTTAACTCATTATGTCTACTAGGAACGGACACAAGAGATAGTAAGGCACTCTTAATAAAATTCACACTTATTTAAATGTCAAATATTGATAGGCTCGAGTATTATGGGGTTTGTTTACTAGTACTCAATTGAACTATCAATATGCGTGTATCTTTCTTTTAGATCATCACAATCTTTGTATCGTTCCTGTTTAATGTTTTTGGTTTTTCACTAAGTAGGTTCTTTTCCATTTTGAATCCAGGGAACCTGTTTACTCTATTGCATTTAGTCCGAACGGTGAGTACTTGGCAAGTGGCTCATTGGATAAATGCATGAATATATGGTCAATGAAGGAGGCCAAGATTGTAAAAACTTACAATGGTGATGGCTGCATTTTTGAAGTGTGTTGGAACAAGGAAGGCAACAAGGTTGCAGCTTGTTTCGCAAACAAGAAGGTCTGTGTGTATGATATGCGATTGTAGATGTTGAGGAATAGCTTTAAAAGGACTTGGGAACTGAAAATTTTCATTTTAGTTAATATATGCGCTTATTTTGACATATGATGTAAGACTTTGTTTGGTATCATGCTTTCTTTCATTGATTTATCAATCATATAGAGGTTCTTTTCGGCATGATAGATTGTTAAACTTGTCAAAATATTTCATTTAGACATTCGATCTAAGCCATGCTTCAATTGGACATGCCTAATTAGAATGTCAATAATCTGACTTATTAATAAAGTTGGTATCAAGCGTGATTTTTTATGACACAATATTCATGGGTTAACACACACGAAAAACTGAAGAAATCATCTAATTCCTGTACAAAGGCCCCAAAATGGACTCTAAAAATTGCAAGACTGTGTGTGTTGCTCCCAAAACTCCCTACGGAGGGTTTCATAAAGGTTTCTCAAAAATATTGTTCGAAAGTCATATCACCAAACTAATCATGGACACACAAAAAATGGAAAAAATTGCATAATTCTTATAAATTGGCCCTAAATGCCCAAAATGGACTCTATAAATTGTGAGATTGTCTGGAAGACATATCACCAAAATATTCATGTGCACGCATGAAAAACTAAGAAAATCGCTTAATTCCTGTAAGTTGACCTCTAAATGAGTAAAATGGAGTCAAAAAATTTGTGTGATTGTATGTACTGCTCCCTACGGAGGGTTCCGTAAAGGTTTCGCAAGTCTGGAAGTCATATCCCCAAAATATTTATGGGCTAACACATACGAAAATCGCCTAATTCCTATAGATTGTCCCCTAAATGTCCAAAATGGACTCTAATGATTGTGAGACTGTACATACTGATCCTCCAACTCCCTGCGAAGGTTCCGTAAATGTAGTATATTTATTATCCTCAAACAATTTTTTTTACTAGTGATGTAATAACTTTAGATTTTTCTATAGATAAATAAAAAATAATTAGCTTATTGTGAAAATTAAAACTAAATAAAGACTTGTATTGTATTTACTAGTTTTCCCACGAGTTGGTGGGGTATTTTTTTTAGATTGTCCCAATACCTTTCGAAAGCTCTTTGCGCACAATTGGAGCTCTTACACGAAGAGGGTCCAATATCTTATCTTTTATATCTTTCAACCATTTTTGCTGAAATATGGTACTATGCAACATTTCTAGATAGTTATCTAACTCAAACGAAGCAATTTCGAGATTTCTTAAAAAAAATCACAACACTGCATATTTGATTTGCTAAGATGAGTAAGACTGTAATAGACTTGTGTAACACTATTAGTATAAACAATCTTAGATTCTGAACTTTCATCGATAAGACAACTCTTGGCAGATCTTTTATTCCTTTTCTAACATTTTTTGTCCATCTCTTCAATATGTATTCCTCAAGAATTGCACATGCTTTATATTGGAATGAATGATTCATAAATCAAACAATACTTGTTTATTTGATATATTATGATATTAAAAGATATGACATCACCAAAAAAATTGTAGTTAATCTGGAGTCGACCATCTTTCCATGAATCAAGTTCAACATCCCAATAAAAGAAAGTCTCACTCGCTTGTCTATTTTTAAATTTGTTAACAACTCTTAAGAATGACCAACTTACTGGTGAGACTACTGAAAGAGGCAAATTTCCACCTGGTGGTGCAATGGGAGGATAAAGACACAACTGAGGGAACTTAGAAAAATCCAAATTTCTCAAGTCAGATGCATCTGAACTACCTGGATTTGTACCCGCCCTAATACTAAACTATCTCTTCAACAACGTTTGGGAATTTCCGAATGTCAAATCTTCCGACACGGAAGAGTGCTTCCATTTAAGGGTGAAATTTCAATGATTTTTTATCGCGTTATTGGTTTGACCCGGTAACAAACGGGATATTAGATTCCATTGATTACCGAATTTGGCATGAGCTCTGATAATAGTATCATCTTCTTTAGGAGTAAAAGGTTGATGATCCACTTGAGGAGAAGTTGATCACACCACCGGAACCTCCATGATTTTCCATATCGATTTGGAATCAATTGACCAATAACTAACCAGTTCTTTGTTCCATGTTCCTCTACTAGCTTCTGCAATAACTCGTCATCTTGAAGATTCCAATATCAACACTTGTTCTTTCCCTTTTTCTTCAATGTTTCCACTGACTAAAATCAGTCAAGTATATGAGATAGAAGGAATGAAGGATACCGGCGATATAAAGTACAAAGTATATATGTACAATGGGGTGGCAGGAGGAAGTAGTGCCTAGCACGCACTTGGTAAAGACTTGTGAGCAGAGCAGATAATATATAATGGGGTGGGGGTACAGGGGATAGGGGTGACCGGATTAATAGGTACTTATCTTCCTATTTATAAGCCACAGCCTGCTTTGACGTTTCCAATTTGTCATAGAGGAATTGCTTCCTGTGTCTGCGGCTGTTGCAGCTAAACTAACGGAGGAAGGAGGTACTTATTAATTATACAAATGAAGTGTATCTCATTGCTAAAATCTCATAAATTATTAGTTTTTTTTCTTTAAATAGTGTTTGGTGGATTGGATTGGAGGGGAGTAATATTAAAGTTTGACTAGTTATTATTTTAGGGGGGAAAACAAAATAACATTCAAACTTACCATTTTAACTACAAAATAAATGTTTGACAGATAAATATTTTTATGGGTAAAAATACTTAAGTGTTTTCACATCAAACCAATGAATATAAGAGATTTACTTTGATAGGCACTTGTATCGAGATTAACTGAAAATTCGATAGAAAATTAATAAATTATATTTATGTCATTCTACGTATAAAGTCCTTGACTTATAGTTTAATTTCCATATTTTTATTTTTGACTTTCTCCAACTCTCAATTATTATGTGTTGGCATTTGAGGAAGAAGCAATCAGTCAAGTAATGTGCATGGTTCGATTGATTTGTCACCATGTTTCTTATAAGTGATTTTCGTTGATTTTTTGTGTACAAAATTTTAACGGTTTAACCGATACGAACAAATAATGATCAATAACTGATAAATTGAGATTTTAATGATCCTAGAATGATTTAGCATATCTATAAATCGATAATTGATAAGTCGAATCGATAAACTTTAAAAGTGAACTGAATCAATTGATAGACAACCCTAGGTGAATCTAGTATGTAGTTTAGGTAAAAAATGCATTCACCCTTGATGTTTACATTAATAGGTTTTGATAGGGTTTATCTTAGCTCGAAGGAAAGAACAATCAAAATCAACCCTCCCCCCCTCGCCCAAAAAAAATAAAAATATTATTAAATAAATTTAACAATTCAACTCAACATAATTTTTATTTAAACCAGGGTGTTACTGTTTTAAAAAAGAAATATTTTTATTGGAGCTTGAAGGGTAGTTTAGTCATTCAACAATTCATTCAAAATGCCTTTTTGGAACCAACACCTTTCTAATCATAACGTTTCATACCTCTCAAAATTCACACTTGCCATATTTTTTCCCTCTATATATATGAGAGGATGTAATAGTAATCCATTTGTCTGTTTAAGTTTAAGCCGCCAACAATTCACAGCAATGGCCTTATTAGCCTCTGAATTCCTCAATTTCATTGTTTTCCGCTACCTCTTTGAATCAGGTAATTTAATTCTAATATTCAGAACCTGTTATATCGATCCAAGTTTAATTGATGTTGTGTTTCTATTCTGAAATCCCCATGAATCCGAGTTTGAAAACTGGATCCTCTATCTGCATAAGGCAGAGATTAAGGTTTTCGTACACACCAACCTCCCCTGGGTATGTTGTTGTTGTTAGATGATGTTAAATTCTGCATAGTAAACATATTTTCTGTATCGAAAACATGTTGTTGTTGTTTGCTAGGTTTGATCCATTCATCCACTAGAATAATAAATTTTGAATTCAGTAAATTGAATGTGCTGTTATTACCAAATTTAAACATGTCATTTAAATTTCGCATCTGTCTCTCCATCTTTAGATAGGATTAAATAAATTTAACTTTCAACTCGCCCATGAGGAAGTAAATTTGATCGTGATGGACTAGTACCAATTCAGGATTCACACATTCAGCATTTCCTTTTGGGTAGTATCTAATCTGTCTACTGGTTTTGCGGATATATTCTTTCAGGATTCACACATTCAGCATTTACTTTTGGATACGAGGCACGGATCAATAGGAGCACAATGGATGGACATCTAGTTCCTCCTGGTGCTCTTATTCAATTTGGGCAAAAGGGTATTCAGTATCTTGAACTGGAAACTAATTTGAGCAATGTAAGGCATATATTTTAATATAAAAAGATCTAAACTTCAGATAGAAAAATCAGAATATCAAAATGTTTGCCTCACATTGCTCAAATTTGTTTCCAATTCAAGATATTGAATACCCTTTTGCACAAGTTTAACAAGAGCATCAAAAGGAACTCGATTTCCATCCACTGTGCTCTTATTGACCCTAGCTTCGTGTCCAAAAGTAAATGTTGAATGTAAGAATCCTGAAAAAATATATCAGCAAACCAGTAGACTGATTAGATATAAATTATGATTTGAATCCTACAAGATTGTACATGTTCTGAAGATGAAAATTTAATCACCTGATTCCTGGAGGTACCGGAAAACAATGTAATTCAACAGGTCGGAGGTTAAAGAGGCTATTGTTTGTGAATCGGCTGCAGCGGCGTTAAGTAAACAGAGATATAGTCTAGGCTACTACTACCTATGATATATTGAGAGAGGGAAAAAATGGAAAGTGGAATTTTTGGAGACACAACATTTATATATGAGACATTAGAATTAGAAATGTTTTCGTTCCAAAAGGCATTTCTAATGAAGTGTTGACTGTTGAATGACTAATGTACCCTCCAAGCTCCAACAAAAAATATTATTATTTTTAACAAAAACAATTGGTTAAAACAAATACTATGCTGGCAAGAGTTGAATAGTTAAACATATTTAATCATATCCAAAAAAGGAGAGACAGATTCAGAATTTTAATGAGATGTTTAAAATTTTTGTAATATACCACAATACATTCAATTTACGAAAATCAAAATTTATTATCTAATTTAGATGAACCCCTCATACACCTACCTTTGAGGTAGAGAGGTTGTTTCCGATAGATCCTTAGCTAAGAAAATGCGTATGCACTAGAACTTTTTTTGTATTACATAAATATGCCCTTTAACTTGATCTCATTACACATTTATACCCTCCAACTTTAAGTGTGCACAAGTAGACACTTAAACTTGTATAAAGTTGAACAAGTAGACACATGAGTCCTATGTGGCATAATACACATAGAACACCACGTAGGACGCAAATTACCATATAGGATGTCACGTAAGACATGTGTGTCTATTTGTTCAATCTTATACAAGTTTGAGTGTCTACTTATGCATACTCAAAATTGGAGGGCATAAATGTAAAAGGAGGTAAAGTTAAAGGGCATATTTATGTATTATGCCTAAAATATATGTGAACCACTTTTATAACGAGGATATATATTAGCTCAAAATCTTAAAGTAAGGGTATAACATACCCTTTTTCCCTTTTATAAATTCTATAAGTTCGACTATAAGAGAAGATTTCTAGTTATTATTGCAGCTTTGAGCCTAGCGCCATGGGAGCCTTGCTTAGCTTCGAAAAACAGAGCTGGGTAACACCAAAATAGCAAAAAAAAGGTTTTGAAGAGTTTGTCGGACAATCATTAGACCATCCCAGGCTCCACAATCGAAGTTGTGACCTAACAACTGCCATCGGTGTTGTTAATCACACTCTAGTCTAACGGCCATGATTCATCCACTAGTCTTAATATCCTGTCTCTTTAGAGGTTGTTACAGGAAAATGTTTACTTTGCAAAATTTAACTCAAGTAACAACAACAACATACCCAGTGTGTACACAAACCTTACATCTAATAGAAAAGCTATTTCCAAACACACTCTCGCCTTAAGTAAAGCATATCAAATCAATTAAAAAGTACTCATCTAACTAGTGATTCAAATTTCAAAACAAAATTGAATATATGAGGAACAAGCTCAGAAAGAGAAAATTGAAGTACCTGATTCATCGAAGTAACGGTAAACATTGTAATTCAGTTCGAGGTAATCAACACCATTGTTTGTGATTCGCCGGCAGAGTAAAGTAAACAGACATATAGAGAGGGGGAAATGGAAAGAGGGAAATTTGAGAGAGATGGTATTTATATATGAAGCGTTAGAATTGGATTTGTTTTAGTTTCAAAAGGCAATTCCCTCTCGCTCGCCTCTCTCCTCTCTCTCTCGAATCTAAATCGTCTCTCTCCGATTTTTCAATCATCTCTCCCTCGCCTCTCTCCTCTCCCTGACCAAGCTCTCTCTAGCTTCTTTCTGTTCAGTCTCTCTCATTTATACAAACACAAATTATACAAATACAAATGCTAGCAATTATTTATACACGCACAAATGATAACAATCAATTCTACAAATTCAAATTATATGTCCAGTCTTTCTCTCACTCTTCCTGTCCAGTCTCTCTCGCTTATACATACACAAATTATACAAATACAAATGTTAACAGTCGTTTATATACAAATCACAAATGAGAACAATCAATTATACAAATACGAATTATAAGTGTCAACTAGGGGTGTCAAATAACCGGGTTGAGTTGAAATTTGAGATATTAAAATGGGTTGAAATAGAAACTAGGTTGGGTTCTGACCCACCGAAGATTACTTTGGGCTCAAATGGGCTTAAAAATGGGTTGGGTCTTGACCCGCTTAATCTCAATAGTTTTAATATATTGTTATTTAATATTGTTATTTAAGTTTTATAACCACAATTTGAATTTCAACTCAAGAAATTTTTAAAAAAGAAGTTACAAATGGATAGATAAATCCTAAAAGATTTAAAATAGATAGAAATTCATACCTTCAATATAGAAACATACATTACATCAATGTAAATAAAGAGTCTTAGAACGGGTTGAAATTGGAGATTAAATTGGGCTCAATTCATGAGGATTCTCTAAAAATGGGTTAAGATTTGAATGAGTTGAGATTGAACCAAATTCAAACTATCTTGAGCCCAACCCTTAAAATTTTGGGCAGGTTGAGTAGGTTACCTATAGTTGGACTCATTTTTGACACCCCTAGTGTCAACTATACAGATCTCTTTAGTGATACAAATACAAATACAGATGTATTCGTTGATACAAACATTGATACAAATGATGACAATAAATTATTCATATACAAATACAAATTAATAGGATTTTATACAATTTATTCAGTAATATAAATTGTATTTCATTAATACTATTGTATTCATTGATACATATACATACTAATTATATATATACAATTATGCATATATACAAATACAATCATTGATACATATGTATACCAGTTACATCTATACAATTATATGTCAGATATACAAATACAATTTGTCTCTCTCCACTCTCTGCCCTCTCTCGCTCACCTCTCTCCTCCCTCTCCCAATCTTGATCGGCTCTCTCATCCCTCTAACTTGTAGCTACGAATCGTAATTAGCAAATTATAGTTATGGGCCATAATTAAGTTTATTTTAAGGGAAAATGCATAAGTACCCCCCAAAATCCCTGATACACACCTAACATTTACTAAAGTCCTATTACCCCCCTAAACTTATTTTTTTTAATTAATTTTCTACCCTTTTTCGGCCTACGTGGCACTATCCTTGAAAAAATTGTCAACACGCGTTGGGCCCACAAGATAGTGCCACGTAGGCCGAAAAGGGGTAGAAAATTATATATAAAATAAGTTCGGGGGGTAATAGGCTGGTGGGGTACTTATGCATTTTCCCTTATTTTAATAGCTATTTACGAAATTTCTCCTAAGGGTGTCAAAATGAGTCCATATATACGTAACCCGCCTAATTCGTTCAAAATTTATGGGTTGGGCTCAAGATAATTTGAATTGAGTTCAATCTCAACTCATTCAAGTCTTAACCCATTTTTTTTAACAAAAACTTCAATTGTGTCATGCCCCGAGCCTACACCCTGGGCAGGACCGGCACTCGGAGACCATTGCTGGCCCCAAGCGAACCCTTGGCCTGGCTTTCTCAACTCAGCGGAAACTTAACTCAACAGCATAACTCAATTCAATAGAAGGTTATAAAACAACCAACTGATAAAAATCTGGCCGAGAAGGCAACTCTAGTCTCAAAATAGAATATAATATATATATGTACATAGATAAGAGACTCAAAACTAACTGACTGACTGTCTATGAAGCCTCTAAAATACTGAGAGGGATGTTGGGACAAACCCCGCAACATCCTAATAAAACAAAACTTAAGAACACAAAACAACTGAGTCCTCCGGAAAACAAGGAGGCTCACCACTGACTCTGAAGTGCTCAGGTGGATCAACGGCGTGCTGGATGTTGATCCGGGGTACCGGCGTCTGCATCGTCATAAGATGCAGGCCAACTGGCATCAGTACATGGAATATACGAGTATGAGAGCTGGAAAGTTAAACCACAACTTAAGCTTGAAAAGAGTACAAGAGAACACTTACCTTGGTTCTATTCGACTCATGAATAACTGAACTCAATATATAAAGCAATAAGACATATGCAATATATAAAGCTTGTAAAACTATTAAACCAACTTAGTTCATTAATGATAAAACAATAACAAACTCAACTTTACTTATATAAAAGTAATATAACTTTAGTGGGAGATTCTTTAACCGACAACCACCACTATGAGCCCTAGTGGTGATACAACGTTTTACCTCATGTTGCCCAAGGACCATCCTATACCTTGTCGTGATATAGGACCTTACTTTAACTTAGTGGATCCACTAGCTTAACTTTACGTGATCATCTAAAACGTATGACCCGTCAAATCCCATGTTTGGCTACATGGTTTTATGGAGAGTTGTAACTATGAACTCGCGTCCCCAATTCGATGCTCAATACTACTCCCAAAATACTTTAGCTCATAAGTGTTTTAAACACAACTTTCTTTAGTTTTAGGTAATTACTCAAAACTTAGCCCAAAGGCTCTTTTGGAAAACATGGTTCCCCTCTTACTCAAGTGTAAAAACATTTATAAACTTCTTTGGGAATACTTAGTTCCCTAATAGCTTTTGAGAAGTGCACTCAACTTTAAACTCTTGACTTAACTTGAAACTCGATACTCTTTACATGACATGAAACTCGAACCTTAAAACGAAGTTAAAACGTTCAATGGAGACTCTTGAACAACTTTGAAAACTTGCTTTGACTTACTTCTTTAACTTCTAGACATAACTCTTAACTTCACTTGACTTGGAAACTAACTCTCCTTGAATTGGAATTTGGATTCAAGGTACATGATCACACATTTATGGATGACTCCTTGACGTTTAGAAGTACTTTGGAGTGTTGGAAACAACTAGGAAACATAGGTACAACACCAAGGAACATGCATGAGAAAGGGTGAAGTGAAAGGGGAAACTTGGCGCTCTGCAAGGCGCGGAGCGCCAGCCCTCGAAGCTCAGAAGGGGCCTGCTGGCGCTCTGCTAGGCGCGCCGCCCCAAGGGCTGGACTTCAGAGTCCCCTTTGGGGTGCGACGCGCCAGCCCCTTCCCCAGAAAACCCGACTTTTCCCCCTCTTTTTCCCAACTCTAAACCACCCTAACTTCAAAGGTTTCAATCCCAAACACTAAGGATCATAATATCCCTCAACATACAAGAGATTCAACTCAAAAGCACAACCACAATCATGTCCCAAATCAACAAGAACCTCAACAACACAATCAACAACATCAACAACACAACCAACAACTTCAACAACACAACCATTCTTTTCTTGAAAATAAATCGAGTTTGGCGTGTGGGGGAAAGGACCAAACCCAACACTAATGAACTCACATACCCTACTAGGGATCACTCAGACGATATCCACAACGATCTTGACGGACTCCTTGCTCCTTCTTCTTATTCTCCTCTTCTTTCTCTCTTCTCTCCCAAGCCCTAGCTCTCACTCTTTAAAATGGGACAAAATGATCCAAAAATCAGTATAACACAACAATATAACCCCAAAAGAAATGGCTAGGGAAAAGACCAAAATACCCTTAAAATTTTCGGACTAATTTCCCTACCAACTGCCCAACTTCCAAAGAGTATAACTCACTCATAAGAACTCGGAATCGAGCAAACTCAGCGGCGTTGGAAAGACCATTCCACAAGCTTCGCAATCATAACTGTAAATACACCTAACTCATCCTGATCTATGAGTTATAGCTGGTCAAAGTTGACCAAAAACTCACTTTTTTCCCATACTTGACCAAATTTTCCAGAACTTAAAAATTCTTTCCAAAAATGAAAATTTCCAATCCTAAGCCTCTTTCTAGTTATTTCAAATTGTCGGATGTTACAAATTGAGCCCAATTTAATCTTCAATTTCAACCCTTTAAAAACTCTTTATTTATTTATTTTCTTGAGTTGAAATTCAAGTGGTTATAAAAGTTAAATAATAATATGTTAAAATTACTGAGATTAAGCGGGTCAAATTGGGCGGGTCATAACCCAACCCGATTTTTAGCCTATTTGAGCCCAAAGTAAACTTAGGCGGGTCATGACCCAACCCAATTTCTGTTTAAACCCATTAAGCAAACTATAGCTTTAGAATGCCTTATATTTGTTATTTTTGAAATTTCCCCTTTAAATATCTTCAATGTCAACTCAACCCGCTCACTTGACATCCCTATTTAATCCTATCTAAAAATGAAGAGACAAAATTTGATTTGAGAGTCTATCACAACATATTTAATTTATTGGATTCAAAATTTATTATTAATACTAATGTCTTAGTGAATATTGTAGACATTGAAATTTTGTGGGACTCTACAAGACGTGTTCAATTCGAATTGGGACTCTAGAAGGTGTTCAGTTTCAATTAGAATTTTTGGTGGCTACTCAACCCTAAACCCTAGTTCATGCCTATATAAAGGGTACTAAATTCCCTAAAAGGTATCTCGAATATTCCGCAAAAGTCATGGAATATTCATATAGAGGTCAAATCTAAATCATACTAGTTCGAGAAATACGCTACTAACGGCCCTCAAATCATGGATAAATCTTAGGAGAGTAGAATCAAGGGAGGAACAGAATTTCACCCGCAATCTTGATGAATAAAATTATGTTTCTTCATATTTTTTTGTGATTGTAATTTATTTTCTGTCACTTTAAAATTTATTGCAAACAAATTGTCACGCCCAGTAGGACCAAATCTGCCTTTTATCTCTTCTCTCATAAATCAAATCTGAAAATCTAAAGCTACAAAGGTGGAAGAATGAGTACTTCAAGCCTCGTCTTTGAGTTTCATCGAGTCTACACTCCGACAAGCCTTGAAGCAGGGGGAATTTGTAGACATTGAAATTTTGTGGGACTCTACAATGTTCAATTTGAATTGGGACTCTAGAAGGTGTTCAGTTTCAATTAGAATTTTTGGTGGTTACTCAACCCTAAACCCTAGTTCATACCTATATAAAGGGTACTAAATTCCCTAAAAGGCATCTCGAATATTCCACAAAAGTCATGGAATATTCATATAGAGGTCAAATTTAAATCATCCTAGTTCGAGAAATACGCCACTAACGGCCCTCGAATCATGGATAAATCTTAGGATAGTAGAATCAAGGGAGGAACAAATTTGTACCTGCAATCTTGATAAATAAAATTATGTTTCTTCATATTTTTTTGTGATTGTAATTTATTTTCTGCCACTTTAAAAATTTGTTGCAAACAAATATATCAAATGAAACTATTTAATTCAGATAAATAGATACATTAAATGTGAAAAATGGTCTGTATATTTGATATTCACATAAAAAAATTACAATAGTTAACTATAGTTATGTTATAAATTAACGTGATAATGTGAATTAACTAACTATAATAGATGATAAAATTGTAAATTAAGACATGTGTGACGTGTTCATTAGGCGTAAACATAATAACAGTATAATTTTACCTAAATGATATATTAGATTCGTCCATGATATTAGAGATGGCAACGAGGCAAAGAGGGTGTGGTGAGGGGCGGGTTGAAGTAGTCTTTTAAAAAGCCGATGTAGTGCAGTGCGAGTAGCGGGGGTTTCAATTTCATTTAATTTTTGTTTATTTGAATCGTAAATTTTAATACTCCCTCCATTTCAAATTAATTGAATTGTTGAGACATTATTCATTTTTCAAATTAACTTAATTGTTCAATTTTCAAGACTACTTTTAGAATGTTCTTTCAATTTTACCCTTCATTAGTTAGTATTGGAATTAGTTATTAATTAATATTTAGTTATTTTAATCATAAATTTGATAATAATTAATAAGGGTAAAAATGGAAAGTTATGTCTAATTTATGTCTTAATCTTCTTTTCTTAAAAGGTGTGAAATACCTCAACAATTCAATTAATTTGAAATGGAGGGAGTAGTTAAGAATTAAATTGCGTATGATTACGAACTATTTTTGCATCCAAACTCCTAATATATAACATTTATTATTATTTCAAACTATCAATTTTAGTATAACAATTTGGAACACTTTAAAATAATTTTAGCTTACTACGTAAACTAAAATCAAATAAAGAGAAAAGGGTATGGTATACCCTTCAACTTCGCGATTTAGAGTTGACATACCATTTTTTACAAAACTAGCTCACATATACCCTTATTGTAACACAAATGACCCAGATATACTCTTCTGATCTAATGAAAGTGGAGAAATAAAGGGAAAATGGTCAAAAATATCCCTCAACTTTCATTTAGTAGTTAGGTTTATCCTTGACTACCGAATTTGGCATGAGCTTTGATAATAGTATCATCTTCTTTAGAAGTAAAAGGTTGATGATCCACTTGAGGAGAAGTTGATCACACCACCGGAGCCTACATGATTTTCCATATCAATTTGGAATCAATTGACCAATAACTAACCAGTTCTTTGTTCCATGTTCCTCTACTAGATTTTGCAATAGCTCGTCATCTTGAAGATTCCAATATCAACGCTTGTTCTTTCCCTTCTTCTTCAATGTTTCCACTGAATAAAATCAGTCAAGTATATGAGATAGAAGAAATGAAGGATACCGGCGATATAAAGTACAAAGTATATATGTACAGTGGGGTGGTAGGAGGAGGTAGGGCCTAGCACTTACTTGGTAAAGACTTTTGAGGAGAACGGAGTATATATAGCGGGGGTGGGGGTACAAGGGATAGGAGTGACCGGATTAATAGGTACTTATTAATTATACAAATGAAGTGTATCCCATTGCTAAAATCTCATAAATTATTACTCCATTTGTTTCAAAAAGAGTGGTCTAGTTTGACTTGACACAGAGTTTTAGAAAATAAAGAAGATTTTAGAATCTTGTGGTCATAAATTAAAGTTATGTCAAATGTAAGAAAATTGTCCTTTAATCTTGTGGCCTTAAACATGTCACGTGGAAAGTTGAAATTAAAATGTTACCAAAAAAGGAAAGAGGACTTTTTTTAAAAACAGACTAAAAAGGAAAGGAGGTCATTCTTTTTTAAACAGAGGGAGTAGTTTTTTTCTTTAAAAAGTGTTTGGTGGATTGGATTGGAGGGGAGTAATATTAAAGTTTGACTAGCTATTATTTTAGGGGGAAAAAACAAAACAGCATTCAAACTAACCATTTTAACTACAAAATAAATGTTTGACAAATAATTATTTTTATGGATAAAAAACTTAAGTGTTTTCACATCAAACCAATGAATATAAGAGATTTACTTTGATAGGCACTAATATCAAGATTAACTAAAAATTCGATAGAAAATTAATAAATTATATTTATATCATTCTGCGTATAAAGTCCTTGACTTATAGTTTAATTTCCATATTTTTATTTTTGACTATCTCCAACTCTCAATTATTATGTGTTGGCATTTGAGGTAGAAGCAATCAGTCAAGTAATGTGCATGGTTCGATTGATTTGTCCCCATATTTCTTATAAGTGATTTACGTTGATATTTTGTGTACAAAATTTTAACGGTTTAACCTACACGAACAAATAATGATCAATAACTGATAAATTGAGATTTAAATGATCCTAGAATGATTTAGCATATCTATAAATCGATAATTGATAAGTCGAATTGATAAATTTTAAAAGTGAACCGAACCGATCGATACACAACCCTAGGGAGATCTAGTATGTAGCTTAGGTAAAAATGCATCCGCCCTTGATGTTTACATTAATAGGTTTTAATAAATTATATCTTAGCTCAAAGGAAAGAACAATCAAAATCAGACCCCCCAAATTAAGAATATGATTAAATAAATTGAACAATTCAACTCTTGGCAACATGATTTTTATTTAAACCAGGGTGTTATTGTTTTAAAAAAGAAATATTTTTATTGGAGCCTGAAGGGTAGTTTAGTCATTCAACAACTCATTCAAAATGCCTTTTCTGGAACCAACATAATGTTTCATACATCCCAAAATTCACACTTACCATATTTTTTCCCTCTATATATATGAGAGGATGTAGTAGTAATCCATTTGTCTGTTTAAG
Source organism: Solanum verrucosum (assembly GCF_900185275.1). Taxonomy (NCBI): domain Eukaryota; kingdom Viridiplantae; phylum Streptophyta; class Magnoliopsida; order Solanales; family Solanaceae; genus Solanum; species Solanum verrucosum. The sequence continues at coordinate 4,407,783 of NW_026020011.1, read as the reverse complement.
TTTAAGCCGCCAACAATTCACAGCAATGGCCTCTTTAACCTCTGAGTTCCTCAATTTCATTGTTTTCCGCTACCTCTTTGAATCAGGTAATTTAATTATCATCTTCAGAACCTGTTCTATCTATCCAAGTTTAATTGATGTTGTGTTTCTATTTTGAAATCCCCATGATATGCTTTACTTGATTTGAGAGGATCCGAGTTTGAAAACTGGATTCTCTATCTGCACAAGGAAGGGGTTAAGGATTGAGTACACACCAACCTTCCCAAACACCCCTGGATATGTTGTTGTTAGATGATGTTTTTTTTTTTGAATTTATACCACTAGACAGTTCCTAGCAGCCTTTTATTAATAATATAATTTTAAAAAACTCAACACAGATGATGTGAAATTCTGCAAATAAACATTTTTCTGTTCTTATGAGCCAAGGATCTATTGAAAACAGTCTCTCTACCTCAAAGTTTGATAGCGGTTAAGGACACAAATAATTTTCATCATTTAGTTTATGAATTCATATGAATAAAATAGGTTTGATCCATTCATCAACTAAAATAATAAATTTTGAATTCAGTGAATTAAATGTGTTTGTGATATATTACCAAATTTAAACATCTCATTTAGATTTTGTATCTGTCTCTCCATTTTTAGATAATTTAATACAAGTGGTTGCTTCATTGAATATGATTTGCTAATACGCTGGCTAACACCTTGACTTTGATCGTGATGGACTAGTGCGGTAGTATCTAATCGGTCTACTGGTTTTGCTAATATATTTTTCCAGGATTCACACATTCAGCATTTACTTTTGGATACGAGGCAGGGATTAATATATGAGCACAATGGATGGACTAGTACGGTAGTATCTAATCAGTCTACTGGTTTGCTGATATGTTTTTTCAGGATTCTTACATTCAACATTTACTTTTTGACACGAGGCTAGGATCAATAAGAGCACAGTGGATGGAAATCTAGTTCCTTTTGATGCTCTTGTTAAACTTGTGCAAAAGGGTATTCAGTAGCTTGAACTGGAAACGAATTTGAGCAATGTAAGACATATATTTTAATATAAAAAGATCTAAACTTCAGATAGAAAAAACAGAAAATCAAAATGTTTGCCTTACATTGCTCAAATTTGTTTCCAATTCAAGATATTGAATACCCTTTTGCACAAGTTTAACAAGAGCATCAAAAGGAACTCTATTTCCATCCACTGTGCTCTTATTGATCCTAGCCTCATGTCCAAAAGTAAATGCTGAATGTAAGAATCCTGAACAAATATATCAGCAAAGCAGTAGACTGATTAGATACTACCGTACTAGTCCATCACGATCAAAATCAATGTGTCAGCCAGCCTATTAGCAAATCATATTAAAAGAAGCAACAACTGATATTATAAAGGACCAACCATAAACTAGAGTGTCTTGACCACCTTGGAAGATCACTAAAAGTAACTGAAATTTTGGTTGTTCAATCAAGTAAGAGAAATTAAGTTTGTCTCAATCTTGTTATTATCTTCTTTTCTTTTCCTAGTACGAATAATCAGGAGCGACTGTTCCAATGCCCCATACAGCATGCAAAAACTAAACCAACAATTGAAATGGGCACGAAAAGATGATTGTTTGTCATACAGAATGTCACGCCCCGAGCCTACACCTTGGACGTGGCTGGCACTCAAGAACCATTGCGGGCCCCAAGCAAACCCTTGGCCGCCTGGCTTACTTACTCAGCGGAAGACTCTAAGCATTATTAAAATGATCAAATGCATTTCTACTAAACTTTTTAATAAAAATGACTTAGAACGTTTAAAGGTCAAACATTCAACTTGACCAAAATGGCAACTCAAGTCTTAACATAAGAAATAACAATGTAAAGACAACTGAACTACTAACTGTCTATGAAGCCTCTAAAACAAAGAGGGATGTCGGGACAGGACCCCCGATCATCCTAACAACTGAAAACTAGAAAGCAATGTTAAAAGGAGCCCTCCGGAAAGCAAGGAGGCTCACCAACTGACTCTGAGTGCTCAACCTAATCAACGAGGCATTGGATGCTAATCCTAGTTACATGTGTCTGCATCATAAGACGATGCAGGCCAATTGGCATCAGTGCATTGAATGTACGAGTATGCGAGTTGGAATGCTTAACATTACATAGGCTTGATACGAATCTGAAAGGAACACTTACCTTGGCTTTACTCAACTCATGAACAACTTAACTCAATATAAAGCAATAAAATACATGCAATATATAGAAAACTTTTAAAACAATAGAAAGCACCTTAGTTCGTTAAAGAAATGCAATAACAAACTCAACTTTACTCATGTAATAAAGTAATATAGTTTCTGTGGAAGTTTATCTAACCGAAAACCACCACTATGAGCCTAAGTATTAGTACAGCGTCTTGCCCATGCTGCCAGAACTGTCCTATACTTTGTCGTCATATAGAGCGCCTTAACTAAGTGGATCCACTAGTCTATTCTAAAAAGCAACTTAAGGAGTCATCTAAAAAGTATGATCCTTTACTACCCAAAATGGCTACATGGTTTATGGAGACTTGAGTTAATATGAACTCTCATGCCCATATCAGTGTTCAATACTACTCCCAAAATATACTTAGCTCATATGTTTTAAATTAAAACTTCTTTCTTTGGTTTGAGATAATTACTCAAAACTTTAGCTTAAAAGCTCTCTTGGAAATCGGTGTTTCCCTTTCTTGTTCAAATGTGAAAACATTTTAAACTTTTGGGAATACTTAGTTCCCTATTAGCTTTTTTGAGAAATGAACTCAACTCTTTACTCTTTGCTTAACTCGAAACTTAAGTCTTAAAACAAAGTTAAAACGTTTGTAAAAGACTTTTGAAAAATTTATGAACTTCTCTTGACTTGATTCTTAACTTCTAGACTTGACTCTTAACTTTCCTTGAATTGAATTTATGGATTCAAGGATTGTGATTTGTGATAGGAAAGATCTCATGATGTTTAGGAGTGTTTTTAGATAGCTAAACATGAGAAAAGATCAAGAAATCATTGTCTGGGAACAAGTCCGCGACGCGGAGTTGCATTTAAATATTTGATCGCGAAATTAAATTTTGAAATAGAGGAGTCCGCGTCCTAACCGCGATGCGGAGGTGATTTTTGTACACTGGGGGAGCAAGTCCGCGATGCGGACTTGCGTGCCAAAACCTGCTTGACTTTCTCCTTCTACGTTTTCTCATCCCAATTCGCCTAAATCCGATTCTTTTTTTCAATCCCTCTATAGATTTAAATGCCCAGCATATATACATAAGAACCTAACTCAAAACAACTCTTAAATCGATACGATTCCATCAAGAACTCCACAATCCCACCAAATCTCAACAACTAAAGCAAACTGCAAGAACATAATTCAAGTTCTAGAAACGAATTTCGCTGAAACAAACATGATCGGCGTGTGGGTGAATGAAACCAATGCTATGAGAGTCTAACATACCTTGTAGGATCGAATCCTTGGCGAATTCCACAACCAAAATATCAAGAACTTGACGAATCTTGAGTTTCTCTTCTCCTTTCTCCTTTTTTCTCTTCTCTCAAAGCCCTAGAGTATTTCCTAATTGCGTAAACTGAACTAACTCAGTTTAGACTCCAAATAATTTACAAAAAACGGACTTAATTAATTGGGTAAGCAAAAGACTAAACTACCCTTCAAAAATCCGGATTAGACTCCTTATTTGAACAACGCAACTTCAAATGGGCATATCTCACTCATACGAACTCGGAATCGCGCAAACTCGGCGGAGTTGAAAAGATTATTCCAAGATATTTCCTATGATATTTGGAAACACACCTAACTCATCCTGATCTAGGAGTTATGGTCATTTGAAGTTGACCAAAAATCCAATTTCACATACTTAACAAATTTTCCAGATTTTTATATCCTTTCCAAAAATGACTATTTCCAATTTTTAACTTCTTCCTAGTTATTTCAATTTGCGAGATGTTACACAGAAGAACGAAAAGCAATATGCAGTAGAAACAGAAAGCACATGACTGCCCAAAAACATCAGTGTCAAATGATAATAAGGCACTCTTAATAAAATTACACTTATTTAACTGTCAAATGACAGGCTCAAGTATTATGGGGTTTGTATATTAGTACTCAGTGGAACTATCAATGCGTGTGTATCTTTCTTTTAGTTCATCAAATCCTTGTATCGTTCTTGTTTAATGTTTTTTTGTTTTTACTAAGTAGGTTTTGTTCCATTTTGAATCCAGGGCACCTGTTTACTCTATTGCATTTAGTCCGAACGGTTAATACATGGCTAGTGGATTATTGGACAAATGCATTAATATATGGTCAGTGAAGGAGGCCAAGATTGTAAGAACTTACAATGGCGATGGCGGAATTTTTGAAGTGTGTTGGAACAAGGAAGGCAACAAGGTTGCAGCTTGCTTCGCAAACAAGAAGGTATGTGTTATTTATATGCGATTATAGACGTTGAGGAGTACTTTAAAAGGACTTGGGAACTGAAAGATTTTCATTTTAGTTAATTTATGTGCTTATTTTGACATGTGGTGTAAGACTTTGTTTTGTATCATGTTTTCTTTCATTGCTTTATCAATCATATAGAGGTTCTTTTTCGGCTTAATACATAATTAACTTGTTAAACTTGTCAAAATACTCCATTTAGACATTCGATCTAAGTCATGCTTCAATTGGACATGCCTAATTTGAATATCTAAATAGAATATTCTGACTTATTAATAAAGTTGGTATCAAGCCTAATTTTTTATGACAAAATATTCATGGGCTAACACACAAAAAAAATTGAAAAAAATCATCTAATTCTTGTAAATAGGCCTCATAATGGACTCTAAAAATTGCGAGAATGTACGTGTTGCTCCCACAACTCCCTACGGAGGGTTTCATAAAGCTTTCACAAAGAAATTGTTCGAAAGTCATATCACCAAAATAATCATGGACACACGAAAAATGGAAAAAATCGCATAATTCCTATAAATTGGCCCTAAATGCCCAAAATGGACTCTATAAATTGAGAGATTGTACGCATTGTTCCCCCAACTCCCAACGAAGAGTTTTGTAAAGATTTCGCTAAGAAATTATATGGAAGACATCACCAAAATATTTATGTGCACACACAAAAAAAAAAAATTAAGAAAATCGCTTAATTCCTGTAAATATCCCCCTAAATAAGTAAAATGGACTCAAAAAATTGCGAGATTGTACGTACTGCTCCGCCAACTCCCTACGAAAGGTTCCGTAAAGGTTTCGCAAAGAAATCATCTGGAAGCCATATCACCAAAATATTTATAGGCTAACACATACGAAAAATTGAGAGAATCGCCTAATTCCTATAAATTGTCCCCTAAATAGACTCTAATAATTGTGAGATTGTACATATTGTTCCCCCAACTCCCTACGGAGATTTATGTAAAGGTTTCACAAAAAAAAAATCGTCTAAAAGACATATCATTAAAAAAGAAGACATATGGAAAGCAACATAGTTGGGACGATAAAATGACTGAGGAGTTTGTTCCAAGGCACCTACCGATGCGATAGGCAAAGCAAAACCATTTAACAGTATCAATAGGTTCAACTAGATCCAATAAATCCATAAAAAAGGTATGAATCATCAAGTGTTGTTGGATAGGTTTGAAGAAGAAGACAAGAGAAAAATACTTCAAGTTACTTTTGATGGGCAATCAATCTTTTTTAATTCATGCTTTAGTAATAGAAAGTTTGAGGCAGGTAACTCAAATTTCTTCTTGATTGACATATTTTTACATTATTTAAGCATCCTCATTTGTAATATCATCATGGAGTGTATTACAAACTCTGTGATGATCAGAAAATACTTAATTCTCTCTAGCTCTTATTTTCTTCATGCTTGTTAGGTAGCAGAAGTTAGGTACTTCATTAGGATTAGTAAGGTAAGGCCTAGCCCCCCTTGCTTGTACTTTTCCCTATTGATATTTTTTATGTTTAATAAAAGACCGCTAGACACTGTCTAGTGGTAAATTTGTTTTAAAAAAAACAAAAAAACATTCATGGGCTAACACATACAAAAAAAAACTAAGAAAATCGCTTAATTCGTGTTAATTGGCCCATAAATGTGCAAAATGAACTCTAAAAATTGTGAGATTGTACGTACTGCTCCCCTAAATTCCTATGGATGGTTCCGTAAAGGTTTCGCAAAGAAATCATCTGGAAGTCATATCACCATAATATTTATGGGCTAATATACACGAAAAATTGAGAGAAACGCCTAATTCCTGTAAATTGGCCCCTAAATGCCCAAAATAAACTCTAAAAATTGTGAGACTGTATGTTGTTCTCTTCAAACTCCCTGCAGAGGGTTCTGTAAAGGTTTCACAAAGAAAACATTTGGAAGTCATAGCACCAAAATATTATTGGACTAACACACACGAAAAACTAAGAAACACTCTTAATTCTTGTAAATTGGCCGCTAAATGCTCAAAATGGACTCTAAAATTGTGGGAATGTAGCTACTGCTCCCCAACTCCCTACGGAGGGTTTCGTAATGGTTTCTCAAAGAAATCATCCAGAAGCTATATCACTAAAATATTCATGGGCTAACACACTAAAAAGTGAGAAAATCACATAAATCCTGTTAATTGGCCCCTAAATGTCCAAAATGGACTCTAATAATTGTGAGACTGTACATACTTGTCACGCCCCGAGCCTACACCCTGGGCGGGACCGGCACTCGGAGACCATTGCTGGCCCCAAGCGAACCCTTGGCCTGGCTTTCTTAACTCAGCGGAAACCTACTCAACAGAATAACTCAATGCTATGCAGAGACATAAACAACTTAAATGATACATATCTAGCCAAAAAGGCAACTCGAGTCTCAAAATAGAATACTTACATATATACATAGATAAGAGACTCAAAACTAACTGACTGACTGTCTATGAAGCCTCTAAAATACTTAGATGGATGTTGGGACAGACCCCGCAACACCCTAATAAACAAAACTAAGAGAACAAAATAACTGAGCCCTCTGGAAGCAATGAGGCTCACCCCTGACTCTAGAGTGCTCACTGGATCAACGGCGTGCAGAATGTTGATCCTAGGTACCTGCGTCTGCATCATAAAACGATGCAGGCCAACTGGCATCAGTACATGGAATGTACGAGTATGCGAGCTGGACCGCTAAAAACAACTTAAGCTTGAAAAGGGATACAAAAGAGAACTTACCTTGGCTCTGTACAACTCAAGAATAACTGAACTTAATATAAGCAATGAGACACATGCAATATATAAAGCCTTTGAAACTATTAAAACATGACGTAAAAATCATATTTATAATATCATGAAAATACCATGCTTCCTCTCAAAGTCTACTTGTGCAATGCATGAATGAAGTCCCATACCCCCATCCATACTAAGCAGAACTTATCGAGGAACCAAGCTCTTTTTACTGCTGTGGGAGTTTCTCTAACCGATAACCACCACTATGAAACTAAGTGGTGATACAACGTTTTACCTCACGTTGCCCAAGGACCATCCTATACCTTGCCATCGATATAAGACCTTACTTTAACTTTTGCTTAATGGATCCACTAGCTTAACTTTCGTGATCATCTAAAAAGTATGATCCGAGAAATCCCATGTTTGGCTACATGGTTCTTATGGAGAGTTGAGTTAATATGAACTCGTGTCCCCAACTCGGTGCTCAAGACTACTCCCAAAAATACTTTAGCTCATAAGTGTTTTAAACACATCTTTCTTTAGTTGAGATAATTACTCAAAACTTAGCCCGAAGGCACTTGAAAACTCTTTCTAAAAAGAACAAATCAAAACCATATTTTTTTATATGATCATTGATGACTCGGGATATTCATACTGCTTAAACATTGATGATATATCTAGAGACCATACTGTTTAAACATTGATGACATACTCGATTTGTCATATCTAATCATATTTTAGAAACTCTTTTGAAAAACTCATCTTTTCTTTTTAAAAGAGATAATACTCAAACTTCTCAAAACTCTTTTGGAAATCTCAGTTTCCTCTCAACTTAAATGTGAAAACACTTATAAACTTCCTTGGGAAATACTTAGTTCCCTAATTACTTTTTGAGAAATGAACTCAACTCTTGACTCTTGACTTAACTCGAAACTCGATACTCTTTACTCGACTTGAAACTATATGCTCTTTACTCTTTACTAAACTTGAAACTTGAAACTCTTTACTTAGCTTGAAACTCTATATACTCTTTGCTTGACTTGAAACTCTATACTTAACTTGGAACTTGAGCCTTAGAATGAAGTTAAAACGTTCAATGAAGACTCTTGAAAAGCTTTAAAGACTTGCTTGGACTTACTTAATTTCTAAACTTGACTTCACTTGAATCGGAAACTAACTTCACTTGAATTGAATTATGGATTCAAGGACTTGATTGGTGTTTGGAAGGACCTCATGATGTTTAGGAATGATTTGGAACAACCAAACTTAAGAAAATTTTTGAGAATAAATTCTGAAAACAGTGGAGTCCGCGTCCTGTCCGCGACGCGGAGAATATTTTGTTCACAGAGGGAACAAGTCCGCGACACGGACTTGTTTCATGTAAGAAGCCCGACTTTTCTCCTTCATTTTTCCAACTCTAAACTCTCTAACTTCAAGGGTTCCAGCCCCAATCACTTAGAAACATGAAATCCCTCAACATTCAATAGATTTCAACTCAAAACCCCAACCGGAAACAAGTCCCAAATCATCAAGAATCTCAACATTTCAATCAACAACAATACCAACTATAATTTCAACAACAACTAACAACTTTAACAACTTCAACCACAACAACTCACAACTTTAACAACAAAGCCAATCCTTTCTTAATGAATAAAAGGGGTTAGGTGTGTGGGGGAAAGGATCACCCAACACTAAAAGCTCACATACCTTGATAGGGATCACCCCCGACGAAAATCCACGATGATCTCCTTGCTTGATCTCCTCTTCTTCTCTTCTTCTCTTCTTCTTCTCTTCTTCTTCTCTCAAAACCCTCACTCTCACTTCTTTTTAAAATGGTAAAACTGATCAAAATGATCAGCCTAACACATTTATATAACCAAAATAAAAGGCTAGGGAAAAGACCAAAATGCCCTTAATGATTCCCGGACGGATTTCCTTGTCAACTGCCCAACTTTCAAAGGTCATAACTCGCTCATACGGACTCGGAATTGAGCAAACTCGGTGGCGTTAGAAAGATCATTCCACGAACTTTGCAACCATAACTGGAATTCCACCTAACTCATCCTGAGCTAGAATTTATGGCTGTTCAAAGTTGGCCAAAAATTCACATTTTCCATACTTAGCCAAAATTTCCAAAACTTTAAAATTCTTTCCAAAAATGAAAATTTCCAATCCTAAGCATCTTCAAAGCTATTTCAAATTGTCGGATGTTACAATACTGCTCCTCCTACTCCCTGCGGAGGGTTCCGTAAAGGTTTCCATATATGTAGTATATTTATTATCCTCAAACAATTTTTTTTACTAGTGATGTGATAACTTGATATTTTTCTGTAGATAAATAAAATTAATTAGCTTATTGTGAAAACTAAAACTAAATAAAGACTTGTATTGTATTTACTTGTTTTCCCACGAGTTGGTGGAGTGTTTTTTTAGATTGTCCCAATACCTTCTGAACGCTCTTTGCGCACAATTGGAGCTCCTACACGAAGAGGGTCCAATATCTTGTCTTCTATATCTTTCAACCATTTTTTGCTGAAATATGGTACTATGCAACTTTTCTAGATAGTCATCTAACTCAAACAAAGCAATTTTGAGATTTCCTTAAAAAAAATAAAAATCACAACACTCCATGTTTGATTTGCTAAGATGAATAAGACTGTAATAAATAGACTTGTGTCACACTATTAGTATAAACAATCTTAGATTCTGAACTTTCATCGATAACATAACTCTTGGCAGATTTTTTTATTCCTTTTCTAACATTTTTTGTCCATCTCTTCAATATGTATTCCTCAAGAATTGATCATACGTTATATTTGAAGTAAAAAAATTAGTAGACAATGTGCACATGTGATATAGATATGTTCAATATATTTTTTGCAAGTGCATGTCAATTGTCACATGTAAAATTGTGGGATTGAACTTAGCAAATCATTTCTTGCTTAAGCTATGCATTCTTACTTCATATTTAGATACTTGACCATCATAACATACTTGTGTCTCAAAAAATCATTAGAATATGATATTATATTTTGTCAAGAATAACCATCTAAAAGATTCAAATAGAAAAACACGATAAAATCTCATATTTTGTCAATGATGTTTTATTACAATAAATGATTCATAAATCATACAATACTTGTTTGTTCAATATATGATATCAAAAGATACAACATCACCAAAACAATTGTAGTCAATCCGGAGTCGACCATGCATCTTTCCATGAATCAAGTTGAATATCCCAATAAAAGAAAGTCTCGCTCGCTTGTCTTTTTTTAAATGTGTTAACAACTCTTAAGAATGGACAACTTGCATCTTTGATTTCATCAATTAATCTATAATGATATAGAACATGAGAATTAAGTCCCATGCAAGAAGAAGAAGTTGAAGGCAACCCTAATAAGTCTTTCCCTCTTTAGTTTATGCTAGCTACTAACTTTACTTCCTTTAAGGTTATAATTAATATTTATTGTATTTTTAATTATTTATTAAAATAAGTCTTCTAATATATTTTAATTTGACTTACATAGTTAATTAAACTTAATTGGATATTAACACTGGTGTATGACTATAGAATAATCATAATTTTAAAACTAAATTATTTCTAAATATAAAACATCATCATTTTGAAAATGGTTATCACTCTAGAAAACAAAAAGACATACCACCTATGAATTTTATTTTAGATACTACCTCAAATAACAAGTAGTTAATCAAATACCTTAAATGATTATCTTAATAGTTAATTTGTATATAAAAAGCACCAAAGGAAAAACTATATTAATAACAACACCTCAAAAAATATAGAAATGATCGATTTCATCAAAAAATCTAATTGAAAACTCATATTCAATTCTATTTTCTTTCTAAATTTTTTGGGTGGGGTACTGGAGGTAGGGGTTTGAGGATGATTGGTTGGGTTGCTTGCCCTTCATTTCTTATGAATATAAATAATTTTTGCTCTCTTTTTCTGGTACATTCATCCAAAAGTCTAATGAGATACTATAAAAACATCAACTAAAGTTTGAAGAAAATAATAATTATGATCTCTCCATTTTTCCTCCTCCTTATTCAATATTTACTCAATATTTGCTAACACTAATGTTGTTAACAATGAAATCCCTTATTGCTTTTGTGTTCATTATTGAATCCCTTTCATTCTCAAACTCTAACATATAATTTTTAACTTCTTTCCGTACCATATCATGCAAAACTATCAAAAATTCTAGGCTCAATAATTATATCTCCAATTCTGCGTTATTGAAATTTGGGGCATAAGAGTTGATGGAGTGGGTTCAGATGCCGATACATGTGTCAATTCAACTACTTTCTCAATTTGGTTTACCCGATTTGAATTCTTGCTAGAATTAAATTCGGGTAAAGAGAGACTCAGAGATGTAAAGTGCCACTTCAACTACTTGCTCGATTCGGTTTACCCGATTCGAATTCTTGCTAGATTTGAATCCGAGTAAAGAGAGACTCAGAGATGTAGTGAGTTTAGATTTCACTACAGGTTTCATTTCAACTACTTGCTCGATTCGGTTTAGCTGATTCAAATTCTTGTTAGATTTGAATCCGGGTAAAGAGAGACTCGGAGATGTTGATGGATCTGGCATTACTGCTGAAAGAGGCAAAATTCCACCTAATGGGGTAATGGACGGATAAAGACATAACTCAAAAACCTAGAAAAATCCAAATTGTTCAAATCAGTTTCAAATGGACTCTGAGATGTTGATGGATTGGACATTACTGGTGAGACTACTGAAAGAGGCAAAATTCCACCTGTTGGGCAACTAGGAGGATAAATACACAACTGAGGGAACTTACAAAAATCCAAATTGCTCAAATCAGATCCACATGGACTACCTGAATTTATACATGTCTTGATACTGAACGATCTCTTCAACAATGTTTAAGGATTTTTTAATATAAAATCTTCCGATATGGAAGAGTGCTTCCATTTAAGGGTGAAATTCTAATATTTTTTAATCGCATTATTGATTCGACCCGATAACAAATGGGTTATCGGAGCCCATTGACTACCGAATTTGGCATGAGCTTTGATATTAATATCATCTTCTTCAGGAGTAAAAGGTTGATGATCCACTTGAGTAGAAAGTTGATCACACCACCGGAGCCTACATGACTTTGAAGATCGATTTGGAATCAACTGACTGATAACTAACCAGTTCTTTGTTCCATGTTCCTCAACTAGCTTCAGCAATATCTTGTTCTCTTGAAGACTCCAATATCAACGCTTGTTCGGACCCTTTTTCTTCATTGTTTCCACTGAATAATATCAGTCGAGTATATGAGACAGCAGGAAGGAAGGATACCGGCGATACAAAGTACAAAGTATATATGTACAGTGGGGTGGTAGGAGGAGGTAGGGCCTAATATTTACTTGGTAAAGACTTGTGAGGATAGTGGGGGTGGGGGTAGAGGGGATAGGGGTGACCGGATTAATAGGAGTTATTAATTATACAAATGAAATGTATCGCATTGCTAAAATCTCATAAATTAATTAGTTTTTTTTCTTTAAATAGTGTTTGGTGGATTAGATTAGAGGGGATAGGATCTGAGTAATATTGAAGTTTGACTAGCTATTATTTTAGGAAAAAAACAAAATAACATTCAAACCAACTATTTTAGTTACAAAATAAAAGTTTGACAGATAATTGTTTTTATGGGTAAAAACTTAAGTGTTTTCACATCAAACCAATTAATATAAGAAATTTACTTTGATACGCACTTATATCGAGATTAATTGAAAATTTGATAGTAAATTAATAAATTATATTTATATAATTCGGCATATAAAGTCTTTGACTAATAGTTTAATTTCATATTTTTATTTCTAACTATCTCAAACTCTCGATTATTATGTGTTGGCATTTGAGGAAGAAGCAATCTGTCAACTAATGTGCATGATTCAATTGATTTGCCACCTTATTTCTTATAAGTGATTTTCGTTGATTTTTTGTGGATAAAATCTTAACGGTTTACTGATACGAACAGATAACGATCAATAACTGATAAATTGAGATTTTAATGATCCTAGAATGACTAAGCATGTCTATAAATCGATAACTGATAAGTCGAACCGATACACTTTAAAAGTGAACTGAATCAATCGATAGACAACCCTAGGCGAATCTAGTATATAGTTTAGGTAAAAAATGCATTCGCCCTTGATGTTTACATTAATAGGTGTTGATAGGGCTTATCTTAAGCTGGAAGGAAAGAACAATCAAAATTACCCCCTCCCCCCCAAAAAAAGTTTATTATTAAATAAATTAACAATTCAACTCTTGGCAACATAATTTTTATTTAAACCGGGGTGTTATTGTTTTAAAAAGGAAATATATTTATTGGAGCCTGAAGGGTAGTTTAGTCATTCAACAATTCATTCAAAATGCCATTTTTGGAACCAACACCTTTCTAATCATAACGTTTCATACATCCCAAAATTCACACTTACCATATTTTTTGCCTCTATATATATATGAGAGGATGTAGTAGTAATCCATTTGTCTGTTTAACTTTAAGCCGCCAACAATTCACAACAATGGCCTCTTTAACCTCTGAGACTCTCAATTTCATTGTTTTCCGCTACCTCAGTGAATCAGGTAATTTAATTCTCATCTTCAGAACCTGTTCTATCTATCCAAGTTTAATTGATGTTCTGTTTCTATTCTGAAATCCCCATGAATCCGAGTTTGAAAACTGGATCATCTATCTGCACAAGGTAGGGATTAAGGTTTGCGTACACACCAACCTCCCCACAATCCGAGTTTGTTGTTAGATGATGTTAAATTCTGCAAAGTAAACATTTTTTCTGTATCGAAAACATGTTGTTGTTGTTTGCTAGGTTTGATCCATTCATCCACTAGAATAATAAATTTTGAATTCGGTAAATTGAATGTGTTGTTATTACCAAATTTAAACATCTCATTTAAATATCATATCTGTCTCTACATTTTTCGATAGGATTAAATAAATTTAACTTTCAACTCTTTCCCATGAGGAAGTAAATTTGATCGTGATGGACTAGTACCGATTAAGGATTCACACATTCAGCATTTCGTTTTGGGTAGTATATATCTAATCGGTCTACTGGTTTTGCTAATATATTTTTTCAGGATTCACACATTCAGCATTTACTTTTGGATACGAGGCAGGGCTCAATAGGAGCACAATGGATGGACATCTAGTTCCTCCTGGTGCTCTTATTCAATTTGTGCAAAAGGGTATTCAGTATCTTGAACTGGAAACCAATTTGAGTAATGTAAGGCAAATATTTTAATATTCTGATTTTTCTATATGTAGTTTAGATCTTTTTACTACTCTGTACTAACCAATAATAACTACGGAATGCAGGATGATACTGATATGGATGAAGACTTCAAGCTTCTAGAGCCTTTGGATCTCATTACAAAGGATGTAGATGAGCTGCGGAAAATAATAAAAGAGAAAAAGGAGAAGGTTCAGAAAGATAAACCTAGGAGGAAGGATAAGGCGAATGCTGACCACAAACGAGAACCTATAAGAGAAAGGGAGATGGAGAAACAACAGAAAGAAAAAGAGCGTGAACAGGACAAAGAAAGGAGTGATGTAATGGTTTTGGAAGGACATACATCTGAGGTTCGGAATACGTGATCTAATATATATACCTTCTGTGTTCTGTATTAACATTGCAATTCTCTTTTGTTTTTAAACTCGTGCTAGGTTTTTGTCTGTGCTTGGAGTCCAGAAGGGTCACTGCTTGCATCTGGGTAAGCATTAGTACCATTTCTTTCTTTTTTGCTCTCGTATATGAATCACTGATGTTCTTATTCATACTTCTGTTTTCTTAGACTCGTCTAAGGAATCATGTCTATTATAGCTAATCATGTGTAATAACACGTTAGGTCTGGAGACGCTACTGCTAGAATTTGGACTATTGGAGATGGTCCATGTAATTCTACTATCCCAAATGTTTTGGTTTTGAACCATTTGGAAAGTCAAGCAACTGAGGAAAACAAGGATGTTACATCACTTGACTGGAATGTGAGTTTTCTATTGCTTGTTTTGGGCTGACTTTCGTTCATCTATACTTTTCTGGTGGATTTTCTGAAATTAGACTGCATTGCTTGTGGTTACATATTTAATTTTCTAGTTATTATTTGATCTTGTATTTATGACTTTTACTTGTACAGAGCAAGGGTACCCTGCTTGCAACTGGTTCTTACGATGGAGGAGCCAGAATCTGGAAACGATCTGGTAAGGAGCATGGAGGAAAAACTTGTTTTGAAGATTGAATGTATAAATTGCCACCACTTTTCGTGTCTTGTTTTCTCTTACTGACTTTTCATACAGGGGAATTGATTAGTACTCTTAACAAACATAAAGAGCCAATCATATCTTTGAAGTGGAACAAGAAAGGTGATTATCTCCTTACCGGTAGTATTGATAAAACTGCCGTCGTTTGGAATGTGAAGTCTGGAGAATCAAAGCAGCAATTTGATTTTCATTCAGGTATTCTGTTTCCCTTGTTCTGTCTCAATTATTCATTTCATTATATTTTACCTCATATCTGAGCAAGGATAGATTTTGTTTTGTTTTGCTTATGTTCATACAACCCCATGTAGGTCCATTGCTTGATGTTGCTTGGCGAAACAATAATTCTTTCGCGACCAGCTCCGCTGATAACATGATATATGTTTGTAAGGTTGGAGAGAACAAACCAGTCAAAACATTCTCAGGACATCAGGTGAGGACTGAAGCTTAGCATGTTATGCTTGATTCGAACATTGATGTATCCGTTGTGAATAGTCTTAAAGGGTTGTTTACTTTGCCATTGCAGAATGAAATCAATGCTATCAAGTGGGACCCTTCAGGTTCCTTGCTGGCTTCATGCTCTGATGATACCACAGTTAAGGTAATTCATATCTTGTCCTTCTCAATGTTAGGTGCATGTTACGTTTGAACTGTGCAGCAGACATAAGTTATTTTTAAATTGGATAAGGTAGAGAGGTGGTGCAGTGTGCCACTGGCCCTCGAGGTTTTGGTCAATAATTTATTGTTTTTGTGCAGATATGGAGCATGAAACAGGATGTCTGCTTGCATGATTTCAGAGAACATAGCAAAGTATCTATTTTTGTTCTTTCTTTTTCTTTGTTGATTCATTTAATCAAATCAGATGTCAGCTGCTGACTAATATGTTTTTGTTAGGAGATACATACCATCAAATGGAGTCCAACTGGCGCTGGTACAAGCAATCCGAATCAACAGTTGTTGCTGGCAAGGTATTCTATCTATTGCTACGGTCATATTTACTGTATTCTCAATTTTATATTACATTCCCCTGCTGTTAGTTCTTTGAGCTTATTGGTTTTGTTTTATTTTCTATCTGTGTAGTGCTTCATTTGACTCTACCGTGAAGCTATGGGATGTTGACCAAGGGCGTCTTCTTCACAGCTTGAACGGTCACAGGTAATTGATGTTACCTCATTATGTCTACTTGGAACGGACACAGGAGATAGTAAGGCACTCTTAATAAATTTACACTTATTTAACTGTCAAATGATAGGCGTGTTATGGGGTTTGTTTACTAGTACTCAATTGAACTATCAATACGTGTGTATCTTTCTTTTAGATCATCAAATCTTTGTATCGCTCTTGTTTAATGTTTTTGGTTTTTACTAAGTAGTTTCTCTTCCATTTTGAATCCAGGGAACCTGTTTACTCTATTGCATTTAGTCCGAACGGTGAATACATGGCAAGTGGATCATTGGACAAATGCATGAATATATGGTCGGTGAAGGAGGCCAAGATTGTAAAAACTTACAATGGCGATGGCTGCATTTTTGAAGTGTGTTGGAACAAGGAAGGCAACAAGGTTGCAGCTTGTTTCGCAAACAAGAAGGTCTGTGTCTATGATATGCGATTGTAGATAAGGTTGAGGAATCGATGTGAAACTCTGCCTTTTAGAAATGCAGAACAATTGAGGCTCAAACTAAAGTCACATCATAGATAACCTTTTTGTTGTTTTCACCTAGTGTCCGGTTATCCAGATTGGGACCCGACTAAATCATTTATGGCATTGATCTAAACTTAAGGGATCGTTTGGTTTGCAAACAGATTATGTTTGATTATAATATATAGTAGTATCTTACTTTAGTTTCATGCATGTTCCAATCTTCTATAACTTTACATGAACAATACTAAAGAAAACAAAATAAATAAGAAAACTTCTCTACTCATTTTTAAGCCTGAGAAAGTATGTAAATAATCTCCTTTTGAAGAGAACAAAGTTGATATTCTAACTAATGTTTCTCTTAAATTACCAATACCAACACTTCGATTCTTAATATGGTATTCCAATTACATACGTTCGATTCTTGGAAATGTTTTACTCCGTTCTCATTCATCTCTTAGGTAGTTAAGTTATCTACATTAAATAAATCATTTTATTTAATTATACGCATTCGCTTCAATAAGTTGTAAAGCCCTACACATTTTATACATGAGGTTGATGTGTATAATTTAAAGAGATGGCATATGTTGTATGATTAACTTAACTCTCTGGACTCTAATAGACAACTGTAAACACAAGCAAAAGTGTGTTTTTTTTCAAAATTTTAATCGAAAGTGTCTAATTGAAATACTTTATAGGAGTTGAGATGTTCGATTAAAACAAAACTTAGTTCAAGTGTCTTAATAAATATCTTGACAAATTGAACAAGTTGACTATGTGTTAATCCTTCTTTTTCTAACCCAACAATAAGAACATTCTATAGAAAAATCTTGCCGTAGTTGGCAGGTATTCCGTGAAATTAGTTGCGATGCGTGCAAGTTAACCTAACACAACGATTATAAAAAAAAAAAACGGTGCAATGATACTTGTAGACTGTAGTAGCCCATGATCCCTCCACAAAAAAAACTCCAAGCATCCACTGTGTATTAATAATTACTTGACCAATTTAATGTTGCACACTAATTAAAAGATAAAGTTGGTGACCTTTTTAAAATATAATCAGTGTTAATTAGTACTCTCTCCGTCCCTATTTAGTTGTACATATTTTCTCTTTTAGTTGCCCCTATTTAGTTGTCTATTTTGACAAATCAAGAAAGGACAACAAATGTTTTCCTATTATACCCTTATTTAAATAAAGTTGTCATAAATAAAGTAAATAAATTTATGAACTTTCTAGCATTGATTAGTTATCTTGAGTGAATTTATTTTGGAATTGTAAATTATACTATAAGGGTAAAATTATAACTTTATTATGCTAATCATTGTTGCCTTAATTTGTGTATCATTTCTAAAGTGGACAACTAAATAAGAAAGGAGGGAGTACTACCTTTTTTTTACTGCAACATAAACAAATTGAAAAAAAGAATGACTTTTGGGTTTCTTTTTTTAATCTAGAACATCAAATAATATTTAAATGTGAGAATCTTAATAGCTCAATTTATTGGCTATCTAATATTACATCTAGGTGACGGTTAACCACCTTATAATCCCCTCCTCTTTCCTCTTCCATGCGTAATAAAAAAAGTTCTTTTAGAATAAAAGAATAATATAAATATCAAATATTGTTCAAGATGTATAATAACCGATCGCTATAAAAGGCACACCCAAAAAGGTCCAAAACAAACGAGACTGTTACAGAGAGTATTATCAATACATACTAGAACCAAAGAGAAATGCAATAGGGATTTAGTAATATTGTATACATCCATACTTTTTCATATAATATATAGTTTTCTGGAGTTATTTCCAGCTTATTATAACTTACAAGAAACATTTATTTTTACCATCCATGACTCTAAACATGAAGAGACATTACAAGACTATATCTATAATTTTCATACATCATGAGGATTATATCATATCTACTAAAATAAAGTCCTTTAAATAGCATGAGCCAGCATCAAGAAGGCAGATCCATCTCTTCCAGGTATCATCGTAACATCTCATACCAATTTTTCCAATCATTATACAGTATCTTCAAAGAATGAATCCGGTATTTCGAGAGGAGAAGACAATGTTGACACACATTTGAACTGTTACAGGAAAATCATAGAGTTTGCATCAGATTACTGAACTATGCAGGTGTTTACAACAAAATCACTAACTATCAACAACGAGCGGATTAATACCTTATGCAGCTTGTATTTGTCCCTCACAGCTGCTAAAGCACTTCCTCTTCTACTTAATTGCAAGTCATGTACGATAAGAACACATTCCTTCAAATCTGCTGCTCTATATCCCGAGCAACGTTGAAGGGCCAGACTCTACAATATGGACAGAGTTAATTCAGCACTTCGATATATATAAATGAACTATTAAGTATAGTGAACATTGGATCAAAATTCTCACCCAAGGATGTGACTTTGGCTGTAATGTGAATCTTGAAAGGAATATCACAGCAGCAGCTACCAAAGAAGGCAGGAATTTCACGCAGTTGTAATCCAATAAACTTAATTCAGCTAGGTAGTAACCGAGAAACTCAAACTGCAAATCAGGGTTCTGTAAAAGGCAGAAAGAATATAAAATAAGCAACCACTTGACAGAAACACAGTCGAATACAAAATCATAATGTTCATGATACATATTTGCACTTACTTTAACATCTTCTTGAGCAACTCTAGTAAATCGCCTGCATACCAAAGAAAAAAAGAACAGACATATCAGTCAAGGAACCTTAATCGTTCTTTAACAAGTTCACCACTACTTATTCGCCAAACAATGAGACCTACCGGAGAAATGTTTTGGCTGTGGGACTACCCATTTCAAATTTGAGGGATTGTAGCACACTTGCCTCCATCTTCACAACATCTTTCTTCGTAAACGTATTGGCTGTAACGTAACAAAAATCCTTGACATGTGGAGGCTTGATTTCCTCATACTTCCTGATCATAATCAACAGATTATATTAGATTTGTAACACACAATACCAGGGGAATAAACCAGTTCTTGGCTCCAATACTTACGCAGCAATGAGCATAGAAGAAACACCCAAAAGCTGAAGCCTTTGCCTAGGGATAACATTCACTGATAAGAATCTGTCAATGTGTGAAACAGTAAGATACAACGTGTCTGATAGAAGCTTGTATTCCTCTGCAACTTCGACCAGCCAGTCAACCAACACCCCTCTCATGTTTGCACTCACATCCTTCTGAACCTTCTCAAGGTAATCAGGCAATGGTCTTCTCTTTTTCTCAATCTGATTCGAAAACCCACAGAATAAGTCAAAAACCCAAATATCAAATCCAATCAAGATTTGATAATTCAATGATATTAGCCACAACCCACTTGCCAAAATCCAATCTTTAGTGTGCTCATTTGCAAAATCATCAATAAGAAACCAAATCAAGCTCTGCTACTATTAGGTAATACCCAATTAAACAAGATTTGATAATTCAATGATATTAACCACAACCCATTTGCCAAAAATTCAAATCTTTAGTGTACCCATTTGCAAAATCATCCATAAGAAACCAAATCAAGCCTATTAGGTAACACCCAATTAAACAAGAGTTGATAATTCAATGATATTAACCACAACCCATTTGCCAAAAAATCCAATCTTTAGATTGCCCATTTGCAAAATCATCAATAAGAAACCAACCCAAACCAAGCTCTATTAACAAGATTTGATAATTCAATGATATTAACCACAACCCATTTGCCAAAAATCCAATCTTTAGATTGCCCATTTGCAAAATCATCCATAAGAAACCAAACCAAACAAACCTCTATTAACAAGATTTAATAATTCAATGAAATTAACCACAGCCCATTTGCTAAAAATCCAATCTTTAGAGTGCCCATTGGCAAAATCATCAATTAGAAACCAAATCAAGCTCTATTAAGTAACACCCAATTAAGCATTTCACTTCTTAATTCATTTACTTCAATAAACATACTTAATCACTAAGATCTAACTGATTAAGATTCAGATACTCATTAAATTCAAAAGTCACAAAATTTATTGAAATGCGCAAAATCACTAACCTCCAATTGATGAAGATAATCATAAATATCAGAAGCATAAGCACCACACATCTGAGGATCATCATCCAAGTTAACATCAACATCAAATTCCTTATCTTTCTCAGTAACAGATCTTTTCACCTTCCTCTTAATAGTCTTCCTAGATTTGATAATACCTTCATTAGACAAATCTTGAATCTCACCCAACACAACTCTCTTCTTGTTGGGTTGTTGCAAATGCTGAACCATTGCTTCTGCTGCTCTTTTCTTGGCCAATCTTGTAACTCTAACAAAATTTTCTTGATCTGCCATTTCTTGCTACTCCCTTTTCCTCTCTGTGTGTGGGGGTGGGGGTGGTGGTGGGTAGGTAAGAGAGGAAGACTGAAGAGTAAGCTGAGGAAGGGAAAGAGAGATTGATGTATGTATATATATGGCGCCATATATTCAGCAGAGTGAGTGTTTTTGAGGGAAATTTTCAGATGGATTTTGAGTTTTTGAGATTTTGGGAATTTTTGGTTTTAAGGGTTTGTCTTGTTGCGGCAAATTTTTGGTTAATTTTACATTTTTTCAGATCGAATTTTTAAAAAGTGAGTTTTGGGTTCCCTCCATATATACCCGCTTCTTTATAAAAGGTTATTTTCTTCCGCCACCTTTATGTAATTAAGAAAGAGTTTAATTTACACTATATCATACCCCTTCATAGGTGGACCTATCTCTCTAGGTGGGGCGCATGTGCACCTGTTAACTTCGTAAAAAATTATGTATATCTATTTTGAGAAACTGATAAAAATTATAATATAATTAACGGTATACTCATGAAAAACACAGGATTGTCATTGTGTTGTTGGTACAAGCTAGAGGTCGATCTGCCAATGAGACCTGGGTTTGTATCTAGCTAGTGCGTTGATTGTACTATTTTTATTTTAAGTTTACCTTAGAGTTTGTATTTGAATTAAGGTAATATTTGTGCAACTAAAGTCTTTAAATCCTGGATTCGCTTTTGACTCCCTCCGTCCACTTTTAATTGTTATAATTTCCTTTTTTAGGGTCAAACTATGAAAACTTTGACTAACATTTTATAATGTATTTTTTCATAATATTGATGTGCAAAAAAAATTGTATTTTATAGTACTTTTTGTATAGTTTTTGAATATCTAAATTTTTTGTTTAAAATATTGAATTAATGTAATCTAATTTAATTTTGAAAATTAGTCAAATCATTTTTTGAAAAGCGTAACATGACAATTAAAAGTGAACTAAGAGAATAGTGTGTTGAATATAATAGTATTTGTTTTGATTGTTATTCGAATTTTATTGTATTGTATCGTTTTAAATATATCGTTAGATAATGACGAAAATTTTTTATTTAATATAACTTTCAATTTGGTGTAATTGTGTTGATTGTCAGTACCTTTTTTTACTTTGAATTTAATAATCGTACTATTCTAATTTATCCTATTTTTTATAGTAATAGTTTTACATTGTACCTTAATTTTATGTAGGTTTATTCTTAATTTGTTGATTTATGACATTATGTAACGATAAAAAAATGATAGAATAGATGTTGTATTCACAAAAATAATATAATACGAAATAATATAAAACACAATACAATATAATATGATATGTTATGAAACAATGTGGTAAAACTCTCAAAGTAGAGTGTAATTAATGATCTAAGACACATTTAAATTATCATTTTTTCATGAATTTCATCTATTAACTATCTATTATTTACTTTATCTACCTAAATTATATATCACTCTCTTTGTATTGGATATTGCAAATCTTGCCGAAAATATTTTATCACGAAACATGTAGAGAATTCTTATAGTTTGAGGCGTGTCAATGATACTATCCTAAAAGATATTTTACCAAGTGTAGATATATCCTTCAGAATTTAACGGTCTCTTCTAGTATAAAACTAGTAGCACAAAAACTAACCAAGATTTTGTAACGAAGAAAAACCCAACACAATTTATGTAATGATCAATTTAATGTGACTGCGTCTTACCTTTTTTTTTCTCGTTGTCTCTGCTTATGATTTAATATTTTACAATCCTTTATCTTAATTATATTTTATAGTAACTCTTCATCATATTCTACATTTTACGTAGATTTGTCCTCAAATTGTTGATGCATGACATTATGTAACGATAAAAAATAATACAATCTATCTAAATGTTGTATTCATTAAAATAATACAATACGATATAAAACAACACAATACGATACACTATAAAATAATGTGTAACAACCATCCAAGTAGAGTGTAATTATGGTCAATAATACATTGAAATTAATGAAATTTTTTTATGATTTGCATGCCTTAACTTTGAATCCCTTTATCTACCTAAATTATCACTTTCTTGATATTAAATATTGTAAATTTTATGTAAAATATTTTATCACCAAACCTTCAATGAATTTTTATAGCTTGAGTCATGTGAATGACACTATTCATAAGGATATTTTTCTGGTATAATTGTATTTTTCAAGATTCAACAAGTTAATCTAGTATAAAACTAAGAGGATAAAAACTAACAAAAGATCTTTAATGAAGAAAACTCCAACACAATATCATATGAGAGAAAGAGTTTGTGTTCATTTATCTTCTTTTCTTCCACCAAATGAAAGGACTAAGGGGTCGTTTGATAGGGTGTAGAAGTATAGCATTGAATATGATGTATTAGTATTATTACTTATATTAGTTATTCTGAGATTATTTCTAATGCAATGTTTGATTTGGTATATTAAAAATAACATGCATTGCGTAATTTTTATTGAAAAAAATGTTTACAAAATTACCCTCCACAAATATGATGGAAATGATGTGAAAAAAGTTTTGAGAGGTAATTATGTTTTAACCATAATGCATGCATTAAATATCTTGCATTATTAATACTATGGTTTCCCATGTATTAGTTATATACATAGTATTACAATAGCAAATAGAATATAACTAATATTTATATTAATTATACATATATTGAAAAAGTATATTAAACGAAGCCAATACATTAATTATATTTATTTTTGTTAATACAACCTATTAAACTATCCCTAAGAGCATATTTTAGAGAACTCAAATGATAAATAAACGTATTGTTACACCTCTCATTAAAGGTATTTTATAATGTCATAGTATAGCTATCAAAGATCTCATGATTATGAACTTAAAAGAAGGAATTTAATCAAGAATTTAAACTCTTCTTTATGAGATATTAAATTATTTTCCAACATTAAATACATTTCAATGTTAAGTTGGTCAAATATTTATGCTTAATCTATAATAAGCACATATAGGTTAACTCAGAAGCGAGGTGTGTTTTAATACAAACAAATAAATAATCTAGATAGATAAATAAAATAATGAATAACTAATGAAACTCATGAAAAGATAATAGTTCATATATGTTTTTTACCATTAATATTGTCGCATAATACAAAATTTAATTGGTTATACAAAAATTTCTAGATAATTAATACTCCATCTTAGATTCAAACTATATAAGTTTTGACCAATATTTTATATTTGTTACTTTATCATTATATTAATAAGAAGAAGAAAATGCAACTTATAGTATTTTTCTTCAAAATCTAAATTTTAATTTTAAAATATTGAGTTAATCTAATCAAATTTACCAAAAATATAAATTACCCTACAAAATTATGAGATCAAGTAATTCTGCGCAATTTGCCACTTATACTTACTCATTCTGTCCAACAATACTTGTCCACTATTATCTTTGCACAATTCTTAAAAAACTATAAATAAAAGGATAATTTTACTATATTACCCTTTGATTATAATAAATACAATGTCAAAATAGTATAACAAACAACTATTGTTAGATAGAAGGAATATGATATAGAGCCCATTTGAGTGCCTGTTTTAAAAATATTACTTCCTCTATCCATTTCATGTGATAACATTCAACTTCTTTTTTTTTTTTTTTTTTGATAACATTCAACTTAACACAATATTTAAGGGGAAAAAATAGACTTTTTGAAACTTATAATCTAAAACAATACTTATATATTTGTATGATTATAAAACATTCATTAGTTTTTATAAGTACTACTAGTATTTTGTAATTGTATCTGTACTAAATTGGATCATCACTCAATGCAACCATGTAGAAGAAACATCATTTTTACTAGCTACTTGCTATAACTTTAATTTCATATATCTTAATGACTATTCCTGATCTAATAAAATGAAAACTCAGGTTAATGGTGCCCTCAGATCAGCATTAACTAGCATCCCCGTATCATCGTAGTATCTCGTTACAATTTCCAAGCATATGCTCGAGAGCCCGAGAAATCATTGTTTTGTATCTTCGAAGAATGAGTTTGGTATTTCGAGAGGAGAAGACAATGTTGCCACACATTTGAACTGTTACAAGAAAATCATATAAATGTTCACATCAGATTACTGAACAATACAGGTGTCTACAACAAAATCACCAATTATCAACAATGCGCAAATTGATACCTTATGCAGCTTGTATTTGTCCCTCACAGCTGACAAATTACTTCTTCGTCTACTTAATTGTAAGTCGTGAATGATAAGAACACATTCCTTTAGATCCACTGGTCTATAGCCCGAGCAACGTTGAAGGGCCAAACTCTACAAAATGGATAGAGTTAATTATCAGTGTTTCCATATATCAAGGTACTAAATATAAACGAACATTGGATCAAAATCCTCACCCAAGGATGTGACTTTGGTTGTAATGTGAACCTTGAAAGGAATATCACAGCAGCAGCTACCAAAGACGGCACGAATTTCACACAGTTGTAATCCAATAAACTTAACTCTGCTAGGTAGTAACCAAGGAACTCTAACTGCAAATCAACGTTCTACGGAAAGCAGAATAGATAGCATGAACAAACAGTTATCGGAAACAAAGTTGACTTGAAAATCATAATGTTCGTGTCATATTTGTACTTACTTCGTAACCTTCTTGGGCAATCCTAGTAAATCTTCCGAGAAATGTTTTGGTTGTGGGATTTCCCATTTCAAATTTGAGGGATTGTAGAACACTAGCCTCCATATTCACCACGTCTTTCTTTGTAAATGTGTTGTCTGTAATGTAAGCAAAGTCCTCAACATTTGGCGGCTTAATTTCCTCGTACTTCCTGATCATAATCAAAAGATTATATTAGATTCACAACCAAAATTACACAATAAGCACACTGCCAAAATAAAACCAGTTCTTGGCTCCGACACTTACGCAGCAATAAGCATCGAAGAAACACCCAAAAGCTGAAGTCTTTGCCTAGGGATGACACTCACTGATAAGAATCTATCAATGTAGGAAACAGCAAGATACAACGTATCCGATAGAAGCTTGTATTCCTCTGCAACTTCCACCAACCAGTCCACCAAAATCCCTCTCATATTTGTACTCACATCCTTCTGAACCTTCTCGAGGTAATCAGGCAATGGTCTTCTCTTTTTCTCAATCTGATTCGAAAAACCGCAGAGTTAATCAAAAACCCAACAATCAAGTCTAATCAAGATTTGATAAAAATCCAATCTTTAGACTACCCATTTCAAAATTCATCCATAAGAAACCAAATCAAGCTCTATTAGGCAACACCCAAATAAATTAACTATATATAATAACAGATTAAGACATTCAGACAACACCCAAAATTTATGGAAAAGAGTAAATAAAAATGCACTAACCTCCATTTGATGAAGATAATCATATATATCAGAAGCATAAGCACTACACATCTGTGGGTCATCAGAGCTTTTCACCTTCCTCTTAGTAATCTGCTTACATTTGGGTCTCAGAGGCTCAGAAACAAACACCTTGTCCTCAATCTGATTTATACCCACATTAAACAAATCTTGAATCTCACTCAACACAACTCTCTTCTTGTTGGGCTGTTGCAAATGCTGAACCATTGCTTCTGCTGCCCTTTTCTTGGCCAATCTTGTAACTCTAACAAAATTTTCTTGATCTGCCATTGTTTGCTACTCCCTTTTCCTCTGTGTGTGTATGGTGTTGAGGGTTGAGAGGAAAGAGTGAGCTGAGAAAGAGAAATGGGTGTAACTATGTATTTATATGGCGCCATATTCAGCAGATAAAAATTTCAGTTTGGGCGCGGCGCTATTTGGGTGGCATTGGTTTTTGAGTTTGACATTTGGGAAATGTTGTTTAAGGCTAATTGTTTTTTTCAGATTGAATTTTTTAAAAAGTGAGATTTGAATTTCCCTCCACATTTACCCCGCTTTGGACCACATTTATTAAAAAAATGGTTGGGTTGGATTATTTTAATCCTTCCTATAATCATATACAAAAAGGAAAACTATCTTATTAGATATACATTCATATCATATACACTAAAATCTTACTAAATTAATACTCAGTTAATTAATAATTTCTCTAAGATAATAATATCTTTCACTTCCGATTTGGATCAGTGGAAAAAAATCACTCATTTCGATAAGATAATAAAATAATATATTTTTAGAAGACTCATATATAAATATATAGTCCCATTAATATTATATTATAAATTAATAATTCTTTAAAAGTACAAATATATCTAAGAAAATTTAGTGAAATATGATTATATTATGTTCTGTTTTTTGTTAAAATTTAAATCTAGTTAAAGTTCATCTCTATTTTTTCTTATTGCATCCAAAAGTTTCAGTGTTGTCTTTTCTAATTGCACCATAAAATTGTGAAGAGTTCTAGATGCAAGTGTTTCTTTACGCGTAACTGGTTCCAAATGTATTGTATCATCGATCTTCAACTTTATCATCAACATTGTTTTTCCAATGATATCCACAATTTGTTCTAATCTCTGGACCTATGAACATGTATCATTTTCACTCATCCAATAGGTTATTAACGTCCGTTTTATTGCGGCAACCGAGATCATTAATCATGACGTCAAGTTCATGAATGACGTTTTCACAAGTGGGTTCTTTCAGATTCTTTGAGATTCCATTCCTGAATAATTTTTTCGGTGTCGAACACTCTTTAAATTAATAAATACTAATTTATTGGTTAAATAATACCTCAAGAAAATAATAATATTTCATGGTCTCGCCTATATTAATTTAGAGAGGTTTTACTGTATACTAATTTGACCTATACTTTCAAATAATTACACATTTATTATTAATTAAGAATTTCTTATTATATATTGAGGAAGATATACATATATACATGTATTTCTGCTACCAGATACATTAAAATTGGGAGAGAGGCGAGCAACCGAGATAGTTGTATATCCCAAGTACATGTGAATCACATTATATACACACCAAATACATATATCTGGTGTGATTCGCATGTATTTGGATACTATATATAAAGGAGAGTGGCAATCGAGATGGGTGAGTGCGAGGGCAAGCGAGGCGAGTGAAATTTGTTTATGTATCCAAATACTTGTGAATTTACTTGGATATAGTGTATCAAAAATAAATTGCACTTAATTTTGACCTCGTGTAACCAAAATACATGTATCTAGACGCACAAAAATCTAGTAAGATTCATAATATTACAAACTAAAGTGTGTTTAAGTAATTTGCTCCTAAACTAGTGGGGATTCTCTAAATTTCCCCCAAAAAATATTATTTGATCAATGTTGATGTGACACATTTTAAGAAAACTTTCATATACTCCTCTTGTAAATATATATTATTTGACTCATATTGATATATGTTTGTAAGAAAATTTTAATTAAAAATGTATTTTACTAAATTATGTGGGCGTCTAGCTATGTTTTATTGTGAAATTTAAAGAAAAAAATTATTTTGTTTTTAAAGTAAAAAAAATTATATTTGAAAATTGAAGTGGTATTTGACTATGAATATAAATAGGAGTTGTTTTATACTTTTTGTGAGTGATTTAAAATTAAAATACATTTTTGTTGTTTTTCAAATTCTTGAAAATTCTGGATTTCAACTTCGAGTTTAATTCCGGAACTTTATGATCAAACGTGTCTTTTAGAGTTCAAATGATATTTTGAAACTTTAA
The DNA here is from genome assembly GCF_900185275.1 of Solanum verrucosum. Classification (NCBI taxonomy): domain Eukaryota; kingdom Viridiplantae; phylum Streptophyta; class Magnoliopsida; order Solanales; family Solanaceae; genus Solanum; species Solanum verrucosum. The sequence continues at coordinate 4,378,577 of NW_026020011.1, read as the reverse complement.
ATTTAACTACTATTACTACTATATTTAGTTATTTAATACTAAGAGTAGTATGGTTAAAAAATAATGAAACTCTCTTGATTTGATAAAATAGACAAATAAAAATAAAACATTTATATTTGATATAAAATGCAAGTAAAATGAGACAAAGGGAGTATATCAATTAACAAATATAATCGTTAATGTATACAAAAAAAAGGAGTAAATTTTCTGAAATTGTCACCCATGATTGAGAAATTGCTTACTCTTGAAATATACTTAACTACTCCCTCCGTCTAACAATAGTTGTCCACTACACTATTTTGGGATGTCCAATAATACTTGTCCACTTTATGAATTTAATTAATAATTTATACTTAGTTCCTAATTGTCTTTATCATTAATTATAATTATTTCTCTATCACATATTTCAAGACATTGTATTTATTATATTTTAAGGGTGATATAGTAAAATTACCCTTTTATTTATAATTTCTTAAGAATTGTACAAAATCAATAATGGATAAATATTGTTGGACAGAGGTGGTAATAAAAATCTTCTTTTCTCGTAGTTAGATGTCATGTCACATTATACTTTTTTTTTTCAATTATGCATTTATTAACCATCCATAATTTAGACCGGTAAAAATAATACTTCCTCCGTCCCATTTTATGTGGCACCATTTAGTTCGTCCCCAAAAGAATGTCACCTTATTATAATTAGAAACAATTTAACTTTAAAATACCCCTTTTACCCCTAATGAAATATTTTTCAACCACATAAATATCTCAAGATTGTTTTAGACCACAAGTTTCAAAAATCTTTCTTGTTTTCTTAAATACCATGTCAAGTCTGGGACAGAGAGAGTACAAGATACACAAAAAATCTTATACTACTTCACAAATACCCATTTTATCTTAATAAGATAGTTACGAACCACACAAATATTTATAATTTATTTTAATCATAAATTTTAAAAGTTTTCTTCATTTCATACATTTGTCAAATAACCATCACATAATCAAAAGGGATGAAAGAATAATAGACATCATGATAATATGATTATCACTTTAAAAAAGACACGAATACATAGACATGACCCTTAACTTGGTATCAACTGATAACTATGACCTTTAACTTTGGGTGTGCACAAGTAGGTACTTAAACTTGTATAAAATTAAACAAATGAATACATTTGTCCTACATGACAATTTTGTGAATCACACGTGTATTATGTCATGTAGGACACGTTTATATAGATAATTGTGGTTCATAATTTATTGTTGAGTTTGACTTATGTGCACTAATAGTATAAAGTTCACACTATCATGTCATGATAATAGACAAATGTAACCTAGCATTGCTTCCTAGCAATCGTCATCATCAAGATGTACAGTGTCATCTCAAAGAAGTTGTTGCCCCTTAGAATTTAGGCCTACTTAGGTGCTGGTCCAGGAATTGAATTTAAGATAATTAGGCTGATGATCTTTGGAGTGCAGCTCTGGATCAAGGTTTTAGTTTATAGTTATATGTTGCTATCAGCATCATTTGACTTTATCATCTTTGGAGTTTGGACAGCAAGGTGTCACTTATCATTAAACAATTGTGGTTGACGATACTTTACAGTTAATTTAACTTTTGTGCATCGATAGGTGATAGTGTATTGGAGTAACTTTTTAATACTACAGTCAAATCTCTCTATAACAACCTCGTTTGTCCCAATACTTTGGCTTCTATAATGAAGTGTTGTAAAGATATGACACCTTTTGGGGTTGAGTTAGGCCCAGTGCCATATCTTTAATACTCCATATATTTCCCCTTTGAACAATAGTTGTAATCAAGTACTATTACCATGATTGATGTTCTTCTGTTTACACTTACTACAAAAAGCTAAGGAAAACCCCAAAACAGAAATTAAATATGTTAGTACCATTTACTTAGCTAGCTACTAAATGTTTGGGACTGTGACTTAGTATTAATTGTATTGTATTAGCAACTAAAGAAAAGATTAGCGACAACAGGAACAGTTAGCAAGCTACTTGAAAATAGATGTTACTTTTGCCTTTAGTTTTTGTTTATTACACAAATGTAGCATTGCTTTTCTGTGTTTATTCATTATGCCTGAAAAGAGAAAGTGCAGGGGAGAATTGTGATTACAAATGAGCAAGAAGGTTGTCGATATTTTGGCGTGGCCTACATTTTGCTAGCAATGGTATAGCCTTTGGCATAATGAGTCCAGGTCCTTCAGTCATGTCTACCAGTTCTTCGCTTACTCTCTCCCATTCAAAGCACTGAATAAGTGATCCTAATGCCAAACCAGCCACATGCATTGCCAAATTCTCACCTGGACATCCTCTCCTGCCATATCCAAATGGCATTAGCCTGAACCCATCTCGTTGACCTTTGAAATCGATAAACCTTTCAGGCTTGAACTCATTTGGCTTGTCCCACAATTTAGCATCATTTTGTATTGCCCACAAATTCACTAGCAACATTGTCCCACGGGGTACATGAAAACTTCCAACGATACACTCATCCGAGGACTCGTGTGGCACAAGTAATGGAGCAGCTGGGTACATTCGGAGAGTTTCATTAATGATTCCATGGAGATAAGGGAGTTGAGCAAGGTCTGAATCATCAAGTAATCTTGATGAGTCTACGATGTGAGTGTAGATTTCATTTTGAGCTTTCTTTAGTGCCTCGGGATTGTTCAGAAGAAGTGATAATGCTCATTCCATTGTGATAGCTGTAGTATCAGTACCTGCTGTAAACATGTCCATTCCCATGCCCCTTATCACTTCATCTGTGTAACAATCAGGCTCCGAATCTTGGAGGGATAAGAGAACATCAATCATGGTGTTGTTCTTTTGATCCCAATGAGATCCTTTTCGGCGGTTCTTGTGCTCTTCAATCAAATCTTGCATGAATTTATCCCTCTTCTCCTGCACTAACTTCACCTTATCCTCAAGTTTGTTTACTCCTATCCATTTAAGAAGCGGCACAAAATCTCCTATATTTGTTGCACCACTCACTTGGAAACTTTCTGTGACAATCTCTTTAAACCTTCTAGATGTCTCCAACTTCTCATCAGAATCACCATAATATTGCTTCCCAGCAATCATCATCATCAAGATGTTCAGTGTCATCTCAAAGAAAGCCGCTTTCATATCCACCACGTTTGTGTTAGGATCTCCACCAATGGTTTTTCCCCTTACAAGTCGTTGAAGCAGATTGTGAACCTCATTTCTACGAATATCAGCACACATTTGAATTCTCTGAGTGGACAAGATTTCAATAGTGGCAATCCGTCTTAGGTTGCGCCAATGTTGACCATAGGATCCCCAAAGAAGAGTGGTATTATTGTAACCAAGATGTTTTCCAGCAAGCAACCTTGGACGGTTGGCAAAAACAACGTCGTTTTTGGTGAAACATTCCTCTGCAAGAGAAGGGGAAGAGATAAGCAGGACAGGAAGCGATCCAAATCGGAGGTAAAGCAAAGGACCATGTTTTTCTGAGATGTTGGTTAATGTTTTATGAATTGGTTTCTTGAATAGATATAGATGACCTATAATGGGAAAAGAGATAAAGGGGCTTGGTGGGAGATTTTGGAATTTTCTAAGGAAATGATTCTTTAGCAAGTAAAGGAAAGTTAAAATGAGTATGTAGTATGAAATTTCCATGGTTGGTGCAGATACTTCTTACAGTAACTCTAAATAACAGAATACTGAAATTTTTATACCTTCTGGAATGGGAATTTAGGCCTACTTTGGTGCTGGTCCAGGAATTGAATTTGAGATAATTAGGCTGATGATCTATAGAGTGCAGCTCTGGTGAAAGGTCTTACTTTATAGTTATATGTTGCTATCAGCATCATTTGACTTTATCATCTTTGGAGCTTGGACAGCAAGGTGTCATTTACCATGGTTTATGATACTTTACAGTTAATTTAACTTTGTGCATCGATAGGCGATAGTGTATTGGAGTAACTTTTTAATACAGTCAAATCTCTCTATAACAGTATCGTTTGTCCAATACTTTGGCTTCTATAATAAAGTGTTGTAAAGATATGGCACCTGGGCCTAACCTAGTTTATGGGGTTGAATTAGGCTCAGGTGTCATGTCTTTACATGGTATCAAAGCCAAGTCCATCCCCGTTTGGACTCCCGTTCCACACTCCATCGGCAGCACCTTCAGGTCCTTGGCTTCAGTAATAGCATCAACCTTGCTTGCCCATGACTTAGGAAGGATTCGAAGAATCTTCCTAACCTGTTTACTTGGGTGAACAGGTTCTCCCAAGCAGCGTAGTTCATTAGTGATGGAGGGGAATCTGGAATGCATGTCATGGATTGTTTCTCCCTCTTTCATTGTGAAGTTCTCATACTAGGTAGTCAACATGTCTACCTTTGACTCCTTCACTTGTTTCGTACCCTCATGAGCAGTCTTGAGGCAGTCCCAAATTTCTTTTGCTGATTCACAGGCAAAAATGCAATTATACTCTTCAGCACCTATACCACACACCAACAATCTCTACCTTTGACTCATTCACTTGTTTCGTACCCTCATGAGCAGTCTTGAGGCAGTCCCAAATTTCTTTTGCTGATTCACAGGCAAAAATGCAATTATACTCTTTAGCACCTATACCACACACCAACAATCTCTTAGCTTTGTAACTCTTTTCAATCTTCTTCCTGTCAGCTTCATCGTACTGTTGTCGAGTCTTAGGAATGACTCTTGTGATTTCTCCATCTTTCACTTCCATTGTAGGGACAAAGGGTCCATCTAGCACTATGTCCCACAACTCACTGTCCTCAACCATTAGATAATCGTGCAACCTCGTCTTCCACCAGCTATAAAACTGACCATTGAAGCGAGGTGGCCTGGTCGATGATTGTCCTTCTTCTAGGTTCAGTGGAGCAAACCATCTTTCCACAAGAATCTCTCTTGGTGTTAACCAGCTAGAGAGCCCCTGCTCTGATACCAATTGTTAAGATGTATGTGTCCACTATCAGTCAATGGACCAGGTTCGTTGACACAATAAGAACAATAATAAACAACACAAGCAGTTTACGTGGAAACCCCCTTGCTCAAGGGCGGTGAAAACCACGACCTGTGCTCACAGGATTTCAATCCAACTCCATTTAACTCTAAAAGGAGCAACAATTCAGATTATAGATTCTTGTAACCTAGGAATTTAACTCTAAATCCCTTCCCCCTCAGTGTAGCAACTCTACTACAAAGAAAGAACTAAACAATAACTCTATTTCCCACTAAACCACCTAACTCTAGATGATTTAGACTTCAACTAAGCAACAACTATGTTACCCACTAAACCAATTAGCTCTAACTGATTTAGACTTTTTGACTGAAACGAACAATGATCTAATTCCTTTATAACACAGGAATTAAGATTGGGCACCGGACCGGAATGGGATGGGTTGACCGGTCCCGGGATGAACCGGACCGGAATTACCGGGATGAATACTCGGTTTCGTTCCGTCCCGTCCCACTATATACCAGAATGGATCGGAATGAGACGGGACGGGACGACACATATTTCAAAAAATAATTTTTTAGTTATTTTGAATTATGAAAATATGAATGTTTTTTTATTTTTCTAAGTTTAATAGTTTTGAAATTTATAATGTAATTTTACGTAAGTTTATTTTAATTTTTTTTTACTTATTTTAAAGATTTTTTTAAAAATTTTACTTATTAAGAATTCCAAATTGTTAAACATTACAAGAAAATGAGCGCATAATGGATAGTAAGAATTCATAAAACTGACACAAATTATCTAGACAAATGTAACGTCGTTTATTTGTTGTGTCTGAAAAGAGAGAGTGTAGGGGAGAATTGTGATTACAAATGAGCAAAAGAAATAATTTTTCTACTTTAATTTATTTAATGTATAATTCTTTTGAAATTATGGAATCCATTTTGGGCCTCATTTGTTTGCATTAACTAGACATACATCACTACTATATATATTAATCTTACCTTTAGTTTTGAAACAATTACATATATTACCATTTTAAATATTTTATACCATATATTTTAAAAGATATAATCAAATATACATATCCCTTAAAAATAGGATTAATTAATTATCATTATATTTTAACACCTAAATTAATAGTCAATTGACAATTTGAATTTTTTTTGAGAGAGAGAGCCATATCCCCTCCCCCCCCCCCCCCCCCCAACATCACTTTGAATTGTCTCTCTCCAGCCATATCTCGAATAATTTGATATTTTAAACATATATCTCAAATATTCAAACCAACGGATACATGTATCTGGCGAGTCATGAAGCATGTATTCAAAGTACAAAATCTGGCATAGAAAGTAATATGGTGACATTGGGCATTGTTGAAAAAACTCACAATCACAAGGAAGAGAAAAAAACAAATTGATGCCAAGAAGATGAAGTTTACAATTAGAGAATTAGTTTGGTTTTATGATTTCGTTATTTTAGGAAGATTTGTTAAAGTTGATACACTAAGGAATCTCTAGATATGTTAGAGTCGTTAATTAAGCCTCAATTAAGGAAATCAATTACACACATTTAATTCAAAACTAATAAAACATGTATCTTGAATATTTCAAACCGCCTGATACATGTATCTGGCGAGTAGTGATACATGCATATGATGAGTAATGATACATGTATCCAAAGGACGAAATATGGTATAGGAAGTAATATTTGAAACTATCAGAAATTCTAGTAACTAGGTATTAATCTTAATCATTCATATCTCAGTCATTAAGTTTATTTGTTTTCAAGGTATGAATCTTAATTATTAAGATCTCAATCTTAATCATTCAAATCTAAATAAAGTAGGACAACATTTTGCACTCATATATTTGAATTTGAGGGTAAAAAACTCGCTTATTGATTAGCCTGAAAGTAAATTCAAGAACTTCATTGGATTATTCCTTTTTTCTAAGTGTATGAACCATGAACTATCCAGTATCTAGCACAATCTAACGATACATCAAATATCAATGATATGTTCCTTGAATGCGTTGCTAAATGATCTCTATTCTAGAAAGCTATAATGAAGTCCGGCTTCAAAACAGACACTTTTTGGGTACCACATATCAAAAGGGACCATCCCTAAAAACACAGACCAAAACGAACACTTCACCTGCAAATGGACGAACTGTCCCAAACAAAGTTAATTTCGTCTATTCCACTCGAAAATACAACATAATAATTTAAGAACTACAATTTTTTAAATTAGTTTTTCACATGAAGTAAATCTATTCTTAAACAATAAATATGCGTTCTATTCACTTCACTTCACATTTTTCCATTCATTTTTTATCTTCTTCTATTAACATTATATTTTGATCTTTGAAAATTGATAGTCATATTTCAACAATTCGAAAGGTCTGCATTTCAACTGAATTTCATGTATATATATAAATACAAAGAGTATTGTAAAATAAAAATATCGAGACTTAAACTGGCCCAACTAAATAAAAAGCCCACCTCTCTCTCTACATTGATTTCCCAAAGAGGGAGAGTAATGGAGGGAAATCCAAATCTCACTTTTAAAACTCAATCTGAAAAAACAATTAGCCAAAAATTTACCCCAACATGCCAAATGCCACCCACTCAGCGCCAAAAATGAAATTTTTTCTGCTGAATATGGCGCCATATATATACATACATACACCCATCTCTCTTTCTCTTCCTCAACTCAACTCTCCCCTCACCATATACACAGAGAGGAAGAGGGAGTAGCAAACAATGGCAGACCAAGAAAATGTTGTAAGAGTAACTCGATTGGCCAAGAAAAGGGCAGCAGGAGCAATGGTTCAGCACTTGCAACAACCCAACAAGAAGAGAGTTGTGTTGAGTGAGATTCAAGATTTGTCTAATGTGGGTATCAATCAGATTGAGGACAAGGTGTTTGTTCCTGAGCCTCTGAGACCCAAATGTAAGCAGATTATTAAGAGGAAGGTGAAAAGCTCTGATGACCCACAGATGTGTAGTGCTTATGTTTCTGATATATATGATTATCTTCATCAAATGGAGGTTAGTGCATTTTTATTTACTCTTTTCCATAAATTTTGGGTGTTGTCTGAATGTCTTAATCTGTTATTATATATAGTTAATTTATTTGGGTGTTGCCTAATAGAGCTTGATTTGGTTTCTTATGGATGAATTTTGAAATGGGTAGTCTAAAGATTGGATTTTTATCAAATCTTGATTAGACTTGATTGTTGGGTTTTTGATTAACTCTGCGGTTTTTCGAATCAGATTGAGAAACAGAGAAGACCATTGCCTGATTACCTTGAGAAGGTTCAGAAGGATGTGAGTTCAAATATGAGAGGGGTTTTGGTGGACTGGTTGGTTGAAGTTACCGATGAATACAAGCTTCTTTCAGACACGTTGTATCTTACTGTTTCCTACATTGATAGATTCTTATCAGTGAATGTTATCCCTAGGCAAAAACTTCAGCTTTTGGGTGTTTCTTCAATGCTCATTGCTGCGTAAGTATAGTAGCCAAGAACTGTTTTTCTTCCCCGGCAATGGGCCTTTGTTTGTGAATCTAATATTATCTATTGATAATGATCAGGAAGTACGAGGAAATCAGCCCTCCAGATGTTGGGGAATTTTGTTATATTACAGACAATACATATTCTAAGAAAGAGATGGTAAAGATGGAGGCTGAAGTGCTAAAATGCCTCAAATTTGAAATGGGAAATCCCACAATCAAAACATTTCTCGGGTAGGTAGCTGTTTTGCAAGTAACTAGATGTGCATTTGTAATGATCTGTGGTTTCTCGACTGATATGACCGTTCCTTTTCCTGTGGTATGCAGACAATTTACTAAAATTGCTCAAGAAGATTACAAAGTAAGTGTGCAAAGATGACATGAACATTATGATTTTCAATTCAATTGTGTTCGCGTTAAATGTTTGCTAATTTTATTTTTCCCTTCCTTTTTACAGAAAAACAATTTGCAGTTTGAGTTTCTCGGCTACTACCTAGCAGAGTTAAGTTTATTGGATTACAACTGTGTGAAATTCTTGCCGTCTTTGGTAGCTGCTGCTGTGATATTCCTTTCAAGGTTCACATTACAGCCAAAGTCACATCCTTGGGTGAGGATTTTAATTTGATTCGAAGTTCACTTATGTTTAGTTTCTTGATATGTTGAAGTGCTGACTTAACTCTATTCATTATACAGAGTCTGGCCCTTCAACGTTGCTCGGGATATAGACCAGGGGATTTAAAGGAATGTGTTCTTATCTTACACGACCTGCAATTAAGTAGAAGAGGAAGTACTTTAACAGCTGTGAGGGACAAATACAAGCTGAATAAGGTATCATTCCGCGTGTGTGTTGATAATTGGTGATTTTGTTGTTAACACCTTCATAGTTAAGTAATCTGATGTGAACATTGTATGATTTTCGTGTAACAGTTCAAATGTGTTTCAACATTGTCTTCTCCTCTGGAAATACCAGATTCATTCTTCGAAGATACAAGACAATGACTACTTGGCCATTTATGCTTGGGAATTGGAATAGGACTTCATTCTTGGCTATTTTTGTTTTTGGTTAACAGTATATTCTATTAACGACCAAAATATGTACATTTACGAGCACCGAAGCAGTCATGGACTGACTGCATTTTTGGTTCCTTCATATTGGAAAGCTTGCTCAATGAATTGAAATCCTGCAATATTTCTTGTTTTTGGTTGATCTTAACTTCTTTTGATTCAAAAACGAAGAGGATGGACTTGCTTCTAGGGGTGTGCATTCGGTTTTTTGGTTTGGTTTTACACTATTCGGTTTGGATTTTCGGTTTTTAGTTTTGTAAAATTGTAACCAATTCGATCCAAAATAAATTTGGTTTGGTTTGGTTTTCCTCTATTCGGTTTGGCTTTCTTCGATTTGGTTATTCGGTTATGTCAATAATTAATAACATATATAACCAAAGTAATAATATTTAATCCCTTAAATATACTTTCTAATATAAATCATAAGTAAAACTTAAAACACAACACTTATAAGTATACCTATTATAGATGTAATTCAAACATAAAAGGGAGAAGACACAAGTACCCCCTAGACTATGACCGAAATCACAGAGACACACATTAACTAAATTAAGGTCCTATTACCCCCTTGAACTCATTTTTTTTGTAATTTTGTACACCTTTTGACTTATGTGGCACACCACGCGACTCCACGCAGTATATATATATATATAAAATTCAGTTTTTTCGGTTTTTTCGGTTTTTATCTTTTAAAATCCGAAACCAAACCAAAAAATCAAACAAAGTAATTTATTAATCCAAAACCAATCCGAAAAACCAAAAAACCAAAAAACCAATCCAAATAAAAATTCGGTTTGATTTGGTTTGGTTATTCGGTTTAATCCGAATAGTGCACACCCCTACTTGCTTCTTCATGATCATTTTCGCAACAAGTTAAAACTCACCCATCTACCCATAATCTAACCCGCCCATGACCCACAAATTGTACTACAATCTATTTTTGGATCTCGTGTAATTTGAATAGAAGAAAATGAATCTTTCAAATTTCTTATTTGTAAAAATGAAGATATTTTATGAAAAGATCGTAAAACTATTTATTTATATTTTGTAAAAGGCTAGAAAACAATTTATTAGGGAAAGTGGTCAAATATTCAACGGTTGAATGCTATATATATGTTGGAAGTTGACCATTTTAAGGTTAAAAATAAGTCAACCTCCTTGTTAGACGCTTTGAATTCAGTTTTTCCCTCCAAAGATTCTATTTTAGTTTTGTATTTAAAAATATTTTCATAATTCATAAATCTTAAAACTCTATTCATCGTTGTTATTATTTGTTGTGGTTATTGTCATTGCTCGATTCCTCTTCCTCACCTTAAAGAAACTTAATTTGATGTCTATGTTCATTGTAGAGGTGCATTTGTTAACTCTTTTTCATTTTATATTCCATTTATAATTAAAAAAAAAGATTATAATTTTATGAATTCTATTTGGTAATCTGTATAATTTAAAGTTTTACTGAAATATGTTGTTTGAAACAATTTTCGAAAACCATTTTTATGAGTCTATTTTGTTTGTCATAGTTAGCCAAGATGTTTAAATTGTATTATTGTGTTGAATGATTCTTGATTTTAGCAGAGTGAAATATCATCATTGTTCAGGTAGGAAACTCAAACACTTGATAATTTAGGTATGTAGCTCAAAAAATCGAGATACTTTAGGTGTGATTTTGACCTTTCTTTTATATATGTAAATGGTGGAACTGTCATCATAGGCAATTTCTGGCAAGGAAAATGGAAGCATAACTAATTAGGAAGAATGTTTTGCAGATCAAAAATCAGTGAAAACAATGGAAATGACAACGATTCGTACAGGCTTATCGAAAGACATGACAACATTCGTACAAGCAGACTTATCTTGCTTTCGAGAAGTCGTTCAACGATTAACAGGTACATCTGAATGTACTGATGGAAATCCCAAAATTGCAGCAACAACAAACATTTCGAAAGCACAAAAGCAACCTAATATATCAAAACTCCACCATCGCAGACAATGTCGAAGATCAGACATAGAGATCACTAATTCCCAATTTCAGCCCATCATCATTCCAAGTCCCTCAACTCGTCCAAATAAACGAGCTTCTCCAACCACTGAGATGATAAATAAAGTGCAAGAAGAGAAAGCCATCAAAGAAAGAAGGTTTTACTTGCATCCGTCCCCCAGGTCTAAACATGGAAATGCTGAAGAACCAGAGTTACTCACCTTGTTTCCTTTCATTTCCCCTCGTTGAAACAATGGATCGTGAACAATGAGTTGAATGATTTTGTTTATTTAGCTAGAAACTTAGTAAAGATACAGTTCCTACATTAGATTCTAATACTACAGATGATTTTTAGAAGCAAGCAAAAACTTGTCGTAATTTTTCTTTCAAAGGATTCGAGGCAAAAATGAGACTGTTAAGTTAGTGCTCAGTTATCATAATCAGTCAAACAAAGATACAAAATAGACACGAGCAAAATACAGGCTTTTCCCACCATTGAAATGCTTACAAAATGTTTATATCCAAACAAATAAAGATCACTTACTGTTAACCGAGCTGATTTAGTAATATATGCTTCCATGTAGGGTCTTTTCCACTTTCAGTCGTTGTCAGGAAAAAATCATTCTTATCTTTTATCATTGTTTTCACTCGTTGACATCTTCTTCATCACAATATGCATCATCACCGTCACAGTGTGTGCGTTCTCCCCCCTTCAAAGTTTTGTTATCATCAGTTTGAGAAGTTGAGAGAGTATTAGTGAACTCTGTGAATGGCACTATACTCTTTCTGGAAGGTGAATCTGCAGAGCTTAGATCTTCGTGGTCACTACGCATTCGAGTTTTGACAAGGTAGTGTGCCACAGATTTGTAACCAAGACGCAGTACCTGTAAACATGTTAACTTCCTTAGAATTGAATGCTGCAATCCCGAAAATCTCTATCCTCAACTCAAACTTAAATATACATAAAAAGAGAATTCTTTGTAATTATCAGACAAGCGATCTAGCCTTTACTGGTGGAATGAATCAAGCATAAAAGGGTCAAAGAGGTTCACCTTTCTGTAGATTGCACCAGTTGCTGCATACCCCTTTGCACGCCTGCATAGACTGCAATTGCATATTCCTCGGCAGACAGGGCAAATCCAATTTGCGTTTTCATTTGTTTCAGTGACGTTCTCTCCATACCTACATGATGTGAAAGCTCAAATATTAGATCCATGGACATTTCACATGGGGTGTAAGATCATCGGAAACAGTAGTTTTGAAGTAACACCAATACGGTCATATGAATTCAGGATAGAAAGTTAGCTACTAAAGGGAATACTACAGAAAAAAAGCTAAGAGGAAATCAAAGAGTTATCACCTCATGTACAGACAATCTCCACAGAATTGTCCTTGACCCAGCTTGCAATTGCTGCACGCAGTTCGTTGACCAAGAGTTTTCTGCCTGCAATTGTATCAAATATTTTTAGGAGTTCACATCAAGTAATAAATTGAAACAAGCAAAGGTTAGTAGACTGCATTTCGATCATAGAAAGAATGATGTTTTTTCATGAAATTGGCAGCAGAACTTATTGTTTTACAAAATTCTGAGTACTGATAGGAAAAAGTAAATGCCGAATCAGAGTAACACTGCAAAATGCATTAATGATGAACAACTATTTTGCTAGTTCTTTAAGACAAATATCATGAATAAGACGGTCTCAACTCTAGATGAATACAGCACATTACACATTTGAATATTCAAGTTGATATGCATGCTTGTGGACTAATTTCTTTTACAATATTCATGCGAGAAGTTCAAAAACGATATTATATTCAATCTTAACAAACAACATGCTTTAACCTAGCTTCCACAATGACAAGAAAAGCTTCAATTAGTCATACTAAATGGAGAAGAGATATTCTGATCAGACAACATAGTTTTGGTCATCTTTATTATCCCATGAAAGGAGGCCTATATTAGCCATATATATTCTAAGAAACTGTGCTCAAGGAACAGATATGACTAAATGATAATTCACCTTAGTTATCTTAAGCAGCAGAATCTGTATATATACAGCGTATTTCCAGAAAACTTGACAATGATTTATTTTGGAAGCAAACAACTTATAAAACTACTTCAAAGATACCCCATAAGATGCAATTCTTTTCGTGACTTGCACATTGCTACATTCAAAAAAAGTCCATTGTAAGTCAAGAAAAAATATGCACTAAATCAAACTCCAAATAATCTTTGGGAAAATCTTATTTCATAATCAAACACATCACAAATGCAAATTGTTTTCTATGTATTGCATAAATCGGTACCTTAAAAATAAATAAGCAATAGAACAACATAAAACAGACGATGAGAACAAAGGTTTACACCTGCACTGATGGCATGACTTGCCATTATCAGGATCATATACACGCTGGCCATCTTCACCATAACCATCAACACAGAGATTCCAAGCATTCTGGCAGTCACCTAAAAGCTTTTCATGTTCCTCTGTGTAGAATTCAGTGTTTTCACCTTCTCCTATATTAATCTCTACATCCTCTTTTGATATCTTATCCGTCTTGGGAATCGTCTTTTCTTTGTAACTAACTGGAGGCTTATCCTTCAACCTAAAAACATGTAAACATCATTCGACAAAGAAGATCTTTCCGGACTAGAAAAGGCAAGGTTTTACTATAATGAAAGACATCTCCACAAGACATTCCATGAAAAAGATGACCATAGGAAAAACAAAACATCATACACAAACTGAGCATAAACGAGCATTTGTTTGATTTCATGAAATATATACATAAAACTTTGCAATTTTCTTATCCGTTTTCACAATAAGTCAAACATATCTATTAGCTATCATGTTTTTCCTTTGATTTGCTTGAACAAGGGTCTTTCAGAAACAGCCTCTCTACCTCAAACTCGTAGTGGTAAGGCTCGCATGCACTCTATCAAACACAGAGTATGTTGTTATTTACATTTATTTCCAATCAAACACCAAAATATCTATGACTAAACATATTTCAGCATATAGGGAACATTTTATATCCATTAAAGACTGCAATAAGAACCAACCCAATACATCCTTTTCTCCTACTTTTTTTGGAAAATCAAAATCAGGGTCAGCCACTAAATCAGGCCTTTGTAGCCCCAATTTCTTTTTCATCCGGTGTTGGATACTACATTAAATCTCCCAACTAATTCGATTTTGAGACACCCAAGGACGATTATAGAGCAAGCAAAATTTATTTCATTTTCAGACTCGAACCCAAAATATCTAGTTAAGGAAGGATGAGACTCAATACCTAAAAGAGCGGCGAGGTGGGTCATCAATTGACACCACCTGGCGGCTGATTCGGGGAGTGGTGAGTTTCTTGGAAGGGGGATTTAGGTTCTTTGTGAGCTCGAGAATGCCAAGTTTGTGTAGTCTCTCTTTGTTCTCTTTGATTCTCTCAGCCCTTCGCTTCTCATAATCTCCTGCTGCTGCTCCGTCATTGGGTTCTTCTTCAGCTGCTGCACCTCTTTTGCTTCCCGCTTTCACCATTGTTAGCTTCTACAGCCCTTCTGAGTTCTGTATGTTACTGTGAAGTTTTATTGGATCGAACCCAGAAATAGGGAACAGTGATGGCCAATGTTGAAAGGGTAGAAAACAGCTCAGCATTTTATTTATTTTGAAATCTTAAAAAAATATATTATTGTTCCCTCCATTTTTGAGTTTCCCTCTCTTTTTTTTGGTACTAGGACTACACTTTTTGGTCCATAGGGAAAAATCACACCCCATAATTGAATAAAAATAACAGAAAAGGGTCAAATTGTCCCTGAACTATGCGAAATAGACCACTTATATCCTTCGTTATATTTTGAGATAAAAAATACCCCTGTCATTATCCTAAAAAACCATAAATACCCTCATGATTTAACACCCAAAATTTTTAGTGACGTGGCAAGCCAAATGGGACTAATCCTTCCACATAAGCATTGCCAACTAGGATTCACTACAAAAGAATTAGACCTTTAGCGGTGACACAAGTCGCCACAAAAGCCCAAAATATCGTCACTAAAGGTTTTAACTAATTTTTAACATTAAATTCTAATTTTGTGTTTTTTTCTTCATTATTTTTTAAAAATCACAAATGATATCGATCAAGGAGGAGTTTGAAGACACTATATGTTTTATTTTTATGTCATATGTAAATATGTAGTAGGAGATTTGAATCGAGAAGTAATTTTGATGATTTTCGTAATAAAATTGGATGTTTTTAATATTGATAGTGCATGTTATTTATTTTAGAAAATTAAGTTGCAACCAAAAATTAATTATCATATTTTTTCAATAAAAAAAATATGTACTAAAAATCACTCATAACCTTTAATGACAATATTTTGAGATGTGGTGGCGACTTTTATCGCCACTAACACTCTGTTTGGATCATTGTTACCCATTGTATTGTATTGTATCGTTACTATACCTACAATGTTTGTTTTGATTGTTACTTAAAATGTATTGTATTGTATTGTATTGTATTGTTAAATTTCGTTATTATGTAACAATGAAAACCCCCATTTTATGAAACAACCAATTTGGTGTGTTTCCATTGTTACTTAATTTATTTTTCCAATTATATCTTTACATAATATTTCATAATACTATTTTACCCTTTACCTTATATTATTTAATTCTAGTCAAACTTCCTACACTAAAATAATTAAGAATATTTTAGTAAATTTATAAATTACAATACAAATACAATACAGTCGAACCAAATAATAAAAATATTATTAAACAACAACAAACAATATAGCCTAACCAAACATTGTATCTACTATATAATACAATACAATAGAGTACAATAAAATACAATATATTATGAAACAATGGGTAATAATGATCCAAACAGAGTGTAAAAGTTTAATTCTTTTGTAGTGAATCCAAGTTGGCAATGCTTAGGTGGAGAGATTAGTCTCGTGTGGCTTGCCACGTCACTAAAAATTTGGGTAGTTAACTCTTGAGGATATTTGTGGTCTCTTGGGATAACGGCGAGGGTATTTTTGTGTAATGACCCTCATGGTCATTTCTGTGTCTTTCCTTCTGTGTGTCGTTTAGAGCGTTCCTATAGCGACCCCAAGTCATTTATTGACTTGCTGGGACTGACAGTTCGGTCACCTGGTCGTTCGTTTGGTCTTGGTGCGAGTTTTTGTGTTTTGGAGCTTATGAACCTTGAACGATCATTTTCGATCAAAAGTTCAAGAAGATGACATCGGAATCTAATTCTGACGATTCCATCAGCTCCGAAAGGGTCATTTTAGGCTAGTAGCATGGTCGTCATGACTCCCGAGGTTTTCAGTGTGAGTCAGTGCGATTAGGCGTTTTAACTTTAAGTTTAAGCCTAAGTTTGACTTTGGTCAACATTTTGAGTAAACGCGCTCAGATGAGAATTCCATCAGCGTGGTTAGCTTCGAAATGTCAAGTTTGGTCTAGATTAACCCTTCTTTTGTGTCTGGAGGTTTTCGATATCTTTCCGAGTCCTTTTGTGGGTTTTGACTTAAAATGACTTTTGAAAGTGGGACCCACTTTTTATTGAGATGACCTTTGATGGAAATTTTGACTACGCCGTTGAGTTCGGAATGTCGAATTTGGTATGGTTGCATATTTTGTTTGCATACATGGGGTTCCGAACAAGTTCGGAGCACTCCGTCGGAGTTTTAGAATTTTGGAAAAAAGTTGCAGAAAATCTGCTATTTATTGCAGAAAAACCAGAAACATTTCCAAAACTTCAAACCCTCATAACTCTCTCATCTCTCAACCGATTTGGGCGATTCAAAAGGCAAAGTTGTGAGATTTTTCAAGGACAACGTGTTGGTGAGCTCGGATAGTGATTTGGAGTCTCCGTTTGAGGTAATTTTCGAAAAATACCTGCTGCTGCACCCTTTTTGTGAGCTTAATTTTGGAAATTTTTGAGACTTGTTTTCTCAGCCATTTTAGGTCCGATTTCAGTGGTTTTTGAGGCTATCTTGAGTGGTTTTTCGAGGAGAACATTGTGGTATTGTTAGAGTTTACTGTAGACCGCCCATTTTTGGTAAATATGCTGAATTAGCTGCTGTCCTATTCCTTTAGTTCTTGAGAAAAATTTGGGTTTTGGTTGTATGTTGGTACTGTGTTGTTTTTGAGCCCCGAATTGTGTCCCGTCATGGAACACAAGTTCGGGGAGCTGTTAAGAACCTACTTTTGGGGTTAATTCCGGAATTTTCAGCGCGGGTCCCACGATTCCTGTTTTGATTCCAAAATTGACCCGTCTCCGTTTATTGTGATTTTGGTGTCTAAACGACCGTATTAACGTTATGACTCTATTTTTGATCGCGGGGCAGCGTTTCGAGGACGTTCGGAAAGGGAAAGCTCCGGAGAAGTGATTTTGGAGCGCGTGTGATCGGCTTACAGGTAGGCTACGGTTTTCCTCTCTTAGATTGAGCTCGAGAATGTGAATGCCTGTTGATTAGGATTCTTTCAGCAGCTACATTGGCACCTTTATAGAGCATTCGATTTAAGTTCCGGCCTTTATATAGAACATCCGGTTAGAGTTCCGGCCTCTATTGCTCAGATACCTATACAGAGCATCCGGTTAGAGTTCCGACCTCATATACTTGATACTTGTGACTGGTTACTTAGGTACTTCTGGTGAGCATCCGGTTCGAGGTCCGGCCTCCGTACTGTCAGATTCTACTAATTAGGGTTGGGGTTCTGGTTCGATGTTCTCCGTTCTTGGGTTCTTTTATGCAATTCTCTTTAGTTATAGTTATTCTGTGTATTCGTCGGGCTTATGGGGGTCCGTTCGAGTTTTTATTTAACTTGCGCACGAGTGTACCTTCTGGGCTTATGGGGGCCCAGTTAGGTGTAGTTAGCTTATAGATTACTTTAGTTAGTTCTTTGTACACTCATGTGCATTCCATTATTAGTTAGATTTTAGTTCTTGACTTCGGTTTGTGTATTCCTTCTTTTCATATTGCCTTTACTTTTCAAGTTCAGTTGGCCTGTGATACCTACTGGGTACCTGTTGTTTTGGTACTCATGCTACGC
Source organism: Solanum verrucosum (assembly GCF_900185275.1). Classification (NCBI taxonomy): domain Eukaryota; kingdom Viridiplantae; phylum Streptophyta; class Magnoliopsida; order Solanales; family Solanaceae; genus Solanum; species Solanum verrucosum. The sequence continues at coordinate 4,359,989 of NW_026020011.1, read as the reverse complement.
TCTGCATCTGTTTCGTGATGCAGGTCCGGGCACTAGTAGCCAGTGTTGATCGAGCTTGGAGTAGTTTGATTCGGAGATGGGGGTGAGCACACAACGTTTTGTACTATTTCAGTCTCCATCTGTATATATAGACTTGTCTTTTTCCTTTCGAGACAGTCCAGTCTCTGTTGTCCACTTTTGGGACTTGTACTCATTTTGTTAGTAGCTCTGTACTAGTGACTTCTAGGTTCTGGGAGGGATCTTTATTTGTACATGTGTTTTTGGTTTGCTTCCGCCTGTTTATATTGTTATTTGCCTACTCTTGTTTAGTTTCTACCCTCAGACCCATTACTTGTTGTTTCGGGTTACGGGTTGGCTTACTTACTGATGGGTTATAGTAGGTGCCATCATGACTTGAGAAATCGGATCGTGACATTTTGATCCCAAAATATAATGGAGGTTATAAGTGGTCTATTTCGCATAATTTAAGGGTATTTTTGACCCTTTTCCGTAAAAAGAAAAATGGTTAAAAATACCCTTCTACTTTCGTTTATGAAATTGGGTATTTTTGTTTAAGGATTGCTTACCTTTTGAATAGAAGGAAGTGGGAGAGCAGAGGTTATTTCGGTAAACCAATGTATGAGTTGACCCTTCGAATTTAAGGGCTCATGGGGAGTCTTTGGGAAATTTTGTCCAAAATACTTTCATAACAATGAAGGTATATTTGGTCCGATAGTATAACGAAGGATAAACGTAACTAATAATAAACAAAAGTAGAGGTGTGTTTTTTGACCCTTTCGCTAAATAAAATCCTATATTATTTCATATGTTTCAATTTGTTTGTTTGATTTTGATTTTACACGAAGTTTAAGAAAGTGTGTTTCTCTCTACACCATGATTTCTAGAAATTATTTTTCATCCAAAATTGTTTTTTTTTTTTCCTAAAAGTCATAACAGTCGCCACTAAAAGAGTGTTTTAGTGACAAGCATAGCACCGCTAATAGTTATAATAGTCGCTACTAAAAGTAAGTTTTAGTGACAAGGATAGTCGCCGCTAATAGTCATAACAGTCCACTAAAAGAGTGTTTTAGTTGCACGCATAGTCACCGCTAATACCTATAATAGTCGCCACTAAAAGAAGTTTTAGCGAAAAGTATAGTCGCCGTTAAAGTAGGTTTTAGTGACAAGAATAGTTGCCGCTAATACTTATAATAGTCGCTACTAAAAGTGTGTTTTAGTGACAAGAATAGTCGCCGCTAATATTGATCACAGTCGAGTATAGTGGCAAATTAGTCACCGCTAATACTTATAACAATCGCCACCAAAAGATTTTTTGGTGGCAAAATTAGTCGTTGTTTATAATCATAATTGTCGCCGGTATTTACCTTTCTTCGAATCCTGCTAACTCATAATACTTTATACATTGAACTATCTTTTTATAAATTAAGTGAATGTGAGGAAGTCTTTGTTAAGTACTAATGCTTATTTAAGTTGCAGATGAAAGTATGTTTTTACTGGCAATTTTGGTCACCCCTATATTAGTTGCCACTAAAAGGAGGTTTTGGTGGAAACTTAATTCACCATTAAGGGTGTGTTTGGTATGAAGGAAAACATTTTTCGGAAAATGTTTTCCAAATCAACTCATTTTCCTCAAATTTAAGGAAAATGACTTTCCTTCTAAACTTAAGGAAAACATTTTCCAAAACTCTCTTCCAACTTCAAATTACAATTATTTTTTTTGTTGAAAAATCAATTTATTCCTCAACCCCCCCCCCTCCCCCCCCCAAAAAAATAAAAATAAAATTTAAAGCTTGTTTTTAAATTCAATTTTTTTACCCCCACCCTCACCCCTACCCCCACCCCCTCCCAAAAAATATTAAAAATTGTTTTTAAAAGATATTTCTAATTTCAATTTTTTATTTTTTTACCCCCATCACTGCCCTCACCCCCCCATCAGCCCCCAACCCCCTTCAAAAAGAAAAAAATTTAAGTTTGTTTTTAAAAAATATTTTCAACTTCAAAATTTTATTTTTTCATCCCGATCCTCGATCACCCACCCCCTCTCCGGTCACCCCCCACCCCCGAAAAAAAATTGAGTTTGTCTTAAAAAAATATTTACAAATTCAAAATTTCATTTTTTCACCCTACCCTCGACCCCCCACCCACCTCCTACCCAGCCCCCCACCCACCCCTAACCCCCCCCCCCCCCCCCCCCCCCCAAAAAAAAATAATAATAATTTAAGTTTGTTTTTAAAAAATATTCTCAACTTCAAAATTTCATTTTTTCATCCTACCCTTGACCCCCCCCACCCACCTCCTACCCAGCCCCCCACCCACCCACCCCTAACCCCCCACTCCCACCAGCCCCCCCCTCAACTAAAAAATTTAAGTTTGTTTTTAAAAAATATTTTTAATTTCAAAATTTCATTTTTTCACCCCTAGAACCCCCACCCACCCCACCCCTACCAGCCCCCACCCCCCCTCCCCAAAAAAAATAAAAAAATTTAAGATTGTTTTTAAAAGATATTTTCAAGTTCAAAATTTCATTTTTTTACCCCTACCCTCGACCCCCACCCACCCACCCCCTACCAGCCCCCCCCCCCCCAACCCCCAGAAAAAAATTTAAGTTTGTTTTTCAAAAATATTTTCAACTTCAAAATTTCAATTTTTCATCCCTACCCTCGACCCCCCCTTCACCCACCCCCTACCACCCCCCACCCCCCAAAAAAAATTTAAGCTTGTTTTTAAAAACTATTTTCAATTTCAAAAATTATTTTCTACTCTAGTAAAAATAAAAGATATTTCTCAAAAATATTTTTCATTCATAAATCAAACACTAAAAATCTTTTCCGGAAAATATTTTCTACTCACCAACCAAACATGAGAAAATAAGTCAAAAATCAACTTGTTTTCCTGGAAAACATTTTTCTTCATACCAAACACACCCTAATACTTAAATTAGTCGGCACTATAAGTAGGATATACCTAACTAATAATAAACAAAAGTAAAGGAGCTGCAGATGGTAACAGCCTGAAGTTAGCAAAATTATACGTTTTCTATAACAATGTACTATGCGATGGTGTTTGACTTGTCCGTGAGTTTAGGATGTTAATATGACTTATATAATATACTTAGATTGACGGAAGAGAATACTTCATTAGAGTTAGTAAGATAAATGAATTTCAGTATTTGAAAGTTCTACATAAGTAGAATGGTTGAATATTTTTGGAACGTCCCAAAAAGGAAAGAGTGTCATATGAATTGAAACTGACAGAGTAACAAACAAGAAAATAAGGCGTGCAACTTACCAACTCTTGGCTAGAGTTAACACTCTTCTTGTTTTCTAAGTTGATTGTAATAGAATTCCTTACAATCTTGAACTAATCCCATATCGGTTAAATGTATCGAAGAAGCACACAAAATTGAGGAAAATCACAGGTACAACATTGGCATCATAAATTCAAGCCCCAAAAGTGTCATACTTCTCATGAATGTGTACATTTCATCAACAATGTATGATCCTCCAAAAGAGAGTATATTTAGAGGATTCGGGATCAGCTAGGAGCATTTTAAAAAAGTTCGAGTAATATAGGTCTCAATTACTTTTCACAATTTTTTTTTAAAAAAAGGTTATGAAGATTCTCATGAGTGTAGTTTCCTGCAGGATCATGGATGTTGATAATAGGTTGTGCCCAGTGTGCAGAAGGCCAATTCATAAAGTTAGAAAGTTTATCATTCCTTAAATTGGAAGCCTTGATCTTGTGCAACTCAAATGAAATACACTTGATCGAAATTGAATTGTACATCCAAATAGTCCTACGAAGAGATACTTATTCACTACTCGTACAGACTTGACAGAGTTAAGCTATATTGAGGAAATCGTTTTGTCTGAATTCTTTTTTTTCTTGGGACATCATATATATATATATAAAGTGGGAAGCTCATTCTTCAAAGATGGATTACTATTTTTCTCTTCATTTAAATATTTTTTTTATGTACAAAATCTAAAAATATATTATAATAACTAAATACTAAACTAGATATAAATGGGAACAATTCTAAGGTATTCAAATGTGCATTATATTATGTAATAAAGATATAATGGAAGATAGAAAGTCATTCAAAGGGATGAAATAGCTTGAGTAAGTTGTTAGCGGAAGACCAAGCATTTCAAAACTGAAGAGTTATCTTGATGACACTTATTTCACATTATTATTGTCAACTTCAAAATAATTGTTAACAATTATATATATATGGGGATGTTCATGGATTATTTGATAAAACATAACTTGTGAAACAATGAATGCAAGGATGAAGTCAAGCCACTCAAGAATTATTTTTCCATACTCTCTTTGATCAGTAAGTTTAATAAAAAAAAATATGTCGCTTCTATTTCCTTAAATAAACATTTCATATTTATTTTTTGAATTTTTGACAAGAAAGCATTTTCACATGTATTCACCATTTTGAAATGTGTATGCATGTTTACTTATGAATCATGATTGGAATAGGTTAAATTATCTAATTATTTTATGTCATTTCATGAGTTCAAATAGAATATTTTAAAATTCTTTAAAATAAAATTTACATATTTATAAATTACAATCGAAAGTGAAAGTAAATTCACACTGTGATTTTAATATAACTCATACCCCATATAATATTTTTGTGAGACTCGCATGCAAAGCACGTGTCCAGAATTAGTTTTAATAAAGTTGTAAAAATGTGTAATAAGCATATGAACCTTTAGAAATTCCAAAGTACTTGAGAAGATAGACAAGGACTAATTCTTTTAAACAAAGGATTGATTAAATTGTCTTATTAGAACAATTCATGGTTCATACGCTTAGTCAAAAGAAATAATCCAATAAAGTCCATGAATTCACTTATTCAAAAATTTAGATACGTGAACGCAAAATATTATTCTATTTTATTGTTGTTTTTCTATATATTAGAAAATATGATTTTAACATGTCAATTTCAAATACGCGAATGAAAAATATTGTCCTACTTTATTGTTATTTTTTATATATATTAAATTAAAATATACGATTTTAATATGTCAGTTTTTTTGGACATTAAGTAAAAAGTTTGAGGGTAATGTGATCTTAAAACATTTTGCAAGATCAATTTGTTTAAAAGAATTGTCTTTTTTGCTTTTGTTATTTGAACCTTATCAACAATTCCAAAAAATGTTCATTCTTTCCTCTTCATTAAACATTCAATTTCACACGAAAACTTGTGTTAAATTTAATAGACCTTTAATCTATTAATAATGATGCCATGCTCTACTTTACTTCTAGATAATTGAGAGTTTAAAATATAATTTAAACATTAATAGACTATGCATTGCATATATTTGAAACAAAAATAGACTAGACATATTTTTACTCTAACATTTTGATAAGGGAAAATGATTTGATATACACCTCAATTTTGTCATTTAGAGTTGATATATCCCTCGTTATGAAAGTGACTCATATATACCCCTATTGTTATACAATTGACTCACATATACCCTTTTCCTCTAATGGAAGTGAAAAGATTAATTTAAATTTAATTTTTTAATTATTCTTTTTGAAAAAAATATAATCCATATGAGGCATATATGATCCTCCTCACACATACTTTTTTTTGACTTTTTGTTTTGACTAATATAAATTTATTATTTTGATGGTAAAATTTATTTTTGTTTCACTAATTTTCTTGTAAAATTTATTATAGATGCCCCATTTTTTTTACAAATATAAAAACTAAATTACAATATAGCCGTAAAAAAATTAGTTTCAATTTTTTTCTTTACACTAAAGGATGAAAGAAAAAGAAAGAATAAGAAACTCAAACAATGTTAATCAAAGAAGTCAAAAAATAATTTTTGTATGAAAAGAAATTAAAATAAACCTTGAACTTTGCTAGAAGGATCATATATATTTCTTACATGATTTTAAAAAAAAAATTAAAGTCAAAAAAATAAATTTGAAACTATTTTTTTCACTTCCGTTAGATGAAGGGTATATGTGAGCTCCTTTTGTAACGGTAAGAGTATATATGAGTCATTTGTATAACGGTAAGGGTATATATGAGTTATTTGTATAACGGTAAGGGTATATATGAGTCATTTGTATAACAGTAACGGTATATATGAGCCATTTTGGGAAAATTTTCAAAATGTCAATATTTTGATATTTAATAGGACCCCTTAGCCATATTGTCAATATTTTAGTTTGTTATGTATCTGATTTATGTATTTTTTTTATCTGTTTGATTTGCAAGAATAGAATTATTTAATAACAGAAAGGTGAAAATCAGGAAGATAGTATTTTTTTTAAAAAAAAAGGAACATATCACTTAAAATTCTCATCAGTAAATATATACCAATAATTTTACATTTTATGTGCTCACTTTACCATTCAAATTAAAATTAGTATTTTACTTTCATAATGAAAACTAAAAATTGTATCTCAGACACTGCCAAATATTTTTTTCTTTAATTTGTGTTACAAAAATATTAATGATTGTATCCCAATATAATCTAATCATTACATATAAATAGGATTTATGAAAGGATATAAGATTCTGGAAAAAAATTTAGCATACACAGTGGAAACAATACAATTTGTTGAGGAATGATACAATATTCTAAAAATAAATACAAATTGATTGTGAATGAAATAGGGATACAAGATTCTGGAACAAAATAACATACATAGTGGAAATAATACAATTTGTTGAGGAATGATACAATATTCTAAAAAAAAATACAGATTGATTGTGAAAAAAATAGGATACATATAGCTTAGAAAATACAAATTTTGTTTGGCATACCTATTGGAATGACTGCAAACTAAAAAAAGAAATACAATGTTCTTAATAAAAATACAAATGTTGAGTAAAGGAAAACAATTAACAAACAAAAATTAATATGAATACGATTCTAGTATGAATACAATTTTTGCAACCTTCTTCTCTGCCTCTCTCTTTCTTCTTCTTCTTCTCTTTCTGCTTCTTCTTCTCTTTCTTCTTCTCTTTCTTCTGCTTCTTCTTCTTCTTCTTCTCTTTCTTCTTCTTCTCTTTCTTCTTCTTCTTCTTCTTCTTCTTCTCCTTCTCCTTCTCCTTCTTCTTCTTTTTTTATTTTTATTTTTTGTTCACCAAATCCAAATCTGAATATGTATTCTTAATAAAAATACAAATTTTGAGTAAAAGAAAACAAAAAACAAACAAAAATTAATAGGAATACAATTTTGCAACCTTCTCCTCTGACTCTCTTTTTTCTTCTTCTTCGTCTGCTATGTTCCTTTTTTCCCATTTTTTGTTCACCAAATTCAAATCCAAATCGTATTCACTTGTGCATTAGTAACCCTATAAACAAAATTTCGAAATTATTAAATATGAATGTATAAAAAATCAAACAATATATGATGTATAAATGTCAATGTAGATTACTACAATCTACAAAATTTCAAACATGAGAACAAATCACGAATTTGTGAAAAAAATGGAAGCTACGGAACAGAGAGAAGCGGAAGATGAAAAAATGAAGAACAATTGGAAGAGGAAATTAGATGAGAGAGAATTTTATTATTATTATTTTTTTTAAAAATATGAAAGAGAATTGTTGAAAAACGTATGAATAAGAGGGAAAAAATCCGTGAGAGGATAAAATGTGGGTAAAAAATTTAGAGAGTGAAAAGTGGGTAATGGAGTCTTTTTGGGGTAAAAAGTGGGACCAATTTGAGGAAAAAAAGGAAGGTAAATAACTTATATTAGGATACATTATATTTGTTTAAATATTGACATTTTTAATAATTATTTTAAAGTGTAGATGTTTTTAATAATTATGTTAGAAATTTTGATTAGTTTACTAATTTTCCCTTTTCATAATGAGTGATTATCAACTCTAAATGACAAAGTTAAGGGGTATATCAAACCCTTTTCCCTTTTGATAAAAATATTTATTAATAGTTTGAATTTTCCTAATATTGGGCCCACACTATTCTTTATAATATTTTTTTATTTCCCATGTCCGGTGTCGGAGCTTCAACTAAATTCGAATCACATACTGCAAGGCTCATTCTGGGGGTGACACTCCTAACAAGATTTCTCTATATCTAGAGGTTGAACTCGAGACTTCTGATTAAGAATGAAGCAGTTTTACCGCTGCACCATTACCTATGTTGGTGGGACATGCTCTTCACCCTGGTTTGACAATACAAGCATGCTTGGCAGTTGGCACCTTGCCATCCACACATGATACCTAGACAACAATAGTATAAAGGGAAAAGGGTCTGATATACCTCTCAACTTTGTTATTTAGAGCTGATATACCCTCGTTATGAAAGTGACTCATATATACCCCTACTCATATACAAATGGCTCACATATACCCTTTCCCTCTAACGAAAATGGAAAAAATTATTTTTGGTTTAATTGTTTAATTATTTTTTATATAAAAAAAAAACTATAATCCCATATGGGTATATTTAATCCACCTCAAACATATGTTTTTGACTTTTTTTTTTGTTTCAATGACTAATTTAGATTTATTATTTTGATGGTCAAATTTATTTATGTTTCACTAATATTCTTGTAAAACTTACTATAGATGACCAATTATTTTTTCTTCAAATACAAAAATTAAATTACAATATAGAGAAAAAAAATGTTTTAAATTATAATATAGCCACAAAAAAATAGTTTTAATTTTTTTTCTTACACTAAGGAATGAAAGAAAAAAATAAAATAAGAATAAGAAACTCAAATAATGAAAGTCAAAGAAGTCAAAAAATAATTTATGTATGAAAAAAATTGAAATATACCTTGAACTTTCCTAGAAGAATCCTATATACTCCTAAATGATTTTAAAAAGGGAAAATGCATAAATATCCCCCCCCCCCCACCAGCCTATGCCCAAAATCCCTGAGACACACCTAACCTTTACTAAGGTCCTATTACCCCCCGAACTTATTTTATATATAATTTTCTACCCCTTTTTGGCCTACGTGGCGCTATCTTGTGGGCCAAGCGCGTGTTGATAATTTTTTCAAAGATAGTGCCACGTAGGCCGAAAAAGGGTAGAAAATTAATTAAAACATAAGTTCGGGGGGTAATAGGACCTTAGTAAAGGTTAGGTGTGTCTCAGAGATTTTGGGCATAAGCTGCGGGTACTTATGCATTTTCCATTTTAAAAAAAAATTAAAAGTCAAAAATATAAATTTAAAATTAATTTTTTCACTTCCGTTAAATGAAGGGCATATGTGAGCTCATTTTGTAACGGTAGGAGTATATGTGAGCAGTTTGTATAACAGTAAGGGTATATATAAACCACTTTCATAACGAGGGACATATAAGCTCCAAATGACAAAGTTGAAGGATATATCAAACCCTTTTCCCTAGTATAAATAATGATCAAGTGAGCAAAGTTGTCAAAAAGTCTTCTTTGCTTGTATTTGCATCAACCATGGGAATTTCCTATTACATACTCATCTTCACTTTCCTTTACATTCTAAAGAACAAGTTCCTTAGAAAATTCCAAAATCTCCCACCAAGTCCCTTTATCTCTTTGCCCATTATAGGCCATCTATATCTAATCAAGAAAAAACCACTTCATAAAACATTAGCCAACATCTCAGAAAAACATGGTCCTTTGCTCTACCTTCAATTTGGATCGCGTCCTGTCCTGGTTGTCTCCTCCCCTTCTCTTGTAGAGGAATGTTTCACCAAAAACGACATTGTTTTTGCCAATCGTGTGAATCTGCTTCCTGGAAAACATCTTGGTTACAACTATACCAACCTTGTTGGGCATCCTATGGCCAACATTGGCGCAACCTAAGAAGGACTGCTACTCTTGAAATCTTGTCCACTCACAGAGTTCGAATGTTTGCTGATAGCCGTAGAGATGAGGTTCGTGCTCTGCTGCAACAACTTCTAAGGGGGAAAACCAGTGGTGGTAACACAAACGTGGTGGATATGAAAGCGGCTTTCCTTGAGATGATACTGAATATCTTCATGATGATGATTGCTGGGGAAAAATACCATGGTGATTCTGCTGAGAAATTGGAGGAATCTAGGAGGTTTAAAGAGATTGTTATAGAAGCTTTCCAAGTGAGTGGTGCAACAAATATAGGAGATTTTGTGCCACTTCTTAAACGGATAGGAGTAAACAAACTTGAGAATAAGGTGAAGTTACTGCAGGAGAAGAGGGATAAATTCATACAAGAATTGATTGAAGAGCACAAGAACCGCCGAAAAGGATCTTCTTTAGAGCAAAAGAACAATACCATGATTAATGTTCTCTTATCCCTCCAAGATTCAGAGCCTGATTATTACACAGATGAAGTGATAAGGGGCATGGGAGTAGTCATGTTAACAGCAGGGACTGATACTACAGCTAGCACAATGGAATGGGCATTATCATTTCTTCTAAACAATCCTAAGGCACTAAAGAAAGCTCAAAACGAAATAGACACTCACCTTGGAGAGTCATCAAGATTACTTGATGATTCAGACCTTGCTCAACTCCCTTATCTCCATGGAATCATAAACAAAACTCTCCGATTGTGCCCAGCTACTCCATTACTTGTGCCACACGAGTCCTCAGATGAGTGTGTTGTTGGAGGTTTTCGTGTACCCCGAGGGACAATGTTGCTAGTGAATTTGTGGGCAATACAAAATGATGCTAAGTTGTGGGACAGGCCAAATGAGTTCAGGCCTGAAAGGTTTATCGATATCAAAGGGCAACGAGATGGGTTCAGACAAATGCCATTTGGATATGGCAGGAGAGGATGTCCATGTGAGAATTTGGCAATGCATGTTGCTGGTTTGGCATTAGGATCACTTATTCAATGCTTTGAATGGGAGAGAGTAAGTGAAGAGTTGGTTGACATGACTGGAGGACCTGGACTCACTATGCCCAAGGCAATACCATTGCTAGCAAAATGTAGGCCACGCCAAAATATCAACAAACTTCTTGCTCATTTGTAATCACAATTCTCCCCTGCACTTTCTTTCAGACAGAACTAATAAATGCAGAAAAACGATGTTACATTTGTCTATGCACACTTACTACATAAACATTGCTTTCAAATCTTTGTGGGCTGTAAAAGTAGATTAGTGAAGTACTATCATTTATAAAGAAACATACATAAAACACAGGAAGCTGGAGTAATCATCCAAGAATCAAATTAGAAAATGAAGGCTCTCATATTTCATAAGCAATCAGAATAACATTTAATATTTTCTATAACAAGGATGGATTCCTTTTCCGCTTATTATGCAATTCATGTAAGAATAATCCGTGGTTAGTTCAAAGCATAGTAGCTCTGTTGTCCAGCTCAGCAAATCATCTTTTTAACAGGTTAACTTGGCCACCAGCCATAATTGCTACAAGCAAACTATTCAAAGAGATGTAAAACCAAAAGCAAACCAGATTATAGTCACCAAAATAAATGTTCTCACTGTTCTCCTGGCGTCGTATACAGAAATGCACTTGTTTTCATGGTTAGTACACTTCAACATGACCATTGATTATCATCTTAGCTCCACCTCCTTCGATCTTCTTCCTCATCCACTGGAGTGTACCATGGTGGTCTTTGCTTTGAGTTGCTCAATTCAGGAGAATTTCTTCATTACTAATTGCTCGAGTTGCCACAAGAACGAGCGTCTTTAGAACAGGGACATCTAATCTGTTCTTGCCAGACTTCCAAGATTTGAACCAAAAGGTGCCAAACCTCCTCATGTTAGCTTCTTCACCATTTCCAAATGAAATATTGGGTATATAGGCTCTCATGTGCTTCTCTGGAAGAGGAAAGTCATAAGGTCATACCATTACATTTGGTACCATGTCCCTTGCTGGGTGGTTGGCAAAGTGAGCAAAGGCTAGAGGGTTTCTTTTTTCCAGCACTTCATGGTTGCCTCCTAGACGTGTTCCATCCAATGGCTTACTGAGCATTTTCCATATTCGCTCAGAACCCTTTCCATCAGCTTGCATGATGTGCTTAGGTTCCCAAATACTATTTGATAGGGAGAAGTCCCTATTGGTGTCTTGTACGCAATCCTATATGCCCACAACACATCATCTAGTTTATCAGACCAATACTTCCTTTGCGCATTCACCGTTTTTTGCAAAATTTGCTTCACCTCTCTATTTGAAACCTCCACTTGACCACTTGTTTAAGGATGGTAAGCTGTAGCAACCTTATGACGAATACCATACTTAGCAAGAAGATTCTTAACAAGATGGCTAATGAAATGCTTACCTCCATCACTTATAATTGCCCTTGGAGTGCCAAAGCGAGTGAAGATGTGCTTCTTGATGAACTTTATCACCACCCTTGAATCATTGGAAGGAAGAGCTACTGCCTCCACCCATTTACTAACATAATCCACAGCCACAAGAATGTATTGGTTTCCACTAGATGGTGGGAAGGGACCCATGAACTCAATACCCCACACATCAAAGATTTCCACCTCCAAAATGTTACTGAGCGGCATCTCATGTCTTCTTGAAATGGTACCCAACCTTTCGCGTTTATCACAACCCTTCACAAAAGCCATAGAATCTTTAAATAATGAGGGTCAAAAGAAACCATATTGTAGTACCTTATGAGCAGTGCTCTCTCCTCCATGGTGACCTCCATATGGGCTAGCATGACAACTCTCAAGCACTTTGGGAACCTCAGATTTCGGAATGCACCTTCTCACTACCCGATCTAGTCCTTGTTTGAACAAGAATGGTTCATCCCAAATGTAGAACTTGGCATCATGATTGAGCTTTTTGTTTTGTTGGGTGGTTGCACCCGGAGGATAATCGCCACTTACTATGAAATTCACAATGTCTGCATACCATGACACTTGAGAGATATCTAGTGCCATCAATTGTTCATTCGGAAACTCTTCCCGAATTTGCTCACCTTCATTCACATGTGAAAAATCCTCCAACCTAGATAAGTGATCTGCTATTTGATTCTCAGTACCTTTCATATCTTTGATCTCCAGGTCAAATTCTTGGAGAAACAATATCCATCGAATCAGCCTTGGTTTAACATCCTTCTTGTTGAATAGGTATCTAATAGTTGCATGGTCAGTAAAAACAATCACTTTAGTACATACCAAATACGATCTGAACTTGTCGAAGGCGAACACTAGAGCTAGCATCTTTTTCTCAGTCACTGTGTAATTAGCTTATGTAGAGTCAAGGGTCTTGCTTGCATAATAGATCGAGTGGAACACTTTATTCTTTCTTTGTCCCAACACTGCACCTACTGCTACGTCGCTTGTATCACACATGAGTTCAAATGGTAATTCTCAATCAGGAGCAATTAAGATGGGAACTTCAATTAAGTTCCTCTTTAACATCTCAAAAGCTTTTAAGCACATCTCATCAAAGTCAAACTTCACCTCCTTCTCCAAGAGACTGCACATAGGTCTTGCAATCTTGGAAAAATCCTTGATGAATCACCTGTAAAAACCTACATGACCAAGAAAACTACGCACACCTTTTACAGAAATGGGAGGGGGCAATTTCTCAATAACTTCTACCTTAGCCTTATCAACCTCCAAACCAGATTTAGACACCTTGTGTCCCACCACTATCCCTTCTTTTACCAAAAAATGACACGTTTCCCAGTTTAGAACTAAGTTAGTGTCCTCACATCTAGCAAGTACTTTATCAAGATTTCGGAGACATACCTCAAAAGACTTCCCGAAGACGGAGAAATCATCCATGAACACCTCTACAAAGTATTCCACCATATCATGAAATATGGCCATCATACACCTTTGAAAAATTGCTGGTGCATTGCAAAGTCCGAATGGAATGCGTTTGAAAGCATAAGTACCATAAGGACAAGTGAACGTGGTTTTTTCCTAATCCTCGGGTGCAATCAAGATCTGGTTATAACCGGAATATCCATCTAAGAAACAATAGTATTTCTGCCCTGCTAGCCGGTCCAACATCTGATCAATGAAGGGAACTGGGTAGTGATCTTTCCGGGTAGCATCATTTAGTTTTCGGTAATCCATGCAAATTCTCCACCCGGTGACTGTTCTAGTAGGAATCAACTCATTCTTTTCATTCATTACCATTGTCATACCTCCCTTTTTGGGAACACATTGTACCGGACTTACCCATTTACTATCAGAGATTGGGTACACAATTCCAGCATCTAGCCACTTTATTACCTCTTTTCTCACCACTTCTTTCATCAAAGATTTAGTCGACGTTGATGTTGTGCACATGGTTTGTGATCTTCTTCCATATAGATTATATGCATACATAACGCCGGACTAATCCCATGAATATCAGCCATCTGTCATCCAATAGCTTTCTTTCTTCGCTTTAGAATCCACAATACCGCTCCAACCTGAATTTCAGACAATTCTGCAGAAAGTATAACAGACAAAGTTTCATTAGTACCCAAAAATGCATACCTGAGGTGAAACGGCAGTGTTTTCAGTTCCAGCTTTGGGGGTTCCTCAATGAAGGGTTTGGGTGGTGGCCCTAACTCTCACTCTAATAGTTCCACTCTCCGCTTGTAAGGTTCCACAAGTGCCAGATTTAGACATGTTTCAATCTCCTTAGCCTCAGTGTCTTCATCTCTCTTATGACCTATTAACACCCTTTTTAAGGAGTCGTCGGGCATAACTAACTGTGACTCAACTATGTGATCAACCACAGTAATTGCAGACAACTTTTCATAAATAGAAGGCAATTTTAGAGCGCGGTACACATCAAATACTTCTACTTTATCATGAGCCCTCGTGTTTAATTGACCAACTGCTACATCAATCAATTCCCTATCCGTAGCCAAGAAAGGACGTCCCAAAATGAATGAAACTTCAGGATCAGGTTCAAAGTCTAAGACCACAAAATCTACCGGAAAAATCAATGAACCTACTTGCACTAACACATCTTCTACCACCCCCTCTGGCCTAGCAATAGATCTATCAGCAAGTTAAAGAATAACAGTGGTTCGTTTTGGACTACCCAACCCAAGCTTTATATACAAAGATAAAGGCATCAAGTTTATACTTGCCCCCAAATCACACAACCCCTGGGCATGAACACTTTGCCCAATAGTAAAACTACCCGGATCTTTTAACTTTTTGGGTAGTCTGTTTTGAATCCTTGAGCTGCACTCCTCAGTAAGTGCCAAAGTTTCATATTATGTGAGCCTTCTTTTGCTAGCTACAATGTCCTTAACGTATTTAACATACTTCGGGATACCCTACAAATTGTCAACCAAGGGTAAATTAATATGAACTTGTTTAAGGAGAGAGAGAAACTTACCGAAGCATTCATCCTCATTCTGCTTTTTGAGCCTTTGTGGAAATTGAGGTGGTAATTTCTTTTGAGGAATGGGTACCTCAACATTGGAGTTTTTTACTATCTCTTCCACCTTCTTTTCTTTGTTACTTCCCTCAGTGTCTCTTTTCTTTGGAGCTAGTTCCTCTAATTGCAGCCCACTTCTCGTACTTACCGCATGCAATTGTTTGGATTGGGCTCAGTATCGCCGGGCAGCCCACCTTGGGGACGCAAGTTCAGAGAATTGGCCACTTGTGCAACTTGTTACTCTAAACTCATTTGGGACATCTGGATGTTTCTAATGTTCTCATCCTGCTTATCTATTCTAGCATTTAATTTGGTCCCTATTTCAGTCATGAGCTTTTGGAGTAGCTCTTCATTGGTTATTCCCCCTTTTTGTGCACTAGAATTTGAGCTTTGGTTAGGATTGTAGTATTGTTGCCTAGCCCCTTGAGAACGGTATTGGTTAATACCTTGCGCCTGATTTTGGTTTTGGTTACCACCCCATGAGAAGTTATGATGGTTCTTCCAACTGGGGTTGTAAGTATTACCATAATTTTGTTGCACTCCGCCCCTTTGTGCATTACCCACATAGTTTACGAAATTCGGGTTTGCCTCACATTGCTCGGTTTCATGAGTTCCACTACCACATACCTCACACCAATTTGATACATGTTGTACTACGTTTATCGGAGCCTGATTTAGAGCTATTTGTTTAAATTGCAATGTAATGTTATGTTGTATTACATCTAATTTGGCATTTATGGCAGTAGCTTGGTCTACATCTAAGATCCCTGCAGCCTTTTGGGTTGGATTTCTAGACATTTCGCCTTCATACCCTTAGTTCCTTTCAGAAATTTTATCGAATAAGGCGAAAAATTCTTCACTTGTTATGGTTAGGGCCTGTCTACCTGCTGCGCTATTAAGAAGAGAACGAGCATTATAGTCTAAACCTTCAAAGAAAGTGTGACAAAGTACCTCATTGGTTTGCATGTGGTGTGGGCAAGCATTCAACATTTGTTTGAAACGCGCCCATGCTTGGTACATGTCCTCTCCTTGCTTTTGAGCAAAGTTTATTATCTTACCCCTCAGCTTGGCGGTTTTCTTGGATGGAAAAAATCGACTCAAGAACTTCTTTGCTAGATCATCCCAAGTAGTGATGGAGTTTGGTGGCTCAGAGTCTAACCAACGCCTTGCAGCTCCTAACAATGAGTATGGGAACAAAGTCAACCTTACATAGTCTGATGAGACTCCAATTGGGATGTATGTATTGGTAATGTCTATGAAAGTCCTAGAATGGACTTGAGGATCCTCATGGGGGAGACCAGTGAATTGCCCATTAGTATGGAGGAATATGCACCATGTTCTGCTTTAGTTCAAATCTACCCCTCGGTGGAGGTTTCCTGATACTGGATGCTAGGTTGGCTGTGAGTGGGACTGCCACATCACAGACTGGTCTTGCGGGAACAACAGGTGGTCCTCCTTGGTTATTTAGGTTCCTTGGGTTATTCACGTTTTCCGGGTTATTCACGTTGTCTTGATTATCATCATCAAAGTTTCTCGGAGTACCTAACCCTAATTCTCCTTGTCGTCCCTGGTACATTTTTCTGCTATGGCGTAAAACTCTTTCCGGTTCGTTGTAAGGTTCGACAAGATTTCCTTTCCGAGCCAGACCTGAAAATCAAGTACCTGCAATACACAAGCTAAGATCAAGTAATTAATATCTGAATATATTAAGTGTAGACTTAAGAAGATTGAATATAAATCAATTTCCAAGTCCCCGGCAGCGGCGCCAAAAACTTGTTGCTCCCCAATATACACGCAAGTGTACGTGGTCGCGCAAGTAATATAGATTCTTGAAGAAATGAGTTATTGTTCCCAAGGAACTTATGATTAATTTATATTTACCACTTAATTCTACAAATAAAAGTAAAAGTAATCTTTTCAAAGAGTTGATGATTAATTGTTAACTACCACTAATTATGAATTAAATAAAGTAACTAATTGTGAACAACTTTGATATAATGTTTCAAGCAAGTTTAAAGCAATTCCAGGACTGTAGCATATACTGAACATCATGTATCATATTATTGGCATAGAACTAATTTTAGTTGTCAAGTTACTGATTTATAGGGTTAATTATATGAGTTGGGCTATACACCTCTCGTCGCCTACCCCAATTAGCTACCTAACTACATTGTTGAGCGGGGATAAATAGACTAATTGGCGAGCATTTATATTTCATCCTATTTCGTAACCAAACGAGTTGTTCGTTCGGGCGTCATTCCTGAACACAAATCACCTCAACTTAACGGGTCGATCAAGGTCTTTATATTCTCTGGTCTATCCAACCTCTCCTCTCTCGATTTTAAGGTTAAACAATAGATTTATCTCTAGATGGCCAGTCAAGAAATACTAAAACAAGAATATATAAGTAACTTATAATGACACCCAGGAATTAATTCATAAAACCTCAAATAATCCACAATCCATTCGTAGCTACAACCCCAGAACTAGGGCGTTTAGCTACTCATGCTATTAGAAAGCAAGAAAAATACAATAGTTCATGCAATTTCCAGAAAAAGAGAAGAGTTAAAGGATTAAGACCTATTACAAACTTGAATTCTTTCCCTTGCACACTAAATCAGAAGTAGTCCCTTTACTAATGAACCCTAGTGGTCTATTTATAATAATTAGAAAGACTCTGACCCAATCCTAAACCAACAAGGAGTCCTATTTAGTTGAATGTTTGCTGGAAAAGTCGGCATCATGGTGGGGCGCCGCGCCTCTCATCGTGCCTGAAACTTGCCTCTGAAGTTTCCTCTTTGGCGCGCCGCGCCTGAGGGACGTCTCTGAACTGTTGGCCCAGGCACGTCGTGTAACGACCCTAAAAACGAACTAGTGAAACTAGAGCCTCACATGTGAGTTTGGAGTTGAGAACTTGATGAAATAATGAGAAATGGCTTTTGAAGTTTAGTTTAAAGAGATTTGAGGTCAAACGTCAAGGAATGACTGTGACGTCCGGAAACTATTCATTTGAGCTAGTGAGTTGTAAGGGTCAACTTTAAATAGTCATATCTTTTAGCTCAAAACGAATTAGGTGAACCATTACCTATCCAATTAAAGGTCTCCGAGTCCTCTTTCCAACGCCACCGAGTTTGCCCAATTCCGACCTTGGAGTAAAAAGTTATGCCCGAAATAGTGAAGCACTGTCAAAACGGACGAGCTTAGACGGGTTTAGGGAAAACTTTTAAGTTTAACTTTGTGGGCCCTTAATTATTTTCCTAAGTTGAGTTCCTATTATTCTTTGTCTTTCCTAGCAATTATAAAGCCCCTTTTTTTGACCAAAATTCTTCCATTTAAATCACTCCAATTAGGAAGAAAAAAAGAAACCCTCCCTCTTTCAAAAAGGTTCTCTCTAGAACCCCATGGAGGCTCAAGGTGAAAGATGGAGCTAGGGTGGATGGTGGCTACTGATTTCTTCTCCAATTTCGTTTGGTTCTTGAAGATTAAGGTATGGGGACTCTTCATCTTTGATTCCTTCTTCAATCAAAGAGTCAATCCAAAAGATTTCAAAAGTTGTTCAAAAACTCAAAATCCTAATTTCAATTCTAGCATGGGTTCTTGCATTAAATGATTTTTAATGATGATTTATGTTATTATTGATGGTTTTAAGAAAGAAAATTTCCATGAACCCATGTCTTTGCAAGTTCCCTAAAGTTGGCTTATGAAGTGGGGTTATTGTTTATGATTGAATGATGATAGAATTATGCTTAAATGGAGTTGAATAGTTGATTTCTATTATTATCTATGCTTATCTATTGTGAATTATTGGAGAGTTGAGGAATGGTGATTGTGGCTTTGGAAAAAGGGTAAGTTGGCCTAACTTCATTGTTAATGTAGAACTGATATAGAATTGTGATAGATTGATGTGTGATCCACGTGGAGGTGTCTACTTATGGAGTGTATTATGATTATGGCCTTGAAGGCATTATATGAGGAATTGAAGTGTTGACATGATATCATATATGTGAATGTGATGCAAAGGATTGTGATGAGGTGTTTAGGTAATATTCTAATTGGAATTATGTATAACTTTAAAATGAGATGAGGGATATATATATATAGGTGTATATGTATGCATTTTGGGCAGCACACAAATTTTTGGGCAACGCCTTTGAAGGACAGCTGCCCAAGGGATAAACATCACTTGTTTGACTATATATTTTCACCCCTCCTTTAGTAATTTCGTTTTCCTTAAGCCTTAGAACCTTAGAAACTTATCTAAATAGATTGTTCTTCAAAATCACAAGAGAAAACTTGGTTCTTTTGGCTGGAATTCGAGACACACATTTCTTTTTGGTAAGTGACAAAATCTGTTGCTGAGCTGGGTAGTGTTTGGTATTTTATGCATATCTCTCGATCTAGAACTTAGTTTGCAATGAACAAATATGATTTGGAATGCTGACTCGTATACCTACAACTCTTATGTTTATGTAAAATGCTAATTTAACTGTTATGGATACGAAATATGGGACGCAACACAAGGCAAGTTCTGCCCAGATTGCGACTTGAGGTACCAGGCTGGACAGATTCACTGTTTTGGGAGCATATTTGTATTTGTACATGCTAGACTTACTTGCGATGATGATCCTGTTTTACGTCGACATTACTAAGCTAATAGAAGTTAAATAAGTTATGTAATTATATTTTTAAGGTTATCTATACTCGTGTACAAGCTGAGAACTTTAATACGTTGGTCGGGCTACGGTTTGAATTCTTGATGTTTTGTCGGACTGTTTCTATACTAAAGCCCGAGGTTTGTGTATAAACTTGTACTTATACTCTTGTTATTTTCTTGTATATTTGAAGGGTTATCTTGATACCTTGGTTACTTTTGTCACTTGGCATTGTCGTGTTGGTATCCTTTAAGGCATTAAAGATGCTTGTGTAACTCGCCCACTTGTACGGATTGTTTGATCACCTAGCACTCTTGTTGGGACCTTGTCCTTCTTGTGGCTGTGACTTTGTCACGCTTGGCATGCCTCTTGATTCGGATCACTTGCCATCTTGACTTTGGATTTGTAGTCTGTCTTATGAATGGAAGTTGTCCATTTTAAGTACAAACTAGAAAGCCATTTTTAATATGGTTCTTGGTTCTCTTGATTATTGGGCTTTGACCCTTCTTGATACAGGGCGTCGACCCTTCTTGATACTTGCTCGTGCTTGGTGTGACGACATGATATATATATTGGGCGAGTCTTGTTATTGAATCTCTTGGAAATTGGTGCTATGAGCATTCTTGATACTTGGATTTTTAAGTGTAGAACTTGATGCCCTTAATGTGAACTTTAGTTTACTTGATAGGTTCTACACCGTGTAGGTAGTAGTATGGGATGCTATCTACACATGACGCAAGTAGCCTTTGAAGGTGTTAAAGTGAGTTCTCTAAGTCTATATGACTAAAGTGTGAAATCCCTTAAATGCATGAATATGTCCTAAATGACTTTAAAGAAGAATGTTGACTTATTGTCTAAATGATTTGTTGAATGAATAGCTTATGTTAATGAAGTGAGTTACTTGGTATGTTACCTTGAAGCATGATGGTTCTTGTCTATAATAGCCTTGAGGAACACTTAGGTGTGTATGAAGAGGTTGTATGGGCGGCCATTTCATGTCTCACTCAAGTGTGTCTTAGGGTAACTTTAGATAAGGGTCCTTGGATGATGAAATGAGTTACGTGGTGAAAATGTTGAGTATGTCTATAATGTGGTTAATGTCTTATATGTTGGTTGTGTTCTATAATATGTCTAATATGTCAATGTTCATGAAGTTTTACTAAAATGGCATAAGGCATGACTTTCAACCAAATGTCCTTTTTAGCATGTTTTTGCATGGTTTCCATACTTAGTACTTAATTGTGCTAACCCCTTTCTTTCCCTTTTTGGAATAAAGTATAGGGATTTGGAGATGATGACATGTCATGACTATTTGATAGGTTTCTAAGTGTTGAAGATGAAGACTTAGTGAGTCCTCATATATTCGAGGACAATACCCAATATGTTCTTTTATGTCTTTTTAGTATTGTTTAAGTTGTGTATGGGATTAGTCCCGAATTTTGTACTCTAAAATATTAGATGGTTTTGAGACATCATGTATAAAGTCTAGAAAGTCTTCCGCTTGCTATATTTATTTTTTTTATGAAATGTTTTCTTGGTAAAGAAAATTTTTAATTCCTTATGGTTTTAGTGTCTATGCGATGAATGAATGCTAAGAGGCTTGTATTAAACCTCTTCGAGGTCGAGTACACCGGTTATGACTAGGGGGTGCTCCCGGGTCGTGACACGTCGCTCCTCTCAGAACGCCTGAGAGACGTCTCTGAACTTTGGCCCTTGGCGCCTAGCAGTGCGCCTGGCCCTGGGGTCTTCATCCTTGGCCGTTTTTCATGCTCTTTTATATCTCTTTTCTTCATGTTGACTCCAATTCCCTTGACAGTTCCTAAAACAACTAATCATGTGTGTAAGTGTACATTCATTACAAGTTACACCAAAAATTAAGCTAATGACTAGAGATCATCTTTCAATCTAATTAACTTATGGACAATTATTGACAACTTAGGCATATAAATATGCCTAAGATCAACGATCCATCCCATATTTCACGAGATTCACCACCAGCACCCCAAGGCTGTGCATTTATCACAGTTCCATCATACCGTGTGATCAATTACGAATTTTGGGCATCAACTCTTGGATATCCAGGAATATAGCGGTAGTATGCAGGGGAGTATATCACACCAGGATAGAATGCTAACACAGTACCAACATCAGCTTCACCATGTATGAATAAACCTTGCCCAGCATCCTCATGTGGAATTTGAGAAGGTTTGACCTCGAGAGTGTAGCCCATAAGATCCTTTAAACTCTGTGAAACCTCTAATCGCTTCAATGGATTGTTTTCAGGTATAGCTGTGCTGAAAACAGAACAGTATTCAAAATCCAGGACGCAATGAGGCTAATTCAAGTCATCCGTACACTTGCAGAGATAAAAAGAAAAACTTTTGTCTGAGACGATTGGAAAGCTTGAATATAATGTATGTGAGACCACCAAAAAGATATTGGAACTATGATCTTATGTCATAGCCCACTTTTCAAGAGTTTATTGTACACAATTTATGAGAACTGTCCAACAAATACCTATGGGTCCACATTTCCAGGACATGGAACTCTATGAACGACAAAAATGTTTAGATGACAAAATTAAGTTAATAATTTCCAGAATGTCCTAAAAAAGCATCATTAGCATTTCTACTTACCCTAAGCTCAATACTTAACAACCAAACAACAACAAAAATGTAAGTATGATCAAATCCAAAATGGTTATGAAAGCAAAATCAATTATTCTAGCTGTTATATTTGAATTTTATAGTAATCACATGTGAAGAGTATAATGCTTGTTACATTAGCAAAATCAAAAAGGAAAAAGAATTGAAAAGTGAAAAGAAATTACATATTTAGTACAAGATGTATCTATTAACAAATGAACATAAGCAAGTTACCAGGATTATATGGTGTTACTGTCACTAGCTATTACTATTGTTGTTATTCTGAAAGGACTAGTATTAATCTAGGGACTACTTTTTCCTTGACAAATAATCTAGGGTACTTTATGAGGAAATTGTTAATAACTAAAGATTCTTTTACTCTCTAAAATTTTGGATAGGATAAAGGACAAGATTTAAGAATCCATCACCAGAGCAAATATCAATTATACTTAACTTTTTTCATACATATATTGTATTCAATTATTAGTAATTTATTATTAAAACAAAAGCTAACTAAACTTTTTGGCTAGAAGAGTCATGGTCTACTTTATTAGTGGCGAATAAGTTTTACTGAAATATGTTGTATGAAACATTTTTCGAAAACCATTGTTATGAGTCTATTTTGTTTGTCAATTGTCATATTTAGCCAAGATGTTTGTTTAAATTGTATTTTAGTGTCGAATGATTCATGATTTTAGCAGAGTGGAAGGTCAAAATCACACAAGTTTTCTACCTGAAATATCATCATCATTCAAGTTGAAAACTCAAACACCTGATAATTTAGGTACGTAGCTCAAAAATCGAGATACTTTAGGTGTGATTTTGACCTTTCTTTTATTTATGTAAATGGTGGAACTATCATCATAGGCAATTTCTGGCTAGGAAAATGGAAGCATAGCTAATAAGGAAGAATGTTTTGCAGATCAAAAATCAGTGAACACATGAAAATGACAACGATCCGTACAGGCTTATCGAAAGACATGACAACATTCGTACAAGCAGACTTATCTTGCAATCCGAGAAGTCGTTCAACGATTAACTGGTACATCTGAATGTAGTGATGAAAATCCCAAAATTGCAGCAACAACAAACACTTAAAAAGCACAAAAGCAGCCTAATATATCAAAACTCCACCAGCGCAGACAATGTCGAAGACCAGACATAGAGATCACTAATTCCCAGTTTCAGCCCATCATCATCCCAAGTTCCTCAACTCGTCCGAATAAACGAGCTTCTCCATCCATTGAGATGATAAATAAAGTGGAAGAAGAGAAAGCTATCAAAGAAAGAAGGTTTTACTTGCATCCGTCCCCGAGATCTAAACATGGAAATGCTGAAGAACCAGAGTTACTCACCTTGTTTCCTTTAATTTCCCCTCGTTGAAACAATGGATCGTGAACAATAAGTTGAATGATTTTGTTTATTTAGCTGGAAACTACTTAGTAAAAGATACAGTTTCTACATTAGATTCTAATACTACAGATAATTTTAGAAGCAAGCAAAAACCTGTCGTAATTTTTCTTTCAAAGGATTCGAGGCAAAAATGAGACTGTTAAGTTAGTGCTCGATTATCATAATCAGTCAAACAAAGATGCAAAATAACCACGAGCAAAATACAAGCTTTTCCCACCATTGAAATGCTTACAAAATGTTTATATCCAAACAAAAAAAGGTAACTTACTGTTAACCGAGCTGATTTAGTAATATATGCTTACATATAGGATCTTTTCCACTTTCAGTCTTTGTCAGGCAAAAATCATTCTTATCTTTTATCATTGTTTCACTCGTTGACATCTTCTTCATCACAATATGCATCATCACCGTCACAGTTTGTGTGTTTTTCCCCCTTCAAAGTTTTGTTATCATCAGTTTGAGAAGTTGAGAGAGTATTAGTGAACTCTGTGAATGGCACTGTACTATTTCTGGAAGGTGAATCTGCAGAGCTTAGCTCTTCGTGGTCACTACGCATTCGAGTTTTGACAAGGTAGTGTGCCACAGATTTGTAACCAAGACGCAGTACCTGGAACATGTTAACTTCCTTAGGATTGAATGGCTATCTTCAACTCAAACTTATATATATACATAAAAAGAGAATTCTTTGTAATCATCAGGCAAGCAATCTAGCCTTTACTGGTGGAATGAACCAAGCATAAAAGGCCCAAAGAGGTTACCTTTCTGTGGATTGCACCAGTTGCTGCATACCCCTTTTCACGCCTGCATCGACTGCAATTGCATATTCCTCGGCAGACAGGGCAAATCCAGTTTACATTTTCATTTGTTTCAATGACATTCTCTCCATACCTACATGATGTGCAAGCTCAAATATTAGATCCAGACATTTCACATGGGCATTAAGATCATCGGAAACTGTAGTTTTGAAGTAACACCAATACGGTCATATGAATTCAAGATAGAAAGTTAGCTACTAAAGGGAATACTACAGAAAAAAGGCTAAAGAGGATATCAAAGAGTTATCACCTCATGTAGAGACAATCTCCACAGAATTGTCCTTGACCGAGCTTGCAATTGCTGCACGCACTGCGTTGACCAAGAGTTTTCTGCCTGCAATTGTATCAAATATTTTTAGTTCACATCAAGTAATAAATTGAAACAAGCGAAGGTTAGATAGATTGCATTTTGATCATAGAAAGAAGAATGTTTCTCATGAAATTGGCAGCAGAACTTATTGTTTAACAAAATTCTAAGTGCTGATAGGGAAAAGTAAATGCCGAATCAGAGCAACACTGCAAAAATGAATTAATGATGAACACCTATTTAGCGCTCTCTTTAAGACAAATATCATGAACAAAATGGTCTCAACTTTAGATGAATACAACACATTTGAATATTCAAGTTGATATGCATGCTTGTGGACATATTCATGCCCGAAGTTCAAAAACAATATTATATTCAATCTTAACAACCACATGCTTTAAGCTAGCTTCCACAATGGGAAGAAAAGCTTCATTTTTCATACTAACGGAGAAGAAATATTTTGATCAGACAACATAGACTTGGTCGTCTTCATCATCCCATGAAAGGAGACCTAAATTAGTGATGCATATTCTAAGAAACTGTGCGCAGGGAACAGATATGACTAGATGATAACTAAGCAATAGAACAACATAAAACAGACAGTGAGAACAAATGTTTAGACCTGCACTGATGGCATGACTTGCCATTATCAGGATCATATACACGCTCGCCATCTTCATCATAACCATCAACATAGAGAGTCCAAGCATTCTGGCAATCACCTAAAAGCTTTTCATGTTCCTCTGTGTAGAATTCAGGGTTTTCACCTTCTCCTATGTTAATCTCCACATCCTCTGTTGATACCTTATCCATCTTGGGAATCCTCTTTTCTTTGTAACTAACTGGAGGCTTATCCTTCAACCTAAAAACATGTAACCATCATTTTATAAAGAACATCTTTCACGATTAGAAAAAACCGAAACCAAGAAAGGTTTTAGTAGAATGAAAGACCATCTCCGAGACATTCCATGGAAAAGGTGACCATCCGAAAAAGAAAAAAACCATACACAAATTGAGCACAAGCAATCTTTCTTTTCCTTTTTCTCGACTAGTCAAATATATCTATCTTATTTCGATATGCTTAGAAGTGTATACCCTTATCACATCTTAATCAGGCCTCAATCGCAAAACTATCACTGGTTAGTTGATTGGAAATATTTCACAGCCAAAAGTAGGCATTTTCTTCACAAGCATCAGAATCTTTTTCCACCCTTCACAAAAAGAATATGGCCAACCTTTGATACTCAAAACTGCCACCAACACCACCCCTGCTCATGCTTATTATTAACATTTATTCTCAATCAATCACCAAAATATCTATGACTAAACATATTTCAGCATATAGAGAACATTTTATATCCATTAAAGACTGCAATAAGAACCAACCCAACACATCCTTTTCTCCTACTTTTTTTGGAAAATCAAAATCAGGGTCAAGCCACTAAATCAGGCCTTTGGAGCCCCAATTTTTTTCATCCGGTGTTCGATATTTCATTAAATCTCTCAACTAATTTGATTTTGGGACACCCAAGGCCGATTATAGAGCTAGCAAAATTTATTTCATTTTTAAACTCGAACCCATAAACTCTAGTTAAGGAAGGATGAGACTCAATACCTAAAAGAGCGGCGAGGTGGGTCGTCAGTTAACACCGCCGGGCGGCTGATTCGAGGAGTGGTGAGTTTCTTGGAAGGGGGATTTAGGTTCTTTGTGAGCTCCAGAATGCCAAGTTTGTGCAGTCTCTCTTTGTTCTCTTTGATTCTATCGGCTCTTTGCTTCTCATACACTGCTACTGCTGGTGCTGCTCCGTCATTGGGTTCTTCTTTGGCTGCTGCACCTCTTTTGCTTCCCGCCTTCACCATTGTTAGCTTTCACAGCCCTTCTGTGTGTTGAACCCAGAAATAGGCAAGAGTGATGGCCAATGGTAGAAAACGGTCTCAGCATTTTATTTGTTTTGAAATCTTAAAAAAATAAATACTATTGCTCCCTCCATTTTTGAGTTTCCCTCTCTTTTTTTGGTACTAGGACTACACTTTTTGATCCATATGGAAAATCAGAGAAAATGATCAAAATGGTCCTTGACGTATAGGGATTGAAGTATTTTGGTCATTTACATATATCATCTCATTCAAATAGTCCTTAACGTATATGAAAAGATGGCCATTTTAGTCCTTAATCTTAAAACTAACCAAAAAAATTTAAAATCTGTTAAATTTAACAGTGGGTCCCACACTTGGTGGAACCTTCTTCCTCCCTCTTTCTTCCATAATCTCTTCTCCTCCATCGATTATCTTCAACCATTTTTTTTACAATTTTCAATTGATCTATTTTTGTTTCCACTGATAAAATCCTCTCATACAGACACAAAGTTTCTTAAGATTTTTATTTTCTAGCTCTGTCCATTCAGTTTTAATCCTTTTATTTGAAAAATGGAATGAATAAAGATGCTAGAAAAAAATACTCGTAATTTTGAAAAGGATAAAACAAAAAGAAAAATAGTTACAACTTAAAAGGAATTGATTTATGATCTCGAGGAGAAATGGAGTCGTTTAACTAATTTACTTGGTTCACATTTGTTTTAGCGATCTTGATTTTCTTCTTCTTCTTATATAAGAAAATAGGAGCTGCTCAAATTTTTGTTCTGACGAAAGATAAGAAATGAATGTAGTGTGTATTATTTTTCTTACAAGGAAGATGGGGTTTTTTACTAATTTTTAATTTTATTTTTTTTAAGTTTGGCATGTTGTGGGACCTACTGTTAAATTTAACAGTTTTTTTTTTTTTTTTTGGTTAGTTTTAGGGTAAGGACTAAAATGATCATCTTTTCATATACATTAAGGACTTTTTGAATGAGATGATATATATAAAGGACCAAAATACTTCAACTACTATACATCAAGGACCATTTTGATCATTTTCTCTAGAAAATCACACCCATAATTGAATAAAGGGAAAAATGACAAATATACCCTTGAACTGGCGTAAATGGTATGCAGATATCTTTGGTCATACTTTTGGAATATTGGCATCCCTGCCGTCCAAAAACTAGAGCATATATGCCCTCCACTCTAACGGAAGACTAAATAGGGACACGTGGTGCAATTCTATTCGTCGATCTGATATTTAATAATTATCGGATCGGTGGATAAGATTATGACACGTGTATGTCAGTTAGTATAAAGAATATATATGCTCTATTTTTTGGACGACCGGAGCACCAATGTCCCAAAAATATGACTGATGGTATCTGCATACCATTTACAATAATTCGGGAATATATTTGTCCTTTTACCCTTGAATAAAAAGGAAACATGTCAAAAATACCCTTCAATTTTCCTTTATGAAATCGGGTATTTTTGTTTGGTCTTTTTATTCAAGGGTTGCTTGCCTTTTAAATAGAAGGAAGTGGGAGAGCAAGAGTTATTTCGATAAATCGATGCATGAGCTTAGGCTCTCATGTCTTGCTGACCCTTTGAAAAAGTAAGGACTCATAGGGAGTCTTTTGGGAATTCCGTAAAAAATAGGAGTATATTTAAATACTTTCATAGTGGTGTGGGTATATTTGGCCTAATAGTATAACGAAGGATAAATCTAACTAATAAACAAAAGTAAAGGGGTATTTTTGACCCTTTCCCTAAATAAAATCCTATATTGTTTCATGTATTTCAATTTGTTTGTTTGATTTTGATTTCACACGAAGTTTAAGAAAGTGCGCTTCTCTCTACACCATGATTTCTAGACATTATTTTTCATCCAAAATTGATTTTTTTTCCTTCACTCAAAAATTCAATATGTTTCCATCTTCATCAAACTCCTTATTGAGTTAACTAAAGATTTGTAGAATGTTCAGAAATACCTTTTAATATAATAGTCTTAAACATATAATATGTAAAGTTAGACTTAAAAAGATGTCAAAAAAGAAAATAGATATGTTTTTTTAAAACGGATTAAAAAGGAAAGTAAGACAAATTTGAAATGAAAGGAATAAAAGTTATTGCTTTATTGCACGATTTCATCTATATTCTTCTAGTTTATTTGTATTTTTTGAGTTCCAATTTAGCAAAAAGTTTGTCCTCTTCATTTTTGAATATGAAGAGTACATCTTAATAGGATGTTGTGACTATGATCATGGTTCATGAAGAAGCAAGTTCATCCTTTGTATTTGGATTTGACAAGTATTTATCTCATATAGGGTGTTACGCCAAAGGTATTTGAGCAACATAATGATACCAATAAATCAAAATCTAATAGTATTTTTTTGTTAGTTATAACGACACTAGAATTAGGATGAAAAATCTGAAGATTTGAGTAGTATTGCAGCTTTTCGAGAAGAAGATATTGTCAAGATTACTCGAAAGGCTGCAGAAGAAGACAGAGGTATTCAAGATCCCCTGTTCATGCTATAGCAATATACTACTAGTCCACGACTGCTTCAGTGCTTATAAATGTACATATTTTGGTCGTTAATAAAATATACTGTTAACCAAAAACAAAAATCCAAGAATGCAGTCCTATTCCAATTCACAAGCATATGGCCAAGTAGTCATTGTCTTGTATCTTCGAAGAATGAATCCGTTATTTCCAGAGGAGAAGACAATGTTGAAACACATTTGAACTGTTACAGGAAAATCATACAGTTCACATCAGACTACTGAACTATGACGGTATTTACAACAAAATCACCAATTATCAACACACACGGAATGATACCTTATGCAGCTTGTATTTGTCCCTTACAGCTGTTAAAGCACTTCCTCTTCTACTTAATTGCAAGTCGTGTATGATAAGAACACATTCCTTTAGATCCACTGGTCTATATTCCGAGCAATGTTGAAGGGACAGACACTGTAATATGAAACAGAGTTAATTCAGCACTTCAACATATCAAGAAACTAAGCATAAGTGAAGTTTGAATCAAATTAAAATCCGTACCCAAGGATGTGACTTTGGCTGTAATGTGAACCTTGAAAGGAATATCACAGCAGCAGCTACCAAAGAAGGCAAGAACTTCACACAGTTGTAATCCAATAAACTTAAATCTGCTAGGTAGTAACCGAGAAACTCTAACTGCAAATTGTTTTTCTGTAAAAAAGAAGGGAAAAGATAAAATTAGCAAACATTTAACGCGAACACAATTGAGTTGAAAATCATAATGTTCATGTCATATTTGCACACTTACTTTGTAATCTTCTTGAGCAATTTTAGTAAATTGTCTGCATACCACAGGAAAAGGAACGGTCATATCAGTCGAGAAACCACAGATCATTACAAACACACGTCTAGTTACTCGCAAAACAGCTACCTACCTGAGAAATGTTTTGATTGTGGGATTTCCCATTTCAAATTTGAGGCATTTTAGCACATCAGCCTCCATCTTTACCATCTCTTTCTTTGAATATGTATTGTCTGTAATATAACAAAACTCCCCCACATCTGGAGGACTAATCTCCTCGTACTTCCTGATCATTATCAACAGATTATATAAGATTCGCAAGCAAAAAACACATTCCAGGGAGGCGGGGGAATAAAACCAGTTCTTGGCTCCGGTACTTACGCAGCAATGAGCATAGCAGAAACACCCAAAAGCTGAAGTTTCTTCCTTGGGATGACATTCACTGATAAGAATCTGTCAATGTAGGAAACAGTAAGATACAATGTGTCCGAAAGAAGCTTGTATTCATCTGTAACTTCGACTAGCCAGTCGACCAAAACCCCTCTCATGTTTGCACTCACATCCTTCTGAACCTTCTCAAGGTAATCAGGCAATGGTCTTCTCTGTTTCTCAATCTGATTCGATAAACAGCAGATTAAGTCAAAAACTCAAAAGCCCCAATATTAACTTGTTAAAGAACTTCACACAAACACAAACAACTTCAGATGGCTGAAAATCAAGATTTGTTAATTCAATTACATAAACCACAACCCATTTGCCAAAAATCCAATCTTTAGAGTGCCCATTTCCAAATTCATCCATAAGAAACCAAATCAAGCTCTATTAGGTAACACCCAAATAAATAAGCTATCTATTACAATAGTAAAATTCAAAAATTTATTGAAAAGAGTAAATACCCACTAACCTCCATTTGATGAAGATAATCATATATATCAGAAACATAAGCACTACACATCTGAGGGTCATCAGAGCTTTTCACCTTCCTCCTAGTAATCTGCTTACATTTGGGTCTCAGAGGCTCATAAACAAACACCTTGTTCTCAATCTGATTGATACCCACATTGGACAAATCTTGAATCTCACTCAACACAACTCTCTTCTTGTTGGGTTGTTGCAAGTGCTGAACCATTGCTTCTGCTGCCCTTTTCTTGGCCAATCGAGTTACTCTTACAAAATTTTCTTGGTCTGCCATCGCTTGCTGCTCCCATTTCCTCTGTGTGTATGTATGTATATATATATGGCGCCATAAGGAGTTGTCTTGTTGGGGCAAATTTTTGGCTAATTGTTTTTTCAGATTGAATTTTGAAAAGTGAGATTTGGATTTCCCTCCATTACTCTCCCTCTTTGGGAAATCAATGGAGAGAGAGAGGTGGGCTTTTTGTTCAGTTGGGCCACTTTCTGTCGTTACATAATGTTATACCTCTGTAATTGAGTGATAAAACTACAAAAAAAGTAGAGTACGAAATATAGCTATTATGAAAAGGTAGAATAAAAAATGAAATATAGTTAGTATTAAATAATAGAGACAAAAAAGAAAAAAATAATAAGATAATGACGTGATCACACCAAATTGATCGTTACAATAAATGAGTTTATGTGGTTGTGATCTTAGCCATGTTTCATTATTATCTAGTGGTGCCGCGTATTCTCATTCTTTGAGAAAGCTTTCTCCGTCTTATCTAAAATTAGATGATAACATGCTTCAGACTCTATTTAATAGTTGTCCTTGGTCTCTTTCGTCCTTAAGCATTGTTGGGGGTTGAAAAATATTGAGCTTTTGAAACTTCAAAAGATCAAGTCAATTTCCATAACAGCTAATGGAAACAAACATGCTAAAATCCAACTACCAACTCTTGAACACTTGTCTTATTGTGGATCGAAAATATTGGATATTGATGAATGTCAGAACCTGAAATCTTTAGAGCTATCAAGTGTGAGGACATCTGACGGATATCTCCGTAAATTTCAATTCCTGAAGGTCTTGAAGATTCAGCATTGTCGAGATATAAGGAATTTTGATTCTTCATATTTGATATCACTTGAGTATATGGGAAGTCAAATTCCTAAACTTAAAAGGACAAGTGAGTCGAGCCAATTGAATGCACTTATTCGTTTCCAAGAACCTGAATTTGAGTCACTATTATTGTTAATAAACCTCTTATCATGAATCGTTATCGTTATTGCTATCATTGATAGACAGGGCAAGACAAATTGACTCGTGTGCTCGTTTTGCTACCTATATGGATATGTGGCATGTAATATCCATTTTTTAGTGTTGCTTAGCATAAGGTATGAGCTTTAGCCTCTATGGCGATTGGCACATGGTTCTTGGACCTAGCTCATCGCGATTACTCAGGATGACTGGATGAGTTCTCCGTTTGTGCAGCAAGTTGAAGTAAGAGATGATGGCAAGAAAGGAGTTCTCCTTAACGGGTTCTCAGAGAAGCCTGAATTGAGTGTGGAAACCAAATGGAATTGCAGATGGTAACAGCCTGAAGTTTCATACGCTTTCTGTAACTGTTTAACTATGTGATGGTGTTTGATTTGTCCGTGAGTTTAGGATGTTAATACGACTTATATAATATACTTAGATTGACGGAAGAGAATACTTCATTAGAGTAGTGGTTGTAAAGAGAGCAAATATCAAATCAGAGTTAGTAAGATGAATGAATTTCAGTATTTGAAAGTTGTACATAAGTAGAATGGTTGAATATTTTTGGAACGTCCTAAAAAGGAAAGAGTGTAACTGACGGAGTAACAAACAAGAAAATAAGGCGTGCAACTTACAAACTCTTGGCTAGAGTTAACACTCTTCTTGTTTTCTTTTGTTTCTAGTTGATTGTAATAGAATTCCTTACAATCTTCAACTAATTCCACATCGGTTAAAGGTATCAAAGCAGCATACAGAATTGAAGAAAATGACAGGTACAACATTGGCATCATAAATTGATCAAGCCCCAAAGGTGTCATACTTCTCATGAATGTGTACATTTCATCAACAATGTATGATATAACGAAAGCAAAGAGCATGTGTCTCAATTTGTCATACCTGTCTCCTAAATACGTCGTTCTGGCAACACCTGATACTGTAAGTCCAAACCTTTTCTTTATAAACATCAAGAATGTCAGACATAATGAATCGATGTGTCAACTGCTGCAGCAAGACCTGTCTGGAACGTACGTTGAGATATCTTTCATTGCTCGTTTCGTCACTTTTCTTGGAGTTTTAGGTAATCTCTCAAGCAATTGAAAGTTACAT
Source organism: Solanum verrucosum (assembly GCF_900185275.1). Classification (NCBI taxonomy): domain Eukaryota; kingdom Viridiplantae; phylum Streptophyta; class Magnoliopsida; order Solanales; family Solanaceae; genus Solanum; species Solanum verrucosum. Next base: position 4,326,419 of record NW_026020011.1, on the reverse strand, counting down.
AATCGATCAAGAATTGTATTAGTAGTAAAAATGTTGGCTTTAACTAATGTTGCAACAGGAGTAGCAGTTATAATCACTTGCTTTATACTGAAATCTTTGGGAGCTTGTCATGATGAAAGTTATGAAGTAACCGAGAGCGATCCAATTTCGCAACATCAGGAAGTAAAATCAATTTATGGAACATATGAAGAAGAGGCAAATTGTGGTAGATCAAGTTCTTCAGAGGATTTATATGATGGAAGAATATGTGTTATCTGCTATGACAATTCAAGAAACTGTTTCTTTGTTCCTTGTGGTCATTTTGCAACTTGCCAAGTATGTGCCCAAAGGTAAATTATGTTTTTCTTTCACATAGTATCAATCTATGTCGCTCGGATTCTCCAAAAATGATGTCACACTTGTGTTGGATCCCTAAGTTGCTTGAACTCTGGTGCGAGTGTCCGATACAGGTGGCAGATCTAGAGGTTGGATCCTCTACGTTCTAAATTTTATGATTTAGGAATACGGATCCGTGTATGGATACGGGTGCTAAAAATATTTCAAATATTAAAAAATAGAGTTATATAACTTAAACTTATGAGATGTGACATGGAAAACTTGAATTTTTTTTTTTATATATATACAATGTATATTATTTCTTCAGTTTCACATTTGTTTTTGTTTTGATTACAAAAATCATTGAATCTGTTCAAAATTTCTCCCTTGAATTTGGTCAAAGTACCCAAAATCGATTGACCCGATCAGGTGCGGATCTCACAACCACATCTATGTCGTGACGATACGGGTGCATCACTGAAAGTGAAGGGTCCGAACAACTTAATTGGATCCTCCAAAAGAGAGTATTTTTAGAGGATTCGGGCTCAACCAGGAGCATTTTTTGTCTCAATTAGGCCTAACCTATCGGTGGCCCCCTAAAGTTGGCATGAAGTTTCACTTAGACACCTTAGTTGGACGATGTTCATTTTAAACCCCTTATGTAGGGTCTCGTTATGTCATTTTGACACTTTTCGCTAACATGACACGGTGAGTGTCGTACACGCAAAGTCAGCGCGTGAAGGGCTTTTTTTCAGGCCAAAAAATTATTTAAGGAGCCACCGATGACTGAACGGAACCCTAATAAGGTGTTTAAGTAAAACTTAGTGTCAACTTTAAGGGGTCACCGATGAATTAGGCCTCTCAATTACTTTTCACAAATTTTTTTAAAAAGGTTATGAAGTTTCTCATGAGAGTAGTTTCCTGCAGGATCATGGATGTTGATAATAGGTTGTGCCCAGTGTGCAGAAGCCCAATTCATAAAGTTAGAAAGTGTATCATTCCTTAAATTGGAAGCCTTGACCTTGTGCAACTCAAATGAAATATTACTATCGAAATTGAATTGTACATCCAAATAGTCCTAAGAAGATATATACTTATTCACTATTCGTATAAATTTGACAGAGTTAAGCTGTATTGAGAAAATCGTCTTGTTTGAATTCTTTTTTTCTTGGGACATTTTAATATAATTGTGAAGATGTGTAATAAGCACATAATCCTTTAGAAATTTCAGAACAATTCATGGTTCATACGCTTAGTCAGGAAAAACAATCCAACAAAGTCCATGAATTCACTTATGGCTTAATTAATAATCGAGCTCTTTATTCAAAAAATCAAATATGTGAACGCAAAATATTATCCTACTTTATTGTTAGTTTTTCTTTATGTTAAAAGATATGATTTTAACATGTAAATTTCAAATACGTGGACACAAAATAGTGTCGTACATTATTATTGTTTTTCTATATATTAAATTAAAAGATATGATTTCAACATGTCAGTTTTTGGAGGGTACTATATGATCTTAAAACATTTTGCAGGATCAACTTGTTTTAAAAAATTCTCTTTTTTTTTGGCATTGTTATTTGAACCTTATCAACAGTTCCAAAAAATGTCCATTCTTTCCTCTTCATTAAAAATTCAATTTCACACGTAAACATGTGTTCAATTTAAATAGACCTTTAATCTATTAATAATGATGCCATACTCTACTTTACTCCTAGATAATTGAGGGTTTAAAATATAATTAAAACATTAATAGACTATGCATTGCATACGGTAAAACCTTACTAACTTAATACTCGATTAATTAATAATCTCTTTAAGATAATAATTACCTTTGGTCCCAACTTGGGTCAATGGAAAAAATCACTCATTTCGATAAGATTAATAAGATACGAGTAATATATTTTCAGAAGACTCCTATATAAATATATGATCCCATTAATATTATAAATTAATAATTCCTTAAAAGTACAAATATATCTAAGAAAATTTAGTGAAATATGATTATATTATGTACTGTTTTTCGTTAAAATTTAAATCTAGTCAAAGTTCATCTCTAACTTTTCTTATTGCATCCAAAAGTTTCAGTGTTGTCTTTTCTAATTGCATCATAAAATTGTGAAGAGTTCTAGATGCAAGTGTTTCCTTAAGCGTACCTGGTTCCAAATGTATTGTATTATCTTCAACTTTATCATCAACATCGTTTTCCATTGATATCCACAATTTGTTCTAAACTCTAGACCTCTAAACATTTATCATTTTCACCATTCAATAGGTTATTAACATCTATTTTATTGCGGTATCCAAGATCATTAATCGTGATATCAAGTTCACGAATGATGTTTTCACAAGTGGGTTCTTTCAAATTCTTTGAGATTTCATCTCTAGAAAAAAATTCGATGTCGAAACACTCTGTAAATTAATAAATATTAATTTATCGATTAAATAATACCTCTATAAAATAATAATATTTCATGGTTCCGCCTATATTAATTAGGAGAAGTTTTACTGTATTTGAAACAAAAATAGACTAGGCATATTTGTACTAACATTTGTTATTTTGATAAAGATATTTATTAATAGTTTGAATTTTCATAATATTGGACCACACTATTCTTTATTCTATTTTTTATTTCCGATGTCCAGTGTCGAAGCTCCAACTAAATTCGGATGCTCATTCTAGGGGTGACACTCCCAACAAAAAATTTTCCATATCTAGAGGTTGAACTCGAAACTTCTGATTAAGAATGAAGCAGTTCTACCACCGCACCACTACCTATGTTGGTGGGGCCATGCTATTCACCCTAGTTTGACAATACAAGCATGCTTGGCAGTTGGCACCCAGCCATTCACAAATGATAACTAGACAACAATAGTATAAATAATGATCAAGTGAGCAAAGTTGTCAAGAAGTCTTCTTTGCTTGTTTTTGCATCAACCATGGAAATTTCATATTACATACTCATCTTCACTTTCCTATACTTGCTAAAGAACCATTTCCTTAGAAAATTCCAAAATCTCCCACCAAGTCCCTTTATCTCTTTGCCCATTATAGGCCATCTATATCTACTCAAGAAAAAACCACTTCATAAAACATTAGCCAACATCTCAGAAAAACATGGACCTTTGCTTTACCTTCGATTTGGATCGCGTCCTGTCCTGGTTGTCTCCTCCCCTTCTCTTGCAGAGGAATGTTTAACCAAAAACGACGTTGTTTTTGCCAATCGTGTGAGGCTGCTTGCTGGAAAACATCTTGGTTACAACTATACCAGCCTTGTTTGGGCATCCTATGGCCAACATTGGCGCAACCTAAGAAGGATTGCTACTCATGAAATCTTGTCCACTCAGAGAGTTCAAATGTTTGCTGATATCCGTAGAAATGAGGTTCGTGCTCTGCTGCAACGACTTCTAAGGTGGAAAACAAGTGGTGGAGATGCTAACACAAACATGGTGGATATGAAAGCGGCTTTCTTTGAGATGACACTGAATATCTTGATGATGATGATTGCTGGGAAAAGATACTATGGTGATTCTGCTGGGAAATTGGAGGAATCAAGGAGGTTTAAAGAGATTGTTATAGAAACTTTCCAAGTGAGTGGTGCAACAAATATAGGAGATTTTGTGCCACTTCTTAAATGGATAGGAGTAAACAAACTTGAGACTAAGGTGAAGGTACTGCAGGCGAAGAGGGATAAATTCATACAACAATTGATTGAAGAGCACAAGAACCGTCGAAAGGGATCTTCTTTGGAGCAAAAGAACAATACCATGATTGATGTTCTCTTATCCCTCCAAGATTCAGAGCCTGATTATTACACAGATGAAGTGATAAAGGGCATGGGAATAGTCATGTTAACAGCAGGGACTGATACTACAGCTAGCACAATGGAATGGGCATTATCATTTCTTCTGAACAATCCTGAGGCACTAAAGAAAGCTCAAAACGAAATAGACACTCACCTTGGAGAGTCATCAAGATTACTTGATGAATCAGATCTTGCTCAACTCCCTTATCTCCATGGAATCATAAACGAAACTCTCCGATTGTGCCCAGCTGCTCCATTACTTGTGCCACACGAGTCCTCAGATGAGTGTGTTGTTGGAAGTTTTTGTGTACCCCGAGGGACAATGTTGCTAGTGAATTTGTGGGCAATACAAAATGATGATAAGTTGTGGGACAGGCCAAATGAGTTCAGGCCTGAAAGGTTTATCGATATCAAAGGGCAACGAGATGGGTTTAGACTAATGCCATTTGGATATGGCAGGAGAGGATGTCCAGGTGAGAATTTGGCAATGCATGTGGCTGGTTTGGCATTAGGATCACTTATTCAGTGCTTTGAATGGGAGAGAGTAAGCGAAGAGCTGGTAGACATGACTGAAGGACCTGGACTCACTATGCCGAAGGCTATACCATTGCTAGCAAAATGTAGGCCACGCCAAAATATTGACAATCTTCTTGCTCATTTGTAATCACAATTCTCCCCTGCACTATCTCTTTCAGACACAACTAAAATATGCAGAAAAACGACGTTACATTTGTCTATGAGCACTTACTATATAAACATAGGCAAAGTAACATCTAATCTCAAGTAGCCTGCTAATTATTCACAGCTTGCAGGGCATGATCAGTGTAATTATTGGAGAGGGCAAGCTTCCAGTTCTAGCATATCTCTTCTTTACTTTGTAATACAACAACTACTACGTCTCAATCCCAAACTTCTAGTTGCTAATAAATAGTAACATCTAAGTTATGTTACACCTTCTGCTTTTGTTTGTGCAATACTTGAATACAAATATCAATCAATTTATGTATTGAAATGGATCGTCACGTATGAGCATGCATCGGCATTCATCAAACAAGAGTTCATTACTATGGTGGTTATGACTAATCATGTATGTTTTTCTATATGCATACCAGCTCAATGTTTTATCAATCATAGAAGGAGGGGAAGAATACATTAAAAGACAAAACAAACGTCTCAGTGTACATCAAAACTTTGATGACTGCATTAAATCAACATTGCTTACAAATCTGTGGGGTGTAAAGTAGATTAGTGAAGTACTATCATTAATAAAGAAACATACATAAAACACAGGAAGCTGGAGTAATCATCCAAGAATCAAATGAGAAAATGAAGGCTCACATATTTCATAAGCAATCAGAATAACATTTAATATTTTCTATAACAAGGATGGATTCCTTTTCCGCTTATTATGTAACTCATGTAAGAATAATTCGCGGTTAGTTCAAAGCATAGTAGCTCTGTTGTCCAGCTCAGCAAATCATGTTCTTAACAGGTTAACTTGGCCACTAGCCATAATTGCTACAAGCAAACTATTCAAAAAGATGTAAAACCAAAAGTGAACCAGATTATAGTCACCAAAATAAATGTTCTCACTGTTCTCCTGACGTCGTATACAGAAATGCACTTGTTTTCATGGTTAGTACACTTCAACATGCACCATTGATTATCATCTTAGCTCCACCTCCTTCGATCTTCTTCCTCATCCACTGGAGTGTACCATGGTGGTCTTTGCTTTGAGTTGCTCAATCTGTAGTTCAGGAGAATTTCTTCATTACTAATTGCTCGAGTTGCCACAAGAACGAGCGTCTTTAGAACAGGGACATCTAATCCATTCTTGCCGGACTTCCAAGATTTGAACCAAAAGGTGCCAAACCTCCTCATGTTTGCTTCTTCACCATTTCCAAATGAAATATTTGGTATATAGACTCTCATGTGCTTCTCTGGGAGAGGAAAGTCATAAGGGCATACCATTACATTTGGTACCATGTCTTTTGCTGGGTGGTTGGCAAAGTGAGCAAAGGCCAGAGGGTTTCTCCTTTCCAGCACTTCATGGTTGCCTCCTAGACGTGTTCCATCCAATGGCTTACTGAGCATTTTCCATATTCGCTCAGAACCCTTTCCATCAGCTTGCATGAAGTGCTTAGGTTCAGGAAGAGACGACCCATCCCATATTTCACGAGATTCACCACCAGCACCCCATGGTTGTGCATTTATCACAGTTCCATCATACCGTGTGATCAAATACGAATTTTGGGCGTCAACTCTTGGATATCCAGGAATATAGCGGTAGTATGCAGGAGAGTAGATTACACCAGGATAGACTGCTAACACAGTACCAACATCAGCTTCACCATGTATGAATAAACCTTGCCCAGCATCCTCATGTGGAATTTGAGAAGGTTTGACCTTGAGAGTATAGCCCATAAGATCCTTTAAACTCTGTGAAACCTCTGTGCGCTTCAATGGCTTGTTTTCAGGTATAGCTGTGCTGAAAGCAGAACAGTAATCAAAATCCAGGGCGCAGTGCAGCTAATTCAACTAATCCACACTTGCAGAGAAAAAGAAAAACTTTTGTCCGAGACAACTGGAAAGCTTGAATATAATACATGTGAGAACACCAAAAAGATATAGGAACTATGATCTTATGTCATATCCCACTTTTCAAGAGTTTATTGTACACAACTTATGAGAACTGTCCAACAAATACCTATGGATCCACATTTCCAAGATATGGACTTTTACGAATGACCAAAATGTTTAGATACAAAATTAAGTTACTAATTCCAGAAAGTCCTAAAGAAAGCATCATTAGCATTATTTGTTTTATTTCTACTTACCGTAAGCCCAATACTTAACAACCAAACAATAACAACAAAAATGGAAGTATGATCAAATCCAAAATGGTTATGAAAGCAAAATCAATTACTCTACTTGTTATATTTGAATTTTATAGTAATCACATGTGATGAGTATAATGCTTGTTAGACTACCAGAGTCAAAAAGGAAAAGAATTGAAAAGGGAAAAGAAATTAAATATTTAGTACAAGATGTATCTATTAACAAATGAACATAAGCAAGTTACCAGGATAATATGGTGTTACTGTCACTAGCTACTACTATTGTTGTTATTCTGAAAGGACTTGTATTAATCTAGGGATTCTACTTTTTTCTTGATAAATAATCTAGGGTCCTTTATGAGGAAATTGTTAATAACTAAAGATTCTTTTACTCTCTAAAATTTTGGATAGGATAAAGGACAAGATTTAAGAATCCATCACCAGAGCAAATAACAATTATACTCAACTTTCTTCAAACATATATTGCATTCAACTATAAGTAATTTATTATTTTTAAAAAACTATTAATAAGCTAATGAAACTTTTTGTTTAGAGGAGTCATGGTCTAATTACAGCAAGAACAGAGAATAAATTTAATAAGCAAGTCAAGATCACCAGGTCGCTTACCAAGGAAAATAAATTTCATCTAAACTTTCATTAAGGGTTCCCTTCCATCACTTAGATATAGCATCATAAGTGAAGAGCAAAGTCAATCAACATTTGAGTAAGGATTGTTATTTTTGAAGTAATTTTACAAAGAGTGTATCGGTATAATGATAGCCTCTGTTGTTATAGGTCGGACAATGCTATAGAGAAAAAATATAGCATGAACAATCGTTCCCAAGAAAACTCGAAATGTAGTTATAGAGGATGATTGTGATAGAGAGGTTTAATTGTACAAGGATGATCAAAGGCTTGAATCAAGAATCCCTAGCAAAGAAAAATCAGGAGTATACTCACAATGCTAAGGTTGTAGCTGTCTCATACAGAAATAAACTAGGAGAACCAAATCATGGAACAGGCCTTTAAAAGACCCGAGTCATATAAATCAGAAGCTTAACCGAGGTAAAAAGGGAAAATTCCTTTAAATTTTAGCAATTGACATACACACAGCTCTGTTTGGTGAATCTAGTAAGCTAAGAGGCTTGAGCTGAGGATTAAACTCCATCCACCTAATCAATTTGCAAATGATCACAATGAATTTACACATCTAATTTCAGGCATTACATTCCACGAACTAGTCTAATTAGATTACATTGAGTTCGTTTTTTGTTTTTTATGGCTAGGAGTTGAAATTTGTCTTCCTAATCTGACATAACATAGCAAAAGCAGGATAGCAAGGGATCACCTACGTGTATACTAAAGTTGGGCACCCGTTCTAACAAATTTGAGAAAAGCAACAAACTTAAAAGATGCTATGGAAATTCAGCTTAAGATCTTACCGCCGTGGTCCTTTAATGGAGCAGTCCTACCAATAGCAAAACTGAGCCCACTGCGACGAGGAGAAGAATTATTTTCGGAAGATGGTGTTCCCGGCTTGTCCTTGACCGAAAGATCAGGTTGTAATATGTGATCCATATATTTGCAAAAGCTTGTAATCTGGGAATGCACATTTTCTTGGACCTGCTTCTGTTGATCAGCTAGGGAGGCCTTGCCAGCCATGTCAATGATCTCCTCTGCATCAGTTTCAACGGCATCCTTCCCCAAACGATTGTAACTGAAAGGTGAAATTAATCATGCAAAGTTAAAACTGTAACTTGTGAAACTTAAAGCATATAGGACATACAATTTCACCATCATAAGTTTCATAAAAGCAATTCATCAGAAAAGAAATTAGTTGCAGGCAAGATCCATAGAGGACTATAATTTATTGCAACCCCTTCCCCCTCTGGATTGGTATATATTGCAACTAGTGTTAAAGACTTAAAGCAACAGTTCTCTTAAGAAGAAACAAAAATGAAAATGTGGAATAAGGATTGTTGGGTGATGATTCAAGTAAAATCCTAGCTCTTGAAAGAATTGAAAGAAGCAAAACATTCATCAGTACTTCAACTAGTCCTGTACATGTTTGTCAGCACGGAGAAAAGACCTTACTCAACTCAAACAACTCAAAACAATATAAACTTCCATCATCAAACAAAATATGACCTAACCAGAAAAAATGTAGAATATCCTTATAAAACCTCTTTCCTTTCATAACTTTATCTATTTACAATACAATGGAAACCTATTTATGTAACCCCTGCCCTTTATCTTTCACTTGTTAAAAAAAATCTTATAAGGTTGCATATTTATATATTAAATGAAAAACTCAATAGCCTGTAGAATTGTATTTACATGAAGGAGCCCATCCTGGTTGATCAAATTACTCATACAGAAAGCTGAATCAAACTGACAATCTTTTCATTCTAAAAGTGGCTTAACGAGGAAAAGTACAAATGATGTGGCCAAACAACTTGGATCTGCCAATTCTTGGCACAAGCATCAATGATAAAGCTATGTTCTTGGAGTAAATTTCAAAGAGCAAAGATAAAACCCAGAGTTGATTGACTTATTTATATATAAAACGCAATTAAGTTGTAGATGTCTCACCAATCTATTTACAGGAAACACCAGCATCATAGACAACAACATTACGTTTCCTTTAAGTGTTGAAAATGATCCTTACCTAGTGTAAAGAAAGAGGCGGTTTACATCAGCTTCAAACTGAAGACTCCTTGGATCTTTAGCAAATGTGGGACTTTTAGCAAGAACTTTAACTGCCTAAAAATCATTTCAGAAAGCAAAATACTTCAACTTCAGGAGATTAAATACATCAATATTCAACACAATACAACAAGTACATACCATATTTTTTAATCACAAATACCATAAAAAAGTATTACTCCCTTCGTTTCAATTTCTCCGTCTTACTTTCCTTTTTAGTCCATTTAAAAAAAAATCTCTTCCATTTTTTGGCAACTTTGCACGCGCATGTTTAAGACCACAAAATTAAACCATATTTTGGTACATTTACATATCTTTAGTTTAACACCACAAGATTCAAAAGTCTAAGTATTTACTTTCTTAAACTCTATGTAAGTCAAAAACCAGATAAATAAACTAAAACAGAAAGAGTATTATATATCACAAATTCAAAAGTTTACACCACAAGATTCAAAACTCATTCTTTTACTTTCTTAATCTTCGTACCAAGATTCAAAATCACACAAACAAATTGAAACAAAGGGAGTATTATACATCATAAATTCACAATTTCTATAGTTAAAAGTAATAAAAGATAAAACGTTTTGACTCTCCAACAATAAAGTTGTGATTTTATTTTTTTTGAGTAAGGAAGAACCCCACAACCCCATATGAATAAAAATGGAATTTTTATTATAAGAACCTATTGAGCCCATTAAAATTACATGTCCAAGTTTCAAGATTACACCTTTGAACAGTACATCAAATTTAGGAAAGAAGTTTCAGTTGAGCAATGTGAGAAACAAAGTATACCTCTTGAAATTTCTGAAAAAGGGAAGCCATGAAAGAACTGGTGAGCTGCTTGCTGGCCTGCAACCCTTTGAACTGAAATTTGCGGCGCTGTATTTGATCTGATGGAAGAAATGTAGGGAGGTTTGTGTAATATATTGAAATAAGAGGGGTCAATTTGGATTATTGAATTCTTAATAATATATTTATCCAAAAACTCTAAAATAGTGATTTGATTAACCATAAGAACACCTTTTTAAGAAAAAAGAATTTGTAAATACTAAATTTGTTTTTGATTTTTCAAACAATTTTATTTAAATGCTAAATTTGTTGAAATCATATAATCCCTCCATTCACTTTTATTTGTTCACTATTTCAAAAATAAATTTTTATTTTTACTCGTCGCTTTTAACGTATTAAAAAAACATTTTTTTTCTTCTTAGCATTGTTTGCTTATACCCCAAATTATTTTCCGAGACTTTATGCTAAACATCAATTAGTATAGGTATTATACAAAATACTCATATCAATTATTATTTTTTAAGATTTAATTGTTCTTAATTAGTCTTAATTTGCCGATGAAGTAATGAAATAAACACTAATTTTAATTCAAATATTGCAATCTTGTTGCCGATGAAGTTTGCTTTAAAAAAATATTTTCAATTTCAAATTTTTATTTTTTCACCCCACACTATGCCTACCTGCGACCCCCCCCCCATCAACCCCCTACCAGCCCCCCACCCCCTCCAAAAAAAAAATTAAGTTTGTTTTTAAAAAATATTTTCAATTTCAATTTCTACTCTCTAGTAAAAATAAAAAATATTTTCTCAAAAATATTTTTCATTCATAAATTAAACACTAAAAAATATTTTCTACTCACCAACTAAACATGAGAAAATAAGTCAAAAATCTACTTGTTTTCCATGAAAACATTTTCCTTCCTACCAAACACACCCTTAATTCAAATATTGCAATCTTGTTGTCTTTCAATGTTATTAGTCATAACTGATGAAATTTGAGTAAGTTGATTAGTATTGCTTGAAGCATTTTTGGGTGTAATAAAGTCTTAAACTATAGAAAAGTGAAAAAAAACCACCAAATGGAGAAGATTTTATAATGGTAATTGCAAGAACAGGAAAAATGAACATTTCCTTGCTTGTATAAGTGTAAAGACAGGACCAGAAGGCCTAGGATTTGCGCCTTGCACCAACGTTAAATGGATCGAATTCCAGGGACACAGAAATAAGTACCTAATCGTGTTATACATAACCGTTACTGCAATTGACAGTAGAATGGGGGAGAGAAGCCTGAACATGGAAGAAGATGCGGGAGCTTAGACTGATATCCAGATAATGAATGATAGCACACTATACATGATGTCGCGGGTCAAATAGACCTGAAATGGTTCATTTCTGTGGATGCAGGTTTTGAACAACATTTTACCTGCAATCCTTAAGATTCATCTTATAATACAACAGTAATTAGCCACTACTAGTGGCACTTTTAAATTGGCATATGATAAGAGGTTAAGGTATTACTACTACAATTCTAGTGCAATCAGTTCCAGCTTTCACTTCATATGACTCCAACAAAATCACCTGCCTGTATACGGTACAATTGGTAGGCAGTTGCTTGTTGATCTTTCGAACCCTGCAAGCTTTCTTCGTTTGCAGGAATATAGGCTCATCACTCACATATGGAACCCCAATAAAACTGCAGAGCAAGAAGGAAAAAAAAATTAATTTGCCGGTTCCAATTAAAGAAAGTAAAATTCTTGATGCTACAATGAAATGTTTTATCTCTTGCAAAATAAATCCCATTTGTAGTGAAAGGCAAGAGAAATACAATCTTCGGCCAGAAATCAGAATCATAGACAAGTAGTATTGGAAATAGAGGATGAAGAACTAGCTAATTGTTAATCTTTAACATAGATCACGAACATGGTAAGTCACCAAAAAGGGTAGCCCAGTGCACTAAGCTCCGGTTATGCGCTGGCTCAGGGAAGGGCAGAAACACATCTGGTCCATTTCAACAGCATAAGAAATGAACGGAAACATCAAATCTACTGGAAGGTTTCACTCAAGCCTCTATGTCAACAAGAAAAAGATAAAGAAACAATGAGAGAACACAAGAGAGCTTATGTTATCACCTGCCCAGAATTTTGTTGCAAACAGTTATCCATTTCAATATGTTATTTGAAGCGAATGACACTTTTCTGTGGCCGACCAACTGTATTATATGTCTCACGGAAGAGAAAACCTCAACAGCGGTGAAACTATATATAGAATCAACAGAATGAACTCTGCCAAGCTATTATTGCTTACTTTAGTAAGGTATAAGCTTTTATAATTTTCTTTCAAAATTATGAAAGGTCAAGGAAAAAATAAGATTTTTTACAAATGAAAGACAAACGAAGGTTATTATGGATAAAGAAGTTTGAGTTAGCACTCACCAATAAAGAAAATTAGAAGAACCACAGAAGAAGCCATTTGAACAGGTCGATTGTATTTCACATAATACTGAGACCTTTGCAGCTGTCGTTGTACTGCTCCATACCAACCATTGAGTTGCTTCTGATAACTTTCATCACAACAATCCAGGCAACTTTTACTCCTCTCACAACATGTGTTAATGCCCTACATCAGAAAATCAAATTCAACAAGAATTAAGGACATCTATAAATTGATAAAGAAAATATACAAGTATTTTTTGGACAATTGATAATCAAATCCCTTTCTTCCAATTTATTCAACCTCAAAAGGTAAAACTATATGATTTTGATCTTGATTCTTTAGAAATGTTATATTATATAGTTTGACTATATTCATTATGGTGTCATATCTAGTTTTTAATTGTTCCAAGTTTTGTTTCCAAACTTGACTTAATTAATGTAATATCAACAAAATTGAAAAACCTTGAAAAAAGAGTCGTAAGTGTATCGCATAAAATTGGAATGAGGAGTTATCAAAGCCAGAAACTTCAGAACAAATACACACCCTAGTCAATGGCAGAGACTGTGGCAATGTACAATCAGCTTCTTGATGATCATCAGAGTTGAACCTCAGCTTCCTGTAACCATTCTTTGACCACTTCAACTTCGTGGCAGATTCCACGCAATTCAACAGGCCTTGAATACTGGGTATCTTGCGGGGGGGTGGTGCAGGTTGTTTGCCACAGATGTCATCAGCAACTGCAATTTTCCAAGCACCAATATCACCACAAGCACTAGCTGTCTTCCGGTGCCCTGAATACATCTCATCCTTGGTGTCAACTTGACTCCCGTCCACTAAGTTAGACGAACTTTTTGAATACTCTGGCATTCGTTGCTTACAATCCTCTTCCCACAAAGCTGGTTTCTGCTCAACTTCGTCAACTTTTACAGAGGATTTATCCGAAAATGAAGAAGAGGTCGACGGTCCTGAGAGAAACACGGCTAGTTCATCGAGTTCCCTCTCATCCAAGCGGACCCATTGATTGCCTTGTGAAAAAGCTGATTCATTTAGACTCTTCTCTACTTTCTTAATCTGATTATCCATGGCAATAACAAATTCACCATGCCTTTCTTTAGCATCATCAGTTGATGTATTATTGTAGCTCGAACTAACTGCCCGATCAAATTCCTCCAACTGCATTAACATTAAGATATTCAACTTTTATTACATCCAACAATAACACCCTATATGCGACTACACCTGTCCATTAATCATTTTTTTCTGTCCCTTCTCTTTATCTGTTATTTTTCTTCTATGGGGCAGGGGGAGTTGTATTCGGGAAGGAGTTGTACCTGCCATTTAGCAGTGCCAAGGGTAGTCCTTAGGTCTCTGCATAGCTCATTGGAATTCCAACGTCCAGAAGTATCCTTCAACGCATGAATCCATGTTCTATAAGTCGATTCCATCCTTGAAAAATCAAATTAAACAAACATTTCAACAAAAAGAGCAAAACCCCACAAACTAAAACCAACAAAAGCTTCAAACTTTGCACCACTATCATAAAGAAATTCACACAAAATCCTTATCCACGAGGTCTCAGGTTCAATCCCCAAACAAAAACACTAGTTAATTCTTCTCATTGTCCTAGCCTTGATTGACACAATTACATAGTATCACGTGGAATAAGTCGAGGTGCACCAAATCCCGCCCGAACACCACCATCATCAAAAAAAAATAAATATTTAACTCACAACAAAACTAATCCAAAACCTCCCAAATTTATTTTTAAAATTAACCAATTACCCATCATCTATATCCATTCCACTCTACTACAGCTCATTTCATCCCAATACCAGTAAATAATTTGAGCTTACAAAACAAACTATTGATTTTAAAACCCTAACAACACAAATTAGCAAAAAAATCAGAAAAATTACAAAAAAATACCAAAAAAATTGTAAAATTACCTGTCGGCAGATTCCTGAACCTCTTCTGCAGCAGAGAAGAACGGATCTTTCTCCCATCGATCAAAATATGAACCCATATCCTTCAACCACCAAATCGAATTTTACAAAAAAATTCCCAAACAAATTGGGAAAACCCAAAATTGATTCAATCAACAATTTATAATTTTATCAACAAAAATAATGAACCAATTTGGATTTGCTTGGATCAAATTTAAAGTAGAAGAATCTTTTTTTTTTTTTTTATCAATTTGGTAAGGTGGGTATGGTTAGCGGTTTGCGTCAAACGCATGATGTATTTAAATACATAAAAAAAGTTTATTATAAAGTTTTTATAAAAAAATAATAAGGTGGTGTTCTGACTAATAGAGCATATAGATTATTTTAATAAGTTTATATATTATTTTATTTATATATATAACAGTATACGTAAGGAATAATTGTATTCGTCACACAAAATTTACATATATAAAAATATTACTCAATATTTTTTTTATTTCATCTGAAATTTGAAATCATAATAATAATTTATTCCAAATTATTGAGGAGTGGGAATAGTTATTCTTGTCTTTTAGACGAAGACTTTCCAAATATTTTGTATTATTATAATTAAATAAATACTTAAATTTATATCTAAACAAACATCATAATATAACACGAAACATGTGAAAGTTTTTCAATATAAATAATATTGGAGTAGATAAGGATTATAAATTAAGTTTAACTTTTTCTCCTCTAATGAATATTTTCACGTGTTTATTTTTAGTTTCATAAATATGAATTGTAAATCTAAGATAAATAAAATTTATTTCTTAATAATTTAATTTGTGAAGAAAATTTACACGTTTTCAATGGATTTTAGCTAGCCGAAGACAAACGTCAAATACGACCTCTACCTAAGTAATTACGCGTGCGGTCAAAATGAGCGTGCATAAAAATAATGTGTCCGAGTAAAGTTGATTTTGAGATGTATGCGTGTTTCACTCGATATTCGATATTTATATCGAGTTTGATTAAGTCTGAATTCGTGTATTGGAGGATTTATTTATCTTGAGGGTCAACAGTTAACACTTTCAATATCGTAATTTTTTCCCCTCGAACTCAAGATCTCTAATTACTATTGGAAGAATTTGTGAATGGTGTTTTCTTGCGGTCCAATATATGTATTGAAGATCGACTAAATTTGAATTTGTGTATTGTAAGATCTATTTCTGAAGACCGTGTTTTTAACATGATTTTCTTTTTAGAGATTTAAATTCAAGATCTTCTGATTAAAGGTGGAGAAATCTCGATTATATATTCCATCACCATTCATGTTTGTTAGCTGTGAAAGGTGTTTGATGTTTGGAGTAACATAACATTAAACAAGTTGATGCTGACATTTTTTGGCACTTCATAGTTGTTACCTATAGTGAAAATCAATTGACAATGAATTAATCATTTTTATCTTTCTTCTCTAAAATTGACTGTTAGGTGCTTTGTCTTTTTGTTGATTATTTCACTTCATAACATGATAATGTCTTATAAAGTTAGCCCTTCATTAGATGTCTTGTGCTCTAGCTTGTAGACATAGTAGATTATGTGTTTTTATCGATAACGTTTATGATAGAGTGATAAATATTTTTTTATCGTTAATCATAAATTTCGTATATCTATAGTAAATTTTTAAAAAGTTAATCGAGTTTTAAGTCAACTTCTTCTGAATTTGGGACCAAAATGTTTGAATTGGACAATAGTTTTATGAGTTGGACCCCCCCTGCATAAGATAATAACTTTGATGTCCAGCTAGTAACTCTTCCAATATCTTATCAATTAAAGGTTGGCATTAATTAAATATTCCCTCTATTTCTAATTACTTGTCCACTTTTGAATTGACATACATTTAAGAAAATAATTAATGACATAGTGAGTTTATCATTTTATTCCTATTAATTATGAAGTGAATGAAAAGTTTTACATTTTTCAAAATAATTAGTCATTTAATTGAGGGTATAATAGGTAAAAAAATTGTCCTTTCTTGATTTGTCAAAATGGACAAATAATTAGGGACAACTATAAAAAGAAAAGTGAACAACTAACTAGGGACAGAGAGAGTAATATAGACAGTGTTCTTTTAAAGCTCAAAGGAACCTCTAAATACTCCTTCTGTTCGTATTAGTTGGTCATTATCCTAAGAATAATTATTCCGTATTAGTTGATCACCTTACTAAATTAAAAAAACATTAATTAATTTTTTTTCATATTACCTTTGCAATTAATTCATTTTCAAAGTGTCTACACTTGTTTGTAAAGTTTCAAAAAAGTTCTTAAGGAGTAAATTGATAAAACTATTCTCTTATAATTTTATTTATAATTTCTTAATATACGTGTAAAAGGAAAAATAATTAACTAATATGAAAAAAAGAAAATATCCTAGAGGTAATTCTCCTTTTCCAAATCCTAGATAGTGCAGAATAGCCAATTGAACATCAGTCTTGACCCCACCAAAATAGATTGAACATCAAACTAGACCCCTACCAAATTCACACTCCATTACTCTCACGTTAACTAGTATTTGACCATAAATTTTTAAATATTTTTGATAATTTATTTTTTAATATCAGATAAATCAAATTTTAATATGATACGTATTGATTATTGAAGGAAAATATTTTTTGACATTTGATATGTTAGTTTTACAGATAATCACATATAAAAATTAAGTCTTCATTCTCAATATTATGAATTTAACTTCATAAATCAATCAAGACATTCAAATCGCTTATATATATAGTAAATTTATTAGGAGCTAACATTGACTCTCAATAACTCAAAATTAAAAATATTATATCAAAATATGAAACTTTCAAAGTTTGATTTTCTATATCAAACTTAATTTTTTCTGTAATCAAACTTCAATACCGTTAAATTCCCATTTAGTTCGATAATTCCATTTTCATATGTTCACCCCTACCACTCCCTATATATGGATCCCCTACTATTAATGAATTGGCATAAAATAATAATTCGCAATTAATTTTAGAACAAATTTATCTCATATTTAATTAAAACAAAATGAAATAACAGTACTAAATTAATTAATCTCGAAATAACTTGTTATCTTACCAAATATCTTAAAGAGTCATTTAATATGAGGTATAACGTATAATAATCTCAAGATAAAATGTAAAATTATTTTATCTTATATTTGATTGAGGTAACACATAGTCCAAAAATTATTTATCTCATATACATAATAACTTAACTTGATCTCAAAATAACTTATCTCAAAATAATTAATACTGAATTTATTTATCTCATCATTAAAATTAACTTAACTTTATCTCAAAATAACTTATCCCAAAATAATTACTCAATTCCAAATATGTAAAGCATTTAACTACACAAATTACCGACCAAACTATGAAAATTAATATATATTTTCGATCCAATTAACTTACTTCGTCTAAATTCTGAATCAAATTAAATACGATTTTGAGGAAGCCGGAACCGGAAATGAGACGCCGGAGAACTAACAGCGACGCCGTGCCAGCATATGCCACCTCGACAAAATTCATGACTAGTATGCTGCTGCTGCTGATTTTGATAATTAATCCGATCAGGCCGATTATGACGAACCCTAACATTTCTCGCCTTGATGTAAATATCCCAGGTTAAAGTCAAAATCAACACTAGAGCGACGGCAGCCGTCGAAAGAATGAGAACGAAACAACCGGTGAAATTTCGACCGGTAATTAAGCCGTAAGCTTTCATTGCACCTATAATTGCTAGGTACAAAGTTGTTAAATTCGCTGTTACTTTATCTGAAATCGCCATTTTTGTTGGTGTGAAAGGAGTTTTGGGGGTTTTAGTTTGTGTGTGGGTGTGGAGAGTGTGAATTTTAGGGGAAATGGAGGTGAGGAGGTGTCGGTGTCAAGTTGCGTGTGACATGTGAATATTATAGCTTTTAGCTTTACCTTTTTTCGGAATTCGGTATTCACTTTATATCCCCGACTAAATTTGAATTTAGAAAGTCGAAATTGGACCTAACAAAGATACTGACTTAAACCTAAGATATATGAAATAATACTTATCACTCTTTAATTGCATGAAAATTTAGGTATTATATACATAGAAATTTGTTATTCAATTTTATATCTAATTTTAAATTATACATAATTTTTTTCATAATTTGTACATTTTCTTCCTCTAGACCATATTAAGTTCAACAATATGGATTAAAAGGAGTATTAATTATATATGTTTCTAAAATGCAAATTAGATAATGTATATTTTAATCAAATTATTAAGCATGGTATTATTTATGCAGAATTTAAGTATACATTCAATATTCTCTTAATCAGCTACCAAACAATTTTTTATTTTGCCTGATATAGGTTGGACACAAAATTTTAAAAATATATGAGAAAATTTTATAACATTTCAAAATTATTCTTAGAAATAACTTTTCGAGTATTTTTTTTTTGTAACAGTCGAATAAAATATAAACATTAGATGTTATTAATAAGTATTTGAATAATTGGAGTAGTTGCTTAATTCTTCTGTAATTTTTATCTCTCTATGCAAATCACAAAAAGAAAATGCAATTATTAATGGTGCGTTTCTGGAAATTTCACGAGAATTTATACAAAAATGGTTGGTGATTATGATTTATGTCACGTTACATTAGCTCCAAATTGAATCATACGTCAACTTCACATTAAGTGTCATCTATAAATGGACACAATTTTGATGAGGTGAAGTGAACTCATACTCATTTTTGGACTAATATTTAATTAAGACGTAATACATAAATATGTCATTTAATTTAATCTTTTTAATTTATGTCCTTTAGTTTTGAATGTATAAATAGTTAGACAATAAAATTTATATTAAGTTGAACAAATATATAAATGCATTCGACATGATAATTTATAGGGAAAATTGTATAAAATAGCAAACTATTAATTCAAATTAAATGTTATAACCACGGTTTCATTTAATTGTAATCTGTAGCAAACACTTGCTCTTCGCCTAATTACGTTTGTGTTTGTATAAAGCGAGAGAAAACTGTATATACAAATACATATATTTTCGTCCTATACACTTATAATTATACAAATACAAATCTTCCCCTACCAGTTCTCTTTTTCCTTTCTCTCTTTCTCGCTTTATACAAACACAAATTATACAAATTACAATGTATAATTTGTGTTCTACAAAGCGAGAGAGAGATTTGATATACAAATGTTTATTTCGATTCAATTGTATACAAATTTAAATTTTATGCAGATATACAAACACAATCATTGATACATATACATATAATAGTTACATATATACAATTATCTAACCGATATACATATACAATCGTTGTGCTTTTATACAAACGAGAGGCCTGCCAACAATTTATACAAATCTGATGCTCCATAGCAACCATAAAATTTGTTATGGAGCGCTATGCAAACTATATATATAACATACAAATAAGAATTTTATGTTTGCTAAACCTAAAATTTACTCTAATTTATATCCTATATGTATTTTGGCACGTAATACTTATTATATTTGTGCATACTAAAAGTAATATACAAAAATTAGTGAGCTATGTGTAATTTCCCTAATCTTTTGGGGGCAAATCGCATTATCAAAACAAAAGCCCTAAAAACATAAGCAAAACCTCAGTGTTCTATGATCTTCAAAACCCCCCAAATTCATCAAACTGGAAAAACAGAGAAGAAAAAATCTCAAATTCATTCAAAAATGGGACTAAATTTTCTAACAAGCTTAGCTAAACGCACAACAATTCAACATTCAAAGCGTTGTTTCACTTCCAAGAATTCAATTTCCAGAATATGGACTGAATCTAAATCTTATAGTAAAAATTTCAATACAAATACAGTTACGAAAACCCCTTCTTTTTCATTTTCGTTACTTTTTCGAAAATCGTATTCATCATCTTCATCTTCGTCTGCGAAAACCCAAGTGGGGTTTTTGGCATGGTATTTAGGAGCTCTAGAAGCTCGTCCAATTATCACGAAAAGTATTTCTTCTGCTGTTATTTATGCTGCTTCTGATGTTACTTCACAGGTAATTTCCCATTTTGTTTGCTAATTTTTGTAATTTAATTTGCTAATTTCAGTGGAAAATGGTTTACATTATGATGTAATTGTAATTTTCTGGAGAATTTTTGTTTGATTGGACTATCTAAGTATAGAAGGTAATAAATGATAATGGTATTAAGTGGAGGTTATGATCAAGAATCAAGATAGTTTTTTTTTGTTGTTGTTGTTAGTTGAAGTAAATGCTACGCTCTTTTTTGGCCATAAATTTTGAGGTTGAAACTTGAAAAATTGAGCTTTTAAAGTTGTGATTTTTGGAATTTGACGTTGTGTTGGAACATGCATTTCACTTGGAAAAAAGTTTGAAGTTTTATAAGCTGAAGTCCCAAAAACCAGACCAGTTTTTGGAATTTAAAAATATTTGAAGATGATCGAATTTCATGGCCAAATAGATATTTAAAGACAATTTTTCAAACTTTACTCCCAAAATGTATGGCCAAATGCTAGCTAAATGTTGATTGAAGCAAGTGTGATATATTAAGAAATAGTTACGTTCTTAAAGAATGACTTCCATTTTCCTCTTTTGGGTGAAAATATTTTCAACAATTCAAAAAAACCAAATTGGAAAATGATTTCAGTCAAGGAAAACAGTTTCCAGTTTCCACCATACCAAAACACAACATGTACTGGTGATTTTTGCTTTGATTAGACAAACGAACTGGAAAGTTTGAATTTTTTGATGCGATAAAAATTGATTAAACATGAGTTGTGACTTGTGGGCTATGTGGTTTGCATTTTCCAGATGATTATGATGTCACCTTCAGATTCTTTAGATATAATTAGGACTCTACGAATGGCTAGCTTTGGACTATTAATTTTAGGAACAGCACAGCATCATTGGTTTAACTTTGTGGCAAGGGTATTGCCGAAGCGGGATACCATTAGTACATTGAAGAAGCTGTCGATGGGACAGCTTGGTTTTGGGCCTGTAATTAATTCTATTTTCTTCTCTTTCAATGCTACTCTACAAGGTACACATTAGGTTCTTCTCTCTTTCATTCGCTTTCTGCCTAGTTCTTGCTTTCTAGTACTGAAGTTGCTAATTCGTTTCTTAATTATGCTATTTGTCACAACTCACAAATGATACTAAAAGGCACATAACTTTACTTCCTGACTTCCTGAGTATGACCATGTATCCCAAAAGAACAGTTCAGAGTCCAGAAAGCACCATTGGGACATCAGAGTCGAGTGATACACACTTCACCACTATGTGGGGGATTTAACCTTGCTTCTTTCCTGCATTATAATGTAAAGCAAATGTTTGTTTTGTATATTCTGAAGGTTAAAAGAACATGACAAATTATAGAAAAATACAAACAACATAAGGGAAAATCATAGAGGCAGAATAAGGTGGTCCAATGTGTAAAATGCATCGTTAGTAGTAAAATGATAGCTTCTTTTTTCCTGCCGAATGATTGCACATTAGTCATTTGGTAATATTATTCAACCATAAATCAAACTATAAAATTTATTGAATGCTGAGAGCTTCAGTTTTTCTTTGACAAGAATTTTAGAAGCTTTGGAAAAACCTAACAATAAAATGAATAGTTGTGGAAGTGGAAATAAGACTATTTGATAAATGGAAGACTCGTAAAAAGAAAGAAATGTTTCATTTTTATTTTTTTTTGATTGGCAAACTAGTGTTTTGTGTTGTTTAATCTTAGCCAACCATATACACAACATCAGGGTTCTTGTGTGCAAAAATGCCTCATCCTTGTCTTTCATAGATGCTTCCCCTACTCCCCCAATTTCGCTGGGCAGCACTTCGTGCAAGACATAAGCCTTTTTTACTCTTTTATTTAATTTGGTTGTTAATCCCGGTCTTTGGTTCAAGCAATCACATATGACATTTAACTCCTCTCCATGCACTATGGTGTATATGGTAGCTCTTGTGACAGAAAATGTAGGCCCAGTTGATATCTGATGTTGATGTTTACAACAATTTGAAGGACTCTAATTTTATCATCTACCTTGCTATATACATGCATACACAGTGAGAGGAGTTAAATGTAGGTGAGTACATAATCTATTGGTGAAACTTTACCACGTCCAGTGGCTGAGGTTCTGAATATTACATTAAGGGATCTGTTTCTTCTTAGCTTTTTCCTCCTGTGAATCTCTGCCAGTATTGCCACTATAATTGCCAGTATTGATTGTCAACACATTTGAAGAGTTTCATGACTACGCAACCATTACTAAGGGTTTTTTTTTTTTTTTTTGGAATCTCGTAGAGGTAAAGTTCTGTTTAAGAAATCTGCTTGTGTGATCTAGGATTATTTGTCGGTTATGCTAGGTCTGATGATTACCTTTGCCTTTTGATTTACTGTCTCATTGGCGCAACATGATTTAATCCTTTGACTCTTTCTTATCGTCACATTCAGGTGAGAATGGGGGGGAAATCGTTGCGAGGTTGAAGCGTGACCTGCTCCCAACAATGATGAACGGCCTAATGTACTGGCCGTTGTGTGATTTCTTGACATATAAAGTAATCCCTGTCCATTTACAGGTACTATGTTACACTTATCTTTTTTGTAAGGACAGCTAGTGCATTTATGTTTCATGAGATTTATGTTGCTCGAACTCTCCAAAGTAGTAGCCGCACCCCTGTCAGATCCTCCAAAAATGCACTACTTTTGGAGGATCCAACATGCATTTTTGAAGAGTTCGAGCAACATAGAATTTTGAGATGATCCACAACTTCTCTGGTCTGACTACGAGCCCTTATTCTAGTTTCATCAATCTCAAATTTGTTGAACTTACTCAATTCATCTCCTTCAATTATTCTGAACTCTTTTAAACACTCACGAGGTTGACATTTTTGGTAATGCTCTTTAACAGCCATTAGCCAACAGTGCATTCGCATACGCCTGGACGATATATTTGACGTATATGGCCAGTTCCAAGAAAGCCATTGCTGCTTAGTATGCAACCCCTGCCCTGGAAGTCTCAAAACCGTGCAAATTGAGATAAAACTATCGCTGATCAGTCCTGCATATTGAGTTACTCAACATTATTCACAGGATGGTGTAGAATAGATCAAGGCCCTTGATTCAAGAGCCACAATTTGATTCATTCTTCCATTTATTTTCCGTATTTTCAGTTTCCAGTGTATTGATGAAGACGAGTCATTGAGAATATGCTGCTTCATCTACATATAATATTTTGCCTAAAATTTTTCAACTTTTGTAATGCTGTAGAGAAACATTATAACTTTAGATGAGATAATACATAAATATGCACTTTAATTTTGCTTTAACTGACATTTATGTGTTCTAATTTTGAGTATGCACAAATAGATACTTACATTTGTCTGTTCTACATGACATAATACATGTAGAACGCCACATAAGACACAAAATTTCCATGTAGGACACCACGTAAGATGAATGTGTTTATTTGTTCATTTTTATACAAGTATAGTGCCCACTTGTGCATATCTAAAATTGAAGGTCATATATGCAAGTTGATGGACACATTTTTGTGTTATGCCATATTTCATAAATTTCAAAAGTCTTTCTTCACGTAAATATGAGACAGAAGGAAGAAGTATAACACTACAAGATTTTTTCATTCTCTTTGATAAGATTAAAAGACTCTTAATGAGCAATCAACATAACTAACAATAAATTTCAATCATGAATATATGTGAAGGATAACTAAAGAGTCCAGAAATATTAAATTTGTTTTCTTCTCTTTAATATCCAAATGATACAAGAAGCCAAAAGAAAAGGTCTCTTTTATGGTGATTTGAAAAAAGACCAATGTTCAAGACTGCAAAGGCTCATTTCCCCTCATGTTAAGCATTCAATTGGCTTCATTCCCCACTGTTTCTGCAACTTAAAAAAAACAGAAGTACTTACAACAACAAAGGTGCAATAACTCTCTCATTTACTCTCCCTTATACACATTGCACTTTTCTACTTAATCTTCTTCATGACTCATCCTCATAAAAATCATTTCTTTATTCTAATAGTACTTCTTTGTTTTAATTTGCTTGTCTAATTTTAAGTTCATACAAAATGTAATAAAGTAATTATGACTTTTGAATCTTGTTGTGTTAAATAAATTAAGAAGAATTAACCGAAATAACATTTCACTCATTGATTAAACGAAAAGTGGGCAAATATATAATATATGTATAATTCATGTATAATATGTGAAGGATCGTGTATAATTAATGTATAGTCTATATATACCGATTACAACCGCTAGAAAAAGTAAATAGCAAATCTGTCTAGCTATTTATGTAAAAATTCCTTTATCTATTTTTCATATTACTTGACCTCTAGTGAGACGACACTCTTAAGAAAATTTTAATTAGAAGAAACACCAAAAATCTCTTTTTATTTTATGAATTTAAATAAGACTAAAGTTAAAATTAAAGAATTGTTTAAAAAATAGGAAACAAAAAAATCTTTTTTAAACATTTATTTTTTTCAAAAAAAAGTAGGAGAAACATATAGAAAAATATTTCTTCTTTTTATTCTACTCATCCATCAAAATAGTGGGCTCTTTGAGGAAACATTTCAAATGAATTGAATTTTATTCAAGAACTTCTCTTTTCTTGGAAAGGGTGTCAAGAATTTTTTCCAAAAATCAAATCTTTTTTTCTCTTTTTACAGTATGAAGACTTTTGGGTTCTCTGTTCTGTTCTTGATGATGGGAATTACAGCTTTTTTATCCCTTTTTTGCTTCAGCACTGGAGGTAAAAAGTCTTGAGAACCCTTGCTATTGTTCTGTGATATTACTAGTAATTTTATTTTTTTTCATATTTGAACTCAAAGTTCTTATTATTGAAGAGATTTCAGAATCTTGAATTGTAAACTAGCTCTAATTGCTTGTTCATTTTTGGACATTTTTTTTACTGTATTAAGTTTGTTCAAGTTTTGTTGTTGTTGTGAATTTATAGCCTAAAACTGGGGCATGTGAATTGTGGTTTTTTTCGTAAAACTAAGTATTTTATGTATATATTTTTTTAAATTGGTATAATATTATTTGTTGGCAAGAATGGTGTACTTGGTTGAATGCTGAGTTATTTACCTAAAGGAGTAGGGATCAGTTTCTGTTTTGTAGTTTGTACCACCTTTTATTATATCCGATTATTGCATTATTTCGTTGTTGTTACTGCTCTCCCTCGTGTTTTTTGTGTAATACTCTCCATTTCGCATTATTTTGTTGTTGGTCCCATATCTGTATCCTACTTTTACAAACTGTTTGAGAGAGGCTTTGTTTAAGCTGAAGGTCTATCAGAAATAACCTCTCTATCTCTATGCGGTAGGAGTAAGGTTTGCAATACACTCTTACCTCCCAAGACCCCACTTGTGGGATTACATTGGGTATATTGTCGTATCCGTGCAAACTATATTTCATTGTTGCTCTCCGAAAAAGGCTATTTCACTCCTAACTATTTGTTTACCTCGTTTTCCTTAGCGTAAATGGATCTGAGTGTAAATGGCTTTCTCTCATCACAAATCTTGTGATACATATATATATAATACACATAAAAATGAACATATTTAAGCAAGGAATCCTAGTTGAATGATTGACCGATATCCCTCCTAGTCGTTTTCAATTATATAGGTAATCAAGTGAGCATAACGAGACAATGATTATCTACATGTATACTCTTCTCTTCCCTATCCTCCTCCTCTTTCCGGTGTTTTACACCAAATCAAACAATTTAACCCACATCCATGGATGGGGAGCAGAGTTAACAGATTGAGAACGCATCATCATTTTTTATTTTTATTTTTTAGTTGGTCCAAATTTGTTTAGTATATCTCCTATCATAGAAGGGCCTTTATAGTTGTCAATGTAGGTAGAGAAGGGCCTTTATAGGGTCTATCACCTATCGGAAGCAGCCTCCCTATCCTCACAAGGTAGGGGTAAGGTTTGCGTACACTCTTCCCTCCTTTGATCCCACCTTGTGGGATTATACTAGGTTGTTGTGTATTTGATATAACATAAATTGTCTTGCTTCACTTCTTGTATACACCAATTCATCTTACTTTTATTGAACTACTTATGTTATTGATCGTATTTGTTTCTCGATGGTTCTCAAATGTCTGCCCGAGGATCATTCACAAAGTCTCAGTACATTTTTGATAAAGTCATTTCGGTTTGTTAATATGCACGGTGCTTGCTGTTAGAAGAATTATATGAGATATATACCGATCTCTGTTTGCCAGATACTGAGGTTAAAACTACAGAATTGATCAGCAGATAGTCGTATTCACAGTTTCACGCAAGGGTATGGTATTGACGTAGCTTTCTCGTAAATGAAACACAGGAATGTCCTTCAAATGGCAAAACACAGATACAACGATGACCATAAAGAACAGAAAGCTGCAGGTACTTTGTGACAGTTATAACTTATAGTTATGTTGTTCGATGGTGTAGAAATTATATGTTGTGTATGGATTACTAAAAAGTCTCTTTTTTTCTCCCCTATTTCCCATCCTCAGGACAATGGCTACGGTCCAAGCATCAATGAGGACGATTCAAGCAAGTTAGGACTGGAAGATTATCGTCCCATCGATCCAGTTCCTAGCTCAAAAGCTTCCGTAAAACCAGGACCTGTTGAGCATGGTACTCCTCTTATGCCTTATATTCCTAAGCCTTCACCTCCTCCTATTAGCACCATCGATGGGCTCCCATAAGCTCATCGTTAGTCCACTTCCACCGCTGTGCTAAAGTTGGGCAAATGTTGTTTTTTCCTTCAGAAAAGCTGTCTTTGCTAATTTTGTGTTGTTCCTGTAAATTTTTTCGTTGAAACTTTCTGTATTACCATGGCATGTAACTTATAGTACGCCTCTAGCTAGGCGATACTTGCACAAGTTATCAGTTATTTATGTAGTTGAATTTCGTACATAACTGATAATTCTTTGCTAGGTGCTGCATGGATAGTAGAGCTCTTCGATTACATATAATCACGTAGTTATATGTAATAGAAGGAGCTCTACTATCCATGAGTTTTTGGCACTAGGTAGTTCTTCTAACTTACTTTATAATTATCACTAGTTATAGACTGCATACACTATAGTTTCAGACTTGGACCAGAAATTGTAGTGATAATTGAACCGAGGGTCTTATCAGAAACAACCTCTCTACCTTCCAAGATAGGGGTAAGATTTATGTACACACTATCGTCCTCAGACCCCACTTATGAGATTACATTGGGTATGTTGTGGTTGTAATTATGATGATAGTAGTAGTCTTGTAGGCAACTAATCATGTCTAGAAGTGTTTGAAGATAAGAGTCTCCTTGTTAGATTTTCTTGATCAATAATTGTTAGCCTTGACAACGGTAATATTTGTTGTCGTGTGATCAAAGGGTCACAGGTTTACGCCGTGAAAATAATCCCTCTTGCATAAATAATATAAGGTAAGGTTATGTATAGTAGACTCAATATGGTTCAACCTTTCTATATAGACGCTACACATGATAAAAGCTTAGTACATTGGACTCGTCAATCTAGTTCAGAAGAGAGGAAAAACGAAAATAAAAATAAATAAAAATATAGAGAGCATGAATTGCAAAATTAATTTGTAACTCAATGATTGATTTATAATTTAGTGTAATAAAATGAATCAATTAAATATTCAAATAATCACTTTCTCCAAATTGTATTCTATATTTACCAAAAAAAAATAATTGTGCTAATATTTTGTCCTCCCACTCAAATAGACATGTAACAACTATAATTGAACTTCTCAAAATAATTGTCTTAATTTCTTAGCTGGATGAGGACTTTCCACCTCATCTTCACCGGAGCGAAAACCCGACCAATATTCCGGCAATGCCGGAATGTTCAAGTCAAAGTTGTTGACGGACCCCACACCGTTCGACGATGATGATGATGACGTCACCTTCCCTTCATAATGGCGCCTTTTGTGACCACCCAAAGCTTGTCCAGTTGGAAAAGTCTTGTGACAAATGGAACACTCATGAGTCCTTCCACTAACCGCATTACCTGACGTGATGACTACAGATTGTTCGTAGACTTTATCTCTGTTACTACGATGACTAGCTTTGTGTCCTCCTAAAGCTTGATAAGATCCAAAACATTTACCACAAACTGAACACTTGTAAGAATTCTTACTAGTAATATTGTTATTGTTATTGCTGTGTGCGAGCATGAGTAGACAGAAAGCTAAGTATTCATCTTCGGAAATAATTGGTTGTTGTTCCTCCATGACGATGCTACGAGGTCGTTTCGATCTGATCTTGCTTTTTGTCCATGATTCAAGGTAATTTTGAGTAGTAGTATTAATTTGGAATTGAAATAGTGATGGTGGAGTTGTGGTGGTTGGAGAGTTCAAAGCTTCAAGTGCCATTACTAGTTGGTTTTTTCTTAGTGAATGAAGAAATTTGTGAGTGAAAAGAAGAGAAAGAGTTGGAATTATGTTTGTTGATTTTGAGTGAGGGAGATTTGTAATATATAAAGGGGAGAAATTAGATAAGGAAGTTGCAAGTCAAGGAGTAGGAAGGAGAGAGTGGAGCACATTTGACAAAGATATTAATTACTTGAGGGCCAAGTGGAACTTTGTTTAGTACTGAGGCGGCGGAGCTAGGTGGGGGATCATGGGTTCAGACGAACCCAATAGCTTTTCTGTAGTCTTTATATTTGTACTAGAAAATTAATTAAATATATATGTATATTAATTTGTGAACTCCTAACAACATTGATTGACGGTTATTAATGAAATTTAGAACCCCTAAACTCTTAATCCTGACTTTGCCTCTGTATTATGACCCTCAACAAAGACGGCTAAAAAGGATGCAAGGTATTTACACTTATTTGGTTTTATTCTTCCACTTTAGATAGGGATGACAATAGGGAGATGTGGGGCGGGTTCAAACATTTTTAAAGAGAGTGGATGATGTATTAGTCAGTCACACAAATATAGTTGTATTTTAAATAATAAAGTTAAAATCGAAAAATTATTTTTAAAATAGTAAAGTGAATGGAGAGAATATATATTAATTGAGCCAGTTGCCTAAGCTGCATGTAGACTATGGACTCTATCAAAAGTCAAAACATATTCCTCAAGATATAAAATGATTGGTGGAGGTTTAAGATTAATACATTTGGAAGATGTATACATCTCCAATAACCAATGTATACTCTCTTTTTTTATATATCAAAGTCCAAATCAAATATCTAAAGTATTCAAATTTTGACTCCAACAAACTCTGTCAATCTATTCTCAAAAGCGTGTACACAGAAGACCCTTTATTCAGACTGTCTTATTTTCAAGCTTCTACAGCTTACTTTATCATTCTATTTTAAAAAACGTGTAGATAGAAGATCCTTTTTTTAGACTGTCTTATTTTCAGGCCTCTACGGCTGGCAGAGGAAGAAGAGAAGGAAAAGTACAAGTTTGCCCAAACTATGTCCATCCCTAATTAGAGGTTGGGCATATTTCACAATATTGACCTAAATCTTGTGTGACTTTATGAGCCACCAGCAGCCTTAACAACTTCCAACTTTGACTGTAATTATTAATTTCCACTATTGTTGGTGTATGTAATTAATGATTATGATTAGCAAATTTTATTAGAAATTACTATAGTTTGGTTTTTATATTACGAGTTGTAGCTACATTTTTACTATTTACGCTTTATAGCAAGGTTTGGTTGCTAGACAACTTTATTCAGTATATTTGTTGTTCGCGAAACGAATATAATTTGTGTCAACAATATTTGTTCATGCAACAAATACAATCAAGGTGAAATACAAAATAAATAGGAGTGTTGGTATATTAAAAAGGCAACAAAATGTTCAAATCATAGCCATATAATAGAATTTTCTTTTAAAAGAATAAATCAAATGAATGAAATAATCAAATAATCACTTTCCCAAAGTGTGTCCTATTGTTGTTGGAATAATTCAAGTGAAGGAAATTGTCTTAATTTCTTAGTTGGATGAGGACTTTCCACCTCATCCTCGCCCGAGGCAAAACCCGGCCAATTATCTGGTAACACCGGAATATTCAAGTCAAAGTTGTTGACCGACCCCACACCGTTCGACGATGATGATGATGACGTCACCTTCCCTTCATAATGGCGCCTTTTGTGACCACCCAAAGCTTGTCCAGTTGGAAAAGTCTTGTGGCAAATGGTACACTCATGAGTCCTTCCACTAACCACATTACATGACGTGATGACTACAGATTGTTCGTACACTTTATCTCTATTACTACGATGGCTAGCTTTGTGTCCTCCTAAAGCTTGATAGGATCCAAAAGACTTACCACAAACTGAACACTTGTAAGAATTCTTACTAGTAACATTGTTATTGTTATTGCTGCGTGCGAGCATGAGTAGACACAAAGCTAAGTATTCATCTTCGGAAATAATTGGTTGTTGTTCCTCCATGACGATGCTACGAGGTCGTTTCGATCTGATCTTGCTTTTTGTCCATGATTCAAGGTAATTTTGAGTAGTAGTATTAATTTGGAATTGAAATAGTGATGGTGGAGTTGTGGTGGTTGGAGAGTTCAAAGCTTCAAGTGCCATTACTAGTTGGTTTTTTCTTAGTGAATGAAGAAATTTGTGAGTGAAAAGAAGAGAAAGAGTTGGAATTATGTTTGTTGATTTTGAGTGAGGGAGATTTGTAATATATAAAGGGGAGAAATTAGATAAGGAAGTTGCAAGTCAAGGAGTAGGAAGGAGAGAGTGGAGCACATTTGACAAAGATATTAATTACTTGAGGGCCAAGTGGAACTTTGTTTAGTACTGAGGCGGCGGAGCTAGGTGGGGGATCATGGGTTCAGACGAACCCAATAGCTTTTCTGTAGTCTTTATATTTGTACTAGAAAATTAATTAAATATATATGTATATTAATTTGTGAACTCCTAACAACATTGATTGACGGTTATTAATGAAATTTAGAACCCCTAAACTCTTAATCCTGACTTTGCCTCTGTATTATGACCCTCAACAAAGACGGCTAAAAAGGATGCAAGGTATTTACACCTATTTGGTTTTATTCTTCCACTTTAGATAGGGATGACAATAGGGAGATGTGGGGCGGGTTCAAACATTTTTAAAGAGAGTGGATGATGTATTAGTCAGTCACACAAATATAGTTGTATTTTAAATAATAAAGTTAAAATCGAAAAATTATTTTTAAAATAGTAAAGTGAATGGAGAGAATATATATTAATTGAGCCAGTTGCCTAAGCTGCATGTAGACTATGGACTCTATCAAAAGTCAAAACATATTCCTCAAGATATAAAATGAT
This sequence comes from Solanum verrucosum, assembly GCF_900185275.1. NCBI lineage: Eukaryota > Viridiplantae > Streptophyta > Magnoliopsida > Solanales > Solanaceae > Solanum > Solanum verrucosum. The sequence continues at coordinate 4,294,236 of NW_026020011.1, read as the reverse complement.
TGGTGGAGGTTTAAGATTAATACATTTGGAAGATGTATACATCTCCAATAACCAATGTATACTCTCTTTTTTTATATATCAAAGTCCAAATCAAATATCTAAAGTATTCAAATTTTGACTCCAACAAACTCTGTCAATCTATTCTCAAAAGCGTGTACACAGAAGACCCTTTATTCAGACTGTCTTATTTTCAAGCTTCTACAGCTTACTTTATCATTCTATTTTAAAAAACGTGTAGATAGAAGATCCTTTTTTTAGACTGTCTTATTTTCAGGCCTCTACGGCTGGCAGAGGAAGAAGAGAAGGAAAAGTACAAGTTTGCCCAAACTATGTCCATCCCTAATTAGAGGTTGGGCATATTTCACAATATTGACCTAAATCTTGTGTGACTTTATGAGCCACCAGCAGCCTTAACAACTTCCAACTTTGACTGTAATTATTAATTTCCACTATTGTTGGTGTATGTAATTAATGATTATGATTAGCAAATTTTATTAGAAATTACTATAGTTTGGTTTTTATATTACGAGTTGTAGCTACATTTTTACTATTTACGCTTTATAGCAAGGTTTGGTTGCTAGACAACTTTATTCAGTATATTTGTTGTTCGCGAAACGAATATAATTTGTGTCAACAATATTTGTTCATGCAACAAATACAATCAAGGTGAAATACAAAATAAATAGGAGTGTTGGTATATTAAAAAGGCAACAAAATGTTCAAATCATAGCCATATAATAGAATTTTCTTTTAAAAGAATAAATCAAATGAATGAAATAATCAAATAATCACTTTCCCAAAGTGTGTCCTATTGTTGTTGGAATAATTCAAGTGAAGGAAATTGTCTTAATTTCTTAGTTGGATGAGGACTTTCCACCTCATCCTCGCCCGAGGCAAAACCCGGCCAATTATCTGGTAACACCGGAATATTCAAGTCAAAGTTGTTGACCGACCCCACACCGTTCGACGATGATGATGATGACGTCACCTTCCCTTCATAATGGCGCCTTTTGTGACCACCCAAAGCTTGTCCAGTTGGAAAAGTCTTGTGACAAATGGAACACTCATGAGTCCTTCCACTAACCGCATTACCTGACGTGATGACTACAGATTGTTCGTAGACTTTATCTCTATTACTACGATGGCTAGCTTTGTGTCCTCCTAAAGCTTGATAGGATCCAAAAGACTTACCACAAACTGAACACTTGTAAGAATTCTTACTAGTAACATTGTTATTGTTATTGCTGCGTGCGAGCATGAGTAGACACAAAGCTAAGTATTCATCTTCGGAAATAATTGGTTGTTGTTCCTCCATGACGATGCTACGAGGTCGTTTCGATCTGATCTTGCTTTTTGTCCATGATTCAAGGTAATTTTGAGTAGTAGTATTAATTTGGAATTGAAATAGTGATGGTGGAGTTGTGGTGGTTGGAGAGTTCAAAGCTTCAAGTGCCATTACTAGTTGGTTTTTTCTTAGTGAATGAAGAAATTTGTGAGTGAAAAGAAGAGAAAGAGTTGGAATTATGTTTGTTGATTTTGAGTGAGGGAGATTTGTAATATATAAAGGGGAGAAATTAGATAAGGAAGTTGCAAGTCAAGGAGTAGGAAGGAGAGAGTGGAGCACATTTGACAAAGATATTAATTACTTGAGGGCCAAGTGGAACTTTGTTTAGTACTGAGGCGGCGGAGCTAGGTGGGGGATTATGGGTTCGGACGAATTCAGTAGCTTTTCTGTAGACTTTATATTTGTACTAGAAAATTAATTATATCTATATATATATATATTAATTTGTGAACTCCTAACAACATTGATTGACGGTTATTAATGAAATTTAGAACCCCCAAATTCTTAATCCTGACTTTGCCTCTGTATTATGACCCTCAACGAAGACGGCTAAAAAGGATGCAAGGTATTTACTCCTATTTGGTTTTATTCTTCCACTTTAGATAGGGATGACAATAGGGAGATATGGGGCGGGTCAGATGCAGGGCGGGTTCAAACATTTTTAAAGAGAGTGGAGTGATTGTATTAGTCAGTCACACAAATATAGTTGTATTTTAAATAATAAAGTTAAAATCGAAAATTTATTTTTAAATAGTAAAGTGAATGGAGAGAATATATATTAATTGGGACAGTTGCCTAATCTGCATGTAGACTATGGACTCTGTCAAAAGTCAAAACACATCTCTTCCTCAAGATATAAAATGATTGGTGGAGGTTTAAGATTCATTTGGAAGATGTATACATCTCCAATAACCAATGTATAATTTTTTTTTTATATCAAAGTCCAAATCAAATATCAAATTTTGACTCCAACAAACTCTGTCAATCTTTTCTCAAAAGCGTGTACACAGAAGATCCTTTATTCAGACTGTCTTATTTTCATGCTTCTACAGCTTACTTTGTCATTCTATTTTCAAAAACGTGTAGATAGAAGATTCTTTTTTCAGACTGTCTTATTTTCAGGCCTCTACGGCCGGCAGAGGAAGAAGAGAAGGAAAAGAGGAAGTACAAGTTTGCCCAAACTATGCCATCCCTAATTAGAGGTTGGGCATATTTCACAATATTGACCTAAATCTTGTGTGACTTTATGAGCCACCAGCAGCCTTAACAACTTCCAACTTTGATTGTAATTATTAATTCCCACTATTGTTGATGTATGTAATTAATGATTATGATTAGCAAATTTTATTAGAAATTACTATAGTTTGGTTTTTATATTACGAGTTGTAGCTACACTTTTACTATTTACGCTTTATAGCAAGGTTTGGTTGCTAGACGACTTTATTCAGTATATTTGTTCGCGAAACAAATATAATTTGTGTCAACAATATTTGTTCATGCAACAAATACAATCAAGGCGAAATACAAAATAAATAGGAGTGTTGGTATATTAAAAAGGCAACAAAATGTCCAAATCACAGCCATATAATAGAATTTTCTTTTAAAAGAATAAATCAAATGAATGAAATAATCAAATAATCACTTTCCCAAAATGTGTCCTATTGTTGTTGGAATAATTCAAGTGAAGGAAATTGTCTTAATTTCTTAGTTGGATGAGGACTTTCCACCTCATCCTCGCCCGAGGCAAAACCTGGCCAATTATCTGGTAACACCGGAATATTCAAGTCAAAGTTGTTGACCGACCCCACACCGCTCGACGATGATGATGACGTCACCTTCCCTTCATAGTGCCGCCTTTTGTGACCACCCAAAGCTTGTCCAGTTGGAAAAGTCTTGTGGCAAATGGTACACTCATGAGTCCTTCCACTAACCACATTACATGACGTGATGACTACAGATTGTTCGTAGACTTTATCTCTATTACTACGATGACTAGCTTTGTGTCCTCCTAAAGCTTGATAAGATCCAAAAGACTTACCACAAACTGAACACTTGTACAAATTCTTACTAGTAACATTGTTATTGTTATTGCTGCGTGCGAGCATGAGTAGACACAAAGCTAAGTATTCATCTTCAGTAATAATTGATTGTTGCTCTTCCATGACGATGCTACGCGATCGTTTCGATCTGATCTTGCCTTTAGTCCATGAATTCAAAGCTTCAAGTGCCATTACTATAGTTGTATTTTTCTTAGAGAATGAAGAATTTACTGTGAGTGAATAGAAGAAGGGATATTTGTAAGTGAATATATAGTTGGTGAGTGGGATATATAGAAGGAAGTTGCTAGACAAGTAGTAGGAAGGTAGTAATTATAATTATTAGGTAGTTGAATGAAATTGAAAAATGAGCAAGTTGAAGTAGTGAATATTTTATTAAATGCAAGTGGTATAGACTATAGTATATATTAGACTATGGAAAGCTAAACAAAATGTATATTGACTTATATTTTGTGTGACTTTTTCAGCCGCCAGCAGCCGCTTGCTTAACAACTTGTCAACTTGTCAAAAGGGTATGAAATGTTAAATTAGAATTTGTGGTTAACTCCCGTCTCAAAAACTAACTTAAAGAAAGGAGGATTATCAAAAACTTATAAAGAGTTCAATATTTGATACATTCATGAGACATTTCATTCATTACCTCTTAAGCTCAGACTCAAATATTTTTTATTTGGTGTTTCACTGTTTGATCTGGTGCGTACACATTCATGGATGGGGAATGTCTACCCTCCACAACTATCCGATTTCCTGGGGGCTAGGGATGGATATAAAATCGAAAATTTGAATTAAACAGAATCAAACTAATTCGATTCTTCAATTTTGGTTGTAATTTTCTTAAGCTTTGGTTTAGGATCTCGATACTTCAATGCATTGAAAAACCAGATTTTATTAACATATATATGAAACTTGTGGCCTAAAATAAGTGATAGATATTTGTGTGACTATAAATCATTTCATTAAAGATAAAATGAGCATTTTAAAGTTAAATTGTTACTAAATATAGAAATGTGTCATTTTTTGTGAGTCATATAATTTGATACAGAGTGGATACTATTTATTCTTTTTTAATGTTTTCAAAATTCAGTTTTATACGGGGTTTTTTCTTTAAAAAATCTAAAAACTAATGAGGTAATGAATCGTGTTGCATAGATGGGCCTAACAAAGTGGGCTAATATATATGGGCCGAAAGGCCTTATGATAATACAAGTCTAGATGGAAAATTTGCACAAATAGGATCTTTGAGTGCCACCATTTAAATTTTAGCCTCATTGAAAAAACAATGTCAAAATAATAAAGTATGTAACCTAATTGATTCATGAGAAATATTGCTATATTCAGCGCGATATTCCCATTTGATCACTTTAATTTTAACATGTAGGAGTCAACCTGCTCAAATTTAGCGTGATCTATCTATTTGACCACTCTAATTTTAACCAGTAGGGTTTGACTATACTCTATTTCATATGGTAACATAGGTAAAACGGGCCTTCTTCTAAGAACGAATGGAACCAAGTGAGTGGTTCAACCACATAGCTTCGAATTTCGAGAGAGAGTAGAATAAAAGAGTAAGAACTCTGTTTTATAGATTTTAAAAGTTTAAATAAGTGTGTGTAAATGTAAAGTGTTGTATTTTAATTTAGGGTGTTCTTTTTCTTTTTTTGGGGATATTTTTTAGTAGCAAATCAACCCTTAACAATTTCAGTATCAACTTTGATTTTAAAAGTACATATAGTGATCGATGATCTCTTTTATACATATAAAAAATATTTAGTAATAATAGATTTCTCTTTTAAGATCGTCGCAAAAGTATTTAACGGCAATTGAGTTATTAATATATTACGTTCAGAATCATTAAAGATTTTAGAAACATTTATATAAAGGGCTGGTAATTGATATGCTTTATATATGTCTACTATATGAAACATGAGAACTACTCATGATCAAGATTAAAAAATGTGTTTTTACATAGTTAGCATATGGGGGACATTAATGTCTTATATCACAATAATTAAAAACAAAATGACATTTGTTTATTGCTTCCAAATTCATAAATTAATTAGAGGTCAATTCCCATTCCATTATAAGCAATTGGTGCATACATCCACATATCATCTGAGCTCAGTAACTGCAGTAAAATGAAAATATTTAATTATTCATTCAATCAAATAATAAAGTAAAGAAAGTGAAAAAAGGGATATTTTTATTTTTATTACCTTAATTTGTATCTGCAAAAACTTCACATAATGGACCGCTTCTTCAAGCATTGTGCTTAAGTCAACCTGAATTATATCAATTAAAAAACTCAATTACAGAATTCTTGATTACATAAACAAATGTTATGTACATCATTTCAAGCTATACTGCTCAGACTCTCCAAAATTGTCATAGCATCTGTGTCAGATCTTTTTAAAAAAAATTATTTAAAAGGATCTGACATGCACTTATCAATATTTTTGAAGAGTCTGAGCAACATAGATTTTACTGATTAATGAAATAAACATTGGTTACCTTTGTGCCATTAGGGACAAGACCTTGCAAGATTCTCAATCTTTCATTGATTCTTTCTCTTCTTTTCTGCATTTTTTGTAAATGAAATTATTAATTTCAGGATTTGACTTATATACACGAACAACATAAAGAACTTTGCATTATCAGCGTAATTTAACATGTTATAGCAAATAACTTGTCTTATTTACATATTTCACTTTTTACGAACAGTTACATGTAGTTATCTTTCAGGTTACGCGTAATCGAATAAAATCTTATGTTCTTACCCTTGCATAAAGGCTTTGTGGATCTGTTGCAGCCCCTCTGCTTGCCCTTGTTTTGGTTTTTAAATTTGAATCATCCTCAGAGCTGCAACAGCTTGTGCTTTGTCCATTATTATTAGTCTCTTTGTCTCCAACTTCTTCATTGTTCATTTGAATGTTCTTTTGGTTCTTTTTGGCTTTTGGTTGGCTATTCTTCTTATTTTTTGGTCCCTGCATTGAGTAAATAATTAACCCCTATTACAAATTATCATCTCGAGCTATGTTGTTCGGATTCTCCAAAAATATTGCCACATTTGTCAGATTCTTCGAATATAACCTAAGAATCTGACATAGACGATATTTTTGAAAAGTTTGAACAGCAATCATTGAGTTCAAGATTCTAATAGAAAGATAATGAATGTCTGAGGTTGATTTCTCAGATGGTCACTTATTATTTCAGAAAGTCACCTTTTTCAACAAAAAAAAAGCGACTTTATGAGATAATAAATATTAATTGAGTAACTATCAAACTCGAATTTATGTTACTCACATGATCTCTTGACACCTTTGATTTCTTCTTAGGATTTTCAGACTCCTTGAATTTTTCCTCCTCTGTTATTGATTGAACTTCAACTTTATCAAACTTCCTCTTTAACAACATTTCATTATCCAATTGGCTAAAATTATTGCCAATATTTTCTTTCATAATATAATCATCATTAGACAATGAATTTTCAAGATTCTTGTTGCCCATCATGTAAAAATTAGTGGACTCAACATCATAATTATGTTGTAAATATTCATGACTTGTGTTGTTGTTGAGAAAAAATATATCACCACTTCCTCTACTATCAATACTATTTTCTTGAGAAAAATAATCTATGTTACTAGTACTATTTAAAGTATGAGAATTAGAAGAAGAAGAAAAAAAACTCCCTCCAATAATATTATCTTCACCATGTAATTGAAACATGAAATCTGATGAATTTTCATTAAAGAACATTTTGCTCAAAGATTGACAATATTCTTCATCAAAAAATGCTCCCATTTGCTCCATTATATGTTGAGTGATTTTTTTAATAAATATTATTCTCAAAAAGTGATAGGACAAAATAAGGTTTTTGAGGATGTATCTTACTTGGAATATGAGACAAAAGTTAGGAACTTATTTATACTAGTACTAGAAAGGGTTATAAGTTAAGGAAATAGAAGAATGTTTATTAAATAAATAATTGATACTCCTCTTTCCATTCAATTTGTTTGTCCTGTTTTAATTTTATAAGAAAATAAAAAAATTAAATCTCATAGTATGTCAAATATACTGAAATGTTATTTAATCTTGTGATCTGAAACGTATCATGTGAAGAGTTGAAAATAAAAAATACGTTCTTTATTAAATAGATTAAAGAGGAAAATAGGACAAATAAATTGAAACGGAGGAAATATTATTTGGATATTAAAATCTATAATTTCATAAGGAATCTTTATCACCAGGCAATGTACAACTAAGAAGTGGGACCAAGTTCATGCAACTAATAAAATAAAAATTGTGTCATTCTTCTAATTAGAGATTAATCATTAATGAAATCTTGGACTAATTAGAAGGATAACTGTCTTAATCTAATCATTGGGACAATATGACTTCTAATTTTTAAGTTTTAATCCACTGATTAATGAATTAAATTGTGTTGTTAAATATTATTAATGATAATTTATGAGTTTCGCAGAAAGAGAGAACAAGAAGAAGTAATAAGTTTTAAGAAAATAAAGAGAAACACTTCTCTACAAATTATATATTTCTTGTTGGCTTGTACTCATTTTCATCGCCCTAGATTTAAAGTGAAAACTTTAATATTTCGTTATTATAAAATGAGGGGACATCATAAAATTGTACAGGCTAGTTAAAGCGAGAGAGAAAGGTTTGTAATCTGGACTAAGTGAAGTGTATCAAGGATAATGAAAATAATGTATTATTGGAAAAATTTATTAGACGTAAAAGACATACATACTTCTACAATCTCTTTAATTGAAGAGGGGAACATGACTATTGTATTAGGGGGCTATGCTTGAAACAAGCAGGGTATTTCTTCGATTTATAAATACATTTGGTGTTTCTTCGGTTTATTTTCATAAACTTACTTAATTATTTGGTACGATAATAAATATTTATTAAAATCTACGATATAATAAAAGAAACCTAATATTTTTCGATACAATCAATTTAAGTGATTTTTTTAAAACCATTTAAATTTTAACACTTATGCTTACTTGTTAATCTTATAGTTGTCTTGTTTAATTTTATTTTATTTCTTTCGTAATGGAGTTCCCATTACCTATTAACAGAATAAATAGAAATATAATAAATTAATTAAGATACACTAGCTGGCCAAACATCCCCATACGTTATGAAAGTAAAAAAAAATTAAAAAAATTAAAGTAATTGAGAGAACGTGATGATATATAAAGAAGAAGAAAAATGGGAAATGTTAAAAAATATACAGCGTTTGAAAATATTTATAGTACATAGTTCAATAAATAATATTATACAATATTACATCTAAGAGAAAATTATTATATTTGATGTATTAATTTTGTATGAAAGATATTTATACACAATTATAAGATAAATCATGTATTTAAGTAGATTTTACACAATTTCATAGTGTTAAAAGTTAATCAAGTATATTTTATCCCTATCTTTTTCAAATTACAAACCTTAAATTTGATGGAATCCGGATACATTCCAAAACATTCCGATACATCGGGTCTCGATTTCGGACACATCCATCAACGTCCTGATATATCGCGTTTTGATTTCGGATACATCACATTATGATATATCGTGTATGTCTTGATACATCGCGTAAAGTGATGCATCCAATTGATACATCGCGTAAAGTGATGCATCCAATTGATACATCGCGTAAAGTGATGCATCCAATTGATACATCGCGTAAAGTGATGTATTCAACTGATATATTGCGTAAAATAATGTCCCAATACATCGCGTAATTGAGTGGGTGGATGTGTGTTGGGGGGGGGGGGGGGGGGGGAGGGGATGAATTCAGTTGGAGGTAAGGACAGTTGATCATGGAAGACAAGTACTAATTTCTTCAAAACTACTAACTAAATCCGACATAGTAAGTCCAACGTTCGATTCTTGTTCCTTTTTGTCTCAATACCTAACCATTGTTCTTTGTTGTACTAATAATTAAAAAAATAATTTTAACATATCCCCATGTAACCTTGTTTTTGTTGTAATATTAAAGTGTTTTATATGACGGTGAAATCAGAATTTCTACTAAGGAGAATCGAGATATAAACAATTGAACATATAAAGTGAAAGACAATAAACACTATAGAACGGTTGTAATGTGAAATGTGCACATAAGACTAGACAAAATTATAAAAGATCACACGTAACATAATGTGAAAGTAACATATATACATAAATTATTTCAAATGAAAGAATGTAGCGTGAGATAGTTTGATTATGTCCTGCATAGACCTCGTGATTTTTTATCTCTCAGAGTCTCAGTATAAAATTATTTGAGGTAAAATTGTTAAAAAAATGACTCAAATTATTTTGTAAATCTACTACAATCTTTCAAAATTAATACACATATCACAGACAATAACTAATCACATTATAAAAATAATTTTTACCTCATAATCTAATCACCTAGTTGTTGTTTTTTTGCCTATTCATATCTATCATCAAAGATGTCTCGAACTTATTCGCATCAAATAATATATCAAATCAAATAATTAAATCGTAAAATTTATATATTAATGATCAATTGATAGATAAAAAGTTTATAAAGATGATAGCTGACACATGTCTTTTATTAATTAAATTTAGTGTACACATAATACAATGATTGGGTATAATTTTTTTCTATTACATTACCTTATCACCCTTCCATCACCATTTCACACCTTTAATTAAAAAAGAAAATACAGTACATTTTTATTTTGTTTCATTTTATCAAATAAACCTTCTCTTTCAATGTACTTTGAAGGTCACACCAACCTTTGCACGATCTCAAGAGAGAACAAAAAAATAGTTAAAACAAAATTATAAACCTTTTTTTAAAAATAAAAAAAAACCACAAATGGTTGGAATAAAATCTAATTTTTTTAGAAAAATATAGAGATTTGAACAACTCCAAAAGATCAGATTTTGATCTCTTGGGAATGTATTTCCAATTGGCTATTTTTGGCCGGCTTTGCACGACTTATTTTTTTATTAAAATAATTTTTCCTTTTTTTTAAAATAAAAATTAAAGCACATATTTTTGCCAACTTTTGAGCATATACAAGAGTGAAAGATGGCCATATATTTATATTTTTGCCAACTTTTAAGCATGAACAAGAGTTATATATATAATAATAAAAAAATTATCTAGTATAACTTTTTATCGATGGAGTTCAGATGAGTATCCTCCCGCTTCTTTTATATTTTCCCCGGATCATAGACACAAATCCACCAACATACAAGTTTAATTGTAAGTTGTCACAATGGATAATACTACGTATACTTACATAAAATTCTATATACGCCACTGAAAGATAGAGTAAAATTTTGTTTTATCAAACTTCAAATATTGATTGAGTGGAAAAAAATAACTGTCTTTTACTATAGAGCCAATAATTTCATTAGTCAATTTTATTTTGTTAAAAATTATCAATAATTTCATCTGAAGCCAATAATCCTAACACTTGTCTTTTACTATTGAGCCACGTTTCTGTTTAATATATGATATTTCCCCTCTCCTATGCATGCATTACCTAAGTCATTACAAAAGATGATACTCCTATCTTCGTTTCAATTTATTTATCCTATTTCTTATTTGATATGAAACTTTTTTTTAAAAATCTTTTTTTAAAAAATATTTTGGATTCGATTTTGTTGCTCTAACCATTATCAAATTAATACATATTTCATTTAATATTTCAGGTGCTTATGTTGTGTATAATATTAATCTTGTAGCATATCAATTTTAACGAGTCTTTCAAACTAGTTCTATTAGTGATCGACTCTATAGTTTGGTTTTTATATGAAACTTCTAATACATCCACTTGTCCCAAGAATCTTGGATATGTAACTGCTCAAGATATCATCTAGTTTAACGGAACCAACTGATTTTTATATTGGATTACGAATAGAAAGAAATGGTAGATATTTTATAAAAATGTCACATATCTTTTAAAATGGAAATCTTAAACTAAAGATATGTTAAATATACGCAAATGCTTTTTAGTTTTGTGATCTTAGATATGTAATGTGGACAGCTAAAAGGTGAGACTTGTCCAAAAAAAAGAATATTTTTTAAACGAACTAAAAAAGAACATAGAACAAAAAAAATTGAAACGGAGAAAATATATTTACATAATAACATCTTGTAAAATTCAACTGGGATTAGAAAATGAATATATTTATTTCTTTTCAATATTTTATTTTTTCAAAGAGTTATTATGTACACAAAGGAATTTCAAAGTAGATCCAATTAGACATGGTAAACAATGAATATCTTCAAACATATTATTGAACCATTCATCGCCTAACTTCCAAATTAAATAAGATATTATTAACTTAAAAGAATTTTTCCTATATATTTTTCCCATCCTTAAGATTGTTATTAACTGGTAAGAATAAAATCAAATACTTTCAAACTTTGCTGCACAAATATTATCAGTTATAAAAAGAAAAATAGATTTTTTAGATGGTGGTCCCTTTTTAAGGATAGTAAATTATTTAGTAAATGATTCTCTTTTTTATTTTTCTTTCAATTTATGACCTTTTAGATTACCGTTAAAAGATTCTTCTTGATCAAATTAAAAAAATTTATAAAAAAATGTTAAATCACGATATAAATTCTGAAGACATCAAATAACAATCTAATATAGTATATTATTAGTCCCAACTCCCAAAGAGCTATATTTACAAGAATTTTTGAAAATATGGACTAAATTTTAGTTAAATACATATTTCAGAATTTATTATCTCTAACTTATTAAAAATCGCACGTCTAAATTAAAAATCCATTATATAAAAAATAAAAAGGATGGCCATGGGAAATTAAGAGAGCCATTTTCTTGAACCTAAGTTAATAATAAATGTTTTTTAAAAAAAATCTTTGTTCGAACAAATAATACGACTAACTCAATCATTAATTCTAGTAAATTAATTAGCGAGGTGTCGTTCTTTAAATGGTTTGTTTTTTTATTTATGGGAATTAATTAAATTCTTAATCATATTATTTTTTAAAAAAATTGAGCTTAATTAATTTTAATATATCTACTCGTGTCCATACAAAGGCCAAAAGAGTTTTTCTTTATTAAATTCCTCATGGCTCTTCTAATTTGTAAGAGATGGATATAATAATTCGTCCATTATTAGCATAAAAAATAATAATTTGAACAACTCTTAATCACACTTACATGAGCTGAAAAGATATGATTATTCATTAATTTAAGTTTATCTCATCATATTATATCTTAGACCATAATTATAGATCTTTAACGTCATAATTCTTTTCAATATTTTAATATAACAATCTTAATTATATTTGCTGTTATCAATAAATTATGCAATTATTATTAGGAAAAACTATATTTCAAGAACCAGACAACACCTAACAAATGAAAAAATTGGGATAAATTATTATTTTTATGGTTTAAGGGATTAAATAAAAAAAGTTGGTAATAGGAATATTATTTTATTAGTTCAACGTCGGTCATGGATTGAATAAATTATCATTAAAGTATTTAGAGTTGTGCTGTATTTAGAAGTCAAATCTTAAAAAGTTTAAGATGAGAGTTGTTAATATCAAAACATGTATAATATATTATATTTATAATCTATCCTTATATTATATTCCATAGTTTTGTCTCTTATAATTCTGTTTATTGCTTTAAAATTTATTAATTGTTTGAAAATACACCTACTAGAAACATAAGTTTTTCCCATCGCAAATCAATGACGAACTGATTTGATAGAATATAATTTTTGTTCTCACTTATTTTGCACAGAACGAGCTCAATAGAAAAATATATGGTAAGAAACATATTTTCACTGAAATAGTCAAGACTTTCTAATTTATTCTTGTGAGAATATTAGTACTATTTTTTTGTTTTCTCACCGATTCAATAGAAATATCTATAAGAATAGCCGTTGACCATTTTTTTTCAATGGTAACTTCAATTGGAAAATAGTAATTTTTTTTAGTAGTGAGCTCTGTAGGTTCTGAAAAGCTGAGACAGATTCAAAATTTAAAATTTATAGATTCATCAAACTAAAACATAAACTTTATTATAAGTGTTCAAGGAAAATCGACTCTTACTTGAAGGGGGCAACAAAACTTAAATAAGTTTCATTTTCTCTGTCACTAAATCAAGAATTTACTTTGTTAGGTTTCCAACAATAGTTTTTATATATTTAATAAATTTCTTAATATAATATAGATTGAGTATATACAAAAGTTACTGAATTTTCGATAACGTGGACCTGATACACTAAATCCGTCCCAACTTGAAGTTGAAGGATCATGGTATATATGTGTAGTTTAATTAATAACGACTAAAATGGGTACACAAAATTCTATTAATGGATTAAGACAGTTTAAAGTTTAAACTATAAAGTTTGACTTAATAAATCACACGGTGAAAGAATTAATTATTAGACAGTACGCGTATTCCTTTTATCTCTCCAACTACTAATATAAGTAACTTAAAAATTAAGTTATATATATGATAATATAATATCTTTTATATATTATAAAAGTTAATTACTGTGCATATAATATAGTATTATAAAACTCAATTATTAATAATTGAAGTCGTTATTCTAAAATTCATTAAAATTCACAAAGTTGAAATCTTAATTCTACTTTTTGATTGTTAAGGATACTTTGGCCCACAATCTTTTACTTAAATTAGAAGCAAGTGCAAAAACTAAGAGCAAACAACACAAATTCCTTTACGTGTTTTTCGTGTGTTTTCAAAATTACTATTTGTGACAGATTTCGATTCCTAACTACATATATCTAACATGTCCAAATACATGTATCTCAGATACATGGGATCAAAGTTAATTGTAACTTATTCTAGATACATTGTATCCAAGCGTAATTTACATATATATGAGATACACTAACTCTCTCACACGCCTCTCTTATCTACTCGTATCTCGATCGCCTCTCTCCTTCCGACCCATTTATTACATATGTTAGCCCACTTTGTTGATGAAGCTCTCAAATGGATGAAGGTTCGGAATGTTTGTCCTTGGAGGCCATTTCATGCAATGTTCATTACCTCACAAGTTTTTAGATTAATTTTTTTAAAAAAATATTTTTTATAAAATACTTTAAACAAATATTAAGTATAAAATACTTTATGCAATTCTTTTTCATTTCACTTGCCTCTCTATACTCGTTCTAAATAGATTTCTAAATAATTTTTTCTTTTTACTTGTCCATTTTGACAAATTAAGAGAAATATATCTTTTGCTTTCAATACTACTCTTATCATTAAATAACTACATAAAATATTAGTAGTCAGATTTAGATTTCTAAAACATAATTAACAAGATTAGTCTAGTAAAATAAATTCCTAATTTAATTATTTTTTAAGAAGAGTGTCAAGTCAACATGAACCAAATTAAATGAAACAGAGGGAGTAATTGAGTAAACACTTAAGCATTCAATATTTACATTAAATCAGTGATATAAAACATGACATGTATCTTTATTACCTAATAACTATGATTAGTTAATGTATAATTTCACTTAATGCATTGCTTATTTACTGAGAAAACATAAGAGAAGTATTCCACATTTTACAAGCAATTAGGAAATTAATTAATAGCACCCTTTCCTAGAACTATTAGCTAGGAGTTAAATGTTTCATTAGGGTAACAAATTTTAATTTTTTAGGAGAGTCTGACCTTCTAGTACACATCTTATTTTACCACAATCTCTAAAATTCTCTACCATTTAAAAAAAAAATCAAAAATCTCCTCTCGCTGGTACATCCCTATCCCCTCTCAGATAAATCCCTATTACCTCTCGGATATATCCCTACCTATACAGTGTACATAAAAATATTTCAAAGAAAGATAGGATTATAGGAAGAAGAAAAACACACAAAAAAAAAAAAGATAGTTGAAGATATATACTGAATCATATGCTATCATGAAATAAATTGTATTGCAAAAAATTTGCTAGAACAAATGTTACAACCAACTACTATTCTGTATTTTTACCATCTCTTTATACAAATGTGCCACCAAAAATTATTCATGATATGGGAACGATAACGAATGTCCTAATATATTTCAGCTGGTGAAGCGCGTAATTCTGGCGCGACTAATACTTCCTTAGATGTCATTTCCAGCAGTGTAGTAACCCACATTCTTATCCTGTGAAGTACAACCGCACAATACATTCAGTTAAAGGGCTCGGAAAAGATATCGTTTCACATCTAAATTCTTTCTACAGCTACGAACCATGGGCTCGGGAAATATTGAACTCACAAAAACTTATTTACTAGCTCCGAGACATTGCCAAAGCATGAGTCTATGCATAAATTAACCAAGAGTGAACAGAGTAAAAGGTTTACTACATGCCTGGGATAACATCCTTTGCTTGTTTCGAAATTGAGTCCTGGCCTTGTTAGCGACCGAGTTTGGTGATTTGTACATCCTCTGAAAAAGGAGCATTATCAGAATACATAAATGTTCAGTTAAATCAAACATTAGAGATTCAATAAACAAGGAGGTCGCTTTTTTATTTTGGAGACCTGACATAAATGCAGACGGAAGAAATAAATTTATATATCAATAAAATGTAACAAAGAGGAAGGTCAACTGAGATATTTTCCGCAAATATTCATAAAATTACCTTTTCAGTTCCGGATATACGATGCTCAATACCAGAAAGCATTTTTTTCTTCGGTGTGAAACCAAAGACGGTTTGAAGGAACTCATTTTCCTGCACAACAGAAACGATATAGGTAAGAACGACTAAATAGGTAATATAAACACCAACAGTCCAAAACTCAAGTTACGGGTAAAGAAAGTATACCTGCATGTGTTTTACAAAACCTCCTCCAAGAAAGTGCTTTAGGAAATTTAACTGTTCAATAAATTACACATAGTTTCAGCAAATATATAGCCAGTAACATGCTATTAACAAGACAGAAAGGGATGAGAATTACCTGTATCAGTTGACTCCAAGTAGTTGTGGTAAGCGAGTCTCCGCCAATCTTCATTGAGCTCTCTGGAGTATACCCTTCCTGATACCGATAGTAAGAATATTACCAGAGGCAACATCTAATACCATGACAGCAAAAACTTGACAATGGGGTACTACCTCAAGAAATTCCAAGATATCTCGAAATGTATTTCTTTGACTGTTTAGGTCCTTCTTGGCAGACCCTTTGCCTCCAGCCTCTACGGAGAGACTTCTCACCTGATTCAGGACCTTCGCCCTTAATCCCTGGATATGTAAAATATCCTTAGATTTGTTTGCTTCGTCTGTGGATCTGTCACTAGATCCTTTATCTTCAACAGAGAACTTTTCAAGACTCCCGACTTCAAAAATTAAAGCAAGTGCTTCACCAGCTGCAATGCGGACAGCTCTATCATCCTTGTCCAGTAGAGTTGAAAAGTAGGAAATTGACCTGCAACATAGGTAGAGGCATACTTCAATTATCTCTCTCTCTCTCACACACACACCAAAATACAATCTTGCATCCCTCTCTAATCTTCATTTATATATAGGCAGGAAGTTACAAAGTACTACTTTTTTTTTATTACCAAGTTACAAGTATTACTTTTCTCTCTTCTTTCTTCTTTTCCTTTATTAGTTTTTTTGTCTTTTCGTTTAGGGGTAGATCTGGAATTCAGGTACATACCCTTGCCAGCTTTTCGGGTTTAGTGCCAATCCACCAACAGTAGTAAGTAGGAAAGACCAAGCAGATACCATTGCTGCTATCATTGCTGGTGAAGGTTTAGCAGTAGCCACCTATCAATGAAACAAATGCAGATGTCAATGACATAACATACTGAGAATCATGTAAGCGAAACAACAAAATGGTTAGATAGGGACAAGGTTTGAGTTTCTAGTATTCACAGATTGGGATAAAGGATCGGCATTAACACCACAATATGACATCCATATAATAGCAACAAAACCAAGCTTCTAAAGCAGTGTTCAACTGAAAATAAACATATAAAAATGAGTAACATACATTAGGGCCAATTTTTGGATGAATGACTTGCCACATCAATTGCATGGACTTCTCTGTTTCCTCTGGTTCTTCACCTCCAACAAAAGTGATAATGGCCAAACACTCCAGTAGCTGCAACCACCCAACAAATATAGTCAGTATTCAAGCTCAACAAAGTAAATGCAAATACTAAAAGAAGCATCCACCATCTACAAACACACCGAAGATATCTTAGATGCGTCAGAACGAGATTTAAGAGCCTCTGTAATAGGAGACACTGATTCTTCCAACATTTCATGTGCTTTGTCCCCCGGGCCAGCAGTTAAAGCCAGAAGTCCTAATGACAGGAAATTTCACAGGACAAATTTAGGCATCAACTTGAAGGATCACTATCTGAACTCCAAAGCTCATCAATATGCAGAGATGGAAGCTTACTGACCAAGAACATGAGATGCTAAAGTTATCTCCTTAGAAGTGCCCCTCTTAATGGAATTCAAACATTGTTGCAACAAAGTGGCAAACCTGCAAGATAGAACATAATTGTGAGCACACACAAAGAAGTTACAATTACAGGCAATCTCACTAACCAAATTGGCCCTCTAGCACCCCCACTCCCCTCCCACGAACATCCCCCACATTTCATATTAGCATAAGTTCTATGGAATCACTTTAAAATTTTGAACCAACACATATCCTTGATATTATGCTTGTGTTAGAAAGAGTGGCAGTCAAAATCTTCATTTATGAAATTAACTAATATTGTAGTACCCCTAGAAACAAAATTCTACATGCACATTCTATACAATGATCACATATGGACATAAATATTTGGGCCATTCAGTTCTAGCTGGAACGTCTGCATGGCATTTGGTAGATACTAATAATATGGTAGAATAGTTTTTTATGGATCTTTAATGGCTACTAGCCAGATTACCCTCCAACTTTAACCATCTCAAAATCAAGTTTTTTGAAAGAGAGATATAACTAACACAAGCAAGGTAATTCCAAAAGGCAAGCACTTCATCCATAACGAACTTCAAAAAAAAAATTCAAAGAAATAAAAGCCAGACAACTGACAGATAAGCATAACACAACTTCAAAACAATTCCAAAGAATTCCCTTACTTCTTTTCAACAAACTCGTGTTGTATGTCGCTATTGAAGGTTTCTATAATAGACGCAAGGGCCTTCTCTCTTGTTGATCCCCTACATAGCCAACAAACGAGAAAAAATATCAGTCACATTCTTTGTCAAAAGCAAATCACAGTGCCATATCCAAGGCTATCTATCAACTGGAGCTACTAAGCAAAATAAACACCATTATTGTGTTTTGCTTTGTAGTCCAGTCTGCTTTAGGAAAGTTCTTTTCCAAAATTCAAAACTATGAACATGTGGATTAATAAGCAGAAAAAAAACAAAAAATTTAAGAAAACAGTGGACTTGTGAATGCAAAAGATTCTATTGACAAGGGAATCTTAATGATTCACCGGGCAGGATGGTGAAAAGAAATCTTGGTGATCCTCACAATCTAATGATTGGGAATTTGCTTAAAAATTGTCCGCCCTAACTCACCCTAAGTATTTGCTTCAACAGGAATCAATTTAATTTGTTTTACCTACCTATGTTTTTCCTTAAAATAAAAGATTATTTACCCTTTAGTACTTCCATATCAATCTATCTCAAAATTTATTTTTAATCTTATGCATCTTACTTAGGAATATAGTTATAATTTTACCTAATGTAGTCAAAATTAACAAAATGTAACTTTGAATTGATTCTTCCATTTTCCCACTTATTTGAAGGTTTTTTTTTAGAAGACAACAGACTTATTTGAAGGTATTTGAGTGTGTATGGAACTTAATATGTTAAGTTAGCCTCTACATTATATAGACACAAGAACAAACTATTAAACAATGATTGAAAAGTAAATTTGATAAATAAAACAGCCAAAATTTACACAGTTACATTAATTCAAAATATTTAAAAATTGGGAAAATTATGTAAAAATACCAGACCGTTTCAAACATTTCTATTTTGTTTCAATGTGTCAAACAAAGGCAACTTAAGAATTTAAGTTTTATGGGTTCAATTTTTAAGTTTCTTAGCATTGAACTGATTATATATATATAAGTTATGCGTTCATATCTACTATTTATTACAATTTTGGTTGATTTTTACACATAAATTTGTTCCACGCCAAAAGTACTGGCTTCACAATGCTACATCCGCCTCTGTTGTCAAGCACTTCCAGAAGTCACAAAATGACAAAAGAAAAAAATAAAGTATTAGGTATATTGGAAGGAAAGAGCACATATTTTCCTAAACACTCAATCCAAACTCCCAAGCCATCTCCCAAATTATTTTCTCGAAGAATTCGTTACCCAAAAGTACAAATCCAATTCCAATTCCATTTCATTTGGTACTCAATAGGCAACATAGAAGTTTAGACTGATTCATATTATGTAACGCAACGCATTGAAATATAATTGAACCTTTTTTCATAGAGCGCATCGACACATTGATCAAGCAAAGTTTCCTTATCAACTTGAACATCCTCTGCACCTGAAACAATCATCTCTGATCGAGAAGTTGACGATGAACTCACGCTATCCGTGTCATCATTATCCAACATTACAACATTCTTTCGCTGCGAATTCTCTACAACAAAAAAAATAAAAAATCTCAATTCACAATCCCATATCCCAATTAAACCCAACATCCATAAACAAACAAAAAAAATTAGGTTTTTAAACTCTTACAAAACTCAAATTCAAATCAAACAACCAAAAATCAATTTTACCCAAATTCCAAGTATTAGTTCATTAATTAAACTCTCAAATACAACCAATAAGCAAAATAATATTTCTATAACAAACCCAATTCCATTAATTCGATATCTCGGGAATCTTAGTAGCTCAGTTAATTGACTACCTCAACTCCCATATCATAGGTGAGGGTTTGATTCCCCACCCAAATTTCAGCTAATTTAGAACATGAATTCATCAAATAATTCCTAAAAAACTAAACTTTAAATGTTCAAAAAATTACCTAAAAACTCCAATAAATTTTTCGCTAATCTGTAAGTCAAAATATACCAAAAAAAATGTCTATAAACCGATAAACAAAAAAAGGCAGAACTTACTTCTTCCCATGGCGACGGCTTCAGGTAACAAAGGGTTAGAAGCAAAAACAGGGTTGACTAAAAGTCAAACGATGAGAATCAAAGGGGAGAAATAGATTTGAAAAAACACAGAAACTTCTATACTTGTTTGAATGGAGGACCAATGTATCCATAAAGAAAACTTTAGGGACTGAAAATTGAAGTTTCTGAGATTGTTTACAGAGCAGTTGAAGAAGAGGAGGAGAGTCAAACAAGAAAGCTTTGGTATTTATATGTGAAGACTGAAGAATTCTGCTGTAAAATTTTCATTTTAGGAAAAAAAGAGAGGAATTTGGTATTTTTGGTATATTGCTTTGGAATATTCGAGAATTGTGTGGAAGGGGTAGGAGTTGTTGTGGTGGAGGGTGATGATGTGGAGTGATCGTCACCGTTAATTTTATTTAGACACTCGAATTAAAATTTATTCCATTTTGAGAAAAATAAGACTTGATAAAGTGTTTCTACTAAATAATGTTTGCTCCAATTTTGGAAAAGCTTTCACACATGCTTCGAGCAAGGGCAGAGCCAGCATATTGTTAGGGGTTCATCTGAACCCTCTTCGACGAAAAAAATTACTTTTTCTATCCTAAGTTATATGACTTATTTTCCTTTTTAGTCAATTCCTAAAAGAATGACAGATTTCTATATAAAGTAGTAACAATTTAACTATAAAATGTTCATTTTACCCTTAATGAAATGATTTACAACTACACAAATTTCTATCATTCATTTTAGACCACAAGTTTTTAAAGTCTTCCTTTCTTTCTTAAACTCCGTGCCGAGTCAAAGTACCTCACATAAAATGGGACGGAGAGAGTACTATTTATAGTAGATATTGAACCCCCCCTTCGACTAGTTGATGTGTTTACTTCTTCGAATTTTGAACCCCCTTATTGAAAATCCTGATTCCACTACTGATTAACCACTTAAAATATATCATTATTTTTAAGTGACAATTATTGAAAACACCTCTAAACTTGACGCGAATTATTACTTTAGTCCTCCAACTGATCAGAGCATATGTGAAAGCTTTTACATAATTTTAGGTAAAATTTATAAATTGGGCTATAATTATGGTAAATAAATCTTATAAGCTGACATTTTACATAATTATTTCTTATAATATATGATTATATATTATTTATACAGTATGGATACATATGTGTAAGATATTTCTCTAGCAAAAACAAGTGATCATGCATGTGTTGGTTGGCCCAACAGGCCCAAAACCCTGTGGAGGTTTTAGATCAATTTTCCCTTCTTTTTGCTCTCATTTTTCTTCTTTGACAACAGTATCTCACCAGCAAAAAGTATAAATTCATATCATTATTTTGGAGATAATTACAATTGTAAGCATATAACAATTACAAGAACTTTCTCTAAGGCCAAAAATATAATACCTTTTTATATGAGATAAATCTAGGGGTGTTAAATGGGCGGGTTGAGTTGAAATTTGAGATATTACAATAGGTTGAAATATAAATTGAGTTGGGTCCTGACCTGCCCAAGTTTACTTTGAGCTCAAATGGGCTTAAAAGGAGTTTGTTTTTTATCCGCTTAATCTCAATAATTTTAAAAGGAACTTTCGCATATAGCCACTCAAAAATAGCTTAATTACGCTCATAGTTATAGTTTGCTAATTACGATTCGTAACTATATGTTATAGGGAGGAGAGTGGCAAGCAAGATTGGGAGAGGGAGGAGAGTGGCGAGTGAGAGAGGGCAGAGAGACGAAAGAATTGTATATGTATATCTCTCAAAATAATTGATACAAATATAAACATATGAACTTTAAATCGTTATACAAATTATATTATACAAATTACATTATATAAATTATATTATACAAAATTCGAAAACTACACGTTTATACAAACTTTAAAAAGTTAAACAAAAAAAGATTGAATGTATATGGTGATAAAACTGAAAAACCAAATGAAACCATCGTCATATACAAATACAAATCAAACGAAGAATTGTTAGTTGCGAATCATATAAATGTGGCGAAATTATACAAACGTGACTAATTATACAAACTTGAAGTCAACCGACGTAAATAATGATTAATGTTAGTCGTGAGTGGTAATTATAGCAGACTATAGCTATGATGACAAATTAAGTAGTATAAGTTTGCTTAACCGCATAATTTTTCCTAATTTTAATATATTGTTATTTAAACAATTTGAATTTCAACTCAAGAATTTTTTTAAAAAGAAGTTACAAATGAATAGATAAATCCTAAAAGATATCAAATAGACAGTAATTCATACTTTCAATATAGGAACATACATTCATCAATGCAAATAAAGAGTCTTAAAACGGTTGAAGTTGGAGATTAAATTAGGCTAAATTGAAGATTCTCCTAAAATGGGTTAAAGCTTAAACAGGTTGAGATTGAACTTAATTAAAATTATCTTGAGCTCAACCCTTAAAATTCTGGACAAATTAGGCGGATTACCTATAGTTGGGCTCATTTTTAACACTATGTCTCATATGCCTTATATCATGTTAAGAGTTTCTTACTTCTTTGGGTGTGTTTGGTAGGGTAGAAAAAAACAAAAAATATTTTTAAATTTTCTAATGATTGGTTGGTAAAAAATTTAAAAATATTTTATCTGAAAAGTTAAATTCTTTGAATATAGAAGAAAAAAATTCCCGATAAAAGTTGATAAAAAAAACGAACTTCACAAGTAATATTCTAATTGATCATTTCACGTCCACCCTCCAATATATTCTACTCTTATCTTGACTAGATAGTATATATATATAAATATGTTTCAAATAATATTTGTTGTTTACTTACTACTTATCAAACATC
The DNA here is from genome assembly GCF_900185275.1 of Solanum verrucosum. Taxonomy (NCBI): domain Eukaryota; kingdom Viridiplantae; phylum Streptophyta; class Magnoliopsida; order Solanales; family Solanaceae; genus Solanum; species Solanum verrucosum. The sequence goes on along the minus strand of NW_026020011.1, from coordinate 4,270,876 downwards.
ATAAGATTTAAAAAAATCACTCATTTTCGTGGAAATAGCTTTTCCATACCAAACCCCTTCATTATCTTTACCGAAAAAAGTGTATATATATATATGCCAAATTTTATCACGTTTGATATTATACAATTCTATTTTAAAATTGTATATTTTGAATCCATTAAACATAAGACTAGAGGTTAGTTTAATATTTTAGAAGGTACAAAATTTTACTGAAGGTTCCAAACTCAAATCTCACTATCTGTAGCTTTGCTCACAGAGACAGATCTGCATGTAAATACATGATTTAAATAACTATAATAGTCGTCTCCAAGGGGGGTGGGGGCTCCACCGTGGCAAGCTTATCCAAGACGCGAATTCGAAACTATAAAAGTCAAAAGTCAACAATCTTTTTCATGAAAAAATATAAATAAACTTCTAGATAAAAATGCAAGACTTTTTATGTTGAATGAGATGAGAACCTAGGACAAAATAGGAAAGCCAACAACAAAAAAACACTATAATGCAACAAAGAAAGAAAGAAAAAAAGAGTCATATTTGATGGCTATGAGCTTTTTAAAAAGTGGTGTCACATAGACCATAAATTAAGCCCCAACCAGAGGCTGAGGCCTTGTAATTCAAAACAGGCCAACAACAGCTGTGGATATGCTTACGATACAAGCGGAATCAGAATTTCAATTTTACAATTTTTATTTTTTTAAAAATAGTAACTTCGAGTGAGGTAGCATTTATGTTCTACGTTTAGTATTTATGCATATTTAATATGTTTTTTAACACAATGTATTGTTTAAACAAAAATATTTTGAATTCAATCGAACCTGACGTTTTGACAGGAGAACATCTAAGTTTGTGACCTCATGTACGTTGTTTATTCTTTCTGTTCTGGTGGACGTTGACTCTTTATATTAACTCCAAATAGATACGTATATTGTTCCAAAAGAAAAAGAAAAAATCGAACGTGTGTAAAGAAGTTAACACAAATGTACAGTTGTTACATTAATTAACACACGCTTTGTATTTATAGTTAGTAAATTTTTTTAAAAAAAACTTTTAATTTCATTTGATGTTTCATATTGAAGCTCGACTAATTTGGATTCGAGTCACGTAGGGCACCATTCGGAGAGAAGCGCTCTCTATCAAGGATTTTTTTTATACTCATGATTCGACCTTAAGATCTCTGATTTAGAAAGAATCAACAGTCTTATCCATTACATCATCTATGTTGGTTGTTTCTTAGTAGGTGTAGTTGATTTAACTTAATAGTATTGCGCTTAACCACCGTTACTATTCAGGAGTTGATTGACAGAGTGTATAAGAATATATTAACAAATATTGAAATCTATTAGTTACAATGTTGAGATTAGTTATGCTGAAATTATTTCTTAATTATTTGGTATTGAGTTTAGTTTATTTATAACTAGTTAGACAAAGAATGTCATTTTCATTAATCTCTTCAATCAGAAAATTTCTCTAAGAATTAACCATTATTTGTCCAAACTAAACACCTAAGAATTAACCATTGACATTGATATCACAATCCATCAAGATTCTTGGAATCTCAATTACCAAGTATTATGTTCCAAATATTCAATTATAACTTTTCACGTGTTAGAAGTGTTAAAATCTTTATATAGTGCAAACAATAATTAAAATCTTTAGATAGCCACAATCTTTCATTTGACATAAAAATCCCAATAAGTCAAAAGAGTAAACACCACTAAAGGAAAACAAGAAAAAAAGTTTAGAAGACCTACGATTAACATGTGAAACATGTGTAGAGAGAGAGAGAGAGAGTCATTAGTGGTTGTGCAAGTTGTAGTAACAAAACTTTGCATTTGATCCATGTCTTTTTCATGTTTACTATCTAAATGTAACTTGATAGGGAGAGTTATTTGTCTTATTATATATCGTGGCGGAGCTAGAATTTTAAATAAGAGGATTTAATATATGAAGAAATAGACATGCGAAGTAGTCAAAGGGGGTTCGACCAGTGGCGGATGTAGAGTGTGTCGAGGGGGGTTCCGACCCCCCTCGGAAAAAAAATTACACTATATATATAAGATCAATTTTTTTGTGTACGTGTATATATTTAAAATTGAACCCCCTGAGCATATGTCAAAGGAGTAGCTCAATGGTTTATGGGGTTCAGGATTTCGCCTATGTTTTATTTGAACCCCCTTGATAGAATTTCTGCCTCCGCCACTAGGTTAGACATCTACTATATCTATTTAAAAATTATTTTAACCATGTATATATATATATATATATTCCGCATGTTTCAATATTATTTGTCAGGTTTCAATTTTATTCGGACTTTAAAAGAAATTGAATCTTATAATTATAAATTAAGAATATGTTAGATATATTAAAAATATTTTTTAAATTTTATAATCTTAAACATGTAACGTGTGAAAAGTTAACCCAATTTATACATTCCTCTATTTGTTAGAATTTTGGGGAGAATCGATAAAGGGGCGGCAAGGTGACGGGGTTAACGAAAATATTTAGATAGCAAAAGACAAATTTATGATGAATACAATTTGAGAATTATCAAATGAGCTAAGAAATATTCCAACATTTAACCTCTCAGAAAATATTTTCTATTTAATTAAGTCAACAAAATCAGAAAGGATATTAAAAGAATATATATAGGGAGTGAATATGCTTTTTGTATAATTTTAATTTAACTTATAAACATTATTGATGCATGTGAAATGCGTATATAAATAAAAAACTATTTATGAACTTGTCAAATCACTTTGAATGTTTACTCCGATAGGACCCGTTTGTTTATATATATAAATATAATAAAAAAAAGCTACTTTTATAAAATAAAAAAGTACTTTTATATAAATAAAATAAAGATAAGATTTCTCTATAATTCAATTTTTTAGTTGTTCATTAGTCTTTTCTAGTTAGGTATAAAATTTTAATTTCATTGGTACTGAATATGGAATCTTTTGTCTTTTCTTCACCATATACTTTGTGTTATTATAATACTTCATAAAAATTATACCTCAATCTCAAATAAATTGAAAACTAACCATATGAATATTCATTTCTTCGTTTAAGATTTTTTATTTCAGGAGTCCATTTATTTAAAAAAAAAGGATTTTAAATTTCCATGGTTAAGTAATCGTCGTGTGACAAAGGGTTACTTCTGTCTTTGTTTCATAAAAGTATATGATAGTTTTATTAAAAGCAAAAAAGAAAAAACCTAGGTAAATATGCAACCTTTGAATCCATCCAAAAGTCGATATCACCTCAAGAAAGGGAAAAGAGGCTCAAACTCCGTTAAATTTTATTTAGATATTTAAATTATAACACATTTTCAATAAGTTATACGTAAGAATAATACTATACTTCAGACTTATATATTTTTAAAAATTAAGAGTGTGTCATCACTCAATCATTATATAAATAAATTAATTATATAAAAGTAAAACATGTCTGATTTATTAAGATTAATACATATCTTATGAAGGTAAGATATTTTAACTGATTAAGCTTTTCCAAAATCTTGAAGGTAAATATCTCATAAAAATACTTTATCAAAACAAACGATAATTCAAACATCTAAATGAAATTTATGAAGTGTATATTTTATTTTATTTTAAAAAAGACACATCCAATAAAACAACCAAAATTTACAAAGTTTAAAAGATATTTACAAATTTTTTTTACCTTGTATTTGACAATGTTTTGTGGTTATCTTGAGTAGCTATAATACAAAAGAAAGAAACAAAGAAACAAAAGAGGGAGACAAAACATGTGGTTGACAGACAATCAAAACGACACATCAGAACCTCTGGCTGGTGTTGTTGCAGCGGCGTTACCGGATCTTGGTTGCCGTAACAGACCAATCAGTGTCTCCGCCTGTCAACAAAAACGCTCAGATACACACGTATTTTACGTGACATAATACACATAAAATATCATATACAATATGGTGTAGGATAGAAATTACCATACAGAATGCCAAGTAGAACATATATATCTATTATTCAAATTTAAGTATTAATACACATATAAATGAAAAACATAAATATTAGCTGAAGACAAATGAAAGAACACAATTATATATTTTATATTATTCTAAATAATTTATGCTATTTCAATATAATAAAGTACAAATTGAATAATCCCACATGAAAAGGGACTTATATTTTCATACTGAAAAGGACAAAAATATCTAATTGAACTAACTTCAACTCATCTAACGACGAAGCTAGCTATAATATTAGGTACGGATTCAAATGACTTGAGAATCGATCAAATATATAAATATTTAATTATAAATTCGATTAAAATTCATAAATCTCAAATCTTGATTCCGAGTTATAGCCATAGGGGCAAATACAGTGGAGATAGACTAGTGCGCCTACCAAACATAATTATATTTGTCCATATCCAAATCACATCACTATAATACTTTCTACAGTCTATCTTTTACCAATTATATATAAGCTTAGTGCAAGCCCTACTTAATTAATTAGCTTAACTCATTAATTAATGGAACCTCTTTACTTAATTACCTGCTTCACATTTGATGGCAACGATTGGTAACATAACAATATTCTAATTATGTCGCGTAAATTAAATTAAAATCGGATAGTTTTGTTATAGATATTTTGATTTTTACCTTTTGTTTGGCGCCATTTGTACCCGACTGTGACAAAGCAACCAATGGGGGAATTGCGCCTTCTCGAGCCACCATAGTACGGTAACTAACGCTATCTTCACAGAGCTGCAACAATATCGCCGCCGCGATCTCCTTCTGCCGCTGTGACCCGACCTCCACGATCTCCACCAGCACCGGAATTCCGCCTTCCTCCACCACCGCGGCCCTCGCTTCCACCATTGATATCAAAACGCTCATAACAAATGCCGATTTATCCACCATGTTTGAACTGAAATCCGCCATTAATTCAACTAACGGTTTCATAACTCCGGCTTCTACGGCTCTAATTTTGTTCTCTTTCACCGTACATAGGCAAAACAGAGCAGTTGATGCATCCTTCTTCCCGCGGAAATTGCCGGCTTCTAGAAGGTTCACTAATGGAGGTATCGCACCGGACCTTCCGATCGCGATTTTATTCTCTTCAATTTGTGATAATCGAAGCAGAGCACAAGCGGAATTCTCCTTCGCAGTTGAATTTCCAATTTTCAAAGCTCGAACTAACGGTTTAATCGCTCCTGATTCTGCGATAAGCTCCTTGTTTTCATCGCAGAGAGATAAATTCAGCACCGCCGTGGCACCGTACTCTTGAAGCTGAAGATCAGTGGAAGAGATAAGCGAAATCAACGGCTTAATCGCTCCAGCTCTAGCAATTTTCAAACGATTCTCCGGTTTATTCTTCGCTAGGAGCCTAATCTCCATTGCGGCTTGTTTTTGCACATCCATAGAATTCGACTCGAGATCAGACACGAGTTGTTGAATCAATTCATCGGAGTTATAATTATCCGACGCACATGCAATTAATAACCGCCGGCTTTGAGAAGAAGTCGTCGGAAACTCGCCGGATCTATCGCTATTGCAGTCGCTGAAAGCAGAGGAAGATTCATTAATTCCGAGACCGGTAAATGTTCTTCCCATGTAAGTGAAATTAGATTGAACTTCTGTTTCCATTGTCTTCGGCTATGATGATTAAATTCAATTCATCAACTGTTTTCGTCGCCGGCAATAGGTAGTTAATGTTTCCGGCGAGTTTTCAAAGGTTTGCCGGTGTTATCGGAAAATGAGAGGTGAAAGTCGAAACGACGGCGTTTGGTAGGTGGAGTTTGATTTGGGCCGAGTGTGTTAATGGGCTTTTGAGGAGAATTTGAAGGAAATGGAAATGGAAGATATAAGAGAAAGGAGAGAAGAGTACACGTGGATTAACGCCTAGGAGAAAGGGATGGACACGTGGGTGACCGTACAGAATCCAAGTAGGAACAGCACGTGCGACTTTTAATGCGTGAGTGGAAGGTTCGTTATTCGATACTCTTTTACTTGTCTATCATTTTAAAAATAAATTTTTATTTTTACTAATTAAAAAGATATATATAGCTTAGTTCATATACATTCTTATCGTGCACATGCAATAGTTGATCCAAATATACCCTTATTTATTTGAACCGCGTTTAGTTGTGATCCTGACAAATCCGCATTCACAATCCGTGCATCATTTAGTTGTGCGCTAGGGGAAGTTGTGACGTTAAATCAGCCTCGTCTTTTAGAGGTTTGGAACCCTTCCGTTGATTGCACCATATGTAAATTCAATCTGACTTCTAAAACAAAAGTGAGCATAAGTGAGAAGATTCACTTTCCCGCATCCCTCTTCCCATGAGCAGAACACTAAAGATGTACATTACATACGTGTTATCTAACTAACAACCACTTTCAATTCTTCACTTCAAGGAATATAATTTTTGAGTTCGAGTCTCTCTGGATACGGAGTTTCCTTTGTTGGGAAATGCTTTATCTTTCAATGTGCATATTCGAATTTAGTCGGATTCTAATGTGAATTTCAGACATCGAATGAAAAAATAGGGGAAAAAATGATATAAAACCTTAAAATATAGGAGTATGGTTAATCAATGCATTAGATGTCTACCATACGTTCTTATTGGATTTGGGTAATGATAACACTTTTTTTATATATATAAAAAGGACGATGCATTAATCAAGACACTGGCTGTCCTTTTTTCCTTTTTTAAGTTGTGTTTCTTGTCCAAGCGTGTGACACTTCTTGTCCATTTCTCAGTCTCTGTGTCAAATAATTGTTTTAAACAGGTCATAAATTAATAATGGACAGAGTAAAAATGAACAAAAAAGGATATAATAATTTAAAATTTATTTTTAAGATATGACATGAGAATAAGGTTTAATAATCTTCATGTTCGAGTTCTTTGGATATATATGAAATCGCTTTTGTTGGGAAGTGTTATATCTCAATATGAACTTTTTGATATAAATTAAACTATAATATAAATACTAAACATCGAATAAGAAACAAAACAATAAGTTAAAGAATCTCCAAATCACCGCCTACCCCCATACCCCCGGCGCAAAACCCTGTGCTTCACTCCTCAATTTGTGGTAATGGATCTATCATATAGTTAATAAAGTATATTATATAGTAATACAATGAAAAAGTCCCTTGCCTATTGTAAACAGCCAATCAAATAAACAAAGCTTGTACCTTTCTATTTTATTCTCTTTGTTTCAGCTTGTAATTTGTTTATTTTAATTATAAAATTTAAACTAATAAAAGCGATTTTTAAATCTTGTGATCTTAAATTAATGATATGATAAATTTCTTGTGATTTTAAACATATCATATGAAAATTTTATCAAACATTTGAGAATTAATATAGAAAGTTATAGAAGACTCTCGATTGATTGATTGTAATGTTTAGGATGTTATATATAATCCATTAATGTTTAGAGATATGACTTTCCTACTCAGATATATTTCTTGATTGTTCGATACAGTGCAAATGATACATTACTTAATGAAAGAATGCATTCAAGAGGGAATACGTACATTTCAAATGATACATTACTAATGGGAGAATTACATCCTATAGGATATAGAAATATATCCGAGAGAAGATTTTTGTATTTTTTAAATGATAATTTTTTTAAGAAATTATGATAGCTTAAATCGTATATTTATGTAACTTTTTACTAAAATTTTATCGATTTTGTGCCAAAACCCATAAATTTCCATGTCACGTTTTCAATTAAAATAAAACATATTTCAGTCAACGAGTACTATAGGAGAAAGTTACTGGTTCAATCTATAAGTTTTTTAAGAACTACTTTTTGGTATAAGACACATGTCACATGCTAAATATGACACGTGTATATGACCAAGAAGCTGAATATAATTTGCCTTTTTGATCCTCCATTACTTGATACGTTGTATTTTTTTTGTAAGAAGATTATAACATTATAAAAACATAAAAAAAAAAAAAGAAGAGAAGAGAAGAAAAAAGAAGTGGCCAAGTAGCCATTAATTTATCTTAGTGATAGTTAGGTACTTTATTAGTAACACTAACGTAATCCAATCGAACGATAAAACTGTGGGGTCGCAACTTTTAATAAACTAATTAAATATTTTCAATTTGTGATTGAAACACAAATTTTATTTGACGAGTGTGTTTAAATATGATATCGTGATAATAAAATGAACTTTGAACCTAATTCAATCTTAATATTTAGCTCATGAATTGAGGATCGTCCAAGACCATATAAGAAAACGATTTGCTATCTCATCCCTAATATGGAACTACTAACAACATCCTTCACGTAAGTAAGTCTTCATAGTAAGCCTAGTATAGTAACTCACTTGAAAATTAGAGGAATAATTTGTTATGACATATTAAATGTACATAGCAAGTGTATATCACATAAATTCTATAGAAACATAGTACCATGATTTTATTCCTAATCAAATTTGGTCACGTACTCCAAAAAATTTAACTATGTTGTTCAGACTCTCTAATCGATTCCTCCACAATGCACTATTTTAGAAGGATCGAATGTGCATCAATAGTCATTTTTAAAGAATCCAAGCAACATAATTGTATACCTTCAAACTTTAATGTGAAAATTTATTTAAAATATATAGAAGTTCCATGTTTTGAACTATAAGCAGGAACAGATGTACATCCACTTATATAAGGTGCAGATTTCGGAAATTATTCAGTGTAACATAACAAACAGTGCCATTATTTGGGAGTTTCAAATAGAAATAGGAAATAACAGTACAGAATCAGATTCCAGTTTACAGTGAAGAAAACTAAAAGTTGAACTTGACATGGAACCTCTAAAATTTCGTGAGCTACTCAATCACTCCAATTATCTTGGTCGATCGCAAAAGATTGTCCTTCCCTCCCTTCCTGCATATCAGCCCAGATAACAGAAGGTCTTAAGAGGCCAATGATCAGGTACCCTCAGATAAGGGTGTCTAGTAAATGAAAAATGTTAATGGTTTACAAGGCGTACCAATTCCTCGGTAGTGGTTCTACTTGGAGACCACACAAGAATTTTCCGGTCATTACCACCCGTGAATAGTTCCTGAAAATACCCAGACTCAAATTCATTGTTAACATGGAAATAAAAGCAGTTCAATAGAGTTCGGGGGGTGGGGTGCCATCTACAATGAGATCACACAGCGAAATGAAGCAGCCTTGAGATTCATTACTTCACTACGTAAACCATGCTCGTTTTTCTAATTATGGGGCACGGCTAAGTGATCCAGCACACATTGGGCCTAGTGCCCAGGTGGTTTGGCCAATAGTGGGACAAGAAAAGATGGCATCTTTGTCAAGCTTTTACTTTGACGAGAATCATATGAGTGAGGCCAATAATAGAAACAAGGTTGCTTGTACTCTATGCTGCATAATAACAGCGTCCTTGTTATGAGATCTTTTATGTTTCATGTACTTTTTGGTATAAAGAAAGAATACCTGTGTATATTTGCACTAGGATGACATACTAGCTAGCTGTGGGTGAGTTGCCCGCTGGATTAATGTTTTTTGTCACACAAACTTCCAGTATGCAATGAATGAAGTATTTTAGTTTATCTAAAGATGTTACCACTCAAATACTTCAGGTCCACGAGGTCACAGATTATGCAGAATTCACTATTTTACCAAAAACACATGTGCCTAGGGGGAGGCAAAAAAAATATGTACCTGGTCCAGTGAATTGTACAGACAACAGTTCACATTTTCATAGTGGCCACGTAAATCCATCATCGTTTTGCCTGACCACAAATCAAATGCCTACAAGATTTCCACATTAAGTTACTAAAGAAAAATAGTGTTGCATAATAATATCAGGGTGGTGGTGGTTATTTTTCTTTAAAAAAAATTGGGGGGTGGGGGTGGGGGTGGGGGTGGAACAATGTTTACCTTAGTAGCTGACATGCATGGCACAAATACAAGTGTTGAATCATGAGATATGGCTAACTGTGTAGCTTTTGTGGCCTGGAGTCGTGATGTTTCAAAGTTCACAAGTGTATTGCAACCAGATTCAATATCCCATAACCTTAACCTTGAATCAGAACCTGAAATCCACAGGAAGAGATGATTAAGCTTCAGTTGCAGGTTTTTTCCCACCATGTAGCCAAAAGCAAAAAACTATCGATGAGATGCCTTGATCACAAGGGAATAACTCTACCCATATCACGTCCTATCGCAAGAGTGTTTAAACGACATCTTACATCAGTGTTTTAAAAACAGTGCCCAAAATAAACAACTTTGCTAGAGAATTGCTAGAGAAGCATATCAAAATGAGATTAGAAAGCACCATAATCTGCTGTATAAATTCCGGAGTTGCACTTCACCATTGACCAACTATAAAAAGATAAAAGCAACATGCACCAGACCATACATTGTCGTACATGCATCTAACAGAAATAATGGCGTAAGACCTTCAGCCTCTTAAGTGGAGGATAATAACCACAATACATAAACAATCCAAGCAGTAGCAATACAAAAGCTCATTGAAAAGAATTGCGATGTCAACCTGCACTAAGGAGATACATTCCATCATTGGTCATTTTTAATCCATTGACAGCACCATAATGCGCAGTGGCTCTATCTTGACTAGAGAGCATCCCTGGATGCAGTCGCTGCTTCCCAGACCCCCTCACTTGTCTAGCAATTGCAGAGTGTTTGATACTCACGCCATTTCCCATTTTTTTCTGAGATGGACGGCCTTTTGCAGATGAATTTGGGCCTCCAGAAGATGGTTTCAGTGTGGAACCCTGAGCAGGAAGATAGAATATCTTACAGGCAGAAAGAAACCTTAAGATCAACAGAATCAGCAATTCCACCCTGATTAAGGTTTTCAGTGGATCAACTCACATAAATTAAACATAGGGAAGGATCGTTGACGCAAACCAAGATGGGACTAAAAACATAGATTTACTTGTAAAACTAGAGGACAACTGTGTGGTTTCTGTGCTCTCAGAAAGAAAAGGCAAAAAAGTTGCAATAAAACCAAGTCTACTTATAATCTGCTCCCTTTTCTTCTCCAAAGGGTACCAATATGAAGATAGAGAAAAACATCACTTCTTAGAACACTGCCCAATTAAAAAAGGAACTCGCTTGAAACAGATATGGTACACCCAAATGAATCAGATAATTAGGTTTTAATTTGTCAATATTAAATTTAAGGACCATGAACAGCTTACTATCACAAACAAAAGGCAAACAGTGATCCCTCTCAATTTTATGTGCCATTAAAATTTCGAATATGATTCTAAATAATACGTAACGACGAATGGCAGAAGGTAACCTTGTTTGCAGTGGATCGTGTAAGAAGAGATGGGCGTCTTCCAAGCTGAGTATGAGACTGATCCAAAACACGAAAACATCCTGCACGCCTGATGTCCCAAAAGCGAATGGCGCCATCGCATCCCCCTGTTACCAAAACCCACTCACTAGAAGCAGACCATTCAACCGACATTACTCCATCTGCCATTACCCAAGAAAGAAAAACATCTAAGGGCTTCTGAACTAGTGGTGGCACTTACAAAATGCTTGAACGAGAAATAAAAAAATTATGACTCTGTAGGAGTGGTCCATTGATTTGGAGAGGTTGAAAATGGACACACTGTTCTTTTTTCCTAAAGGTGTTTGATGGGACACACAAGTTTAAGATGTTAATTTGACTTGAGGATTGTACAATGGTAGCAGAAGAAAATATTGAAGTAATGGTTGAATAGTTAGTTTGATAGAGAATATATTGAACCTGCCCCTCTACCCTTCTCCACTTAAATACAATATGTTTGTCAGCAGTAAGGTTTGAACCCAAGGATAACTTCCAAAACCTCACGACATAAAGATATTGAGAAAAACTCCCCAGTGGATAACACCAAGTCTGGTAGATCTAAAAGGTACAGCATAGCAAAAGCATATACTTTATTAATGTCAGTAATAGATATCAGCTTACCACGATGGCCAGATAATGTGTGAGCAAATGCACCCGAAGAAATATCACAAAGACGAACTTGAACATCTTCAGTTCCAGCAGCAATTAACATGTGTGATGTTGCCACCGGAGACATGGCAGTCTTGTACACTTTTCCAGGCATTTTGAAATTAACTACCACCTTAAGAACAATTAAGGAAATCCAAAATTAGGCAAGAAACTTGTTTAATAAAAAGAAAAATAAGCTGAAAAACTACACTTCAGTGGAGTATAATAAGATGGTCAGAAAGCAACACTACCTGTGTTGTGTTAGTATCCCAGACATTAACGTAATGATCATAAGAGCCTGTAATAAAAAGTCCCGTGTCAATCGGATACCAGTTGGCTGTGGAAATGGCATATTTGTGGCCCTGCTCATGTTGCTTGTCAACCAAAAGTATGTGTTTGTGCTTTGCAATCAGACCACTTTCATCGTAATCAGTTGCACGTTGGACATCATAAACAGCAACTGATGCATCCGAAGCAGAGGATAACAGATATCGTCCCTCTGTCAAATCAACCTGATTTTGTGATCACAATAAATGTACACAAAGGTACTTTTAAAATAATGCAAGTTCCATCTACATACCTCAACCAGATATAATCTGGCAAAAATTATCTAAAATAAACATAAAGATAAATGAAGATAACTTAAAAGAATTCAAAATTTAGTTTCATGTACTACTCTGAATAATCTAAGTTGGTTGGACTCTTCACTTTCGGTGCCGCACCCGTGTTGACATGATGTGGGTGTGGGTGTGGGATCCGTACCCGACTGGTCAACAGGTTTTGGATACTTTGACCAAATTTGAGGGAGAAATTTTGGACAGATTCAATGATTTCTGTAATCAAAACAAAACCTAAGGTGAAATTGAAGAAAATGGAATGCCTTGTATATATAAATTTCTATTGCCACTCCCTTTCCTTTTATCTCTTTCCAAGATTCTCCTCTTGATCATTTTCTCCTCCTTGAGTCTTCCATATAATATCTCATAGTTTAGGCTTTATAACTCTATGTTTAGCCGAATCCCCAAACCCGTATCCACACATGGATTCGTATCCCGAATCTTAAAATTTAGGTCATAGAGGATCCGACCTCTAGATCTGCACCCGTATCGGATACCCGCACCTGAGTCCGAGTAACTTAGGCTAAAGCCTTAATTTCCTAACAGGCATCTAACCAAGCTCATAATCTGACTTTCTCGAGAAAAAAATACTGTGTGCAATTGAGACCAAGATTACCATATCCACAATCCAACTTTTTCCGTAGTGTTACACTTGTCTGAATTACTTCTCCAAAAGTAAATCCTAGTTCATTTTTACATTTCTATGGTTAACCATTATTTCCATGAAGCACGTATCACCAAGTTTTTTCAGGCGGAGTTTGTATATTAATATTCAAGTAAACATGTTCGAAATGACCAAGGGGCAGAAAGAGTATTCTCATCTCGCGTTTCTTTGTAAGGTATGAAGATGCAATTGACACAAATGCACACAACATGCACACTATAAGGCACCAAATATATAAGGGAGTTAATGGTTTGATGCAAAATAGAGATACTTGGAGATAGCACTGCATCAACTTCCATTAAGCTTAATTTTAAATTTTATGCTTTATGTGGACCACTACATTCTATTAGCTTAGAATTTTCTTGGAGCTAATGCCAATCAATTCCACCACCTCAATCACAAAATACTAGGGCTCAGCTATATGAATCATCAGCCTCTATATGATCTCTTTAATCCCATTCTTTGAAACTAAAATCTGTTCCATGTATGAACTACGTGGAGGATAGCACATGGGGATGAGTTACAATAGTTTATTTATCAACATTTCAATAAGGAACACTCGGAGTTAATGATAGTCATAGAAGCCAGAAAAGTTTTTTTTTACAAGGCATAAAAGTTGGAAAAGGTTGACATTGCAATGAAACTTGCCTAACTAGAAAACACGACCTTAAACATATCAGACTTATTCTTTGTGAAAAAAGTTAACTATGTGTGTGTTTTAATTTATAGGTCACTCTTCAATTCGGGATGTTAAAAAATGTTAAACATCATCCATTTCTATCCAACTTTTAGATGTCGTTTGGACATGTGATTTCAAATCATGATTTAAAGTTATTTTGACAAAGCAATTCTGATTTCAAGTCAACATTTGTTCATCACATTTTGAACAAAACTTCAACTTTAAATTCTAATTTCAATCCAATTCACCTCAAAGGTAGAAGTTCAACTTCAAATTTGGGATTTCAAATTTTCTAAAATTTAAAACTTGGCCCATGAAACACACCTAAATATAAGTTGGTCCGGCAAATAGGAATCCTTTGTTAATCGTTAATTTATGTAGGTGTGCTCGTTTGGTAAGATTTTACGCTCCATAGTTTCAAAGTAGAAACTTGAAAATTTGAGTTCCTCAAGTTGTGACTTTTGGAATTTCAAGTTGTGTTTGGGCATGCATTACTTGAAAAAAATTAAAGTTTGTGAGGGAAGTCCTAAAAACCCCCAAAAAACAGTCTTTAGGGAAGTTAAAAATATTTAAAGATCAGATTTTGAAAATCCGATCAAATTTCATGGTCAAATAGTTATCTGAAGATAAATTTTCAAAATCTATGGTCAAACGCTAGCTATAAGAGTATACAAAAGTTATGATAGTTTTAACAAATAGTGTTTTTTCATGCTAGTACAATTTGATTTCAAACCTTTGTGTACAAAACTTCTAACAAAACACAATTTCAACTTCAAATCAACCTTCACCCAAACCATAATCATAAACTTCAAGTTCATATCCAAATCCCTACTTAAAAACTGAAAATACAGTAACAACATTCACCTACTAACTTCAAATCATAGGTAGATCCGGTTCATCAAAAAGAAAGAAAATGAAATGTGACCTGAAGGGAGTTGACGGAGCCACGGTGAGGAGAAATGATATCTTTGTAGTTGGAGAGTTGAATAGAAGCGATTCTAGCCGACTTAATACGATTGCTGAATAAATTAGGGCGAAGCTTGCCAAATTCTCTGTCTCCGATCTCCTTCCACATCGTCCTCGCATCCTTCCCAACCAATTTACTCCTCTCTAAATTACCCCAATCACAAACACCCAAAAATTATCTATACTTACACAAATCAGCTCTGATTCAACCAAAAATTGAAGATTGAATAATCTAGTGATGAAACCAATCCTGTCCTTTGTTGTTTCTTCTGAACATTTCCTCAAACACTTGGTGGGTTTTCTTCGATTTTCGATTTGCCCCCTTTTTTGTACAGCCCTAACGCCTGGCGATGAAACCCGATGTGAGAAATGGATAAGTATAAAGAGGGATTTTGCAGAAAGGCCAAAAGATGACGAGATGTCTTCGTGGAGAGGTACTATTCACCTTTTCTTTAATCTTTTCTGAAATAGAGAGTATTTTGGGTGTGTGTACTTGTTACGAAAGCGAAAACACGTTCCACAAATGATATTATAAAATAGTTCAAGGTTCGCGTGAGGAAAATAGTAATTAAGATTGGATAATACCGCAATAATTATAGTATTTTATTTCAATATATTGAAATGTTACATATTGTATGAAATCTTTGATTCTTCTTTTAAAAAATGATTTAAGGGCTTTCGAGTTTGATCTTGGTTTGTAACTGAATTCGAGGGGTTTAAAGATTGACCTTGACTTGTGTTTGAATACAAGGGTTTGAAACTTAGATTGTAGAGAAATTTGTTGTGCTTAATCCATTCGCTCTCTCTGCCTTCTTGATGTGGCGTAGCTTCGTCCCTAGCTGAAACATGAATAATTTTAACCATCCATAAACAATTTAAATTTCAGGCAGAGGGGGTTACTACATACCTCTTCCCCTTGCCGGAACATGACACATGTACATATGACACATTTTTATTGACCTCTAATTTGACTAGACATATTGCGTCTTTTTAACTAAGACACAATCAATGCATGGAACCAAATACCAACCTCCTCAACAAGGACACAACCCTCGACTCTAACTCAGAGTTCACCCCCTCCATCTTCCCCTGTTTGAGTTTTAGGACGTGATCCCTAACCCCCGGCCTTAATCCTAGACCCAACCTTAACTCAAAACCTAACTTGACTAGGATTCGAGACACAATATCGATTCTAGCCCGGGACCCGAGACCCAACCCTGACTAGTGATTTAACTTGACACTAATTGGGACTCGAGACACAACGCTGACCCTAGCCCGAGACCCAAAGCCCAATCTTAACTTAGGACTTAGGACTCTACATCATCCCAACCCTAACCCAAAACCTAAGATACCTGCTGAGACTTGATTCTAACTTGAGACTCGAACCATGAATTTTACTAGGAACCTAACCCCGCCCCGACCATGCACCCGAGACTTGGACCAATCTCTGACCCAAACTGAGGCCCGATCTTGATTGGAGAACTGAGAATCGAGCATGGCTTGAGATTCGAGACCCAACCCTAACCCTAACCCTAACCTAGGATCCAAGTCTCCTGAGGCTCAACCTTGACCCAATATCCGATTCGAGACGCAAAACTCAAGCTCCAACTCATAGAAAAAGTCAAAGTAAATTTCAAGTACTAAATCCAAATTAAAGTATATCTTAAATATGAACTAGAACTAGGTTGGTATTCTGCTAATTTAACAATTACTTTTGAAAATAAATTATGTTGTGTTGGCTAAAATAATCCAATATAAAATTATCTTCTGTTGACCCATAAAATTTCAGACAGACCATCAATTTTTTGGCCATATTTAACACTGGTACTTGTAGCCAATGATCTATGAGCTATTCAATTGGATACCTTTTGATGTCTATATAAGATATTCTACCATTAACGTAGATTATAAAATAAAATAAAAATATTTTTTTACTGACGTATCAATATATCTATAATCAATATTATATTAAAAAGGAGAAGAAAAGAACATAGTATGGGTACCTTGAACTTCAAAAAAATACGAGTACAATTCAAATCCAATTCAACACATATGAAGCTTATATTGCTACAAATATATTGTTCAACCAGCTAGCATTATATATGTGGTAATTAATGCAATTCTTATCATGTAAAAATATGATCAAGGACATGTTAAAGAGAGTGTCTGGATTTCCAGTCCAACTCCATAATACAAGATTTACAAATCAATAAAAAAAAATTGTAGTCACAAAAAAAAATGATTATCACTAGTTGCTGTTATATATGGACATGTTTCCCAGCAACCAATTTATGATCTTTTGGTCCATTCACTACACTTCTTGGAAATATTGGCCCTTCACATAATGTTATATTTTCTTCACTCAATTTTTTCACATGCCTCCTTTTTGTCCTTCTTGAGCTAGCTTTTATGATTGGAATAGCGTACCATCCAATTGATGTACACAATATCGCAAAACACCTCCCATAAACAGCTAAAAAAACCAATATCAAGATTATAGCCAATGGCATGTAATAAGTTGGCTTCTTGAAATTTGCTAACCTCAAATTCTTAAAAAAATTCCTTCTCTTAGATTCCACTTTTCGTTCTTCTGAAATATTTGATGAAACCTCGTGAATAGTCTTCTTATCAACAAACTCTGACTTCTTCTTGATCATTTGCTTGTCATCATCAGTGTCACTAGACAATGTTTGATTTTTGTCCTTCACTCTGACAACAATAGGCTTGATTGAATTTGAATTTGAGAAAACGAATCGTACAAAAGAGATATCATCAGATCCCATTTGAGTATAAATTTTTTGTTTTTTGTCTTCAAGATTGGCTAAGAGTTTCGAAAATTTGTCTAGGCCACGATCAGCATAAGGATTGTATGTACTATTTTTGCTTCTTTTTGATGATTTTTTTGGAGTTGAACAAGGGCTTGATGTTTCCCTATCATAATCTTCACCTTCTTGATTATGAAAATTTCCACTTCCACAAATAAAATGATTAAACATCTATGAAAAAAATATATATAAAGAGACTATAGGGATTTTGGATGATTTTGGTTTTGGAGTGATAACTTTATTGTTGAATTTAGAGACTATTAAAGAAAAATAGAGGGTGCAATAAGCTTATATTTATAAGAGTTTGACTAGATCTAAAAGAGGGGGAATATAGAAATAGTCAAATCAAAAGAGAGGGCTTTGAACTTTTCTTATATATCTATATCATTTTGTTTGTTATTTAATGTGGAATATTATATATATATATATATATATATATATATATATATATATATATATATATACACATGAATAATGTACTTTTGGTCCCTCAATTAATAACTAATTCTTGTTTTGTTAAGCACATTTAACGTTGAGGACTCATAATTGGTACAAGAGATAAGGGATAACTAATTCTGAAATCAATTTTAGAATGAGTTTATCTCATGTTTGATAATTGATTAGGATAAAATCGATGAATAACTTGTTCCTAAACCAAACGAGCCAAATTATAAGAAATTCATGATTTATAAAATTATAATATCCTCAAATATGGGATAATAATACACATATAAATTAATACGTTGAAAATTGAATGGTTTAGTGCTTAATAATTCGTTGATTTTGTGATGATTCATAGCCAGAAAGATCAAAAGTGTGCATATATATATATATTTATCAATTAATTAAAGGTTAAATATGTTTAACTAGAAACAATGAGGACTGAAATTAAGGATTTATCAAATTAGAAGGACCAAAATTGCTGATTTTTCTATAAAATATTTCGTTGAATCTTCTTTGGAATATTATTGTTCGTTTGACTAATTAAATTATTGTAAAAGAGATAAGTGTAGCACGATGAAATAATTTAATTTATACTTCTAGCAGTTCGAATATATTATAAAATAAAGTTTGGGTGATATTCTTGGAGGAGTAGTTTGATTGGTCAAAAATACACTACAACATTGACATGTAGTCTACTAATTATAAAATAAATATTGTTAAAATGGACTGTGATATGTGTTCGAGTTTATTTGAATTCAGTATTTTTAATATAGAGTATAAATTTATATAAAATTATATAAAAAATTTGTAACAAATACAAGATTTAACTTATCATTTATAAGTGGTTATAAGAGATCATTGTATCTTTTATTCACCCATACTTATTTTTTCAAATTGAAAAATGCAGGTCAACTTATTAATACGACTAATAAGACAAAACACATATTGGAAAAAGAGATAAACTTCTGGAGTTATATATATAAAAAATATAATATAATATAATATAAGAAATTTCAATTCCTTTTCTCATTTTTTTATTTTTTTTTCAACTTCATTTATCTCTTTTTTTTCTTTCCATTTTTACAAGTAGTGATGCACATCGTATCCCTAACGTGCCTTGTACAGTTGTACTAATAAATTAGGTGTCGTTTGGTAGGGAGTATTAGAAAAAATAGTCTATGTATTATGTATGATATTATTTAGTACTATATTTGATAGAAATTTCAGTCAATGTATAACTAATCCATGGGTTTTTCTTATCAACCCCTTTCTTGTTTTCTTCTGCAACGAAAAAATCATTAGCTTTTACGGAATTCTTTCGTACCTCAGGCATCGATCCTCTGTAATCAAATTTCAAGTTCAATATGCTAGTAAGCTGAAAGTTGAAGTTATAGAAAAAACAATATAAACATTTGAAATAATATTTGCTAAATTTTTTATTTAAAGAGAGATCTATCTTAATAGGAGAGTTAATAGGAGAGGCACTCAGTGACGGTGAGTGTCTCGCCTATATAGTGAGTTGACTAACCATTTTTCATGGTGCCAACAAATCCCATGAAAATCGATGCCTTTGTCAAATATTATCGTACTTGAATCATCATCAATGTCATCAACTAATTTAGCTGATTCCATTGTTACCAAATAAAATTTGTGAACATTTTATTTCACAATGATAGCATGTGCAACATTTTCCAATAATACCAAGAAAGAGAAAGAAAATAAATTTGTCAAAACTCACCGAAAAAAGTATAGTACGGATTAGTCGCTTAAGATCTTTGGTCTTTATTCTTATTCGACGAAAAGCCAAACAAATAAAATAATAGTACCATAATTCCTTTTCTCATTTTCTTTCTTTTTTCGAACTTCATTTTTTCCATTTATAAAAGTAGTGCACATCATATACCTAACATGCCTTGGTAGTAATTAATCAGAGTGATGATAAACACATGTCCGTCCAGACAAAAAAATAACAGATATCACAATATCGCTTTTGATTTTTTTTCAATACATAAGTAATAAATATTACTTTTAAAATATTTGCATATAATTAAATATCATTCAATCTTGAAGATTGATTTTGAAATTAAGAAGGGAGAGATCTCGTAATGGCGACATTAAGAAATTATTTGGTCCTTAAAAGTTGTCCTTTTCATCATATTATTAAGAATAAAAATTTCACTGAGTGGATAAAATATGGTACTATCACCAAACTTTAATAATCTAGAGAAAATTATTTATGACTAAATGTTGGCAACTAAAGTTAAGACTTAAGAGTAAAGTTATTTCATTTCAAATAGTTTAAAAGCAAAATTAATCTTTTACTTTATTAATAATATTATTTAAAAATATTTATATCGTCAATCCCAACTAATTTGAGACGAAAAACTGTACTAATATTTCAATTTATGATAGTGGGACATGTGCATTGTGCCCCCTTTGGATGTGTGCTTTTGAATTTGAAAATCTGTCCAACAGAACTGTCTACATATGGTCCTAACAACTTGCTTTTTTCATTTTTAAGACAAGAAGAATATGGTCCAACCAAAATAACCTAATAATTCAAAAAGAAAAGTTGGAAAAATAAATTCCATCTTGAAATTATTTTTTCTTTTATAATGGTCCAAAATGTTGATAATGATAGTAAGATATTTTCAGTAATACATGTGATGTTTACTATAAAGAGAAAATTAAAGTTGCAATTTTACCAATTAGGCTTCAACACAACATGTGAACTTAGATCACTATGCAAGTAACAATCATGACTAATTATACTTCATATTGGTCTATTATACACTGTCTTATTTGAGTTTTCATATTTTAAATTTACGAATATTCTATCACTCCACAACAATTTCTTCTCACCCTCGTCCTCAAGAGAATCAATAATATTTTCACTTACCCTCCAGCATAACTCGAATCCTCAAATTACTGATTGATGAAAAAAATACTCAACCATTTGAACAAGCCTCACTTAGCTTGTCTCACTCGACAATCGACGACATCTTTTATTAATATACGAAAGTCTGGTCCACAAAGATTTCACTTAGCATTTGCCATGCGAAAAATATCGATCACATTAATCTATTATATATATATAATACACAGTCTTTCTTTATATTTCTATGTAAGAATTAAAGGATATTTTCATATTCTCAACTCGTAATATCGTGATCACTTGACAATAACTTTACTGTTACGCAAAGAATATAGTGTGAGAACTCAATATAGTATTAGAAAAAAGGTGTTGAGTGGGGTAGTTGGATACTTCATAGTGGGGACAAAATGACAGCCAAATGTCCATATCTCAATTAGTTAAGTTACATTACTCCTCTTTTGCCTCACCATTACTTTTTTTATCTACCTATTTCTCTCTTATCTTTGCTACAAAAATCAAGAAAAGACACTTTCTTGATAAACCTAAAAACTTGTCAATGGCTTTTGCAGGAACAACACAAAAATGTATGGCATGTGAAAAGACAGTGTATTTGGTTGATAAATTAACTGCAGACAATAGAGTGTTTCATAAAGCTTGTTTTAGATGCCATCACTGCAAGGGTACTCTCAAGGTTTGTTCTTTTTTACTACTATGATGATGGGAGCATTTCGGGTTATAGGTCTAACCATTTCGATTCCCTTGTTTCTGGTATGCTATAGTTATTAAAGTCCCTCGACAATAAGAATAGGAGATAAGTCATAAGCTAGATGTTTTACGAATCATATTAAACTTTAAGGCATTTAGTTTAACTTTAATTACCCCATGAAGAGGCGCACTCTGATACCATCGATGTCCAATAGCTTAAAGGCCCAATTGCATCATAGGAATTTGAAAATATGTCCCAATTGTGTTTAAGTATTTCATTTTTGTCTTGATAACCCTATGTGGATAACTTGTACGTATCTCGATTAATTTTATAGGATACCTACTATCTTTCCGCCGTCACAGGTACCGGGAATTCTTGGACAATTGAAAATAAAGCACCTAATAACTTTTATCTCCGTTTAAACCTGAGACCTCATGATTTTTAACCTATTTTATTGACTAGTATGCCACACACTTGGCTAGTGGTTTCTCATTTTTTAGATTTCAATGACATAAAAACATAGCATAAAAGAAAGTAGATATTAGACTTGTTAATTCAATTTTCCAATTTAATTATTACTCTTTTTTAATCTTGTTTAATACATTAATTTGCAGCTTAGCAACTACAATTCCTTTGAGGGAGTTCTATACTGTAGACCTCACTTTGATCAGCTCTTCAAAAGAACTGGAAGTCTTGACAAAAGCTTTGAAGGTACAAAAAAAAAAGTGCCTAATTTCAAATCATCAAATTTTGCTAGTCAAAAAATTTACTAATAGACTAAAATATATTCCAGGGACACCAAAAATTGTGAAGCCAGAGAAAGATGAGGTAATTGACATCTATATTGCTCGGACTCTCCAAATATGTTGCATCATCCGTGTAAGATCCTCCAAGAATACACTGCTTTTGGAGGACCTAACACGAATCTGTTGACATTTTTGAAGAGTCTGAGCAAACATATCTTGATTTGTGAATCAGAGGATAATTTGTGAATAACCCTAATCTATGTTTTGAATATTTGAAACAGAAACCACAGGCAGCTAAAGTTTCAAGCATGTTTGTTGGAACAAGGGAGAAATGTTTTGGCTGCAAGAATACTGTTTATCCAACAGAAAAGGTACTGCAATAAGCTAGCAATATTTTGGCAACAATTTGCTTGTTAACTAATCCAAAAGTTCACTGCTAGTAAATATTGGTAGATTTTTCATGTGAAATGTGATCTTTTGTATGCTACACCAAAAGCTTTGCTAAAAGATGTGTACAGTAAGAGCTCTCTGTAACAGTCATTCTTTGTAACAACATTTCACTATAACAATCAAGTTTTTGGTGGAGCAAACTTTCATATTTTGTTATATAATAAGTTATCTATAACAACATTTCGCCATAACGGTCAAGTTTTCCTTGGAACCGACTTTCATGTTTTGTTATGTTATAAGCTATCTATGACAACATTTTGCTATAGTAGCCAAATAATATCTGGACAAATGACGTTGTTATAGAGAGGTTTGACTGTAAATAGCAGTGGGATCTAGAGAACAACCTATGAATTCACTAATCTATAGATATTTGACTATGAGCTCAGTTATTATTGTATATTAGCTTGAGGTCGTTGTCTATAAACTTCAAAGTATGAATACACATCTGGATGTAAAAGAACCTAATGCTTATTGTTGTTAGTACCTTCAACCCTTGAGATAAAATGTAGTAATTTGATGTTGTGTTTATAGGGAGGGAGGTGAACTTAGATAGGTTCTTATGAATTCAATTAAATCCATTGTTTTTGGCTTTAAATATATGCATATACAAGAAATTCTAAATTCTTGATTCGCCTTTGTCTATAGGTATCTGTGAATGGAACACCATACCACAAAAGTTGCTTCAAATGTAGCCATGGAGGCTGTGTAATTAGCCCATCCAACTATATTGCTCACGAGGGGCGCCTCTACTGCAAGCATCACCATGTTCAATTGATCAAGGAGAAAGGAAACTTAAGCCAACTCGAGGGCGATCACAACAAGAATTCATCAGTTAGAACAACAGAATCATAAAACTCCCAACAATATATCTAGTTTTTCATGAATAAATGTTATTCAGCTTGAATCTACTTCCTTTTGCTAGCCTATTTTTCTATCTTCTACTTGCACAAAATTGATTCTCAATCATAATATTATTCTTGTGTATGTTGAACTTCTTTTTGGCCTTTGCTTCTTGTTTCACTTGTGTTGTTGAAATTTCGATGCTAAAACTAAGTCGATAAATAAATTAAAATCGAGCACAATGCATCTCTCATCTTGTGTTTTCACAGTTTACTTTTTCATATATTGAACATACTTTGGTGATAATCCTGGATCCGCCCCTAATTCTGGCAGATTTGATGGAGACAACTTAACTTGATCCATCTAGTGTAACTAATTTAGCAAGTCCATTTGCAATTATTTACCTTCCTAGTCACTAGATTGGTTAAGACATTCTTAACACACAATTTTAGCCCATCTAATGTGGCTTTAACCTCAGCTTAATTTCCAGAAACAACATTAATTTAACATATAGTCGGACACGTCATATGATTGATCCTTACACCCTCGTCTGAATGACATGTTGAATACCACAAGATATTAAGAATGCTTTCGAAATAATCACACATTAGTCACAACACTATCTCATAAATGAAAAAAGAAAAATTCTTAAAATGACTCAGTTGGTTTAGAGGGTGGTCATCTACACGGATGACCTGGGATCAATCCCCCCCTCAATGCCTTCTGAGTCGAGTCTATCGCATAGGGCTTGCCAGGTGCATTTTATATCCCCTATGTGGTTTGCAGGTTATTACACAGTGGAGGGTTTACCCAGTGCGCAATACTCCCCCAAAAGGCAAAGGCCGTGGGCTGTGGCAGAGGTTGTAGTGATTATCCTGGGATTCCAATATATATATATATATATATATATATATACTAGTCCTTGGACACGTGCTTTGCACGTGTATTCCATACAATTATAAACTACACAAACACACACAGTCAAGTGTGAACCTGTGTGATCCAAACAGAGTCCATGCCCACACTTCAAAATTCAAATATGCAAAGGATTTCACGGATCAATTACATCTATCTGAATTTGAGTTTTATTACAACATAAGCTTTTCAGAAATACATATTATACTAAAAGAAGTGAATATGATGCTAGCATAACAATAATACAAAAAGTGGAAAATATTTGTAGCTAAATCAATTGGAATAGATTTACCTGAAGTAGACTCTTCTTGGAGGAGAAATCTAACCGAAAAAAGGCAAATGGAATAATGGGACAAACACACCTTATGATGCACTTTATAGAGTATTTTAAAGAATATGAAAAGATGGACCACAATAAATATCATGGAGAAGATAAAACTACACCTATGTACAACCAGTAAAAATCAAGAAATTTAATATTAATAAGTACTATAAATGAAGAATGTAAAAAGACTCTATGGAAGATGAAAGAAAGAAAATTTAATGAGTGAAATAATTTAGGGAACCTATACACATGTGACATGACCATAATTTATTGTTGTTACACAATGTCTTCCTCACCCTCACCAAACGTTTTTGTTCCTCTAAACATGCAGTGAAGGAGAAGGTGAAAGAGATAAATAAAATTATGGCAGTAAACATTTTCAGAAAGCATTAATATAGTATTTTGATTCATTGAATTTGAGGGGCAAATGAATTTTGTTATATTTTCTTATGTAAACAAAAGTTATTGAAATGAAGATTTGCTTTTACTTCAAGGACAAAATGGTAAACTAACTTTTGATTCATTATTATTATAGATATTAGTTATTATTTATGAATAATAACTCAACTTTATAGGGTTATTTTGGTATTTCAACTTTTAACTTTTTTTGCATTCATTTTTAGTGAAATAAAATTAATAATTAATACTGATATTATTGTAGTAACTCAACTTTATAGGATTATTTTGGTATTTCAGCTTTTAACTTTTTTGTTCCCACTTTTAATATATATATATATATTATAAGATAAATTTAATTAATTTACCAAGAATATAATTCATCATTAGTTTGTGCTAATTATAACAGAAGAAAATCAAAAGTTCAACGATTGCAAGCTTCCATAGTAAGTATTTATTGAAGCAATTACTTAGCATTTAATATAATGTTATGAATATAATTCATCTGAAAAATTTTATCCCTTTGCACGGTTGGAGTAACTGAGGTACACTTAAGGGTCATTTTAACTGTTGCAAAACTTTTGATTTCTTTTTGTCATTTAATAGGATATCATCCAATTGTACAAATATTCATTGTATCTATATTAATTCATGTCATAGATTGTGAGTTCTCCATTTTTAGAATATTAATATTACTATTATAAATATATTATGATATTTATTATAATTATTGTGTATTTATATGTTTGTTCATAAATATGTAATAATAGTGTTTAATAGAAAATACAATAGTTTTTATTTATATTTAATGTATATTTACATTTTTGTCCATAAATATTATGATATTATAAGGATATTTTTGTAATTCAACTTTTGACATAGAGGCTTCCTACTTATAATATAATATGATATATATATATACAACCTATATACCTAGGGAATAAATTTTAAAATCAAGTGGGTAGGGAAAGATAAAACAAAAACACAGAGATTCAATCAAAGCATGACATACCTTCTTCCCTTCCGATTTAAATATTGTTCTTAAATATATTAGGGTCAATACTTATTCAGGTATGTATATCAAATCAATTTAATTTATCATGATTAGATAATTTAATTAAGTGCAAAAAATGTGATTATAACTAGAAACTTTAAACCTTACATAAATTTTCACCCTCCAATCATAATTACTTTCTCAATTTCAATTATATGGTCGTATATTAGTATCTATCTATCTATCTATCTATCAATCCATCCATCCATCCATCCATCCATTCATCCATCCATCCATCCGTATCCATCCGTATCCATCTATCTATCCATCCGTATCCATCCGTATCCATCTATCTATCCATCCGTATCCATTCGTATCCATCCGTATCCATCTATGTATCCATCCGTATCCATCCATCGATCCATCGATCCGTATCTATCCATATCTATCTATCTATCTATCCATTCATTCATCCATCCATCCATCCATCCATCTATCCATCCATCCGTATCCATCTATCTATCCATCCGTATCTATCTATCTATCTATCTATCCATCCATCCATCCATCCATCCATCCATCCATCCGTATCCATCCGTATCCATCTATCTATCCATCCGTATCTATCTATCTATCTATCTATCTATCTATCCATCCATCCATCCATCCATCCATCCATTTATCCATCCATCTATCTGTCTATATGTCTCTCTCTATCGATCTATCTATCTATCCATCCATCTATCCACTGCCGCCCTCCACACTCCTTTGCAATAGTCATGACTTCTAACAATAACATTTTGTAGAGGCCCAATGGTCGAATGTTTTCACCTTTGTAAAAATTGTAGGCCCATGAAAGTTAATCTTTCAGGTCAAAGTTGACCCTATGACTACCTTGTT
Source organism: Solanum verrucosum (assembly GCF_900185275.1). NCBI lineage: Eukaryota > Viridiplantae > Streptophyta > Magnoliopsida > Solanales > Solanaceae > Solanum > Solanum verrucosum. Next base: position 4,243,557 of record NW_026020011.1, on the reverse strand, counting down.
CTACTATAATCTTCAACGTAGCATCTATATTTTACAATGACGATCGATAAATAAAGGGCAAGGTCAAACAATTTCAGATGTTGAATTGTATCTACCATAACATATTTTTTCGTATGACCAACTATCCATAGCACTTCTAAGAGGAATTTCATTGGCCATGGCGAAAGTACCGGTTATGACAGATCAACCAGGTCGAAAGACGGAGGTAGTCACAAGAAATATCGCTTACAAGGAAGTATTAGGTGAGATACGATTGATAACATTTGAAAGTAATGAACCTAAAAAAAAAAAAAAAACATTACATGAAGCTAATGAAACTACTTTCATTAGATTCATTCATTTGTTCAGTTGGATAAGAGACGAGATGACCATCACCATACAAATTCTGAATAAATAATCATACAAATTAACTATTTACAAACAAATTATCATAAACTTTAGCCCCAAATTTTTTATCACACTAATATGAAAGTTTGAAACATATGATTGGATACTATTTAACGGTTATAAGAATCTCAAAAATAGACATACATGTGCAACACACGTGCGCCGATTTAGTATAAAAAATATGTCATTAAAATAAATTATAGAATTTTAAATTACTTTTTTAAGTATAACAAATGATATATGTTTTGTAACGGGACTAACAAGAAATAAGTATCATGTGAAGTGAAAAAACAAAGCGTGTATATACAAAAAGAGAAAAGTTAAAAAAAAAAGATATTTTCCCATAACAGGCTAACATGAAATGATGAGTATCACGTGAAGTGAAAAAATAAAAATAAAGTATCTATATGAATAAGAGATTCAAAACAAACATGTCTTCATTAATATGTTTGCTTCATGTTAAAGGTATTCTTGAAATTTCAAATCACTTTATTGATGTATTTGCTTCATGTCGAAAGTATTTTAGAAACTTTTGTGTATATGCTTTGAATGTGCTTTTAAAACTACTTACAAACAAATTATCGTAAACTTCAGCCTCAAATTCTCGCTCAAACTAAGGGAAGTTCAAAACATATGATTGGATACTATTTAACGGTTATGAAAATCTCAAGAATAGACATACACGTGCAACATACATACGGTGAATCTAGTATAAAAAATATGTCATTAAAATAAATTAGACAATTTAAATTATTTTTTTTAAGTATAACAAGTGATATCTTCTTTGTAATGGAACTAACAAGAAATACGTATCACGTGAAGTGAATAAACAAAGCGTGTATGTACAAGAAGAGAAAAATTATAAAAAATTTGATATTTTTTCATAACAGACTAAACCAAAACAAAGTATCAATACAAATAAGAGATTAAAAACAAACACGTCTTCATCAATGTGTCTGCTTCATGTTAAAGGTATTCTTGAAAGTTCAAACCTCTTATTGATGTATTTGCTTCATGTCGAAATTAAATATTTAAGAAACTTTAATGTCTTTGCTTTGAATGTGCTTTTAAAACTAATTACAAACAAATTATCGTAAACTTCAGTCCAGATTCTCGGTCACACTAACAAAAGTTTGAAACATATGATTGGATACTATTTAACGGTTATAAGAATCTCAAAAATAGACATACACGTGCATTACAGTGAATCTAGTATAAAACATATATCATTAAAATAAATTAGAGAATTTAAATTATTTTTTTATGTATAACAAATGATATCTTTTTTTGTAATGGAACTAACAAGAAATATGTATCACGTGAAGTGAATAAACAAAACATATATATACAAAAAGAGAAAAGTTTTTAAAAAATAATATTTTTTCATACCAGACTAACATGAAATGATGAGTGTCAAGTGAAGTGAAAAAACTAAAACAAAGTATCAATAGGAATAAGAGATTAAAAGCAAACACATCTTCATCAATGTGTTTTCTTCATGTTAAAGGTATTCTTGAAATTTCATGCCTCTTATTGATGTATTTGCTTCATGTAGAAAATATTTTAAAAACTTTAATGTCTATGCTTTGAAAATGCTTTTAAAAAATAATTTTTCATTAATACCTTGATCCCAAATCAATAAAAAATTAAAATAAATTCAACATGGGTAAAATACTTATAACGTTACTATACATTTATAAATAAGAAAAATATATCATTTTTTTAAAATTGACTAAAAAAATACGTCACATAAATTAGAACAGAAAAGTAGCTAAATCACTTTTAATATAATTTGTTGGGCTCGTTGCCTCGTACTAACACACAACTTTGCATCTAGTATACATATAAAGAAAAAAAAAGATAAACATATAGTACCTTTTAACTTTACGATTTAGAGCTTGTCACATTCAAAACATCGTCAGTATCTTAATATTCATTTAACGTAATTTCAAATATAGTGTTAAACGCCTGTTTAAACAAATAATGCATATATACCCGCCATGTTGACAAAACCTAGACAAAAAATAGTATATATATACTGTTGTGGTATTAAAAAAAGTGGTGCATATATATCGCCGCCAAAGATTAATCCAAGTGGTTCATATATCCTCGCCACTCATACAACGTTGTCACGTTCCCTTCGTCTTTTTCGGCAAAAAAAAAGTTTCACCAGTTAAATTGCTGACACACTCAAAGGTGCTTCTACAGTTCAACAGCTTTTCGCCATTATTTTTTTTCATCCACCATGTGAGTTTGAAGCTTTAGCACTGTTCTTGTTGATTTTGTTCAGAAAGTTGTGATCATCAATGGCTGGAATTGATCCTGTAAAGTACCCTTCTCTACCCTCGAATTACGTTACCATAGCTGAGCTCAAAGAACGATGGCTTAAAGAGAAAGAAAGAAAGCAGCAAGAAGAAAAGGAAAAACTGGAAAGTGGAGAAAAGGAAAAATACCCATTTCTTCGAAATCATGAAAACCGCATTGCAAATGGGTGTACTCATAGTCGAGGTCCAGTTGGTAAAAATCTGCAAAAGCGTGACAATCACAGTGGGAAAGGTTGGCGTGTGGTGGGTTTGATTGCTAAGGAACCCAAGTTAAAGGAGGTTAGGATGAATGGTCCAGTGGTTGAAGAAGGTGTTGATGGAGCAAGGGGAAAAGAGAAAATGGGCTATTTTGGAAAGAGGGAAGCTAGGGTTGAAAGAGATGGATCAGGAGATATGGCTAAGGTTTCGATGATTGATGTGGCGGAGGAAGAAATGATGGCTGTGGTGAGTGTGGAAAGGGGTGGAAAAGAATCATTTAAGGGTAAATGTAAGTGGAATAGCGGGAATCAGGAGGTTGAAGAAGTGGCTACTGTTTGCATGGTGGAGGTTGTAGGAGAAAGCAATGTTGATAGGGAAATTGCAGGGGGGGAATGTAGAGTTGGGTATAGGGGGAAGAAAAATAGCTGGAGTGCGGAGCAATCAGGACAAAAACAGAATGCAGGGAAGGAGAAGGTTTCAGTTGATGTGAAAGAAAGAATCACTGAGAAGGTGAGAGTGGGAGGTGCATTTCGTGCTTACGGTGATAAGGAAGTGGCTTCTGTTTGCGCGGTGGAGGTTGTAGGAGAAAACAAGGTAGATAGGGAAATCACAGGGCAGAATTGTGGAGTTGGAAATAGGGGAAAGAAAAATGGTGGTAGAAAGATGGGTGTTAGGATTGGAGAAGTGAGTAATAAAGCAGACAGTGTGGAGCAATCAGGACGAAAACATAATGCAGGGAAGGAGAAGGTTACAGTTGATGTGAAAGTAAGAACTAATGAGAAGGTGAGAGTGAGTGGTGCATTTCGTGCATACGGTGATAAGGAGGTGGCTTCTGTTGATGTGGAGGTTGTAGGAGAAAACAAGGTAGATAGGGAAATCGCAGGGCAGAATTGTGGTGTTGGGTTTAGGGTAAACAAAAATAGCTGGAGAAAGACGGGTAATAAGGTTGGAGAAGTGAGCAATAAAGCAGACAGTGTGGAGCAATCAGGACAAAAACATAATGCAGGGAAGGAGGTGGTTCCAGTTGATGTGAAAGAAAGAACTTATGAGAAGGTGAGAGTGAGAGGTGCATATAGGGGAAAGAAAAATAACGGTAAACAGATGGTTGATAGGGTTGGTGAAGTGAGTGATAAAGCAGACAGTGTGGAGCAATCAGGACAAGAATGCAATGCAGAAAAGGAAAAGGTTTCAGTTGATTTGAAAGAAAGAACTAATGAGAAGGTGATAGTGAGTGGTGCATTTTGTGCACACAGTGCTAAGGAGACCGAAGAAGTGGCTACTGTTTGCACAGTGGAGGTGGTAGAAGAAAACAAGGTAGATAGGGAAATCTCACGGAAGAAACATAGAGTTGGTTTTAAGGGAAAGAAAGCCAGCTGGAGAAAGATTAGTGATAGAGTTGGAGAAGTGAGTGATAAAGCAAACAGTGTGGAGCAATCAGGACGAGAATGTAATGCAGAAAAGGAGAAGCTTTCAGTTGATGTGAAGGAAAGAACTAATGAGAAGGTGAGAGTGAAAGGTGCATTTGGTGATAAGGAGGTTGAAGAAGTGGCTACTGTTTGCACGGTGGAGATGGTAGAAGAAATCAAGGTAAATAGGAAAATCGCAGGGAAGAAACGTAGAGTTTGGTATAAGGGAAAGAAACATAGCGGGAGAAAGATGGCTGACAGGGTTGGAGAAGTTAGCGATAAAGCAGACAGTGCGGAGCAATCAGGACAAGAACTAAATGCAGAAAAGGAGGAGGTTTCAGTTGATGTGAAAGAAAGAGCTAATGAGAAGGCGAGAGTGAGAGGTGCATTTTGTGCATACAGTGATAAGAGCAAAGATGTACTGATAGATTCAGAAGCCGGTCTGAATAGGATGATTGAGGGAGATCTTGGAGATTTATCATTGACTGATAGGAGGTATGGTCATGGGAGATCGAGTGTCAGGGTGTATGGTGACAAGTCATATGGGAGTTCCAGAAGGTATGATGTGCGAAAAATGTTGAAGCAGAGGGATAATAGCTTTGCGTGGATTAAAAAGGGGGAGTCTTCAAATGGCAATGTTGCTGAAATTGAAACGCAGGTAGCTAATTATGCTGGATTCCCTCTTTGAGTTCATACTACATGTTGTTTTCTTTTTTCTGATAAGCTGTTGCTTAATGTGTTCTTTTTGTTATTAGTGAATGCATTCTTAGTGCCTGTGTTTAGCTATAAGAACGCTTTATGAAGTGATGAATTAGCGAGCAAAATGCAAGAACCAAATAGAAAGAGAAGTAATAATTAGGAACGTAGAAATAAAACAGTCTTATTGTTTCTTACCATTTGTAAGGAACTTTGTACTAATACAAATAAAGAATATGGAAGGGGACTACTGCACCGTGCATACCGCTCTTTCGCAATTTCATCAGGCTGCATAATATGACATGTGAATTCGTGTTTAGTTTTCATCATAGGATTTTTGTCGAGAGAAAGGGTTATATGTGTTTAGTTTTCATCTTAGGATTTTTGTTGAGAGAAAGGGTTGTATTAAGAGCCATAATTTGAAGAGGATTAAGTTGTTTTGTCAAAGTAGTTTAAATTTAGGGATGTTCGAGAAAAAAGGTTTAAATATTCTCTGTTCAGGTTGTTCTACCTACTCCAGCATTTTAATAGGAATAATCAAATTAGGTCAAGAGTTTGAAGAAGGATGTTCTATTTTTATTATTTTTGCAAGATTACTGGAGTATGAAATTTGCAATTGATTTAAGTGTAAGAATACAAGTGGCACATACTAAATGGTGGATGAAAGATTTACATCTAAAACAAAAGTAAACCTACTATATTGATACTAAAATCTAAAATCTGAAATGCTTGTTGAAAGATCACAAGTTAAAATTGAACTTAAAAATTACTTGTTGTCCTACTCAATATACCAGCTTTGCTGTTCTTTTCTTTGACAAATATGGCCTCTTTTTATTTCTGTTCTTATTCCTAAGGCATGTTGCGGGGGTTTCTCTTAGGGGATGAAGGGAGGTCTTGGGACAGGCATTTTGTCCTCATAAAGGGCTGCTTAAGGATGCTAATAACCTAGCTTAAGAAAGCTAGTAAGTGGTTTCAAAGGGGTATTGAGGGGTTCTCATGGAAGGTGGGAAGAGGTGTCAGGACAGATATATTGTCCTAATAAAGGGCTGCTCAAGGTCATTTATAAGTATAACCTAGCTTAATAAGGCTAGTAAGTTGTTTCAGAACCAAAAAGAAGAAGTTATACCTTTAGCAGGCCTAGTGAGTAAATGATACATGAATACTAGCAGGTCAAATATTTATTGAGGTATCATTCTATTATTCCATCTCTATTTTGACAGCGTTGTCGTGTTGGCTAAAACATGGACTTTTAGTAGAAAAAGTGACATGTTTAAGGAATGGTGAAGCAATAAATTCTTTAAATTTATCTTATTTTAAAAACACCAAGTAATTTGATGGTAGCAATTTGGAGATATACCGAAGTGAATTTCTTTTTGAGCAGAACCTCAGAAAATATTCTTTATGATTGTCCCTTCCTTCCTCGGCTTTGTCGTTGGGTTTGTCAACCAGCTTGGCAAGTTTAGATTATTAAGCATCTATATTGGTGGAGGAAATAGGCTACTGTCCTACCATTTTTGTCACAGTTGAGTGATAAATTATTCACATAGCGAAGGGGGATAAGCTCACATTTCATGACCAAAGCCCCTTTATCTTATTAATTTCTTCTAAGCCTCAAGCTTGGCTAGAGCCCCCCAAGCGTCAGTCCGGATTACTAAATGTATCTTAGTTTCTTTATTTACTCCAAAATTTTGTTGGGTGAAGGAACATTTTCAAATTTTTGCAATGTCAATGAGGTAGAGCTTTTTTAGTTCTCAACTAGTAATTTGTTTGCAAGCTCCACCAGTCTACCTTAGCAACTACATGCCTAGCCTTGCTTAATTCTACATGCAACACATAGCACCTCTGTTTAAAGTTACCTGTCATTGCTGTCAACATTTCGACGATCATATGATTTCTGTAGCACTGACGTGATGAGTAAGTTCAACACATGTATAGTTGTTTATATACAACATATTTTATGGCTGCTGGTTATGCATATTATATTTATACTTACTGTGTTCATAGCTTTGTAGCTCTTTCGGTGTTTAAGGAATAATTTTTACTTTAGGACATGTCAATGTACCTTGTAAAGAGGAGATAGTCCAAATGAGAGAGAAGAAATACTCTATTGATTTTGATGTTGGTCCTGGATGTGCTGGCACTCTATAAATTTGGATAGTTATGTACTCAACTTCTTGGCCCCTTCTAGGGTTTCTTTTAAGGACCTTACTTGTTTTTCTTCATGTGAATGTACTATGGGAAAAAACAAACAGCTAATTTCCATATTTTCAGAGTTTTAGGAGTTCAAAGGCTGTATTGGATGCTCTAATAAAGAAGTCATATGCATATGAAGATACTTAACCGTATCAGTAATTTGTACTCTCTTTGTTTCAAGTTTTCAACTTATGTGACTTATTTTCCTTTTTAGTTTGTTTTGAAATGAATGTCACTTCTATATTTAGTAACTCTTTAATTCCAACATGTCACATTGCATATTTAAGGCCACAAGATTCAAAGGACATTTTACTACATTATATACATCTTTAGTTTAGGACCACAAGATTCAAAAGTCTCCCTTGCTTGCTTAAACTCCTCCAGGTCAAAGTCAAACTAGACACATAAAATGAAGTATAGGGAGTAATTGTTTTCTTGATCCACGTAAAAGTATTGGTTTAATCAGCTGAACAGTGTGATCCCAAAATTCTAGCTAGTGGCTGAGAGCACAATGCCATTCGATTACAGTGAGTGATGATACTTGGGGTCTGATAGTGGAGAGCCAACTTATATAGGGAAGGTTACCATGCGAAAGTTTAGCAGTAAAGAGAAGGCAACTACTAGATTTTCTCAAGGTATATCTTTATGAACTTACAAAATGTTGAAGTGTAAAAGTTTAATTTTGATATTAGGGGCTTGTATCCCCTCCCTACCCTGCCCTACTAGTTTGCCTATGTTTGTGGTTTTTTTGCGCAGATGATAGTCCTATTGTTTGATTATACTTGGTGACAGGTTATGTTTGGTTTTTACTGATTATCATATTGTTTCCTCTTTGCTTAAACTTGACAAAATATATAATGTACCAATTGCATATGCTTTATTTTGTCAGGTTCTCTCTTTTCTTTCCAACACTTGCATTTTGGTGAGCATCAGCTATTAAAGAAACTAGTAAAACTCTTGGCATTACTTCATCACATACAATGTGACAACTTGCTATTAAATAGTTGCCCATATTGAAGCATCATGAAATTTGTGGTTACTTGCCAACATAGAGAATGTATGTTGTGTTCGCTTTATCTCAGCAACTTTGTGATGTTACCCGATAAGCTAAGCGTAGCTGTAATTCCTCTTTGCTTTTATTTCTGAATATTTACCTTCTTTTTTGCTGAAACTGTTGTTTTCATCTGTTAGGGTTGATTTTTTCAAGCCAAAGTACAAGTCGGAGTAAGCTGTGCTCTCAGTGAATCAAGTCAGTTTCCTTACAGAAGTGGCTTCTTATTCATTAATTTCACCAAAACGATTGCAATTCTCATTGGAATTAAAACAACTTGTAAATTCGTCAGTCTTCTGAAAGACGGTTTCTCTCCTCCCCCTTGACCCTCTTGCGGTTTTATATTAATTGTAAATGAAAATGATGTCAAATCTAGAATCATGAACTATGCATTTTGTGTAAAGTTTAGTAGCCTTGCGAATGTCAACTTATTAGTGGCAGCCTCTTTTGAACATTATTTCAGTAATTCTTTTGGCAACTAATGTCACCATGAAAGAAACTTCTTGCGGGACTTTTTAGGGGTCGCAGCAGATACGTTTTAGGGACGGGCTATTTTCTGTGACCCTCAGGTTGCCACGAAAAGTCCTTTGTGGTGATATTTTCACTTTGTGGCTCTTTTTAGTTGCCAAAAAGAAAATCCCAATTCTTGCAGTGAGACTCCTTGAGAACAAATTGGATTTCAGAATCTCTTTGTGAAGGAGGATCAGAAAAGTAATTATACTTCAGGTATCTCGTGAAATTAGTCGAGGTGCGGGCAAGTTGGCCCAGACACCATGGTTACAACAACATACAAAGTGTAATTCCACAAGTGGGGTTTGAGGAGGGTGATGTGTACATAAACCTTACCCCTACCTTTAGAAGATAGAAAGTCGGTTTCCGGTAGACTTTTGGGTCAAATGAAACATAGAGAAAATAATAGAGAAAAAAACAGTCAAAGCCACAAATAGTAAAAACCACAAATAGTACGATAAATGAAGCAAAGAAAACAACAGGTAAGTAAAATTGAAGACTACAATATTAGAAGTATTACTAATAATACTATTGATAAGGAAAACTAAACAATGCTTGACTATCTGCTACCTTTTACCTTAAATCCTCGACTTATATACTGTTCTATCTAGGGTCATATCCTTGGTATGTTGTCATGTCCTGCCTACTCACATCTCCCTAATTCTTTTTTGGTCTACCACTCCTAAAATCAACTACAACCAACCTTCTGCACTTCCTCACTGGGCATCTGTGCATATTCTCTTCAAATGTCTTAAACTATCTCAACCTCACCTTCCTCATCTTGTCCACTACGCCCACCTTGTCCTATACATCTTCCTTCTTGATTTTATCTCTCCTAGTATTCCCACATTCATCTCAACATTCTCATCTCTGCTATTTGCATCTTTCGGACACCACAATTATTTTTAAAAAAAAGTAATTACACTTCGAGGTCTTATTAAGGATAGTTTTATGTTGCCCTTCAATATTTTCCCAAAGCTTTAATATGTGACTACACAATTTCCATGAACTAAAGCATAAACTGAGAGTAACAGATACAGGGATTCATATAGCCGACTTCAGATATCAATACAGTAGTTTGGAATTGATGTTTAATTGTTTGATAGTACAAAAATCGCATTGTATAATAGTCAGTTGTTTCCTTCTCAAATTATATGCTATTTCTGTCATGTCAAAAATCTAACTTTAGCTCTTCTCTTGTTTTCTACCTGTATTTCATAATCCATGGGATACCCTACAAGTACAAATTCAAGCAATCATTCTGTGATAGAGCCACAAATGTCTTTGTCAAAAATGATTGAGTGTATAATAGGAAAAAAACACTGCAGGTATGATCAATCAAATAATGAGTATTTTTCATGTATCAGTAAACTTTAATAATTTAGTAGTCATTTGGATGCTGGTAGGAGAAGAGTTATCCATATATTACAATTAGAATTACTTTAAACATTATATGAGTTCAACTGAAATTATTACTTTCATCTTGAGCAGTCCACTGGGTTAGGATTTGGATCCTATGCCCAACCTTCAGAGCTAATGCTCTTTCCAAAGTTATGGATCCATTTTGCCGACTTCCTTGCCTACATTGTTTCATCGACTAGAGGTTGTTCACCTTGGAGACCTGATGTTGTTATGGGTATGAATGGGCGTGGATGACACTCGGTCCTGTGGGTTTTCAAGGGCCTTTGGAGCCGTACCGGACACCACACGAGGGGCAATGCACTTTTAGCCACTGACCGTAGCTACCTACAATTGCTCCGTTTCAACTTTCAAGGGTGGGAAGCTCTTAAACGGAAACAGATAACTCTAGGTTAGGCCCTGTTGAAATTTTCGGACTCCCCAACGTTGTTGTCAATCGCCACGTCTCAGTTTAGGAGTTTTAACTTGATTCACTTTCGGAGTATGCACGAAAGGTGCTATTTGTCAGGGTTCCCCCGACCCTTAGGATCATCTAACCCATGTACAAATGACGTTCACATGGAGTCTTCCCCCTTTTTGACCTTCAAAGTTCTCATTTGAATATTAATTACTACCACCAAGATCGCACCGTTATATACATACAATCTGTTCTCATTTAGCATAACGGCATGGTTTGAGCAAAGTTATGGGTTTCGGCTAAAATTATTGAGTTTTGTCAAATTCATAACTATGTTGTGGCTCCGCCTGTGCCGGCAGAGTGCATGTGCATATATTAAGCTGAGGGACCAAATGAGTCATAAAGGATACCCTACAGCAACCCCATGACCACTCAATTAAATGATTTCATACCATAAATTTGGCCTTATATGGGTAACTTTCCCCCTCCTAAAGAACAATTAATTATGACACCTTTTCATTTCTCTCCCTACATGTGAATAGTGATTTTTTTTCCACCTGAAGTCTGCAGTGATTGTGCTGAATTCCCTATTATGGTACCTTCTTTTAACTTGTTATAGTAATCTTGTAAAAAGGGAAATATTTTGACTTCACACTAGGATCTAGCAGATGATATTAGTACGGATTTAATTTATATCCACTGACAGTGCTATGAAGTTAGTAGAACACTGTCTTACTGTTCAACTAGTAACCTTATAATGTATAAAAGATATTATTCTATCAACGTATAGAAATTAAACTCGATTGGTATACAACAACCCAATAATGACTTATCATATTGTGATTTAATGATGGGCCATATGCATTATTTTTCAAGAAGTGGCATCTATGGTCTTGTAGCATTACTAGGAGATTCTCTAAAGTCAAGCAGACTAGGACAAACTGATAAGCCCATCAAAGACCTGTGCCTCCAATCATGGCCAATTAAGAAAACAATGGAGCCAAGAGATTTTGTTTCTAAATGGTCCTCTTATGTCAGCACATAAGTGGTCCATGAAAATGCTTCATCTATGGTATTATCGTGGGAGTTTGCTCAGATTGCCGGTCTCAATTCTAGATGAAGGAGGTGTAGTTTGCGGTAAGTTGACAGGTAAGGTAATTATAAAGAAACCTCACAATACAGAATACGTCACGATGTGCTCACTTAGACACGTGTTGACGGGCTTTTAAATGTATGTCATGGATAGTAATAATTTTCATATAAGGTATAATACATAAACAATTACTCAAACTTGGCCTCAACTGGCAAGTAAGCCCTCCAACTTAGAAAGTGCACATCTAGACATTGTGTCTTGTGGACATCTTACTTGGCAACTAAACAGTCCAACTCGTCCCTATTGTGTCTTGTGGACACCCGATGCTGACGTGACACACAAACTTTCGAGGTGTCTTTGTAAGTTTGAGTGTTTAACTTACATAGTGAAGGTGAGTTGAGGTATCTAAATGTGCATACTCAAAGTTAGAGTGTTAACTTGTCAGCTGAAGCCAAGTTTGAGTGCTCGTTTATATAATATGCCTTCATATGATTGACTGCTACTTGCTTGAGATTGAGGCGCCGTAATTATTGTAATTCTAATCACCTTGTGTTACCAATATCAATTGCCATTGGCCATGATTCATTTCTCTATTTCCCTACCCCATGACTAAGCCAACTGGCAACTTTTGATTCTTTACAATATTGAGGAAAAAAATAAAGAAAAGGTAACAGATAAAGCATAGGGACAAAACTAGTCTACTATTTGAGTGTGCTAAGTTTGGTTGGTTCTATTATACCTTCCTCTTCTCTTCTCCCCACTTATAAATAGACTACCAACAAAGAGAATTCATCCCATATTAGTCTTTTAATTCTTTCTTTATTGAAGTACTAGCTTCTCTTCTGTCATAAATAGCCTTCTGTTTTTTGTTTAAGTAACAAAGCTGAAATCTTGATGGACATATCAGGTTCTGGATGCACTAGTGAGTGTGAATCTGGATGGACAATGTACTTTGATGAATTCTCATATTCTTCAGATCAATTCAATGGAGTTAAGGGGAGAAGTATTTATGATGGTAGGGGAAGGTCAGCATATGTAGATGAAGATTTGTCTATGGTTTCTGATGCTTCATCTGGTCCACCACATAACAATTTCCATGAGGATAAAGAATTCTGTTGTGAAGAAAATGGCAACTTCTTATGTACTTCTGAGACTGAAAATACAAAGGAGAAACCGAAAAGGGAAATGAAAGAGCAGAGTGGAAAAAAACAGAATCTTTATCTTGATGACACTGCTAGTTCTCCTGTATCAACTTTCCAAAAGGTAAGTTCAATTTTCTATCTTTGAATTTCTTTTTTTTAGACTCTTTTTACCCTAAATGGTAAAGTTGGTCATGGGTTCGAGCCGTGGAAGCAACCACTAATGCTTGCATTAGGGTAGGTTGTCTACATCACATCCCTTGGGATGCGACTCTTCCCTGGACACTAATAGCGTGGGATGCTTTGTGTTCCATGCTTCCCTTTTGACTTTTTGACCCTTATCAAAAAATTTCTTGTGGTGGTGGGGTGGGGTGGGGGATAGGCATTGACGTTTACCTCGTGTATTCATACCCAAAAGAAAATGACTACATGAAGGAGGTGATGTAGTACCTTGACTCTACAGCATTTTAGCAGTGTGTGATCAAGCTTTTAGAAAAAGCACGCGTCTGATGACTTAATTATATTATGTCTCAACACTCACGTCGTAAATGAATAATGGACAAGTTCGTTCATTTACAATTATCGCTTGTGTTTTCAGGATAACACGGGTTTTTATAATGATACTACTTACATGGAGCAAGTAGCAGGCAACTCGGGAACTTATTCGAAGGTATTTTTTTTTTCTGTTTGTCTTCTTTGCTTTTCTACTGTCATGGCTTGTTCATTGTTTATTCTTATTTCAGGGTAAATCTGTTCTGGGGAAACATTTTGGTTTCTTGAAAACATCTGTGAATGGGAAAGCTTCATCTGAGAAATCTGGTGTGTGAATGTAGTTAAAATCTATGTTGCTCGGACTCTCCAAATAAATTGTTGTATCCGTGTTGGACCCTCCAAAAAAAGCACCACTTTTGGAGGATCAAACACGCACCCAACGACATTTTTTTGAAGAGTTTGAGCAATATATGTTTAAATCTATGTTGCTTATACTCTCCTTATTACTGTCGCGCCTGTGTGTATCCTCCAAAAGATGCATTTTTTGGAGGATCCAACACACATCCAACGACATTTTTGGAAAAACCTATGTTACTTGATTGAATTCTCAAAAAAACTATGTTCATGTGTTAATCCTCCAAGAATGCACTATTTTTGAAGGACCCAACACGCACATGATGACATTTATGAAGAGCCCGAGCAACATAGGTTAATATCTATGTTTCTCCAGTGTCAAATCCTCCAAAAAAGCATCACTTTTGAAAGATCTAACACACACTCGACGATATTTTGAAAAGTCAGAGCAATCTAGGTTTAAAATAAAGATAGTTTCAGTTAAATATTTTATTTAAAATAAATTATTTGGCTTTGTTCATCTTGCAGGTGTTTTGAAGGGAAGAAAGAGGGGATAAAAACTGGACAATTTGTATATTTACTTTGTGTCATTTGCTGCATTTGAAGAGAAAATGATGATTAGATTGTGGGGGTAAATGGAACAAATAAGTTTTTTTTTTTTAAAAAGGAAATTAGATTTTGAGGATCTTGGATTTATCCTCCTTATCTTTTTTCTTCTTTTTTTTAATCCTTCTAGTTATTTGTTCCTGTCTATGTAGTGGGAAACAACCTCAAAGTATAAATTTGAAAACAGAAGAAGAAAATTATGTTTTTTTTTTTTTTGGAACTTGAAGTTGTACTTTTTTTTCATCTTTTGATTTCTGGTGTTCGGTATGCATATTAGAACCTGACTATAGGTTTTCTTCCATTCTCAGTAGTTCGAACTCAAGTGGAATCCTAACCATTCCGCTACCATCCATGAAAATTCTCTTTATATCAGACACTTGGCTTTTTAAAAAAATAAAAATAAAAAATTAGGACTTTTTTTCTACTTTAGTAGTGCTCATAACTCTTTAACCACTATGCTATTTTGTGGTCTCTGGTTGTTCACAAATTAATGAGATAATTAATTAATTTAAGTTTAATTAGAGTTTGTAAAAATAATTCTTCTACCCCACCACCACAAAATGAAAAAAAAAAAATTGGATTGTCTTATGGTTCAAATTATCAAGGAATTCTTGCATAAAACTACACTTTTGCAAGTTGCATTTGAGAAATAGCCATCATGAAGAAATGAAAGAACCTCTAAACTAATAAGCAAGGCAAAAACCACAATATTCTTTTGTGAACACCAACCATAAATATTTATCTCCATCCGATATTTACACTAAACTTTATTAATTTACCATGGTTAAATAAATTGAGGTTTAATAGTAATAAAGTATTTAGAGACACATGTTATGTAGTATTTAATTATAAGTAGGTCTAAACAAAAAGCATGACTAGAGAAACAAATCAAGATCTTCGAGTAAATTTGATTCAGACCTTAGTGCCTAGTAACTCTAAAATTCCGATCATGTAAACTTCAAATTTTGATTCAGTTTCTTATGACTAGTAACGTAATCTTCTATATAATGTAACAAAACAAAAGGCTTAAGTCATCTGCAGCCCCTTAAAGTTATCCGCATAATTCACTTAGACACTTCAACTAGGGCTAGTACCTATTGAACACTTTTATCAATTCAAAATTTGTTCCTATTAGACATTTTTTGATAATAAGCAAAAATAATAATAAAGTGTGTGTAATACACTTGCTGTGATGTGGCAAAATGACTAATTAAAAGATAACATGTGGCATTGGACCCAACAATTATATAAAAAAAAAGAATTTTAATGTTAAAAAGAATGAAATTTATTTCAAATAAATTTTCCATCTATTTTTTTATAAAAACAAAATAAATGAGAAGCCAACCCTACCCCAACTCCCTTCCTTCTTCATCTTCTTCCTCTTCTTCCTAGCAAGATTTTCTTTCTCAAAGACAAAATTCATTTTCTTTGGTGATTGCTTACATAATTATTTTTTATTCCTAATACGTTAAAGAGAGATATATTCAAAGAGACTGATACAAGAGTGATGAAGAAAGAGAGTCTGTCAATCTTCTTGAAATCGATAGCAAAGAGAAATTGAGAGGACCTAAATTAGTTTTATCGAATCAATCTGATATTATTTTTGATAAATTTAGTGGTTTTACATTTTAATTTGAATGAAAATATTTATTCGAAGGTGACCGAAATGACGTCGATCGGCTAACTTTTTTCAGCCCAGGTTCTTTCTTCTTTTTTTCCTTCAAATTCAATTAACTGATTCAATTTTAATTTTTAAATAAATATTGAAAAGAAATAGAATAGAAAAAGAAAAGAATTAAAAAAAAAAAAAAAAAAGGAGTGCAGTGGCCTTATTGGAGAAAACAACTTAAAGGTGTAGGGTGGGGACTTTTTTTTTTTGGTTTTAAGAATCAGTATTACTTTTTAAAATATTTTTTTTAAAAATAAATATTTAAATGCCAAGTAGCAGTCAAAGAAGTAAAAGTATTAAGTTTTTTTGGAAATAAAAATAAAACGTTATTTAAGATTTTTTCACGCGCTTAGCGGAAGTGAAAAATACTTCTTTTGCCACATTAACATTTTGTGTTTAATAGGTATACTTTTTGAACAATTCAAGTGTTCAATAGGTAATAGTTATAGTTAAAGTGTATAACTGAAATATGTGGACAACTTTAAGGTGTTGCAGATGACTTAAAGCCAAAACAAAATGAATGATAAAGATTGATCCATTTTAAGTCTCATTTTCTACCAAAAGGGACCAGAAAGGTACAATCCCACCTTCTATCATGACAGCTACACACTATAAATGTCATTATCTATATAAAAAAGAAAAACTATATAATATATAAAATATTTTGTCCAATTATTGATTTTGTCCAAATTTTTATTGGTCATATGATCCTTAGAATTGCCATCCATGTCTTGGAGAGTGACATAGTTTTAGGAAAAAAACAAAACTTTCCAGCTATTGTTCCTCAGTGCTGACAATTTCCCTAATTTCATACTCCACTTTAATTAATTGTTATTACCAATATTATCATCATAGAATATAATTGGATTATTGCATAATTGGAAGGTTTTATTGGAAGAGATTAATGCAATTATAGTATTATTGCACTTTTTTTCCATAAAGATACAATTGAATTAGTTTACATGCATCTCAATTATTTTATCGAATACTTATTATTTTCTACCAGTACAGATAAGATAGTATAATAGTTAGCTCTGAGTATTGTATTTTTTTTCTTTTTGGTTGCATGCATGTGCCTTTTGTCCCCACTAACATTATGAAATAAAAGGGATATTTAAGTTTGTCTCAAACCTACTCTCATTCAGTGGCGGATCTATGAAGGGCTGTGGGAATGCCACGCCACCCCCGAACTTTGACGGAAATTTTATATATACATAGGTATATATATATAATATTTATATAAACATAAAGCGTGCCACCCACAGAACAAAATTGGCTTGTGGTGCCACGATAGGAGGACAACTTTAGAAGGTTGAAGTTGCGGGTTCGAATCCCATTTGGCACCCACGGACTCTAAATACTGGATCCGCCACTGCTCTCACTCTATTGGTTTGGTTTATTGCGTTCGAAAGAATAAAGAGATGTCGTCTATATATCTAAATATTTTTTTGTAAATATAAGAAAAACTAATGTAATAATAATAATAATAATAATATTGTGTTCAACTAATTCTCCAACTTATTGTGTTTTATACCTGACGCACCAATCAACAAGTAGTTTTATTAGTCTAACTAGAGATTTTGAGAGCATAAACTATAAATAAATAAATAAGAAAAATATAAGAATTAGAAACTAATATTATTATCGTATGATTTAAAGTCATAAATTTAAGTCGTGAAAATATATATATATATTTTTTTTTTATTTTTTTTATTTTTTTTAACCAAAAAAGATACAAGATATATAAGACTGTATGTATAAATATAGAGTAATTACTCTACTATCATAATCCATGATTTTTTTTTAAAGTTGTAATGATCTAATAATATATCGAATGTAATTTTATAAGTGAGATTTGAAAAAGGAAGGTAGAATGTATACAAACCTTACTCATATTGCACAGAGATAAATAAATTATTTTTGATAGACCCTTAGTTTAAAAAAATATCTAAAAAATACAAATATAAAAATAATACAACAACCAAAATAATGTGAAATAAAAAGTACTACACAACAACCGAAGGAGAAAACAATAACGATAACGAAATAATGCAATAAATATGTAATGATCCATAAAGTCAAAAGATTCCAGACATAAAAATTTGTCCATATTATGTTAAGAAATTGAAAAAGTTAGAAACATATATAGAGTTAGGCCTAGCAATTGCTTCCACACAATCTTTTAATTTGTTTTGTGTCCAATTATTGAAATTATCTGTGCCCACACGTGCACGTTTAATTTACACCAACATACGTTCAAATGTTTCAATTTTCAACATATATATCTATCGTTAAATTTGTCAATAAATTTTATCGAAACATTCAAATTATATGATAGGTTTTGATTGAATATCTGATAAATGATAAAGTATTTTATTAAACACTACCAACTTAATTATTTTATCATATGTTTGATGCTCCATTAAACATATTATAATTCAAGTGTTTATATGTTTCGTACAAATAAAAATAAAAATATAGTGTTCATTTGAAGTAGTTACAATTGGATGCATGTTCTACGTACCAAAGCACACCAAGATACTTCATTAGTCAATCAACTTGGAATAAATCCGCAATCTCAAATTAGTTGAATCGACATTGATAAAAGATAGAAAAATCTACTCAATATATCATACGAGAAAGTCACCTAACACAATTTTGTGTTTTTCAAAATTTTACTTGTTAACAATATTCACTTCTATTTGAGAGGAAGCGCTCCTTATCAAGATTTTTTTTATATTAACGGCTTGACCCCGTGACCCATCCACTAATGGTGAGAGAAAATGAAGTTATGCTGGTGTGAGCTAAAGTCATGTATCTTCAGAAATCTGATTAATGCTAAATATTAGGGATTTACCTATAAATATGTTGTCTATTTTTCAACAGATCGTCTAAGAAATCAAAGTTTTGTTCATATCTTAGATCAATAAAATTACTCATCTCCACACATAAAGGAACATAATAAATTCAAAGTTTCACATTCCCTTTTGATTTAAAGACGTTGAAAATAATGAATCGACATCTTTTCTAACCTTTAGCCTTCCAAGTCGAGAATTTATTTAAATTTTGAATCCGCTTCTCAATCAAGAGAAGGGAAGTGAATCAATCATGCTGTCAACTTGCACAAGTACTGTATTAATTTTCAGCCATGTAATCACCTTCTACCATTCTATCAGCCAATTATTGAATGACAACTGATTGTCCAAAATGATAGGAATATCTATTGGCCTAACAAAATATATGAAAATTGAAATCTTCCTACAAGTGTATCAAAATTAGGACATATATGACTATGACACCTCAAAATCTCCAAGATATTTAACAGTGAGAAAATGACATTTTGCATGAAACAAAGTAGTTTCTGTAACTAAAAATAAGGTTTGATCCAAGAAATGAAATTGAAAACAATCTACCTACCTTCACAAGGTGAGGATCAGACTACGTACCCACCACCTTCACAAAATCTCGTCGTTGAAGTAGGCATGTGTAGAAGGAAACAATAAACATTAGTGGAAATGTTTATCTTGTGGTCACAACTAAAAACAAATCTTATACCAACTAAAGCAAGAGAGGAGAAAAGATACAATAAAAGAAAATGACTTTAACATTGCAGATCAAAATGTTTGTTTCAAGGGGCAAAACTGATTGATACAGAAACTTGGAAAAAGCAATTGATACATGAAAACATTAGTCGATATCTGAACAGGCTAACGGACACTTTGTAAAGCTCACAAGTTATATTTACAGGTCCACGCAATTTCCATAGAACTCCTGCAGATGAAGTGAAGCTATACTGAAACTTGAGAATTGATTTCAAACGTTTCCGCACCCAAACTCCAACTAACAACAAAGAAGAATCTATTGAGTGAAAGGGGTTGAATACTCCCAACGAAACATTCCCTAGTAAGTTGTAACAAAAACTGTGACAAGAGTTATGTCCCAAAAATACGTCTGTGAACTGGTGGAGCATCAAGAGTTTTAACCACTTGAATCCAAGGTTTGTCTATGATCAAGGTGGAAGTTCTTGAAAGGTGTCCAACAAATAAAACAGGATCCCTGAAAGCACAGAATTCAAAATTCTTTCTACCGATTTGTTTTAAATCTAAGTCATTCCCTTTCAACTTGCGCTTTAAGGTCCCATTTGCAGGAGAACTATTATGTAGCTTCTTCAAAGCTAAATCTTGACTATTAGCTAAGTCAGTTTCGTCATCATCACCTACTGGCAACCCAAAGTCAATCAAGCACATTGCCCTACATAATAAAGCCATAAAATGTTAATCATGTGACAATTATGGAACTAAAGCACTGAAATAATGCAACTACGTTTTTTGAAGTTAAACAGATAGTTTTTTTGATAAGGAAGTTAAACAGATAGTTAACTCGAGAAAGATCCAACAAATTGAGAAGGAATATGCAGGAAACAGGACTAGTTCATGGTCAACGAATTTCCATAGGATGTTCCTTCATACTTAGTGGGACATTCAATTGAGCGCTTCTAAGAATGACTTTGGACCAGCATTAGGTTGGATAAGGAATTCAATTTCTTTTCTTTTTTATGACGTGGTGTCAGGTCCAGTTTGTGTTGACCTCAGCTATTCCATTGGGTACCTGTTACCTTCCACCAACACGGGTACCCAATAACTATGCCTACTAAGGTTTAGGCAGATGAGAAGACATCACCTAGTGTTTTTTACTCTTCATTGGATTTGAAGATGAGACCGCGTGGTCCTCCCACTTCATTCCACTAGGCACACCCTTGGGTGCAGTCATGCAGATAAGGAATTAGGTTTCTTAACACAGCCAAAAAAAGAAAAGAGAGAACTTTCAGCAAGTAAATTTACTTTAAACAATCTCATCAGCTATAATGATTGAACCACAGCAATCCGCAGCATATCACATGTGCTGATGACTACTACTTCTGATGTGTGTTGATGTGCCTAGGTGCAAATAAAAGTAAAATCTTTGTATCCAAACATTTAAAATGATAAGCCTAGATAAGTCCATTTCTTTATTACTTAGCTCCAATAAAGAGGCCAACCCGTGTTCTATGTTATTTACCATTCTCTAAAAGAAGTGTCATTTCCTAATGGACCCTATCTAGTAAAGGCCAGTATAAACTAATGCACACTAAAACGAACCTACAGTAAGATGCCACCAAAATAATTCAACCAGATAAGACAGCAGAAAACCAAGAGTAACAAAAACTCAAAAACAGCTTTGGCAAAAACTGCAAAAGACACACCTTGAACTGTAGACAATGACAGATGATGAATTAGTAGAAGGAGCAAAAGAAAGCCCAATCACTTCTCCAGGAAATTCTTGAAATCTTCCCGGCAGAGAGAATGTATTCCTGTTGGACCATTCTCCTAGTTGCTTAGCTTCAACATCAAAGGCATATACCTGGTTCGAAGATGTGGATACTATAAGCACATTGCTATTTCTAGGAGTAAAGCCACCAGCTGTAACGGAAGAACCATTCAATCTTGATATAAACCAATGTTGCCTGTTACACAATAAAATTCAGTCAGTGCCCCAAATAGGAAATACAAGATGAAGGTCCCACAAAGATATTGAACTGACTTGACAGTTCAAGTTATCAGGTGGGAAATGGGAGTTCCACTCAAGAGATAAGCATGCAACGCTGGAAATGATGTATTACATGTTTTCAATGCACAAGAACATGATCGAAGAATTTTGACCATATAAAAAAATCTCTATTGGTCATAGTGAACCTAGAAACTTATGGAACAAACCATAAGATAGCCACAATGGAGAAATTTAAGATAGATCAGAGACTAGAGACATGTCTCTGATAGAAAGCCCGTACCTCTGTTTATCTAGATTAAATATATACACATCTCCAAAGCAGTTTACAGCACCTAACCATTTCCCATCTGCACTAGTGAACATTCTCGTAATGGGAGGTTCATTTGGTGGAAATTCTTCGCATTGCTCTTTACGCCGAGGGGTAAAAACATGAACTAGTTCCAAGCTTACTGCATCAACCACCTAGAAGAGAAGACGAGTGTCAGAGACTATATGCATTGATGAAGTCACTAAGATGTCCTAATGCTATTAAACAAGTTTCTGAAGTCACTATTTGCTGTTATACTTGCAACAGAATTTCGATTATTTAAAGCCACAAAAAGAGAAATTAAAAAAAAAGGCTTTCAATTATTTTTCATCCAAGTAGGGATATAATATAATATAATCATAAATAAACAGCAGTACCAACATGAAAAGTCATAAATATCTAATTATTTCCTTTAATTCATTTTTTAAGAAATAGAATTGTTAGTAAATACTATTTACGGATTTCGGTGACAAATAAAACTTAAAACCCTATTAACTAAAAGTGCATCTGTATATAAAATAATTTCACTGACGAGATTTAAAAAAAAAAAAAACTCCTTTAGACTATACTCAACAGTTTTCTAATTTATATGATCTGTTATAATTTACATATGTTAAAGTTACACAAGATTGATTGATGTGTAATTAATGATCTAATTATTTCCTTGTTTTTCCCTAGATTTGTTGATTCACAATCATTCAAGCCACAAATAGTACAACTTCTTGTTGCAGAAGGCAAAGAAAGGTTAAGAGGCTTTTGGTTATAATCTCCAGAGGTCTATTAGAATACATATCTTTGTTTCTACATATTTATTGATATATACATACACATCATGCGACACTTCTTATCTGAAAAGTTTTACGTTATTTTTAAAAAAATTGTATTTAATAAGATAACGTACACACGACAATTTGTTCCTTTTATATACATTTATTATTAATCAACGTGATACACACGTGCAAAGCATGTACACTTAAATAGTATTGATTATAAAAAGATGAACAAAAAACAATATTTCCATACACGTAGATGGAGACTAGGTGACATAAAATATGTGAAAGGGAGAAGCTCTGACCACTGTAGTTCTTTAAGTTGGTGTAGTTCTATAAAATGATGACTCTTGATTAAAAGGTTTCAACGTTACTACAAACCTTACCGCCTATAAACTCCCTAAGATATTCAGAAAAGTTGTCATTTACTCACAGCTCAGAAGTGATTGTAACATAAAACATACATCATGAACTATCACCCTGCCTTTAAAAGATGAAACACATTTATCACTTAAAACTAAAGAAAATAAATTGGACAACAGAATTACTTACATAGATCCTTCTGTCACACCCAGCTATCATCATTCGAGAAGAATCTGCACTGAAAACCATTGAATGGGCAAATGGAAGTCCCAAAGGGAGCTTCCTTTTGCTGACAGTCCATGCACTCTTGCCAGCACCACTCTTCTTAAGTTCAAAAAGGCAGGGTCTTACATGGTCAGAATAAGCAAACAGTACACCTGAAGGAGAAATTGCACTGCATGTGATCTTCCTCGAAGTTTTGCACTTAACACGAGCCACTAGATCTGTTCTTGCAGCCCCACCAGATGGGCCACAGATGTCAGACACAACCCCGTTTTTCACACAAACACAAAAAATATCTATCCAGTACGAAGCCTGGACCAAGAGTAAAGAAACCTGACTGAAGGTTGTATTTACTGCAATTTGTATGGGTGGTCTCTGAGGTGAGGGACAAATATCATGCGGAGAAAATTTGGTGAATTCCTTTGCAGAGTATGCAAAAAGTTTAGTGTCATCACCACCTGAGATAAGCATCGGCACACCAAAATGTGCCCATTTATGATAACTAAACTCAAGGGGCTTCTCCTTAAAGCGCCGCTTCTTTGTCTTCTGTTCGACTATGGGCTCTGATAAAGAGAGTTAAACAATAAGTAAAACAAACCCAAAATAAAGGGATATCAGTCCAAAATTTAAACAGAACAAAGATTTCAACATCATTTTCGGTGAGCGACAGCCACAACTAAATAACGGACCTTCATGAGCAATGGGTACAGCAACTGCCAAGGCTCTTACATCATGTGTATGGGCCCTCACATGACTAACATAAACCCATTTCTTCACGACTACAGAAGAAATGTCTCCATCGTGAGACCCCACTTCATTGGCTAAGAGCTTATAAAGTATAACCTAAAAGCAGTAGCAAAACATTAGCAGCTATAAAAGCAAGCTTAAATTGAGTTCTCTAAACAATTATGGATGAGAAATTTCATATAAAATCAAAGAAGATAACAGATACAAGTTAACTTGTTCACTCAAAATACTTATGCAATTATATACCATCACAGGGAATCATCATACCAAATAATGAGAAGAAATTTTTTCTCGAAAAGCTGTGGACATTTGAGAATAGCAAATTGATGGACACAGATTTGAAAAAACAGTTCAAACCAAAGATGTGGGGAAAATGATTGTTGAAAATTTCCAGTGAACAGATGAAACTCAACTGCCCATCTTCCCCAAAAATCAATTTTGCAGAGAACACTTTCGAGCAAAGTGCATTTATAATAGCACAACGCCGATACACACAATCCCTGCTTTTGTTTTTTCTCCAAATTTTAAAAAAAAATTAAGAAGAAGAAAAGAAAAACAATCATATAAAGTTTGGAAAAGGGGTGTTTATAATTGAGTTTAATTTTATATTGGTTATTTAGTTTAGTGGGTTGGGTCGGGTTAAAATAGTGGAGTGAGTTATTCAAGGGAAATCGGGTATTTTTGTTTGGTTGGGGGAATTCCATCCAAAATAGGGGTATCTGAACTTGCATACTTTGGTAACGGTAGGGGCATACTTGACCCTATAGTATAACTAGGGATAAACTTAGCTAATAGAAGAAAGTAGAAGGGTAATTTTGGATCCTTTTCCCTATTCTATATCTTCTACTTATACAGTTATACTAACACACTTGATCCCTAAAGTGTTTTTCCATAGCTCAAACTTCTAGCTGACACCCTTGCTAGTTTCAACTATTAACTTAGCATTATCTACAGAATGCATAAACATGGAACTTCATTTGGCATATTATCAGTTAGCTCATCAATGTCTTGGTAAACAAGTACAGGCTCAATGAGATCCTAGTGGATTGAGCACAAATGACATGAACCCCAATAGAGAATTTTCTTCGGATAGGGAGTGTTGTTTATGTACCTGACCATCAGAACCAGCAGAAAATACTCTACTATGGCTGGGAGATGCTGCTAAAGCATTCACGTCGCCCTTATGATTGGAATGTGACTGTAAAAGAGTTCCATGCTGGGAGTCCCAGAATTGAACACTCCCACTACTATCTGCACTAACCAGGGTACCACATCTGCAAACAGCAGGATGGAGTTGGAAGCATTATGAAAATGGAAAATCTTAGAAAACACAAAAAGATTTTGGGGGGGGGGGGGGGGGGAAGGGACTGGGTTATTCCAAAAACATCTAAGGGAAGGGGTTGCCAATTCGATCTTCACCTCAATGCAAGTAATGACCATATGCATAGATCAGATCCACTACCCAAACCTCCAAGACCCACTGTTATCCTGTAGATTTCATATGCAAGCTTGGCATCCCAGCATCTTATAAACCTGCAAAGAAACAACCTCCACTCAGAATTTTCACAGTGAACACACCATGAAGAATAAACAGCCATTCTTCCGCCAACGTTATGCCTCAATTCAGTTTTCATCAGAAATCAATAAGTAAATGTACACCACATAGCTAAGTTCAAAATAGAGCATACCCGTCACTACTACCAGAATATATCCTCTTTGCATCAGAACTCCAAGTGACACTCAACGTACGCCCTGTAATTATCCAAATATTAGCTATGAAATTCTCAAAGCAACAATCAGATATTTGCGCTATGACCCAAGGGGAGCTGTCTCACCATTGACCTTAGGAAACAATCTTTCGTAAGACAAATTCTTCTCATCCGAAACAGTGCAGATACGAACACGACCATCATCACAAGCAAATGCAATTCGACCATTTTCATTAACATCATCCACGTGAATAACAACAGAGTCATCATCCTCTTCCCCTTCACTGCTCTCACTATCGCTACTAGCACCACTTGTAAAACTAACATGGCCATTCTCATACTTCTTTGGAGGATTCTGATGAAGCTGTGCATTATTGCATGGCTCCACAGCCATCTGCCATATTGAAACACCAATAGAATCGAGTACAGCCTGCCAGAAACCATAGAAACAACAACATTACTCAACTTATCAAAACCAAATATAGGACTACAGGTAAGGAAATGGATGGATCTTGAAGTACATTGACCTAGGAAAGACCCAAATCCCCGATCACACAGCCGTAAGACTTATTTTATGCCAAATTCATGCTAGACACAAGAACAGCAAAGTATCTTACACAACTACAGCTAAAACAATAGCTAATAACATTATGCAGCTGGTAAGCATTTGCCAAAAGTACTTGCCATTTCTGACTATGTTCCACTCATTAAGGGAAAACAATATTAGAGGGTTTCATCTCTTTGGATCTCTTAACACCATAAAAATGGAAGCTAAAGGTAGCTTTTTCACAAACAGTTTGAAGGAAATCCACTAATTTGTGCACTCAAAAAAAATACTCCCTCTGTCCCACTTTATGATTTACTTTCTTTGTTAGAAAGTCCCAAAAAGAATGATACATTTCTATATTTAGTAACAATTTAACTTTAAAATGCCCATTTTACACTTAATGAAATGATTTCTAGCTACACAAATATCTAGGATTTATTTTAAACCACAAGTTTCAAAAGTTTTCCTTTCTTTCTTAAACACCGTGCCAAGTCAAACTAACTCATATAAATTGGAATGGAGGGAGTAGAATATTGGCAGAGGAAAAGAAATAGATAAGATCATATAATTTTGTATAATGAGAATCACCGTGACAAAATGTCAAATTCCTTTTATGTGGTGGGTCAACTTGCCTTATTTTCTATGTTAATAAAAGAAGCAGTCAAACAGTTCATCTTGTTGATTGCATTTCCACCCATTCATACATCAACCAACCATGCCTCAATTACAAACTTCTGTTACATGAATCCTCCATACCATTAAACCCAGTTCAGGTCCATTTCACACCACTGCTAAACTAAGTATACCTTTAAAGGACGAGAAATCACTGATCATATCATACACCAGCCACCCAGTTCAGGTCCATTTCACACCACTGATAAACTAAATATACCTTTTTCACAAATGAGTATAGTTTTCCGTAGGTAGTTCATTCTATTTGTCAATCAATATATTCATGCACTTATTACATCAATTCACTAGCTAGAGTAGGCTCTAATTTCTAACAACCACAAAGTAAGAAGTAAATGGCGTACAGTAACGACAACAGATGTTGCTAAAGTTTGTGGACGTACCTTCTGAGTCAAATCAAAAAGATCCCACTCGTAAACTGATCCATCAATGCTGGATGAAAATAACCGGCCTGCAGGTAATTTTCTCGATCCCGACTGACACCAAACTAACGAGGAAACCCTTGAATTAGGATTTCCATGTATTATCTGCACACACATTAAAAGAAAAACTCAATCTTGTTAACAGCGACCCTAATATCTCAATCCCAAACTTGTTGAGATCGCTTATATGAAATATCACCATCTATTTTGCTCCTTTTAAACCCATTTGATTCCAAATACACCCAGTACGTGCACACATTCTAAGCTATTCTAAATATTAAAAAAACTCAATCTTGTCAACAACTACCCTAATTCCAATTTTAATAACTAAAAAGGACCCTAATATCTCAATCGCAAGCTAGTTGAGATCAATTATATAAATAATAACTATCTATTTTGCTCCATTTAAACACATTTGATTCCAAATACAGCCAGTACGTGCACACATTCTAACCTATTTTTAATTTATTTTAAAAAAAACTCAATCTTGTTAACTACCCTAATTCCAATTTTGATAACAGAAAACAACCCTACTATCTCAATCCCAAGCTAGTCAGATCGACTACATAAATCATCACCATCCATTTTGCTCCATTTAAACCAATTTGATTCCAAATACACCCGAGCACATTCTAAGCTATTCACAATTTAAAAAAAAAAAACTCAATCTTGCTAAAAACAACCCTAATTTCCTAATTCCAAGCTAATTGAGATTGCTTAGATAAATAATCACTATCTTTTTGCTCAATTTAAACCCATTTAATTCCAAATAACACCCAATACGAACACAAGCACATTCTAAATAAAAAAAAAATGTATTCGTACAAGTTGACAGTGCCATCCGTTGGAGCCAGGTGAAACAAGCCAAATCTCAAGAGAACCATCCTCTCGAGCGACGGCGACCTGAGAATCATCGGCGCTAGTAGCTAAAGCTACCACAGGCGACGGCTTCCACTCAACTGAACTGCTTCTATAAACTTCAAGCATTCTCCAAAAGCTCAAAAAGTAATCTTTACAAGTTTTTCAGAGAAGATAGATGCATAAAGCATCACAATGCCCAAATGCAGCAATGGAGGCGAGGCCAAAAGAGGGGCTAGGTTTTTCGAAGAACAAGGGTTTAATAAAGCTTCCATGAATATTTTTAATTTACTAAATTTGGGCTTTTTCGGGTCTACCCGGTGTAAACGGGTTAGTTAAGGAGACTAAGGCCTCATTTGTTTTCATTAAGATTAAAACCTTTGAATTTGAACGCACGTCTAAATATTGAGATTTGCATTAAGAGCTAGGTGTCTAGATCTGAATACACATTTGAATATTAAGATGTGGTCTCCAAATCTGAACATTGAATCATTATTGTTTGTTTTCAATATCTGAATGTGCATATGAAATCAAACATTATATTAATAAAATGTTATAAAAATTCATGTCAACAAAAAATATTACTTTTTGATTAAAAAAATATATCATAATCATCAAGTATAACATAAAAAAATCACGAATAAAAAATATTTTATAGGCACAATATTATATCAAAAAGTTCAATAAGTATGATAGATATTAGTCGAAAAATAATAAATAAGCTATCACATTATCAACGCCTAACATATATTTTGGCTAATTAGAAAAACTAAAGAATTCTTATCTTTTTTTCCAATAACCTTAATCAAATTCTCTAACTTGTGAACCTCTAACATTATTCATGCTTTTTTGAAGTGGACACTTTCACAAAATATATTAACACATGTACCGTATATGGCTCTTCCCATCCAAGTCCATCTAATTTTTCCATATATTCTTCAAATGTAGGTGCACTATATTTTTAATCAGTAACTTCAGAGCAGTAATCATCTTCTCATCAATTTCCAATTCAGACGAATACGTTTTTTTCTTCCCCAAAACTTTTTTTTCCTAGTTGAAACTAAAGATAAGGATGTAGAATTATTAGGAGCTCCATTATTTTTGTCACCAACTAGTTCAACAACAACAATATATCAATGAGTCTCAATAGAATTATTGGCCTAGGACAAAATTCTAATAAGAAACCTCAAATATGTATACATAGTTACTATTTTTAATTATGAATAGTATTTCTTAACTCAAAAACCTTGATATCAATACACTAAAAATATTATTGCAACAAGTGTTGTTCTTGACAAACATCAATACACCCTAAGAAAATTATTAATATATAAAAAATACTTGTAAAGATTATGAAAACTTATCAGTTCAAGAGGAAAAAACTGGTGTTTGATTGAGAAAAGAGAGGACGAAAGTTTATAGTTAGAGCAAAAGTCACGCAAAGACCAAGAGAGGCGATACAATATTATTTTATAACTTATTAAATAAGTCTGAATGGTGTTAAGACTTTCCTGCAGATCTGATCCATTCATACCTTTTCAGGTTCATTAAGAGGCTTTTTGAAAAAAGAAACAAATGGACTAAATGGGTTGAATCTGAATCATTCAGATTCAGACCTAAAAATCAAACACACTTAATGGTCTGAATCTGAATGATTAAGATTTAGACATCTATTAAGTGCAAACAAATGAGGCCTAATTTTCTACTCTTGAAGATAGACCACATGATACTCCATCCGTTCATTTTTATTTGTTAATATTATTTTGTTATTTTTAATATGTTAAGAAAAAATAATTATATTTTGGATAAATTATCTCATTATGCAAATATTTCTATTATATGTATTAATTTTCCTTATAGTTTAACATAATTACATGTTGTGTCATTAATTAATAATTTCATACCGAATTTCAAGTCATATACATCTGGATGTATATATTTTTGCTACTACTAGACACGTTCTAAAATATAGATACATAGGGAGAGAGGCAAGCGAGAAAGGAACGAGGAGAGAGAGATTGTGTTTTTTCTAGATACATGTGAATCACAGTAGTGACATGTATTTGAGGTACAATATATATTCCACATGCATTTTGAAATACAGTTACATAGGGTGAGAGGTGAGTGACAGAGGAGAAAAGTGAACGAGAGAGTCAAATACATGTGAATTTACTTGTATTTAGTGTATATAGAGCAAATTATACCTAATTTTGACTCTATTTATCCGAGATACATGTATTTGGGGACCAAAACCTAGCACAAGTGGTAATTTCAAAAACTCATGGGAAGGCACATAAGTAGGCCCTAAACTCATGAGATTTGTGTTGTTTACCCTTCTTCTTTTTTCATTTTTTACCCTTAGCATTAATTACTTTTTCTTCAAATCATTTTCGAAGACCTAATACTTTACACCAATTAGTATGGGTATAATAATACAATATTCATATCGATAATTATTTTTTAAAGAGCGTGCAAAGTCCAAAATAAACACAAATAAAAGTGAAGAGAAAAAATATTTAATTGCTCGCTAAAAATAATTACAACCACTTGCTATACACATATATATAAATTAGTTCCTTTTTATAAACTATGATAAAATACAAGGGTCCTTTGGTTCACACACTATGACACTTAATACTACAAAGAAATAATCGATTTCAAGGACATTATTTAAAATATAATCAAGTTTTAGAACTATTTAATTATTAGCCTCCTCAAAATCAAGCCTTATACTTTTAGATCTAGAATTTGAGTAGAGATTAACTTCAAATTTATGGTTTAAAGTTCAAATTTCATCATTTGATTGTACGAGGGACCGTTAATGAAAGTATTTTATATGTATAGCTATTTATACTATTGCATAAATATCGTGAAAATGTGTAAAAGTATTTGAAAACTATTTTAATTTTATAGAGTTTTTTTTTTGTAAATATCACAATATATTCATTCTTTTTTGTTTGGGGTCATACACCTAAAAGAATTTACTCACACATCACGGAGTTTTTTTTTTATGACTGTAGTGTCTAAATCAACTTTCACGCATCTTAATTAATTTATGGGATACATATCACCTTCAACCAATAACATGTATATATCGAATTACTCTATCCACCAATTACAATTAGACTAAGACATATAGAAAGAACCAACTAGTATTTTTGTCTCCATCTTCATTGATCACTACGACACACTCTAGGGTGACATGAACTCCTTTTTTTTTTCTTAATTACTTTCATGTTAATGATAATTTAATGTAATTATAGATATATTTTAAATATTGATCATTGATCACTACGCTATACTCTGCCATAACATGGAATTCATGAATTCCTTTTCTATTTCTTTACTTTTCCGTTTAAAATAATTTAATAATGTAATTAGAGATATGTTTTAAATAATGATGCTACAATCGATTATTGTTTGTGAATATCACTCAAATGTACCTATGTTCTTATATTTTAATACTATTCTTAAATTTCAGAAAATAACAAACATAATAAACATATAACTATCTATGGCTATAGTTTTGATTTGCGTTCCATAGCTATAGTCCCGTTTAGTATGGAGGCTGCAGTTTGTATATTCTGCTTGCGAATATACAAATAATGTAAGTATATACAAATTCTGTATTTATACATTTAAGAATTTTTCGTTTGTATATTTTATTTGCCTATATACAAATAGGATAATTTATTATAATTTTTCATAAATCGCATACAAATAGCTAGGATAAGCATATACCGAATTCTGGATTATACAATCAGTACCTAATTATACAAATTCTAGATTTATACAAATCAAGCGAATAACAAGAATTGAGGAAACTGTAACCGCGAATTACAATTTTCTTAAACTGTAGTTATAGTACCTAATATAGCTAAATATTTGCTATTATGCATAATTTTCCCTTCTTTTTTTAACCACATTAATCTCTTTCCACATTTATTGACCAATGATAAAAGTGAAAAGTGAAAACTAATTACATCTTGATTTTCTAAAGTGACAACTATTTTTAATATAAACACAAACATCAAAAACTTTTTAATAAATTGACAACTAAAACAGAACAAAACGGAGCAATACTTTCATGGTAATTCAAAGTGCATATTGAACTAAATAAAAAAGATTACAAAGGTTGTTGAGATATCCATCTTTTAAACATGTGAAAACTCTCTTCAGGTCTGTCCTCTGGAGCTGTGTGCCCTCCTCCCTAATGAAAGAAATAAGAACAAAAACATTTGAGAAATGTGAGCATAAAACAATAATTTAATATTGAGATTGAAAACATTTAATTTTTAAAAAAAAATACAAAATTTTTACCTTTACCGTTGCATATGTCATATGATTAGAGTAAGACCTTGTGTAACTGTGAATTAAAGATATATAATTTAGATTTTCATAACAATCATATAATTTGACGAAAATTCAAGGACGTGAAATTAATTCGAAGAACCACACCCTCCAACTTGTTCATTAACCATCCATGGACGCCAATCATCAATAATAGGATAATTTAAATACTTTATCCATGCTTGTGTCGATTGAAAAGGAACAACCATGTCATGATCGCCACTGCTCAAACAAAATACTTTGTTATGTTATAGTAACGTCAACCAAATCTTGAGTGCTTAAAGCACAACTTAGAGAACCATAACACGAAAGTATCAAACCTGTATATAAGTGATCGATAACCTTTTGTACTAAGGTTTGTATGGTAAGGTATACTATTCATGAAAGTAATTGCGTAACTTTTATCCCCAATACTTTGCCTACATCTCGCCCATGTTCTTTTTATAGTTCCCTAGTCAAAGTAAAACGAAAAAATTCTTTCAATATTTTGCATCATAGCTCTAAGCAATATTTACGATACATGTATAATAAATAAAATCAATTGAAATACCTTCCTAACATGGAGAGCCTCTTGAACTTTTGGGTCATTTGCCCAATTAACTGAGAGATTGTGTGTGTCAACCTACAATAAAAAAAGCATATGTACGTTAATTAGAGTCGTCTCAAAATTTAAAGCTATCGAGTATTCATACTTTGAAGTAACAACTGAAGGACTTACACGACTTATTCTTCGATAGATAAAGTCATCACGGTTTAAAAAGATGAAATTCTCTTCAAGAAATCTTCTTTCACTTGACGATTGGCGTAATTTTGGTTCTTCAGAGTATGTTCCACAGTAAGGCTCTAGTACTTGTTCATCGCATAGATCACTCACAAGCTACAAAGTTACATCACAAGAGTGTAAGGGCGTATTATATATCTAAGTTAAAAACCAATATAAAAGGTACGCAAATCTTACCTCCTTGAATATTTTTAAGTTTTCTGAACATGGTTTATGGGTAGATTTTATATTTCGATATTCTCCTTTGCAAGTCTGTTTCAACGACTAATACAACAAGATCAAAATTAATCACATTTGTACAATACAAAGTTTATATATATATATATGAAGTGAGATTAAACCAACCTCATAAAGTTCGTCGGATATTAGCCCCATACCATGACAAAAAGGAATTTGGTAATTGTCTTCCTCAGGAAATGTTTTTGGATTTCCAAGTGAATAGCCCTTAAAAGGATATTACCATCTAATTAAAACAATATTTTCTTTCATGATATATGTTGAAATTGAACGAAAAGAAAGGAATATAAAACCTTAAGGTTGATTAATGGCTCTTTGCCTGCTTCAATTCCTGCATTTTCATAACATAAAACGGTTTTGGCTAGAAATGTCACAAAAAGAATGTGTATATATCTTAAAGCATAAACTTGGATCCGAGCCTTGGGAATGGAGAACCTTCCAACAAGGAGGCTTTAACCCTCTTGGTGGATCTATCGACACGAATTCAGATTAGTCAGACCAGTTAAAGACTTCAAGTTTTAGAAAATTGGAAGAAACAATACTAACAAAGCATGAGTAATGGGGTGATGAGGATGATCATAACTTCACATTACCGTCAAACATTTCTATAACAATATTGTTTGTCCAGATAATTTTTGGTTGCTATAGCGAGATCTTGTCATAGATAAGGTATAGTATATATAGTAGCATAACATAACATGAATATTAGTTTCGGAAAAAAAAACTTTGTTGTTATAGAAATATGTGACTTGATATGATAACATTAACTGGTCCTTACCATTTGATATTAGTTGAACCATAACTGGAACTGTAATGCCTGCATAAGAGTCCCCAGAAACATAGAAAGGGTTCGAGATGAATTCTGGATGATTAATGAACCACTGTAATATAAATCAACGAGTTATTCAAAATACATTTTTGTTATATTTGTTCAATTCAAATAATTTGATCGATGTGAATTTAAATATTGACTATTTTCATTTTTGTCTCAAGATGGATTCAAAGTTTGACAATTTTACTTATAAGTCTTGACCCTTATAAGGCGGGTGGGGTACTTATACATCTTCCTTTTGACCTTTTGACTTCGAACTCAATTCGAGATGAGCTAAGAATATTTATCAAATACCTTTCGTAGAAATTCATAGACTTGACCGCATGCTTGTAGATCAGTATAGTTGTGCCCCGTTGAAGTTGTTGCATATGAGAACCCAGTATTTAAAGGCTCGTCCAAGAAAATTAT
The DNA here is from genome assembly GCF_900185275.1 of Solanum verrucosum. NCBI lineage: Eukaryota > Viridiplantae > Streptophyta > Magnoliopsida > Solanales > Solanaceae > Solanum > Solanum verrucosum. The sequence continues at coordinate 4,208,833 of NW_026020011.1, read as the reverse complement.
ACTCGTGAACTACAAATTAGTTCAAGGAATAGATTAATTTGATGCTATAAATTTAACAAACATAAAGAAAAAAAGAAGCTATTTTATATCACCTTTGTCCATGAATATGGTCTTGAAACAAGAAATGGTAGGCTTCCATTGTATGTCTTTTGTCCAAAAGCCAATGGACCTAAATAAAGAAGCAAATTCAAAAGTTAAATTTCTCCAAATATGAGTCACACATAATACCAAAGCTTTCCGCGTATACATTTAAAAATAAACTGATTTTAAAAGCTGGCAAAACAATAGGGGTCTAGAGGTGTACATCACCGGGTTGGTTCGGGTTTTTCAAATATCAAACCAAACTATTTGTGTAAAAATTTTAAATTTATAAACCAAACCAAACTAATAAAATTTGGATTTTTTGAGTTTTTTAACCTCGGGTTGGTTCGGATTTTTCAAATACCAAACCAAACAATTGTGTCGAATTTTTAATTTTATAAATCAAACCAAACTAATAAACCTCGAATTTTTTCAAATTTTTGGATTTTTTCTGTAAAGTTTGCATACAAACATATAATTAACTTGTGCTCCAAATATTTCTTTAGTCCAACCAAAATACAATTATCTAAGGTGTTTCTTAAGAAAATGACACAAAATATGAGATGAGTACTGATGACACTAAAATATTCAATAAAAAATAATAATAAAATCATCATATAAAATAAATATTGCAAAGTCATAATGAAAATGATCATAACTTAAAAGTACTAAATCATGCTCAAATAAATTTAATAAGTATTAGTTACATTACTAAATATTTAAGGAAAATTAAAATTAGATTATGTATTTTAATTGTCTAAACCAATGTAAAACTAAAGAACAAATATTCAATATTATTGGCATTCTTAGTGTTGAATTGATTTTCTTTTTGCATTAGTATTAATTTGATTTTGATTTAAGTTTTATTATAATTATCAACATCTATGAACTATAATCTTTATTGGACCATTCCGAATTCTATGTTTTAAACTTGAAATAATATATTAAAAGATAAAAACTATGAAATAGTATAAGAAATATTTATTAAAGTAAATATTTTTTATGTATAAAATAAAATTTTAAAATTACATATATCATTTCGGGTTGGTTTGGTCTCGGGTTGATTTTTTTTAGTTAAAACCAACCCAACCCAAATATAGTCGGATTTTTTTTTCCAATACCAAACCAAGTCAAACCAAACCACTAGTCGGGTTTTTTTCCGATTTAACTCAATTTGCGGTTTAATTCGATTTTCGATTCGATTTTGTACACCCCTAAATAGGACTATAGGTGAACTATGTGATAAAAATAACAATACAAGTTGATTCATTAGCTCTAAACATGTACAACAATGATAACAAAATTTGAATACAAATAACCTCTCTAGACTATGAATGAAAGCATGTTACATATATTTAACGTGAGTTATAAACTAACATACTCTCGATTCATCGAGACATTATAAACGTCTTTACATTGCCGGTCTATATAACTTAAATTCATTTAATATTTACGTACCTACTTCGTACACCAATCCTGTGAAGGATGAGCAACCGGGTCCTCCTGATATCCATAGCAAGATCGGATCTTTCTTCGGGTCGGATTCTGATTTAACAAAGTAATAGAATAGTTGCACTTCCTCAGATTTGGCAACTCCAATGTATCTGAAATTTTCAAAATACATCACTTCAATAACAGTAAATTTGACTAGTCTTATCATCACACTAAGCGTAAACAAATTCACTAGTAAATATATGAACTACGTTCATATAAACTGGTCAAACTAGTTTAAAATTATTTTTCGACTTATTACACGTTTGATAAACATATTGCTTATAAATCAAAATCAGTCAAAAGTTATATCTCTTTAGCTTAGAAGCTCTTTGATATATTGATGATACATAAAATAGAAATAATTATAGAGAAATTAAAGAGAAGAAAATTACCCAGTCTCAAGATAAAAAGGAAGAGGTCCATCAAAACCAGGAAGATATTCAACAATTGAGCTATTTTGAGGATCACTTTGTACATGTACAAACAAAGTAACAACAAAAAGAAGATGAAACATTGTTGATGAAATAATAATAGATAATGTCCTGATATATGTGTATATCCCATATATATATATATTACCAGTGGTGGATCCAGGATTTAGAGTCCGTGGGTGTCAAATGGGATTCGAACCCGCAACATCAAACTTCTAAAGTTGTCCTCCTACCGTGGCACCACAAGCCAATTTTGTTCTGTGGGTGGCACGCTTTATGTTTATATAATATTATATATATATACCTATGTATATATAGAGTTTCCGTCGAAGTTCGGGGGTGGCGTGGCACCCCCACAGCCCTTCATAGATCCGCCACTGTATATTACTATACTTGGTGGAAGAGTCTACAAGTAGGCATGTCTTTGTCTAGGGTATTTTCGTAACTTCCTACTTTTTCTTTCCTTAAGCCTTTGTATCCTCTTGCTTTAAGATTGTACCTTTTCTTTATTGGACCCAAAAACCAATCAATATTTATCTAATGGCTTATATGTCCTATCAAAAGATTCTTCTTCTCTTGAATTGTGTGGGCCCAACCATTGGCTCACTTTACAATGTCGGCAATTTATTCATTTTTTCATTTAAACATTTGTATATATAGTATTTTCATTACTATTTAGTATTTTCTTTGTATTAAATTTATTTCTCTTATTCTTTTTGTTGGTTATAGATTTAAGAATAATATAAATAATACTATAAATTACAATAATTAGCAACATAAATATTTAAAAGTTATACAAAAAAAATTCGATTGACTCTTGACATTTTATTGGTACCACATAAAATTGGTTAGATGATAAACATATATTATTTAAAATTGACGTAAAAAGTATTATAGATCACAATAATTCATAATTTTTAAAAAATTAAAGTACATATAAAAAAATCACTTAACTCCAAAATCTATCAATGTCACATAACTTTGGACATGAAAAGTAACATATATTATTTGAAAATTACGTTAAAAAGGTATTATAAATTACAATAATTAATAATTTAATATATTTAAAAGACAAAAAAAGTTAATTTTTGAAATCCTATATATGCCACATAAATTAAAACAAAGAGAATAATATATACTATGTATTATTTTTAAATTATATAAAAAAAAGTACTATAAATTACAATAATTAACAAACTTAAAATAGGCCTTAAAATCATATAATTATTTTGATAAATTCTCAAGTTTCATGATATCAGTGGGGAATGGGATACAGGTCATGGTCGACATGTCTGTCTGACAACCATACATACCGTTTTAATTTATTTATTTTTTACTTTTTTATATATTTAAAAATTGTGTAATAAATGCTATAAATCATGATAATTGATAACTTCAAATATTTTTTAAAAAGGTAATATGTATTATTTAATTTGGAAATTTCATAAAAAATCTTGTAAGTTTTAATAATTAACAATATTTGATTGATTCTTAAAATTATATATGTGCTACATATATTAGGACAAGAGAAGTAACATATATTATTTATAGATTACGTAAAAAGTATTATAAATTATAATCATTAACAGCTTTAAATATTTACAAATCATATTAAATTTAATTGACTCTCTAAATTCTATCATGAGATAAGAAAATAACAACTTGTGTCTAGTATTAGATATAGACTTCGTATCAGTACCAATCCAATTCATGTTATTCTTTTCTCAATGTATATAACGTAGATAAAATTTGGAGAGTCATTCAATTTTTTATATATATTTAAAAAATATTTTAAGTTGTTAATTATTGCTGTAATTTATAATATCTTTTAAATATAATTTTCAAATAACCCGTAGCATAGATAAAAATTTTAAAGTCAACAATATGTTTTATATGCCTTTCAAATATTTCAAAGTGTTAAATTACAATTTGTAATACTTTTACGTTAATATTAAATGATCTCATTATTCACTTTTACTTGTCACTACTTATTCTTAAAATAGATTTTCATTTTTATTTGTCAACTTGAATATATCAAGAAAATATAACTATTTTATTTTAGGTTTTGCCTTCAGCGTTAAATACTTATTCTCCAAATCTTTTTTTAAGATCTAATACTAAACATAATTTAATAGAGATAATTTAATAAAATACCTATATCGATAATTGTTAGGTGTGTCAAGTCAAATAATGACAAATAAAAATGAATGGAGAAAGTAATATATATTATTTCTTCTGTCCAATTTATGTGTTGCCAAAAATTTCGAAAGTCAATTAAATTTTTATCTATTTTAAATTTTAAATGATCATAATTTATAATATTTTATATATTCGATATTTTAAAATAAAATTTTAAATATTCGATCAAAAACCAAAACTTTCTTGAAGTGATTTTTGTCCTATTCTTCCACTTTAAACACGTGTTACCCATTTGTCAATATGTACGCAAACATAGTGGTCAAACATAAGTCAATAGACCGACTCATAAAAAAACTCTTCGAAAGCATAAATTATGGGGAAAGAGCATAATACATTAAAAATTATTTAAAGTTAATTTTAATCGATAAGTGAACACTTAAATTTAACTTTCAAAATGTATATAAATATTTTACGTAGCTATTGAACACTCTAACTCGTATTTATTAGAAGTGTGTAAAAATCAAATAATTTTTTTTTATTGATTTATTATTATTGGGTTAACATGTTCTTTATGGTTTAATAAAAAAAAGTTATTGGGTTATTGATTTGATTTTGATTTTTTAATTTTGGATTATTGGTAAATCTATAACCCATTTATATTATAATAATTTATTATTTATGTCTACATAAATATTTAATATTAATAAATATTGTCCTAGTTTTTTATTTGTGTTGCACTTGTAAAGTTCTTTTCATGTTAGTTACTATTATTCATATTTTATGATCATTATGTAAAGTTATATTATTGTCCTATCCAGTGACGGACCTAGGATTTTCATGAAGTGGGTTCAAGATATAAAAATATACCTAATATTATTTGTAATTTTTATGAGGCTAACAACATACATATCTGACTATTCTAAACAATGTTAATACATTTGAAAAAAAATTACATTGACTTATGAATGAGACGGTAAATAACAAGATGAACGAAAAACTAGGCTTCAATATAAACTAAGAAAATAAAAGAATATTATGAATGATTTCTCTTCATTCAACATTTAACAAATAAAAACAAAATATTAAACAAAATAATTATAACCTTAATTTCAGAATCAAATATATAGAAATATACATAATATTATTTGTAATGTTTTGTTGATTTTAGAATGACAAGAGATTTTTTAGTTGAAGAAATAAAAAATAACCACAATAATCATATATGTATATATAAAGACTAGAATCAAGAGCGAAAAACATTCAACAAAGAAGAAGACAAAAGGGTTTTTAGAATTGAGAATAATAGGGATTAGTGCCTTTTTAGTTGAGTTTTTTTTTTAAAAATAAATTAAAAACAAAAAGGACAAAAGTTGTTGACTATTGAACTTTTAATTGTAAAAGTAAAAAGTTGTTCTACTTTTTATAGTTTCTTAGTAACTAAAAGGACAAAAATTACACCTACATAGAGGACAAAACTATGTGGGAACGTTTTATATATCAAAAAAACGAATTAAAACTAATATGTGGCAATGAGGATTCGATCCCGGGTTGGCTGGGAAAATTGAACCCCCTAAACCACTCTGCTAAGCTTCAGACTTGTGTTAGTGGGTTCAAAATTTAAAATATACATATAAAATTTTAAAAACTGATTAAATATACATATATATGTACAGTGTTATTTTCCAACGAAGTGGGTTCATATGAACCCACTTGAACCACTGTAGGTCCGCCCCTGGTCCTATCGCTGTAAATTATTTGAGAAGTCATATATTTGTTTTATAAGAATTTTCTTATTGGTTAAATCGAAAATTGAACCTTTTAACGATCAATAATCGTAAACAAAAAATCAATATAAAACATCTTATTGATTTGACTATTAATTTAACGTATTTAAAAATAAAAAACCAATAAACCAAATTAACAATATAAAAATTAAACCAAACCTACCAATACAAACCCCCTAATAATGTTCACTATATTTCGTAAACACTCAATGTTAATATAATACATAAATTTTTAAAAATCTAGATAATCATCTTGTGGGAGATAAAGAAGCTTTTCACACAAATCGTAATCCAAATTTAATAAGAGGATAATGAACTCCTTAAAAATACTAACATTTATGAATGACAACATAGGACATGTGGGAGATAAAGAAGCTTTTCACACAAATCGTAGTCCAAATTTAATAGGAGGATAATGAACTCCTTAAAAATACTTACTAACATTTATGAATGACAACATAGGACATGCCAAATGACATTTTTGTACTTATCTCCAATAACGTTTCTAAGTGAGGATAATGAACTCCTTTAAAATTAGTATTTTACGTTTAAACGGTACATAAAAAATTGGAGTTTAAGAATTAAATGGAATAAGATTAAGATGAAGTATCAAAATGAAAAATGAGGACAACTTTAACAGACTATGTATGTGTTTGATCTTTTTCTACTGAATCCTTTGTCTATTAATTTATTACGGACATAATATGTTAAATTTTTTTACAAAGGTTGTTGTGCTATCCATCTTTTAAACATATGAAAGCTCTCTTCACGCTTGTACGCTGGAGCTGTGTGCCCTCCTCCCTAATTGGAAAATAAATAAATAGAACAAAACATTTGAGAAATAACTATAGAGTTTGAGAATAAAGATAATTATATATATAAAAAATGAATTGAACAAAATTCTTACCTTTATTGTTGCGTATGTCATATAATTCGAGTAAGACTTTGTGTAACTATAAATCAAATATATAAAATTTAGAATTTCATGACAATCGTATTCGTATTGTCTTGTCTAATTTAAAACTAAAACTTGAAGAGCCATACCCTCCAACTTGTCCATCAACCATCCATGGACGCCACTCATCAATAATTGAATAATTTAGATACTTTATCCATGCTTGTGTCGATTGGAAAGGAACAATCATGTCATGATCGCCGCTGGTTATTAAAAAATAAATTGTTATTTATATACTTTATAGTAACTTCAGCTAAATCATATTATAGTATGAATTGTGAAAGTATTAGACCTGTATATAAGTGATCGATAACCTTTTGAACTAAGATTTACATGGTAAGGTATACTATTCTTGAAAGTAATTTTGTAACTTGTATACGCAATAGTTTGCTTACATCTCGTCCATGGTCTTCTTATAGTATCCTAATCAAAGAAGATCAAAAAAATCTTTTAATATATAGTTCTTAGCAATATTTACAATACATGTACAAATAAAATGAATTGAAATACCTTTCTAACATGGAGAGCTTCTTGAACTCTCGGGTCATTTGCCCAATAAGTGGCGAGCTTGTTTGTGGCGACCTACAATAAAAAGGAATATACCGTCAAATCTCGTTATAGTGATAATGTTTATTTTAAAATTTCATGATTGTTATAAAGAGAGGCTATTAAATATGTACACCAATATTTAACGTTTTGATTTTATTAAGTTAGTATAAACAATAGAACGCAAAAAATTAGTTTAATAATTTTGTGTACCAAGAAAAAGAAATGTATTTGTTAATCAATTTATCAAAAATTTAGAAAGAATATGAATGTTAAAAAATACAAATATTGGTAAAGTTATGACTATAACTAATGGAGATCAATCATCATTTAAATGCATTTTTTTTGGGATAAATTTACTATGTGAATGACGCTAATGATGATCATCATACCTATTTTAATATTTATTTTTATGCACAATATATTTCTTATAAAATAGTATTACACAATATTTTAATATGCAGACTATTTTAAAGAGTAGTTATACAAAGGGTATACTGTTATAATGAATATTACTGCCCGTTATAGATAGAATGTTATTATAGAGAAGTATAATATAACATGAAAAATCGAGTTTCAAAAAAAAAAATCGTACAATTATAATGAAAAATTGTTATAACAAATGACTAGTGAAAGAACGAATTTCGAAAAAATCAAATTATTATAATGAATGACTGTTATAACCAAGGTGTTTGAAATAGACTTACACGACTTTCTTGACAGATGAAATCCTCTTCAAGAGACCTTCTTTCATTAGACGATTGGGGTGGGTGGAAATCAGTGTCTGTTCCACATTCAGACTCTAGTATATGCACAATATTTATACCACTCACAAGCTACAAAATTGCATTACAAGAATATTATTGTATTACCTAAGTTTAAAATTAAAACAAATTCGAAATGTAACAAAAACAAAAAGAATGTAACCTTACATTCTTGAACATTTTAAAGTTTTCAACACATTGTTTGTTGGTAGGATCTATGTTTAGATAATCGCCTTTGCAAAACTCGTTCAACGACTGATACAACAAGATCCAAATTATCATTTTTGTGTCATTGTGTTTGTATGATACAAAGTTAATGTATTATGAAATAAGGAATGTACCAACCTCATAAAGTTCGTCAGATATTAGCCCCATACCATGACAAAAAGGAATTTGGTAATTGTCTTCCTCAGGAAATGTTACTGGATTTCCAAGTGAATAGCCCTTAAAGGATATTACCATCTAATTAAAACAATATTTTCTTCCGTGCTTGATATATCTTGAAATTGAACAAAAAGGAATGAATATAAAACCTTAAGATTGATTAATGGCTCTTTGCCTGCTTCAATTCCTGCATTTGCATAACATAAAACACTTTGGCAAGTGAAGCTACACATTCATATTACGTACAATATTAACATGTCCTTACCATTTGATAATAGTTGAATAATAACTGGAATTGTAATGCCTGAATATGAGTCTCCAGAAACATAGAAAGGGTTCGAAATGAATTCTGGATGATTAACAAACCACTGCAAAATAAATCGCGAGTTAGTTCTCTGTTTTATACTTGTTAATGTTTTCATTTTCTTATGGTTAAGACGAATCAATGATTTCTAAAAATAAGAAGGAAAAAGTATATTAAGTGAGAACAGGTCGACGAGAGGGAGTTGCTCGGATGGTTAGCACCCCTCACTTCCAACTCGAAGGTTGCGAGTTCGAGTCACCAAGGGAGCAAAAGGGGTGAGAACAGGTCCGTAGTCCTTTAAGTAAATAATTGAACATTCAATTAAGTGCTTTCTTGTAAAATGGATGCCAACAAATAAAGAAAAATATAAAATATCTAATTTTACAGAGGAACAACGGGTTCACATGCCTCATATTTAACCCTAAATTTCGTCTCTATGTGGGAGAAATCTATTGAAAAGCATTTTCGTTGCTAATTAATGCAAAATGAGGAGTTTATGGAGGAATACATGAAAATTCAAAGTTAATTCTGTTTACTAGTCCACATATATATTAAGTTCATGAACTTTAAACAATGTATCAAATATACCTTTCTTAGAAATTCATAGACGTGATCACATGCTTGTAGATCAGTACACTTGTATGCGGAAGTTGTTGCATACGAGAACCCGGTATTAACAGGCTGCTCCAAAAATAATATGCTCGCAAACTAACAAATATAAGGAATACATTATTTCATGATAATGTGCATTAGAATATAAGTATTTCGATGAAGAAAAAAATAAGAAATTATGTGTCACCTTAGTCCATGAATATGGACTTGAAACAAGAATTGGTAGGCTTCCATTGTATGCCTTTTGGCCAAACTCCAATGGACCTATAAAAAATTATCATGATAACTAACATGCTATCACTTGTTAAATTTAATATTCTATAACTTAAATCTATTAAATATTTACCTACTTCGTATGCTAACCCCGAGAAGGATGAGCAACCGGGCCCTCCGGTTAGCCATAGCAAGAGCGGATCTTGACTCGGGTCAGATTCTGATTTAACAAAGTAATAAAATAGTTGCACTTCTTCCGATTTGCCAACTCCGATGTATCTGAGAATTTCAAAATTCATCACTTCTAAGTTAAGTTGTTACTGAATATAAAAACGTGTCATCCTTTTTGATACTAACTAAAAAGAAAATCATATCAAATAAATTGAAAAAAAAGGGAGTATATATAAGTTTTGCCATTTTTATCCAACTAAATAACTGTTTATTTGTAAAATCAATATATTTACAATCCGTTAACTCAAACGAGTTCTAAGGCTTTTAAAACCTTATGATCTCAGACATATCATAACATTTATGTGGTTACAAGACTCTTGAACATGATACATGAAAAAAAAACATAAATTATGTATGCTAGTACTCAAGAAATTAAGAGCTAAAAACTCCACATTAATGAGAAATTAAATAGAAAAAAATATATGAAGTTAATTACCCAGTCTGGAGATAAAAAGGAAGAGGGCCATCAAAACCAGGAAGATATTCAACAATTGAGCTATTCTGAGGAACACTTTGTACATGTAGAAATAAAGTAAAAAGAAAAAGAAGATGAAACATTGTAAAAATACGTATAATTATAGATTTAATGTCTGAGGATGTTAGTTATATAATTTTTCCAAAGTTGAAATTGAATTTGATTTATTTTCATTGAAAAATCTAAGTTTTATTCAAGCTTTATTTAATCAAAACATGTTAGCTACTAAGGGCCTTGTTTAGAAATCAGATCCTAATTTCTAGGACTTGTTAATTACAAGTCAAAACAATTATGCAACATGATAATTATAAAAGAAAATGTTTATTTTTCACACCATAATTATAATATACTCCATGTGGCAAATTGTTTAGTTTTTCACACCATAATTATAATATACTCCATGTGGTATGTTTTGTTGCATAAATATGTTATAATTATATAATGTATATGAAAATTGAAAGATAATCTTATCCCCAATTATTGTCATTTACTAAATTTAATTTAGTTTGTAAAACTAATAGCGCAGCGAAGCCAAATTCAATCAAGGAAAGGGGGCTTATTTTTCCTAAGGCTGATTCATCCTATTCAAATTTAGCTATGCTAATGGAAGAGGAAAAGTTTTCAGATGAGATGGACCCCCTACTTTATGATGATATTTTTGGGTTGCAATATGTTGTAATATTTTTGTGTTCCTAGATTTTAGGAGCTTCCAAAGGCGTATGGATGTATAGTAATATTTTCATGGTAATTCAAAGAAGTAAATGTAAAACTCCGAAAGTTGCTAAGCTAAGGTTCAAATCATTCTTCATTTGCGTGTAAATTCATATCGGGTTATTCTTAAATTGTTCTTGAGATTTAAGGTCAATTTATTAGTGTGTGGATGAATTTGAATATGAAAAGGTCACAAGAATCCCCTAACACAAAGTTGAGTTGAAAACTTCCTTACGATTAAGTTTTGACATAAGATTCTACTTAGGTAAACTTCAAACGATCATATCTCTCAGCACGTAATGAATTAGGTGGCCCATGACTAGGGGTGTACAAGCCAAACCGAACCGATGAACCAAATTAAACCGAAAAAAACCGATTTGTGGTTTGGCTTGATTGGTTTGGCGTTGAAAAAAAAATTTGATCACTCTTGGTCTAATTTGGTATTAAAAGAAAAAAAGTCAAACCGAACCCAAACCAAACCGACATAGTATTATATATATATTGATTTTATTTTATTTATAGATAAAAAATATTATTTATAATCTACTTTGTTAATATATTTTTAGTTAGTTTATAGTTTTCAATGTTTAGCTATATTATTTCATATTTGAGCTTGTAAAGTTTTGTAAATATTTTATTTTGTAGTAAGATCAGAAGTTACAATTATATTGTTATAGTTTTTCAAATTCGAAGTTAATAATTTACTTTGTAAATATTTTGTTTGTATTTAGTTTGACTGTAGCCTTTAATCTTATTAATTTAACATAATGAACGTTGATATTTCAATAAAAGTATTTTGTACTCATGTGAATTTTACCGTCTTTTTAAATATTTATGTTCATTTAACATTTTTAAAGTTTAGCTTATCACACATGTAAGTGAAAATATGTTTATTCTCTTTTTCAAACACCTTATAGTTGTAAAAAACCAAAAAAACCCAAAAGAAATGACTAAAGCCGAAAACGAAAAACCCGACTTTATATGGTTTGATTTGGTTTTTAGATTTAATAGACCGACATAATTGGTTTAGGTTTTTTTAATGAAAAACAAACCAAATCGACCTATGTACACCCCTACCCATGACCTATCAAATTGAAGGTCTATGAGTCTTCTTTCCAACTCCACTAAGTTTGTTTCATTTCGAGTTCATAGTATTAAGTTATGACCATTTTATCAGAGAAGTCAAATTTTGGAGGTCCCATTCCTACAAATCAATTTATGGATCGTAGTTTGGACTCGTAGAATGAAATTCTGAGCCTTAAAATTTAATAAGAATTCCACGGATGAGATCTATGGTTCGTAAAACAAACCACAAACCATAGATGGCCCATAGAAGGTTTTCGTCAGCTTTTAAGAGGGGCAAATCAGTCTTTTTCCACCCCCTCTAAGCCTAAACCATAATATTTTTATACCTAGTTAAGGGTATAAACAATGTTAATCAATCCTTTTACATTCATTAACACTCCCAAGTCTTAGAGCAAGGATCCAAGAGGAGAGAACTAGGGTTTTCAAGCCAATCTCCGAGTTTCGCCAATAACATTGTTCTTCCAGGTATGTAAGACTACTTATAGTGATGGACTGAGTTCGTCCTTACGCCCTACATCTACTTTCTATCAATAAATAATAATATAGGGTTACATACTTGATTTTTATAATTCTTGAGATGAGTTTTGTTGTTGAGTTCTGAGTTATATTCCTAACTTTTGAGTTGTTATATCTTGCATTGAGATTCTTGAGTTTATTGTTCAAGTCTATTTTTCAGCATGAACCCTATTATTGAGAATTTTAAAACCTAACTCTTCTATCTTGAATTAATTTTGAGAAAGTAAAAACGAGTTTTGAGTAGAGTTTAAAGAATGATTTACAGTAAAGTTTAAGGGGACTAATTGATTCCAAATGTATCATTTTAACATTGAGAAAGAAAACTTTGATTCTCATAAAGAGTTAAAAGAGTTTCCAGAGATAATTAAGGCACTGCCTCTTAAAGATGAGCTTTTGAGTAATTACCTAAACAATAGAGAAATAGTATTTTTACTTGAGCATGAGTATATTTTTATTGGGAGAAATATTGAGCACTGATATGGAGATGAATTCAGACAACTCACATTCCTCATAAACCATGTACTAACATGGGCAAATGATCATACTTTTAGACGACTCCCTATTGCTTTCGAGCATAGCTTTAGTGGATCCACTTAATTGAGATGTTCTATATCCATGCAAGGTATAGGACTGATCTGGTAGTGTGGGTGAGATGTTGTATCATCACGTTGCTTATAGTGATGGTTGTGTGTTAGAGAATGTAACACCCCGAAAATTTTTAAGTTAAGACTCGAACCATTCTTCATTTACTTGTAGGGCATATTGGGTGATTCTTAAATTGCCCATGTGTGTAAAGGTAAATTGTCAGGACCCAGGCTTACACCCTGGACGTGACCGACACTCGAGAACCATTGCTGGTTCCCAAGTGAACCCTCATTATGGCTCTTCCTCCTTATTTATAACCTTAGATGAAATTATCACACCATCATTATCACGATAAGAACATTAACCTTCTCCTTCTAACATCATTCCACTACTAAAAGGACCTCTGAAAAGCTATCTCTCATACCCTTTTGAGCTCATTACTATCTTATTCTCAAAACTTGACTTGATTTCTCATCTTACCATCTTCCCCTTAGGTCTAAAGCTGACACTTGGAAGCTATGGACCTATTCCATCATCTCTAAACTGGTCTAAATCCCTTTTTTACAACTTGAGTACTATTTGCTCACTTATTATACCTCATTACTTAATCGGTTTTATAATCTTTGGAACATCATGACCCTCTCAAACAAATCATAAGCCCAGCTTAAATTTATCACTTCATGAATAATCTGTGCTTCTATTCAACACATATATTTAGTCTCCTCCAACACGATAGCACATCGACATCAACTCTATTCTGGTTAAAAGTATACTCTATCTCATGTAGATTAGTAACTATTCCTCTTCCTTCTATCAAAAACTCTCTACAACATTTTTATTCCTTATGCCACTCATAAATGAACTCATCACTTATAACTAACTGGTTGCATAATTGCAATAACATAATCTGCCTCATCACTATCTCCCTTTCATAGATTACTAAACCTCTACATACTTTCCTCTAATTCTGGGTACTTTCACTACTACTGCTCATAATTTCGTAACTCATGCTACGTTTTTGGATGAGAATACTACCCAAGCTCTAAACATACTTCCTCATAAGGATCTCAACTGAAACAAGGATTAGATAAGAGAGTACAACTCGCTTTTAACTTGAACGCACAAATCATATGAACATGAGTGCATTCCTTTGAAACTCAACACTTAACTCACACATGGGCTTCTTTCAAGCCCCTTTGGAGTCTCATGACTTCATCAAGATTTTGCTATGAGCAAGTCATTGATAAAGAACTGACTTTGCTTTTCAACCACCTCTAGTATGAGAAGTAGTCGAATGGATATGAGAACGCACTAGTTAGAATGAGTCTCTATGAAATAGCTCTATTGCACGATTCAGAGTATGAAAGAAGGGAAATTTTTCCTAAATGTTTGTAGTCACTTATTTATAGTAGTGGGGCCCTCACAACCACAAATAAGATCCTACTTGACACGACTTCTTAGACACCTTAAAATACTTGAACTCTGTGCTCTGATACCAAGTTTGTCACAACCCGAGTCTACACCCTGAATGTGGCCGGCACTCCAAAACCATTGTTGGTCCCTAAGTGAACCCTCATCCTGGCTCTTTCTTCTTATTTATAATCTTAGATGGAATTATCACACCATCATTATCACGATAAGAACATTAACCTTCTCCTTCTAACATCATTCCACTACTAAAAGGACTTCTGAAAAGCTATCTCACATACCCTTTTGAGCTCATTACTATCTTATTCTCAAAACTTGACTTGATTTCTCATCTTACCATCTTCCCCTTAGGTCTAAAGCTGACACTTGGAAGATATGGACCTATTCTATCATCTCTAAACTGGTCTAAATCCCCTTTTTACAACTTAAGTACTATTTGCTCACTTATTATACCTCATTACTTAATCGATTCTATAATCTTTGGAACATCATGACCCTCTCAAACAAATCATAAGCCCAGCTTAAATTTATCACTTCATGAATAATCTGTGCTTCTATTCAACACATATATTTAGTCTCCTCCAACACGATATCACATCGATATTAACTCTATTCTAGTTAAAAGTATACTCTATCTCATGCAGATTAGTAACTATTCCTCTTCCTTCTATCAAAAACTCTCTACAATATTTTTATTCCTTATGCCACTCATAAAAGAACTCATCACTTATATCTAACTGGTTGTATGATTGCAATAACATAATCTGCCCCATCACTATCTCCCTTTCATAGATTAGTAAACCTCTACATACTTTCCTCTAATTTTGGGTACTTTCACTACTACTGCTCATAATTTCGTAACTCATGCTACCTTTTTGGATGAGAATACTACCCAAGCCCTAAACATACTTCCTCATAAGGATCTCAGCTGAAACAAGGATTAGATAAGAGAGTACAACTCGCTTTTAGCTTGAACGCACAAATCATATGAACATGAGCGCATTCCTTTGAATCTCAACACTTAACTCACACATGGGCTTCTTTCAAGCCCCTTTGGAGTCTCATGACTTCATCAAGATTTTGCTATGAGCAAGTCATTGATAAAGAACTGACTTTGCTTTTCAACCACCTCTAGTATGAGAAGTAGTCGAATGGATATGAGAACGCACTAGTTAGAATGAGTCTCTATGACATAGCTCTATTGCACGATTCAGAGTATGAAAGAAGGGAAATTTTTCCTAAATGTCTGTAGTCACTTATTTATAGTAGTGGGGCCCTCACAACCACAAATAAGATCCTACTTGACACGACTTCTTAGACACCTTAGAATACTTGAACTCTGTGCTCTGATACCAAGTTTGTCACAACCCGAGTCTACACCCTGAATGTGGCCGGCACTCCAAAACCATTGTTGGTCCCTAAGTGAACCCTCATCCTGGCTCTTTCTTCTTATTTATAATCTTAGATGGAATTATCACACCATCATTATCACGATAAGAACATTAGCCTTCTCCTTCTAACATCACTCCACTACTAAAAGGACCTCTGAAAAGCTATCTCACATACCCTTTTGAGCTCATTACTATCTTATTCTCAACACTTGAATTGATTTCTCATCTTATCATCTCCCCCTTAGGTCTAAAGCTGACACTTGGAAGCTATGGACCTATTCCATCATCTCTAAATTGGTCTACATCCCCTTTTTACAACTTAAGTACTATCTGCTCATTTATTATACCTCATTACTTAATCGGTTCTATAACCTTTGGAACATCATGACCATAACTTAAAAGAACTAAGGAATGACTTGAATGAATTCTCTTTAATTATTTTTGGAACTTAAGGTGCTATATCTAGTGACCGAACCTTAATACTTAAGAAATTTTAAATTCCATGGTAAAATCCTACTCACAACGAAGAAGGGTTTGAGTCTTAGTTCAAAAAATTTCTGGGGTGTTGCATAAATCATTTAGTGTGGGAATGATTTTGTATATGAATTAAGGCCACTAGAATCCCCTAGCACAAAGTTGAGTTGAAAGTTTCCTTACCGATTAAGTTTTGATGTAAAATTCTACTTGGGTCAACTTCAAACGACCATATCTCTTCGGATATAAAGATTTATGTGGACCATAACCTATCAAATTAAAGGTCTTTGAATTATTTTTCCAATGCCACCAAGTTTTCATCATTCCACTTTCGGAGTAGAGTGTTATGATCATTTTACTAAATAATGTAGTGCAGTTCCGTTTTAGCCGCGGGAAAATTCTAAATAAGATAGTTTTCTTCTCCTTATACCAGTAGAAAAACCTTAAAAACTGATTTCTTATCACCTATAAAGTCTTATCATTTTTCTATCTGCTTGATTTTCTTTTTGAACCTTTCATCTTTAATTCGTTTTACCTCCAAATTCCTTCATCTTCACATCAATTTAATCCTACAAATAAAATGTATAATATTAAGCACAATTCATAAAATCCATGATCAAAAAGAACAAATATAAATAATAAATGTGAGGCAAAAAATAATTAAAAATATGTATTTTGACCTCACATCAAATGGTTAAAGTGAATGACATGTTTTTAGTTTGTAAAACTAGTAATACTACTTTATGGTGATATTTTTGTGTTGCAATATGTTGTAATATTTTTGTGTTCCTAGATTTTAGGAGCTTCCAAAGGCCTATAGAGGTATATTAATATTTTCATGGTAATTTAAATAAGTAAATGCAGCACTCCGAAAATTGCTAAGCAAAGGTCTGAATCATATTTCATTTGCGTGTAAAGTAGTATCGGGTTATTATTAAATTGTTCTTGGGATTTAAGGTCAATTCTTTAGTGTGAGAATGAATTTGAATATGAATTAAGGTCAAAAGAATCCCCTAGCACAAAGTTGAGTTGAAAACTTCCTTACCGATTAAGTTTTGACATAAGATTCTACTTAGGTCAACTTCGAACGATCATATCTCTCAGCACAGAATGAATTAGGTGGCCCATGACCTATCAAATTGAAGGTCTATGAGTCCTCTCCAACTCCACTAAGTTTTCCTCATTTCAAGTTCGAAGTAAAAAGTTATGACTGTTTAACCAGAGACTACCGCAACAGAGTTTACTGACAATTCCTACGAATTGCTTTTACAAGCCATAGAAATTTCGATGACCCACATTGTCAACTCGTAGAAAACTTTATAGAAGTCAAATATTGGGGTCCCATTCCTACAGATTCATCTACGGGTCGTAGTTTGGACCCGTAGAATGAAATTCTAAGCCTTAAAATTTAATACAAATTCCACGGATGGGATCTACGGTCCGTTAAACAAACCAAGAATCGTAGATGGCCCCGTAGAAAGTTTTGGTCAGCTTTTAAGAGGGGTAGTTCTGTCTTTTCTCGGCCCTTCTAAGCCTAAATCATAACGTTTTTACACCAAATTAATGGTTTAAACAATGTTAATCAATCCTTTTATGTTCATTAACACTCCCAAGTCTTAGAGAAAAGAACCAAGTGGAGAAAACTAGGGTTTTTAAGTTAATCTCTGAGTTTTTCCAAGAACACCGTTCTTCCAGGTATGTAAGACTACTTATAGTGATGGACTGAGTTCGTCCTCACACCTTACATCTACTTTCAATTAATAAAGAATAATCTAGATGGGTCACATCCTTGATTTTATAATTCTTGAGATGTGTTTTGTTGTTGAGTTCTAAGTTATATTCCTGATTTTTGAGTTGCTATATCTGACATTGAGATTCTTAAATTGATTGTTCATGTCTATTTTTCAGCATGAACTCTATTATTGAGAATCTTTTAACCAAACTCTTCTTATATAAATTGATTTTGAGAAAGTTAAGACGAGTTTTGAAGAATGATTTTGAGTAAAGTATGATGGGACTAATCGATTCCCAAATGTACCATTTTTACATTGAGAAAGAGAACTTTGATTTTCATAAAGAGTTAAAAGAGTTCCCAGAGATAATTGAGATATTGTCTTTTAAAGAGGATTTTTTGAGTAATTACCTCAAAACAGAGAAAGAGTATTTTTACTTGAGCATGAGTATATATATATATATATATTTATTGGGAGTAGTATTGAACACTGATATAAGAATGAATTCAGATAACTCACATTCCTTATAAATCATGTAGCCAACAGGGGTAAAGGATCATACATTTTAGATGACTCCTTATTACTTTTGAGCATGGATTTAGTGGATCCACTTAGTTGAGATGTTCTATATCCCGGCAAGGTATATGACAATTCTGACAGCGTGGATGAGATGTTGTATCATCACGTTGCTCATAGTGATGATTGTCGGTTAGAGAATCTCCCAAATAGAGTTAAACGTGTATTTTTATCATATCACTTAATATGTTAAGTTTAGAGATACGTAAGTGTTGTGTCGTAATTTTCCTAACCTTTAGAAAAATCACTTCTGAAATGTTCTAAGTATAAAACAATTTGAGAAATACTTAGAAAGAGTCGCCACTTAATTTTTTAAAGAAATTAAGAAAACTTATAATTTTCAAAGATTTAAACAGAAAAAATCATTTGAAAATACCAAAGAAGGTTCGGGGTTCAATTTACACTTCGAGAAGGGTTTAAGCATTCGAAGTGTCAGCTAATATGCGGTTGACCTGCGACTTGACTAAAATATATTTGACTATTTTTAGAAAAATAACGATTTAACATAAAAAATAATAACTTACAATAATTGATTAACTTTAAGAAAATGATTAAATAAATGACGCATTTTTATTTCTTTTTTATTTTTAGAGAAAAGGGACCTAAAATGAAACATTTGATTCGAAATACAAGTGATTGGAATATTAATAAAACTAGATTAATTAGAATTTATTTAATTCATTTTAAAATAACTTAAACCAATTTAATATATTAAAGCATGAAAATCATTTCGAATTAATTGTAAAATAAAAGTTTTAACTAACATTTTTTGAGAAAATGACTAAGTAAGTATTTAATAATAATTTACATTATTAGATTAACTTTGAGAAAAAATTAAACAAATAGCAATTTATATTTTTTTTAGAAAATGGGACCTTAATTGAAACATTTGAATTAGAGACAAGTAATTAGGATTGAAACTAAATTAGTTGATTTTTATTTGAGTCATTTTTAGTTTATGAAAAAAACTATTTTAAACTAATAAAATAAAAGAAAAAAGTTTTGACTAAAGATTATAAATGACAATACAAAAGTTGATAAAATAAGTTTTGTTAGAAACAAAACAACTTAGATGAATAGTTCGTCTTTTGGGGAATTCAACTAGGTTAATTAAAAATTCTAAAGTTAGAGTTAAACAACAAATAATAAGTAATCGTAACTAAATAATTAAAGCGTAAAGGAGAAATGAATTTGGGCCCTTTTTGGGCCAAATTCGCTGCCATTATTGGACTTAACCCAATTCCCGTTTTTGTATACACGTGGTGTATATCAGTGTATATCGACGTGTGTATAGGTGTTTTTCATGTATCTCTTGCTTCCGAACACCTGTATTTCACCGAAGGTTGACTCGAACTGTTGGGTTGAAGCCCAACAAAGAGAGTGCGAGGAAAATGGGGTGGTCAGGCTCATCCCAAGAGGTCATTCATGCAAAGAAATATAAATAATGAGCATTAGTGACTTTACAAAAAGCAAAAAAAATAAAATAAAATAATAATAATAATAATAATAATAATAATAATAATATTATATAATATATATATACACACAGTGATATTTCTATTGACCACATTCTCTATTTGACAATAAAAGAAAAGCAATCCAACTAACTCTAGATGAATGCTCACATAATCAATCGAGCATGAATCACACTTGAACAATACATATTAGGAAACCCATTTGAATATTACAAAGAGCTCCTTCAAGGCAAGCCAAATAATTGACTAAGAACTAAGGTAAAAGAATTACTATAAGTGATTTTAATACCCAATTGGACACAAAATATTCTCAACAATAGTTCAAAGAAATATAGCCATTCCACCTTAACCTACTAAATATGAGGCTTCTTATTAGCATGCAAGCAACCAAGATCTTAAATCTATATAATATATGCAAATCACATAAACCATAGGCAAAGAAAACTTTCCGTCAAAGGCAAAATAGGGAACAAAATCTCATTTATGCATAATCACTCAATCATAGAGGATTTAAACAAGATAAATTCCACATAAAGAACTATAATCTATGAAATAAAATGCAAGAAAAATGAGCAGCCCCCTATTTAAAGCTAATGCTAATCAAAATGTTAATATGGAACAATGACAATTAGGTACATCCAAGATGAAGAATAATGAAGGCAACATAACTAATAATTACTAACTTTATTATAACAAAATAAGCTTAAACAAGGAGGAATGAAACAAAATCAAATATGGACAAAGCTACCAGATATATTGTTGAAGCAAAAGCAGAAAACACATCTTTGAACATTGTGCACTAGAGAAAGAAAAAAATAAATAAATAAAATAAAAAAATCGAGGGAGAGCATACATGCTAGGAAGTGAACTAAGCCATTATTTAAGACTAAAATAAAGTAAAATTTGTTTGTAACTAAAGTAGCAATAACAGAGGAGGTTTAATAACGGACCAAAAAATAACATAAAAAAACGAATATGCATCCAATACAAAGACATTATCAAGCATGTTATCCATCCTAACTACTTAGACCATGGTACATCATTTAAACCAAATTTACTCTTCTAAAAGCAGTAACATCAACAGGCAAACTTGCAACTAAGCTTATGAAATTTCATCAAGTCATCCTACCAGACGACCAAAGCATTCAAGGGATGAATTGGAGACAATGACCAACATAAATTAAAGCCACATATTCTACGAAATCATATTTGCACGAATCGAGATTAACGATATAAACAAACTTGCATTCTTCAGGCAGATTAGCAACTAGAATAACTCCTATCGAGAATAGCTAAACATAACCGATTGGTTCATTTGCATCCTCCGAACACATGACAAGCAAACACAGACTCTACTTCGACAAGTATGAACGGAGTAGTATTAAGATGATTAACGAATAAACAAACAAAAATCGAAATGAGCACAAACTCAGCTAAGAAAAACTTGAGAAGAGCCATAAACAGAGAAAAGCAGATCAACAGGTGATAAAATCATTCTGAATACGAAATACACATAATAGTTTCGGAAAGACTACGGAGAAGAGAAACTTACGCTCAAACTATATAAGATCAGCTCATAAACCAACTACGAAGATATCTTGATTTTAACACTCATCGAAATCGGAAAAAAAATGGAAGAGGCCAAGAGTTGTTTACCTTATTGTGGGCAGCGAACAGGGACAGGGTGAACAAGGAGTAACAACTTGACCGCCGACTTCGAACTTCCGAAAAATCCTATGTATACTAGCAGTTCACAAACAAAGGAAGAGCGTATCTATATTTAAAGTGTATTTCTCTTGAGTTCTTTCCAAAAAAAAAGTCCCCCCTCACAGTGATTGAAAAAGAGAATATATAGAAGAAGAAAAAAACATTTTACGGGGAAAAATCCATTGAGAATTCAAACAACAATTTCAATCCCCTATGCTATTTTCGAAACCACAGTAAAGGGGATGGGCAAAAGCTGATTTCCGTGAAAAGGGGGAAAGGGGATGTGAAGGTTTGACGTTGGGGTTGCTATGATATGGGTTTTGCAGGGTAGTTGAGCGAGCTTTCCAAGTTTGCAGCGCGATCTCCGCTGGGATTTCGTCTGGCGTCGGTCGTGTTCTTCGCTGGAGGAAGACGTTGGTACAAAGGTGGGGTATTGTTGGTATGTTTGTATTGCTGCTGATGTATGTTGGTGGTCTAGTGGATTCAATTTGAGAAAGGGGAGAAATGGGCTGAAAAAATGAAAAGAAAAGGCCCAAAAATAGGTATTACAAAGAGTTAGAATAAATTGATTATGTGTGGCTAAAATTGTAATTATATAATAGCCCAAACAAATTTCAATTGTAACAAAATCGAACTCAATCGATCAATTTGGTCAAAACTTAAACAAGACGAATTAATATTAATTAATTAACGAGCTTCTTATTTTTTAACGACATAAAATAATTAATTCGATTGCAAAATGATTAATTTAATCACAACTAATTAATTTGAAATTATAACTATAACTTAGACTAAAGTAAATTAATAAGATATTTAACTAGACATAAAATCTTTTGCGATGATTTTCAAATATTTATAAAATATACTAATTATACACATACATACATACATACATATATATATATATATATATATTTATATTGACAAAATTTACATAAAGAAACTCGAAAAATATTTTGAATTTATAACAAAAACTAATTAACTCAAAATTAGCCATCACTTATATTTAAAATATAATTATTATTTTTTGACGATTTTCGAATAATCAGAAAATATACTAATCATATACGTAATTATGTAAAACATATACATCATCTAAAATTTATGAAAAGTGACAAACTATTTAAAATAACTTGCAAACTATATATATATATTATTTTGGAATTTTTATAAAACTAGTTATTTTAAATCGTTTGAAATTGAAGAAGCTCGATGATTAATTTATATTGTGGAGGGTCAAAATTGGGTGTCAACAGTAAGTATCGGTAAAGCTTAAATGATTTCACTCTTTTATTTCTTTAGATTCAATTGAGTATGTATATATTGCAGTCCTTCACTCAGTCATTTCGCTTCAACTATGTTACATACTCGGACATTCATTGTAATGATGACATTCGACTTACATCTTTTTATAATGCAGATACAAGTGTTCAGGATCATCAACAAATGCTTTGTTGAGATCACTTTACACTCTCAATTAGCATTTGGTGAGCCTCTTTCCATTCTGGGGACTCCACTTTTATCTTTTAGTTAGTTGCTTTTAGGTGTCGTGGGTCCTATCCCGTCTTTAACAATAGAGGGTTCATAGATAGTTGGTTTTGAGTATGCTTTCAATACTCCTTTGTTAAGCTGTTTTTCAACTATTGTTGTTTTCGAAGTATTTTGAGACAGTTAAGTACTTTTAGATTGAATGGTTTAATTTTGTTAAAGCTTAGTTCTACTTGAGTTAGTTTTCTGCTAAGTAATCACCTAGCGAGTGAGGTGCTTACGCCCCTTTAGAGATAGGGGTGAGCAAAAGAGCTCGTTCTTCCATTTTGAGATCTTTAGATTCGTAAGATCCTAATAGTCCCTTTACTTTCTATTATATTAGTCAAGCGTTAGCACCCTACAGCTAGTATAGTATAGCAGAGCAACCAGCTTCAAAGCTTACCTGATTTAAAAAAAAGAAGTATTCTAAAAAAAGAGAAAGGTTAGAGGGGTGAGAAGCTCTTGCTTGCTGCTTGTTGTCTACTTCGCGAGGCCAATTGTTCACTTGGGGATCAACAATGGTTCTCGAGTGCCGGCAACGTTCATGGTTTAGGCTTAGATCATGATAGTAAATATGAAACTAATTAAAAATAATACAAAGGATTATTTTTTTCCCGCAAAACTTTCATCTATTAATTCATTACGGACATGATATATCTAAAAAGATTACAAGGGTTGTTGAGCTATCCATCTTTTAAACATATGAAAGCTCTCTTTGCGTTTGTACTCCGGAGATGTGTGTCCTCCTCCCTAATTAAAAAAAAAAACATTTGAGAAATATGAGAATATATGCACTAGATGATTTTACTAATGAGTTTGAGAATCTAGATATATAAATATATAAACGAGTGTACAAAATTCTTGCCTTTACTGTTGCATATGTCATATGATTAGAGAAAGACCTTGTGTAACTACAAATCAAAGATATATAAGAATTTCATGACAATTGTATAGTCTTATCCAATTTGAATGAAAGTCTAGGGAAGTAAAATTTGAATAATCATACCCTGCAACTTGTCCATCAATCGTCCATGGGCGCCAATCATCAATAATTGAATAATTTAGATACTTTATCCATGCTTGTGTCGATTGGAAAGGAACAACCATGTCATGATCACCACTGCTCAATCAAAAACAAATTGTTACGATGTATATACCATATAGTAACTTCAACTAAATATTACCATAGCGTGAAAGTATCAAACCTGTATATAAGTGATCGATAACCTTTTGAACTAATGTTTACATGATACAGTATACTATTCATGAAAGTAACTGTGTAACTTGTAAACATAATACTTTGCCTACATCTCGCCCATGGTCTTCTTATAGTTCCCTATCAAAGAAGAACGAAAAAAAAAATCGTTTAATATCTCGAACCATGTATATTATAGCTCGATCTAAGCAGCATTTACTATACATGTACAAATAAAACGAATTGAAATACCTTTCTAACATGGAGAGCCTCTTGAACTCTTGGATCATTTGCCCAATAAGTGGAAAGCTTGCGTTTGGCGACCTACAATGAGATTAATTATTGCATTTACTTGATCATTATGTGTACGAGTATTTAGAGGTGGCTCTAAAATTTGAAGTAATTGAAAATATTCATACTTAGATGTAACATTTGAGGGACTTACACGACTTTCTCGACAGATAAAGTCATCGTATTTTTGAAAGATGAAATCCTCTTCAAGAGATCTGCTTTCACTAGACAATTGGGGTAGATTTTCTTCAGAGTCTGTTCCACAAAAAGGCTCTAGTATTTGCTGATCATTTATGCTACTCACAAGCTACAAAATTGCATTACAAGAATATTATTGTATTACCTATTCGAAATGTTACAAAAACAAAAAGGAATGTAAACTTACATTCTTGAACATTTTAAAGTTTTCAACACATAGTTTGTTGGTAGGATCTATGTTCAGGTAATCGCCTTTGCAAATCTCGTTTAACGACTGATACAACAGGATCCAAATTATCATTTTTCGTGTCATTGTGTTGGTATGATACAAAGTCAATGTACTACGAAATAAGGAATGAACGAACCTCATAAAGTTCGTTGGATATTAACCCCATACCATGACAATAAGGAATTTGGTAATTGGTTTCTCCGGGAAATGTTTTTGGATTTCCAAGTGAATAGCCCTTAAAAGGATATTACCATCGAATTAAAACAATATTTTCTTCTGTTCATGATATATGTTTAAATTGAAGGAATATAAAATTAACCTTAAGGTTGATTAATGGCTCTTTTCCTGCTTCAATCCCTGCATTTTCAAACATAAAACATTGTGGCTAGTGATGCTACTACACATTCATATTACGTACAAAATTAGTTACGTTGGTCCTTACCATCTGATATTAGTTGAACAATAACTGGAACTGTAATGCCTGAATATGAATCCCCAGAAACATAGAAAGGGTTCAAAATGAATTCTGGATGATTAACAAGCCACTGCATAATAAATCGCGAGTTAGTTCACAATACATCTATGTTATATTTGATTGCCACTTATTAGTGTCTTCATTTCCTTATGGCTCATCTTCATCTTGATAATGAGATGACCCTAGATAGGAGGTTAAGGTAGAAGGGTAGTAGATAATTAACAGAGTGTTATCGTACTTTTATGTGAGAGAAGCAAAGTCTAGTCTCATGTTCCCATCTTCCCTTTATTGAATAGTACATCCTATCCTCTCTCCAAACACCACTTGTGGGATTTCATCAGGTATGTTTGATTTACTCATGGCACATTCATCCACCACTAGATACATATGTATGTTAAGTCCATGAACTTGGTACAATTTATCGAATATACCTTTCTTAGAAATTCATAGACCTGGCCGCATGCTTGTAGATCAGTACATTTGCACGCCTCTGAAGTTGTTGCATACGAGAACCCAGTATTAGCAGGCTGCTCCAAGAAAAGTATGCTCGCAAACTATCAAATTTAAGGAATACATTTATTATATATGCTCGCGAACTACCAAATTTATGTATGTTGATGAAGAAACAATAAAAAAAAATTGTGTTACCTTGGTCCATGAATATGGACTTGAAACAAGAATTGGTAGGCTTCCATTGTATGCCTTTTGGCCAAAATCCAATGGACCTAAACAAAAAAATTTATCATGAACCTAGGTAACTTGATATAACTAACACGCTATCACATGTTAAATTTGATCTATTTAATATTTACCTACTTCATACGCCAACCCTGTGAAGGAAGAGCAACCGGGCCCTCCGCTTAGCCATAGCAAGAGTGGATCTTTTCTTGGGTCGGATTCGGATTTAACAAAGTAATAGAATAGTTGTACTTCCTCAGATTTACCAATTCCAATGTATCTGAGAATTTCAAAATTCATCACTTCAACAATTTTTTGAGACTCGTATATAGATATTATGTTATGAAAATACTATTACTACTATCATATCATTTTTTTGCTATTCAAAAGCTAAAACAAATTTTCATGTTTCAATTTATTTGACGTAGTAATTTGATCGAGCACAAAGTTTTATCAAGAAACTAAAGTAAGACATTTCAACCTTCTTGTATTAAATTAAATGTCATTATATTTTTGCGTGATTAGAAAAGACTGTTTGACTAAGTTTATATGTTAGCCAAATTAACTAAAAATCACTTATTGACTTATTTACGCATTGGTCATCAAACAAAATGCTTATAAGTCAAAATCAATTGAAAGTCATAAATTGATGAGCTTATAAACACTATTTGTTTGATTCACATTTTTTTATTATTTTATCTGATATTTTTTTCTAGTTCTCAAAATATCTTTTTCAAACAAAATTCCTAACTTCCACCTACTCCTTTTTCTTTATAAAAATATAATAAAAATTGTAAGAGTATTTTCGTTATTTTAACAACACCTTCTACCAAACACATCAAATCAATTGTTTATTATAAGTTGCGTCATTTTAATTTTATATAACAATAAAAGAAAATCTCACCCTGCCAAACACATCAAATCAATTGGAATATAAGTTTTGTCACTTTTATTCAAACAAATAACTGTTTATTAATAAAATTAATATATTTTTTAATTTCTAAAATTTATTCACTATTTACAATTAGCTAATTCGAACAAACTCTAAACCTTTTAAAACCTTATGATGCTAGATACATCATAATATTTATGTAGCTATAAGACCGTTGAACATGACACATGAAAAAACATTAAAGCTTTATATTGATGACACATAAACAAGGACGGAGTTAGGTGGGGGTTCATGGGTTCAAACGAATCCAGTAGCTTTTTCGTAGACCCTATATTAGTACTAGAAAATTAAGTAATAACTTGTGAACACCTAACAAAACTGATTGACAACTCAATAGTAAGGAAGGAGAAGGAAATTTAGAACCCAAAACTCGTAATACCGGCTCCGCCTCTGCACATAAAAGTATATATAGATAATTATAGAGACATTAAAGAGAAGAAAATTACCCAGTCTCAAGATAAAAAGGAAGAGGTCCATCAAAACCAGGAAGAAATTCAACAATTGAGCTATTCTGAGGAACACTTTGTACATGTAGGAAAAAAGTAACAAGAAAAAGAAGATGAAACATTGTTGAATATGAATAATGATAGATTTAATGTCTGAGGAACACTTTGTACATATTGTACAAACAAAGTAACAAGAAAAAAAAGATAAAACATTGTTGATGAAATAATAATAGATAAGTTCTGAGGATTTTAGGTGATTTTAATGAATTTATATGTTGAATTGTCCGTCCACATGCAGGACTCCACACACACACACACACATATATATATATGTGTGTGTGCGTTATTTATTTTTTCCAAAAGTTGAAACCGACTTTGATTTAAGATGTGTTACAACTCATTTTGTTTTGATATTTCTGCATAACTACTAGGATGTAATTACAGCTCAAATAATTATATAATATATTTTTTCAGTTCCAATTTATGTGATGTTATGTGACTGAACATATAGTTTAAGAAATATAAGGAAGACTTTAGAATGTTTTTAAAACTACTCTTGAAATAAATAAACTTTCAAATAGAAGAGTATACCTTTTGTAGACTTTTGCCAAATAAGTAGAACCCAACATGAATAAAATATTGATGTGTCACTAAATATTTGTCAAATAAAAAAAATACTATTAGAACTAACGAAAGTTTATCACATAAATTGAGACCGGAAATTAACTATAAAAATGTTTATTTTTCACACCATATAATATACTCCACGTGGCATGTTTGGATAAGCTAAGGTCTATTTTACTGTTGAATTAATAATATTTTCTATGTATAGGTCTATTTTACTATTGAATTAACAATATTTTCTATGGTACACAACACGCCATTCCAATAGTGTTCAATTCGATTACTCTAACGTTAGCTCTAATTTCTATGGTACAAGAAATCTAAGAAGGCAAATGTCAATCCAAACAGAGGTGAACCCACATATTTAGGTAGTGTTTTACGTGTAATCGTTAACTTTGAAAAATTCATGTATATATATGTATATATATCTTGAGAAACTGATAAAAATTAAATATAATTAATAGTGGCCCCATAGAAAGCATGAAATTGTGCTTTGTACCAAACTAGAAGATCCGCCAAGCGATTAGGGTTCTATCCTAGATAGTAGAACCTCTTGTTTAGATTAATATTGGTGCATCCAGAATTTTCAAATCCTAAGTTTGCCTCTGAATTCTTTGTGTTGAGCAGAGGAAAAGTAATATGTTGTGAGATGTATAGAGGATGAGAAGTATCATGTTGTAGTTAAAAAAAATTATATTGTGTTTATATTTTAAGTCGGAGGTTATTTGAAGTCTCCAACTTATTCACTATACAAAAGAGAGTATATTTATATTAAAGGAAGATATTCTTTTTTTTGGCGGACCTTTGTCGTGCTCTTCAACTAATTCAGAGTTATTTTAGTCACCCACAATATTGAGTTATTATATCATGGCGGAAACAAGACAAGTCTAGGATTAGTGTTGATCCGGTGAAAATTATACCACAATGGCCTGCGGAATTTAGATCTCCTAAAAGAGAGCGATATATGTACACCTCAACATGAGTATTTATTTAGTTATTTATTTTTGTTCATCTTATTTTCGACTATATTTATGATATATTCATTTTTTATTTTTTTATTTTTAAGTAAGTAAGACCCTATTCTCTTTCCTTTCGACATCAAGATAATTGATGAAGATGGTGCTCTGAATATTTTCGCTGAAGTTGAACAATAGACAATGAATTTGATATTCCATTTATGGAACTTGTTTTTACAATTTTCACTATAAAAAAAATAATTCCTTGAAACAATTTTTTTTAAAAAAAATATTATAATTAATTAAATTAAAAAATATTTTCCACAATACCAAGCACACCCTTTTTGCTATTTAATTTTGACAGGAAAAAGTCACACATAACCCCAAAATATGTATATAGGAAGTAGAAGTACTCACCCCACATTTAAAAGTATGCATATATATTGTTTTATTTGAAATATTAGACTAGATTGGTTTTAAGAGTCGCCACTTAATATTTAAAGAAAAATCAAGGAAACTATTTTTTCAAAAGATTAAAATAGAAATCTAATGAAAATGTTAAAAGGGGTTCGGGGTTCATATTAGCATTTCGGGAAGGGTTTGAAAGCACCCGAAATGCCCGCTAACATGCGATTATCCGGTAATTAACTATTTGACTATTATTTTAAAAGATAAACAAACTCTTAATACTGATGACATTTTGAGGGCAAAAGGAAAGATATCTAATATGCCTAAGTAAATATTTCAAAGTATTTTCGAAAGTCAAGTAAAAAATAGATATTTAATTTTGGATAAGTAAATCAAAATGGCTATCCTTTGAGGAATTGAATTATGAAACCTTAAAACTAATTAAACACATAATCAAGCAAGAACAATAAAAAAAAAAATAGAAATAAAGAAAAAAGGAAAGGTTTGGGCCCAAGTCTGGTTTTGTCCGCCTGGGCCAATACTTGGGTCTAATTTCTCATTTGGACCTTTGGCCCATTTTTTACCTGTCTTAAAACTAACAAAAATCCCAAAAAAAAAGATGGGATTTGGCCCATTCATCTCAAGTTTTGAAGGCTTTTGGCCTACATATACGGCTGAGGTATATCGCTGTATATTATGCATATCCGACCCTTTAACTTGCTCCGAACACTTGTACATCAATTTTCGGGGATTTATTCTTCGATTCCATTTGGCTGGTCGACTCGGAAGGAAAGGATTTGAGCCTTTATGGCTCTCTCGAAATGCGAAAAAAGGAAATAGGAGTTCGTGGTGAACTAGAACAGATTTACATGCAACACAAAGAACGAGAATAAATAAGTAATGAATCATGATTTAATATAAGAAAGTGCCAAGTAAATTGAACTTATATACTACTGCATTTCAATTTTAAACATTGTAAAAAGACAAGGGGTATCACAAAATGGGCCTTAACTCCATATCTATGACATTTCAATAAACCTTAAACAAACTAAGCCTATAGTCAGAATTGAGCAGATACAAAGCTTCAACAATAGATAAATTAATGCCCCATCCTAAAATTTCCAATTTGAAATAATTAAGCCATGATCAACTAGTGGTCATGTGGCTTTGAATAAACCTATCACACCCAACAATAAACCAACAACAAAACAATTAAAAGAGCAAATATATTCTAGTGATAATAAGTAATAGAAAATAAATGGGTCAAAACATGCTTCTCATCACATGAAACGATATAACTACACTTCAAAACGGAACATATGAGGCTATGAAAAAACTAGAATCCTAGAAACAGTCTACTATAAACAACATTTAACTTATCTTGACAAAGTAATACACATAAACAATCTTTTCCTTCTTAACCAACAGTGAACTCCTAATAATGAGGTAAAGGTGAACACCCTATGCTCTCATGCAGTTAAGCAAGATAGCAAATAACTTATGTGATACAAATAAATGCTTTAACATGCACAAATCAATCAAAATAATATTAATAAGATAAGACTGGAGTTCACATAATTCCCAGACATGAACAATGAAGGGAATTTAACACCTGCAAATTAATGAAGGAATGTGGGAAATGATAGACATGTTTTAGCATATTTATAAGACATAAGTCTAGCCACAAGATGATAATGAGACTAACAAATCAAGGATTTAAAAAAAAATGGAGGAAGAACAGGCTACGCACAATCCCTAGCTATTACATTGCTTGGGAACTTTCCAAGCAAATTCTATAGCTAAATTTTGGCGGAAAATCGAAATTGGCGCCAATTTTTTTGAAGGAAATCTAATCTGGCGCAATTTTTTCTCTCTTTAAGGATTTTAGTTTAACTAGGAAAATATTTCATAGCTATGCCCTAGCTATGTTTTAGCTAGGAAAGATGCCTAGCCAAATTGATAGGTTGCTAGGAAAGTTCTCTTGCAAATTCTAAATTTAAGTTTTAGTAGGAATTGAGTCATGTCTCCCATACATTTTTTTAAAAAAATCTTTAGAAAAATTATAATTCTATAAAAACATGTGTGTAATAAATAATAAAATTCAATAGTTATAAATAAATATTTAAAAGTGGGACAAGAAATGAAATACAAAATGAATGCTTATTTTAATTAGTGTTTAAATGTATTTCTTTTAAACAACTAACTCTAAACTTGAACTTTAGTTAATAGTAATAAAATTCTAATGAAGTCATAAATGACTAATTTGAGGCCAAATAAAAATGCAAACTTCCAAAAATAAAAAATTCATATAAGATTAAATTAAAGAAGTCTAATATAGAGAAAGACAAAGAAATAAAAATTGAAAAAAATGTAACGTATCCGATCTTAAGACTAAAGTCATAGATAGAAAAATAAATACAAAATTAACGCATAATTTTCTTAGTTCTTATCTTTATCTTCTCCCATAACAAATTAAAATTCAAGTGACTTTATTTATCGAGTCAAACAAAAACATGAATCAAATAGTACAATAATGATATATAAGTGTTTGGATAGGGGTCATATGAAACCTACATGTTGAATTTATATTGATAAAATAGAGGAATATCAAAAGATATCTTAAAAATTTAAATTAATTATTTAGAGGTTATGAACATCAGAAGAGTTATGATTATTAAGAGTAGCAATTGAATAGGTAATTAGATATATATATATATATATATATATATATATATATATATATATATATGAATAATGAAGATAAGTATTTAAAGCAAACAAAGGGGGAAAATAGTAAATAAAATAAGAAAAAATATTAGTACAAATAATATTTATGTGAAAAGTTTTAAATATATTAATGGTAAATAAGAAATATCTGAATCACTGTAACAATAATATTTCAAATACAACTTGTTGTTTCTTCCAAGGCATGACATACTAATTACTATCTCTGCCCACTTTTAATTGTCATAATTTCATATTTTAGAGTCAAATTATAAAAACTTTGACTAACATTTTATGATGTATTTTTCATCATATTGATATGCAAAAAATTGCAATTTATATTACTTTTCGTATAGTTTTTGAATATCTAAATTTTTTTGTTTATAATATCTAATTAATGTAATCTATGAAAATTATAGTCAAATTGACTTTCGAAAAATGAAACATGAAAAATAAAAGTGGATAGAGGGAGTACTAGATTAGGATTCCAAAAGGTACACGTTTTCATGAGGTGAAATACTATTATTAAGTTATTTGAATTAATTAACCAAGAGAAGTGGAAAGGTCTTATATAGTAAAAGGATTTATTCAGGCACATGTTTTTATATATGTGTCAAATAAATGTAGTACTTTCTTATAATTATTTTTATTTTTTAACTTTTGACTTCATAATTTCTTATGACCTTTAAAATTTAGTATAATAATAATTAATATAATATAACTAATTAATAAAAGGAGATACGGTAAAAATTGAAAGGGCTACAATTAATAAATAGAATAAGATAAATTTACAAATAAGATGAAAAGACTATATAATATAATTGATGAGCAGATTGACTAAAAAAATGACATTAAGTATAAGAAGATTAAAATTAATTTTTTTCCAATTAAGTAGTAGGCATAAACACATTCAAATTATTAATATTTAATAGAAGAAATTTACTTTATGATAAATGATTACTATGTTTTAGTTAACTAAGTAGATATTTTATAATATTTTAATTTAGTGTAGGGACAAAATAATAATTTCCTCTTTTAATAATAATAATTTCCTCACTTTTAATAATAATAATAATAATAATAATAAATAATAATAAATATAAGAAGTAACGTACAACTAATTAGTATAATATAAGTAGTAAAAAACGCACAGCTAATTAATATAGTATAAACGCACAGCTAATATATATATATATATATATATATATATATATATATATTATAGAAGAAATAAAAAGAAAAAAAGTTAGAAGAAGAAACATATGGCTAATATAATATAATAGGGCCAATATAATATAAGAAGTAATTAAAAAGAAAAGATATAGAGAAGAAACGTACAGAAATAGAATATGCCCTTTTCTTTTGATTTCTCGAAGAGCATTCTCAGCTAATAAACCGTAACAGAGCCTTCAAATCCTGCAAAATAGGAAAAAATTAACTGAACAGTTCTTCTCAAAACCCTCAAATCCCGTAAACGAAGGATGCACTACTTCACGTTTCTTCATCATGCTCCCAAAATTCAAACTATTTATTCCAGTTTACAGAAGCTTGAAATCACAAATCGTTCCTTCCTTCTTCAGTTAAGGTAAGAATTTCTCCTAAACCTAATTCATTTATATAAAGAGATATTGTTGAAAAACTAGTTTTTCGTTAGATATGAGATAGAAATTCACACAGAATTGGCATTTTTTTCTTGAAGCTTGAGATTGGAACTTGTTATTTTGTTCATCAGAAAGAAGTTGGAATTATTTTGGGATTTTCTCTGTATGCTGCCAAATCGAAGACAAGCCAGTGAGAAAGTCAGAAGTTTGCCAGGTACGCCTCTGTTTATGTAATGGAAATTTTATTGTGTTTTACATTTCCTTAAAGATCTGGAGCAAGCATCATCTTCTTCTCAAGGCGATTCTTTTTAGCTTCACAAGTTGCTTTCTTGAACTTTTGCTTCAATTTTGGTGACTGCTTTAGTTTTAGATGTTGTTTCGTTGCAATTGGTGATAGTTTCATGTTCGGCTTTATGTAGTTAATGTCCTGACTTTCAGGGTTGTATGCTTGTTTGACTTGAGTAATTGATAGGAATAACTATAGTTGAATCCCACAAACTAGAGCTTTACATGCTAAAATTGATGAACCTAAGTTGTTTGATGCTGATGAGGTGGGAGGTGGCTGATTTTAATTTTATTTTTTCGAAATCCCTTCTGCTGTTTAGAGCATATCATATCTCAAAAAAAGTATATAGATACTTGTGAGTTAATGAACTTAATGTGCCTTAAACTTTTTGATGAAAATATGTTAAGGAAGGAAACAACTACAGGACTCGGCTTATTCGAGTATCTATGACACACTTTGGCTGTTGACTCTAGTGCCTCCGCGAGTGACAATCTGCGATTTGTCCAAGCTGTTTCAGCCCACTGCTTCATTTTTCACCTTCTGCTTTTTTGTGTTGTTGCACGATAAGTGTCTGTATATACCCACCTTCTACTTCCAAGGGTGGAGCTTTGAGCACTTCAATTGCTCTTCTATAGAGTCCCTCTTGGATCAAAAGCGATTTTGTTGCTGATTTTTGTGTTGGACTTGGGTGACTAAATAGTGTTAGTATGTATAATGCACATGCTTCTGTATTATTTATTTCATCCCTTATAGAAATCACATAAATTTTTTAGACTTGACTAACTAGAAGGAAATTTATGTTTGTATTAGAATAATACAATTTTTTCTCTTAATTAAATGGTGATATTGAACCCTTCTTAGATTAGATATTTTTGGTATGGTCATTTCTGTTTAAATTTGAATTTCATTTACTTGATTACTAGCTAATTAATAAATTACTAAGTATTAAAAAAATTGTTTTGTCATTGTTTGTTAGATAGGAAGCATGAGTTCCACTAGTGCCAAGTCGAATACAGTGTTGGATACACTAGTCCCCACATGCTGAGTGGTCTGTTTTTGGATGGATTCTAACTTCTCTCTTGCTTCAGCGACTCTATTGTTCAAGCTCCCCATTTCCTATGTCAATAACCTCTACAGAGGTTCTTTACACAACCTCATTTTTTGCAATACATATCTCCTCCTTTTACATTTTGTTTCCAAATGGTCGTAACAATATTTGAAAAGCTCTCATGTTTAGTCAGTATGTTCAGAAATCTGAAAGGTTTGTGGGGTCCACTATCTGCACTGTAATGCTCAATAAGAATCGGTGAGTGATCAAAAAAATTATTCTTCTTGAATTGAGCTGTTAGAGTTTTGTGTTGTATACCATCCAAGAATCATTACAAAGTGCCTTGTCAATTCTACTCTATATGTCACAATTTGTCCAAGTCTACCTTCTTCCAATAGATTACATATCTGTAAGATTTAATACATTAATTACTTGTTGAAAGTCTTTTGATTTAGAGTTTTGTGTTGTATACCATCCAAGAATCATTACAAAGTGCCTTGTCAATTCTACTCTATATGTCACAATTTGTCCAAGTCTACCTTCTTCCAATAGATTACATATCTGTAAGATTTAATACATTAATTACTTGTTGAAAGTCTTTTGATTTAGATTCACTTACATGTTGGCTCCTCATTCATTCCAAATCTTGTAGGGGAGAATAGAAATCTCCACAAATACACCAAGGTTCAGTGATGATAGAACCTATTCTAAGTAATTATTGCCATAAGTTTCTCCTTTCCTCTCTACAATTTTTGGCATAGATCACGGTTAGCAGACAATAAAAATTGGAACCCTTACTTGCTACCTTTATATGCGTAAAATGATCATACACTTCATCCATCAGAATAGTCATTTTACCAGGCATTCATAAAATCCAGATTCAGGGTAAGTGAACAGGACTTCATCTCTATCGTTTGGTTTTGGAATTTCACTATGTAGCAGCCTGCATTGAGGTAATATGACTCAAGTACAGAAACAAAGTTGTAGTACCCATCAATATAATTGTTCATGTAGGAGAAAGTAGGTGCTTCACAACGTATACATTACTAGAGCATTATTTCATACATTGGTCTGTTTCACTATTTCTGGTGCCTTTAATACAATTACTGGTCGTCCATCAATTATCTTCGGTGGGTTATAGGTTAAAGGCATACTAGTGGTGGAAGTACAGTTCAATATGAACCAGTTGTTCCAAACTTCTTCCCATCTGTGTATTTCTTATTGAACTAATTGTATTTTGTTTTTGCCTGACCTCATTCCACCTTAAGGTTTGAATAAGGAACCTATATGGTTCCAATAGAGCATTTAGGAAAGATGTTCTTGTATTAGTTCAAATATATATTTCATTGTTTACTACATCAATTAGAGTATTCTAGTCCTTTAATAAGATAAGTTTATTTCTTGTTGTCCATTTATTCTATTACAGAATAAATTTGAGTACTTTCATAGAACCTTTTGCAACTTTATAGCTTTGTTATACCATGTTATAGCTAATTACTTTATTCTTTTTCAGAATACATTTATAAATATAATTAAGGATAAGGTGGGTGAGACTTCAACATTAAGGAATGAAGAAGGTCTTGAAGTAGATGACAGAGACATGGAGAGAAACACAACCACAAATGGAGAAGATGAAGGAGAAAAAACTAGTGAAGATGAAGTGAATTTATTGAAAATGGTTTCGGAGGAGCAATTACTGAAAACTTGGATAGAAACAGTTGGTGGAACTAAAAAAGGAAAAATATATGGGCTTGGTTCTAGAAATTGTTTGCTGGCAGATTCTTTGAATTCTAATTGTGCATCTTCCACTGCTCAGAATCCTTCAAATATTCCTACTCAACAAATATTTGAAACACCTGAATTTCAACAACTTCTTGACCGTGTGTTGGAGCAACGGATGACGAATATGCAAGATCATGTGCAAATGGAAATTCAGGAAAATATGGAAGCTCAAGTAACTATTGCAGTTCGTGCTGCTGTGGCTCAGATGCTTGGTGTTACTCCTCAACCACCACCAGATGGATCTGGTTCTACCCCAAATCCTTAGATAACTTATGTTACTGTTTTTATGTTTTAAGACATGTTTTAGCTAGTAAACATGTACCTCACTATTCAAGGATTGATGATATTTTGAAAAATTGATTAGATTGTGCTTATTTTGAAAAATTGATTAGATTTAACTATGTTTTTCTTCTTGTGTCAAATATAGAAAATTATATTTGTATTTCGTCATACAATTTCTAGCCAAATTTATCTAGAAAGTATCCCTAGCTATTTTTAGCTAGTCATTTAGCAAAGAAAATATTCCAAGTAAAATTTGAAAAATAGCTAGAGAATTTGTAAGTTTAGATAGGGTAATTCCTTGCTAAGTCTTAGTAAAGTCAACATTGACCAAGCAAATTTTGCTAGGAATTTAGCTAGTATGCATCGTAGCAAAATGTTTGCTACGGAAAGAGCCTAGCGGAGATATCTTAGCTAAATTAGCTAGGAATGACATAATTTGCTAGCTAAAAATTAGCTAAGAGCTTATTAGCTTTGAAAGTCTGCTAGGGTCATTTTCCTAGCTAAATTGACATTAGCTAGGGATTTTTCACTTTAGCTAGGATTTGCGTCTGTAGCTAAACGACTGTTTTCTAGTAGTACGCCTTATGTCTCAAACAACCAAGACGCCAACTCCAACTCAATCACTCGGCTACTACATAAGCAATGAATCGAGAAGAATAAAGGCAGTCGAGAAATGAAGATAAATAAATCAACAAACGAGCTTCAGCTCATCAAAACAACACATCAACTAAAGAGTCAGAATTGAAACGAAGTCTACCTTTTTAAGTGCATCGAGCTGAGACGAGACAAGCAAGGAGATAACAACTTCTACCGACTTCGAGAGATTCCGAACAAAGCAAAGAAGCTTGAGACGGAAATTCGAAATTGGAAACCTTTAGCCTAACCACTAGAAAACCAAAAGAGAACCTTCTGATGGATTTTTATATAACTGTATTATGCCTCTCTTCTCTATATTTTTTCAATATTCTCCCTTTATTTCTTGTCAAAAATTTCCCCAACCCAATGTAAGCTGTCTCTAACCTCAAAAAAAATAAGGACAAAATGACCTTAAATAGATGAAGAATAGGGTTGATTTAAGGGGGAAAATGGGTAGAATTCAAAACTTGAAATTCCAATCCTGATGTCGTAATTGACACCCACACTAACTCTCCGGTAGGAGAACCTCTACTACAACCCAAACCAAACAACTAATCTAAAACTAACACATTTAAGTACGGAAGCAAGTTAAATACTAAGGAAATAAATAGGGAGTTCCCATAAACTCCAACAAAGGTCTAACAAAAACTAAACAATGCGGAAGAAATAACCTAGAACCTGAAAGTCAATGTACCAAAACATCTAAAGTTCAACAAGTCTAAATAAGAAGGGATGCAACCCCAATCTAATGAACTAATCAACTAACTAGAACATAGTCTAAGTCCAAAAATGGTGAACATAGACGAAAGGAGAACTCATGGCAGCTCGAAAGAATTGGCTCATCCTTGAATTCGAACGATCATTGATCTTCTAAGCGAGGTCTGTCAGTAGCCGCTTGAAGATGCTTTGTACTCAACAAAAATAAGACCAAGTGCAGTATCAATACACAACCACAGTGTACTGGTAGGATCACGCGGCTATCCCACTAAGTGCAACATACATAAGTCAATACAACATTATAAACATGCAAAATACCGAACATATACAATATCGATTATCACATGCTCAATAATATACACAATTATGACAAGTCATTGGTCCTCTCATGAAACCCAAACCCAAACAATTAGTATACCAGAACGTGGTACCTGATCTAATGTTTATGTCGGAACGTGGCAACCGATCCCATAATTATGCCGGGACGTGGCAATCGATCCCATAATTATATCGAAACGTGGA
Source organism: Solanum verrucosum (assembly GCF_900185275.1). NCBI lineage: Eukaryota > Viridiplantae > Streptophyta > Magnoliopsida > Solanales > Solanaceae > Solanum > Solanum verrucosum. The sequence goes on along the minus strand of NW_026020011.1, from coordinate 4,169,161 downwards.
AACTGATCAAAGTTAGTTATGTCGGAACGTGGCAACTGATCCATTCAACACACCACAATCACAATCACAAGTACATCCTCAAGATCATACATTTAAGTCATGATTTCATGGCAATCATCATTCGTCTATTTCATTTACAACAAGTGTGATCAATAATGCAACATTCATATACATACATGTATCATAATGAAGCAAGAACAAACATACATCACACAATCATAGAATCACAACCATCACCTACTTCGAAACAAGCTCGTAACCCTAAGAAACTTGATCTTTCCCTTTTTGGATTCGTTCCGCTTGTTCTTGGTCAACAAACAATCAATATAATACGAAAATCAATAAACAATCACTAATTACCCGAATTACTAACAATTATATGAACCCTAGATCAAACCCATGATCCCAATTATCCAAATTAGGATTGTTTCCACCATAGAATCTATAACAAAACCCTCCTCCTTCAATATCCACCCATTCTATTGCGTTCTATGGATCAAAAAATGGATTCGGGGAGTGAAAACTTACCTTTAGCCTCAAGAATAGTGAAAAAATGAGTAGGAGTCACCTGGGGTTCGTTCCTTAGCTCTAAAAATAAAAAAGTGCTAAATAAGGTTGTTTAGGGGTTTATTTACGACTTTAAGTCGCGTCTAGCCTGCCACAGCGGCCACCACCCCGCTACAGCGATCCCACTAGAATGGTAAAACCCAGCGCCAAAGCGGCTTGCACAAACCAGTGAGCTATTTAAAGAATTCCAAGACCCCCATTTTACAACACACCTCTAATCAACGACGATCAGAAAATACCCTTTATGCTAAGATCGATTTCGGGAGTTCTACTTGCCTGAATTCAATTTCGTAAATTCGTACGGGTTCTTTAACGAGTTATCTAACTACTTATGTGATCAAAATCAAAATCAACTCACCCGATTGTTACCAGATTTTCTTACACCTCAAAGACTCTGATTTCGTCCAAATCTGGACGAGGTTGGGAAAATCCAAATACTACGAAAAAGTTTTTCGTCCCCAAATTTTCCCCTGTTGAATTTTTTATAACGATGGGAATAGGTCGTTACATTATATAATTTTCAAATATAAGAATTTCTTTAAAAACTTGAAGAATTTATTTCCAAGTTCATAACAAAATTCTTGCCTTCTCATATGATTTGAGAAGGACTTTGTGTAGCTATAAATCAAAGATACGTAAGAATTTCATGGCAATTGTATAGTCTTATCCAATTTGAATGAAAATCTAGAGAAGTAAAATTTGAATAATCATACCCTGCAACTTGTCCATCAATCGTCCATGGATGCCAATCATCAATAACTGAATAATTTAGATACTTCATCCATGCTTGTGTCGATTGGAAAGGAACAACCATGTCATGATCACCACTGTTCAATAAAAAATAAATTGTTTTGTATATACTATATATAGTAACTTTAGCTAAATATTATCATAGAGTGAAAGTATTAGACCTGTATATAAGTGATCGATAACCTTTTGAACTAAGGTTTACATGATACGGTATACTATTCATGAAAGTAATTGTGTAACTTGTAGACAAAATACTATTCCTACATCTCGCCCATGGTCTTTTTATAGTTCCCTAATCAAAGATGAACGAAAAAAATCTTTTAATATCTCAAACCATATCTATAGCTCTTAGCAACATTTACTATACATATACAAATAAAACGAATTGAAATACCTTTCTAACATGGAGAGCCTCTTGAACTCTCGGGTCATTTGCCCAATAAGTGGAAAGCTTGCGTGTGGCGACCTATAATCAGAAAGTATATACATATATATTTATAATTACCTTGTATTTATGTAACTCGTCAAGGAAATTATATTTGTACTTCTACCTGAAAAGTACATATGATTCTTGTCCATTCTTGAAGGTGCTGTGAACAACATTACATGCACTGATGTTGTTAGCGCATACTGGACTATTGATTTCCTTATGATATCCAAATATACCTGCCAACCAGTGCCTTTGCACCAGTGGAAATTTCCATAGCTACATCTTGCTTACACTTTCCTTTGTTATGGGATTTCCTTACTCGAACCATGAGGACAAGGTTCTTATTGAGGAAGAGAGTATTGTTATGAACCTAATCCAGCCCAATGTGGATACCAGGGTCACAAAAGTAGTTATTGGGCTGACAAGAGCTATTGGGCAGAGAACAAGCAATAGGGTCAGGTTAATTTGGGATCCGGGTTGAGAAGTGGGTATGGGACGATTCCATCAAAAAGGGTAATAGTATGTGATTTGGGGATTATGCAAATTGTTAAGAAAAGAGTATGTTTCCTGTCATCTCCTTTCTTAGTCTAAGTTTCCCATCTACTTCTATCTAGCTCTATATTTTCTGATCTTCTTTCCCTCCTGTTAAGTTTTCTCAGTTTCGTTGTAAGGACGTTAGTCATTTCCATTTCTCAATTGTATTTTGTGTTATTCAGCAATTATAATATATATCCTCGTTGTGTGGTAACTTGAGTTGTTACAAGTTACCAAAGCAAAGTTCTCCATATTTGAAATTTCTAGCGGAAACATTCTGTTTTCAGCCATAAGAACATTAAACATTGTTTGGCCTGATTTTTTCATCTTTAATAACACATGCTCCATCATCAAACAGAAATGAATATCCATTAGCCATGAGTTGCCCAACACTCAGTAAATTATGGGCCAAACTAGGAACAAATTGAACATCATGAAAAAGCTTTACTTTACCATGGATGTTTCTTATTGCTACTGTTCCTTTTCCTTCAGCTTGAAGACAGTTGTTATCACCAAGCCTGACAATCGATTTTAGCGTCTCATCAAGTTCTTTGAAGATTTACTTCATACCTGACATATGGTTGGAGCAGCTGCTATCTACAAACCACATATCACCTGCAACTTCATTAGTATCACGATAAGCCATGAACAACTTACTTTCTTCATTAGTTGTCTCTGCATAATTCGTTTGTTTCTCCTTGTAATAGAAATCTGCTTGCATATGCCCGAACTTATTGTAGTGGTGACATTGTTTGTTGCTTTTATTGCATCTTTTCTCATTGACGTATCTTTGTTCAAAGCATTTGCCTCGGCCTCGACCTTGACTATTTCCATGAAATGCACCTGCACCGTCCTCTTCCTGTCGGTGCCTTTTAATGATCTCTTGAATTTGGTGCCTCCACCTTAGATTGAAATGCTTTTTCTTCCTGCATTTTTGTTGACCTGTTTATCCTTGCCTCATGGGCTTGTAAAAAACCCTTCAATTCATCAAATGAAAATTTTGACAAATCTTTGGACTCTTAAATTATAGCCACAACATGATCAAACTTAGAAGTTAAACTCCTTAAAAATATTTCAACAATAGTTTGATCAGTTATTTGGTCTCCGTATGACCTCATTTGACTAATAATAGCCATTGTTCTAGACAAAAAATCTTGCACAGGTTCATTTCCTTTCATCATTAAAGATTCAAACACATGTCGAAGAGTTTGAAGTTTTACAACTATTACCTTTGATGAGCTTTGAAATTATGTTTGCAAAATTCTCCATACTTGCCTCGAAGTGGTGGCTGCTGCAATTCGGGAAAACACTGTCTCATGGACTGCTTGTTGAATGAAGAACAATGTCTTTGCGTCCTTCTTTCAAGTTTTCTTCAGTCGCTACGCTTTATCCAGATCTGCATACCTAGTCTCTATCAAGTCCCAATGATCTTGAGACTTAAATAAAGTCTTCATATTGATGCTCCAGAATTGATAGCTTTGTCCCGTAAAAATGGGTATGGCTGACTGAGATATGTTTAGAGAACTTCCATTGGAAGCCATGGTGTTTTTCTGTTAATAGGTCGCCTGAATCTAAGTGTGATCTGATACCATAAATTTTGGATAACACAGATCTTAAGCTCATTCAAGAACCAAAATATTGGAAAGGAAAAAAAATAATTAGCAGGCAAAAAGTGTTCTTGAACTATAAGCTTCTGTTTCTTGCTATCTTCATTACTGGCTGAGATATGTTCAGAGAACTTCCATTGGAAGCCATGGTGTTTTTCTATTAATAGGTCGCCTGAATCTAAGCGTGCTCTGATACCACAAATATTGGAGAACACAGATCTCAAGCTCACTTAAGAACCAAAATATTGGAATGGAAAAAAAAAAACTAGCAAGCAGAAATTGTTCTTGAACTGTAAGGTTCTGTTTCTTGTTATCTTCATCATCAATGATGCCTTTTTAATAGGCTTACAACCCAACTAAAATGCAGAATTAAAAGAGCACTAGCTCAGTAGTGCTTTCAACAAAAAAGAGAAACTTAAGGACCAACTTACAACTTTCCTAGACTAAGTCAAAGTCCAATAAAATACTAAAAGAAAGCTGCAATAACTTTTCTCTTCTTTTGTTTGAATCATTTATTCAACAGGGGGAGAGTAAGTAATAGGACCTTAGTTTAGTTAAGATATGTCTTTGGGATTTTGGTCATAGTTTAGGGATAGTTGAGCCTTATCCCTTATATATATATAATATTGTTATTTTATGTTTTTTTATACTATCATGTAATCATATCATTGAAATAATATATTATTTATGGATAAAAAATTTTAAAACTATATATGGATTTATAATTTTATTTATAAATAGGAAAGAGTATTTTCTAGAATAAATAAATTAAAGGTGACATGATGGTATAAAATACATTACACGAATGGTAGAATATACAACCTATAATTTGTTTGATTAAGTTTACTGAAAGCTAAAATTGGTTATAAGAAAATACTTATTTTAAAAAGTTGATGTGTTTGATCAAACATTTTTAAAAACAAAAATTATTTGTGAATACTAGCAAAAGCTTAAAAAAATAGCTTTTCTCCGGAAGCACTTTTTAAAATATTCGTCAAACACAAAATTATTGTTCTAATATCAATTTTTTTTTTAAAAAAATTGTTTGTCAATAGTAGCAAAATCTGAAAAAATATTTTTTCTCCATGAATACTTTTTGAAAGTTTTGCCAAACATGAATTTCAAGGTAGAGTTAAGAGTTAAGTCTTGATAGTTATTCCGAGTCATTTTGAAAAATCTTTTTTTTCAATCTTTTTAAAACTTGTGTTAAGACTTAAGTACTTGAGTTGAAGGATGAGTAAAGTTGAGTTCATTTTTCAAAATGAATTTATGGGAACCAAGTATTCCCAAAGAGTAAATGTTTTTACATTTAAGATGAGAGGAAACACCAATTTCCCAAAAAGTTCATGAGCAGTTTTGAGTACTATCTCTTTTTAGAGAAATCTTTTGAGTAATAATCTCAAAGTTGAGGATGAGGAATGTTTTCTTTAAAACATATGACCTAAGTTATATTTTGAGAGTAGTATTGAGCACCGATATGGGGGAGAGTTCAAACAACTCACAGCACCCATAAACCATGTAGCCAACATGGGTAGAAAGGGTCATACTTTTTAGATGATTCCTTATTGCTTTTTAAGCATAGCTTAGTGGATCCACTTAGTTGAGGAGTTCTATACCCCGGCAAGGTATATGACAGTTCTGGCAGTGTGGACGAGACATTGGATCATCACATAGCTCATAGTGATAGTTGTCGATTAGAGGATCTCCCAAACATAGTTTATTTTGTATTTTTACATACAAACTGAGTTATTATTGTATTTTTCAATACATTGAGTTACTATCTACTATTTTTTAAAATCTTTTCTTTATATTGCATCTTTATCACTGCTTTATATTGAAATGAGTTGAGTTGAGACGAGGTAAGTTGTTTCTTCAGTTCTAGTTTAAGCTTATGTCATGCTTTAGCTTTCCACTTACATGCTCGTACATTCAATGTACTGATGCCAATTGGCCTGCATCGTTTCATGATATAGATACAGGAGATCAGGGTTATCAACAGGCGATTCATTGATACCAATTGCAGTTTTAGAGTTGTTGGTAAGCCTCCTTTCTTTCGGAGGATCCCTTATTTATTTTGTCTATTTCAGTTTTGTTAGGATGATCGGGGGTCTTGTCCCGACATCCCTCATAGTATTAGAGGCTTCATAGATAAATATATAGTTGTAACACCCCGTATTCGAAACAGACAAAAATGCAGATTATGAGAAGTTGCAGGTGCAACTTACAGTCACCATCCACGGACCGTAGGTCAGACCACAGCCCGTGCTGGCGGTCCGTGGTTCACCACTGCAACCCCTCCCCAAACCAGCTCAGAAAATTGGCTAAGTCCCGACTCACGGACAGACCCACGGTCCGTAGATCAGACCACGGTCCGTGGTCTGTGTCCGTGGATCGAGACTTCCCTTACCCAGCCTCTGACACAAACTACGGTCTACCAGCACGGACCGTCATTTGATCCATGGTCCGTAGGTCTGACCGTAGATGAGGGTCAGCAGCCAGTTAGCTGAAATTCTGATGGGTCAACTTCAGATGGTCATAACTCTTAGCACAAAATGAATTATGTGTCCCATGACCTATGGTTAGATAGATAATTGAATTATCTTTCCAACGCCACTGAGATTTCTAAATTCCGACCTCTGAGTAAAAAGTTATGTCCGTTTTAGTGAAACCCTGTCGGGCAGACTCGACCTACGGACCCAATCAACGGACCGTCGATTGATTGATGGACCGTCAGTCAGGCCCGTCAGTCACTCCGACAACAGCTAATTCAAGGGTCTTTTGGTCTTTTCCTATTTCGTTTAACCTCTAAGATACGTCGTTTAAACCCTAAATCATGAGATTTTAATCAGTTTAAGCCTAGAAACATAACTAGAACTTACCTAAGTCAAATCATTAATCAAACTTAGAAGAATTAGAATCAAGAAGGAGAAAAAGGTCAAGAACCCTAGTTCAAGAACGCATCAAGGTTCCTTCAGTTCCAGCCCCGAAATCGAAAGATTTCTCTGTGGAATTCGTCACCAGGTATGTGGGATTTCACTAGTGGGTTCCTTTCGCCCATTAGGTCCCTATAATTCAGTCAGATTCTTGATTCCATGATTATGAACATACCTAGGGTTTCTAGAATTATAGCAGATCATCATGAATTAGTTATTTAAATGTTCCAAATCAGATTATCATGTTATTGCTCAGTTTATCGCATGAACTTCAGAACCCTAGCTATGTATTTCTTTAGTTCTTGAATTACACATGCTAGGTCAGATATTTCAGTATTCAGTTTTACATGCCTCAGTTTATGAATGCATCATTATTAGATTAATTGTTGCATTCTCAGTTTGCATGTTCAGTTCGAGCTATCCAGTATTTACAGAAATTCAGTCATAACCAGTTAACTACTTAATTCATTGGGAGTAGCATAATACCGAGTTGGACTAGGGTTTCAGCGTACCCATATAGTCCCAGAACTACGAGCCACGTAGGTGTAAGTCCCCTCTGTGGGCAACATCAGTTTAGTGATCACACCAGCATGCCTTTATACCTCTGGTAGGGTATATTGGGTCCTCTCGATGGGGCGTATACATTGGACTCCACATTTAGCTCATGTGGTTTTATGTCGGTTATTAGTAGCTCCCACAGTTCAGTCAGACTCTATTGCATTGACCACATTTACAGTTCATTCAGTATTCAGTCAGTATGTTATAAATTGGTCATTGCATTCAGTTAGCTCAGTATTCAGTTTCTATATCATGTTCAGATTATTTCATTGCTTTATTGTTTTGTTCAGTTATATGTTCTTTCAGATTTACTCTATCCTGCCTGCTCAGTACCTTTCAAGTACTGACGCATACGTGCGCTACATCTTCTCGTGATGTAGGTTCAGGTTCTCAGTATCCAGATCACGCTTAGATCGGTTCTCGATCTTCAGTTCAGCAGCATCAGTGGTGAGTCCTCATTCTTCGAGGACTAGTGACATGCTTATCTTTATCGCTTTTAGTCTTTAGTTTCAGTTTTGCTAGATCTAGTTGGGGCATGTCCCAACATTTCTAGTCAGTTTAGAGGTTTATTTCAGACATAGTTAGATTCAACTTAGTGTTTTGAGTTTGATATTTTTTTGTATTAAACTCTCAGATTTGATATATTCAGTTATAGTATATGGGTATTCCCCATCTTTTCAGATTTATTTATGAATTAGCTTCCGCATTAGTTTATTATCTTTAGTATGCTCATGATCATACCAACAGGGTTAGCTTGGGATCACTTGTGGTCCTAGGTCCCGTGTCCGCGTCTTGGGGGTAGCTCGGGGCGTGACAATAGTAGTAGTTCATGAGTCTTTTTTCATTCCCTTTGTTAAATGTTGAGACCTGAGTTTCCCTTGTTGCCAGTTTGAATATTTTTAAATATTCTTAGTTTAAGTAGTGAGACTTTTGAGTTAAAGCTTTCATTTGAGTTTATCTGATGTTGAGTAAGTCTTCCGCTGAGAGTTGAGCCATGTTAAGGGTTCGCCTGGGGCCAACAATGGTTCTCCAGTGTCGGCCACATCCAGGGTATAGGCTTGAGGCGTGACATGCCTATAGAGGTATAGTTATATTTTCATGGTAATTCAAAGAAATAAATACGAAACTAATTAAAGATTACAAGGGTTTCTTCTTATTCTTCTTCCGAAATAATTAATATATTAATTCATTACGGACATGATATATCTAAAAAGATTACAAAGGTTGTTGGGCTATCCATCTTTTAAACATATGGAAGCTCTCTTTGTGTTTGTCCTCTGGAGCTGTGTGTTCTCCTCCCTAATTGAAAAAAAAAGACATTTAAGAAATATGAGAATATGAGCACTAGATGATTTTACTATTGAGTTTGAGAATCAAGATATATAAATATATAAACGAGTGTACAAAATTCTTGCCTTTACTGTTGCGTATGTCATATGATTTGAGAAAGACCTTGTGTAACTACAAATCAAAGATATATAAGAATTTCATGAAAATTGTATAGTCTTATCTAATTTGAATGAAAATCTAGGGAAGTAAAATTTGAATAGTCATACCCTGCAACTTGTCCATCAACCGCCCATGGACGACAATCATCAATAACTTATCCATGCTTGTGTCGATTGGAAAGGAACAAGCATGTCATGATCACGACTGTTCAATAAAAAAATAAATTGTTATGTATATACTATATATAGTAACTTCAGCTAAATATTATCATAGAGTAAAAGTATTAGACCTGTATATAAGTGATCAATAACGTTTTGAACTAAGGGTTACATGATACGGTATACTATTCTTGAAAGTAATTGTGTAACTTGTAGACAAAATACTATTCCTACATCTCGCCCATGGTCTTTTTATAGTTCCTTAATCAAAGAAGAACGAAAAAAATCTTTTAATATCTTGAACCATATATATAGCTCTTAGCAACATTTACTATACATATACAAATAAAACGAATTGAAATACCTTTCTAACATGGAGAGCCTCTTGAACTCTCGGGTCATTTGCCCAATAAGTGGAAAGCTTGCGTGTGGCGACCTATAATCAGAAAGTATATACATATATATTTATAATTACCTTGTATTTATGTAACTCATCAAGGAAACAAGACGTATGCTTCTTTCATACAATGAGATCGATTATTGCATATATACTTGATCATTATGTGTACGAGTATTTAGAGGTGGCTCCAAAATTTGAAGTTATTGAATATTCATACTTTGAAGTAACATTTGAGAGACTTACACGACTTTCTCGACAGATGAAGTCATCGTATTTTTGAAAGATGAAATCCTCTTCAAGAGACCTTCTTTCACTAGACAATTGGTGTGGTCGGTCAGAGTCTGTTCCACAGAAAGGCTCTAGTATTTGCTGATCATTTATACCACTCACAAGCTACAAAATTGCATTACAAGAATATGCATTACCTAAGTTTGAAAACCAATTCGAAAATGTTACAAATACAAAGAGGAATGTAAACTTACATTCTTGAACATTTAAAAGTTTTCAACACATAGTTTGTTGGTAGGATCTATGTTTTTTTTTTTTTTTGTTCTTTCAAGTAATCAAGACTTATCTCGATAGATTATTTCATTTCATATCATAAATGTTGCATAGACAATAATTATTCTTTTAATTTGTAATTGTGGTTACTCTTTTTTTTTTATATACCACTAGACAGTGGTCTAGTGGCTTTTTATTAATAATAAGCATAAAAAAGTCTCAGTAGGATTAAGTACAAGCAAGGGAGGCTAGGCCTTACCTTACCAATCCTAATGAGATACCTATCCTCTACTAATTAACAATCATGAAGAAAATACGAGCTAGAGAGAACTAGATATTCTATGATCATCATAAAATTTATAATACACTCTATGATGATATTACAAGTGAGGATTCTTAAGTAATAAAAAATCATAAAAGCCAAGGAGAAAGTTGAGTTATCAACCTCAAACTTTCTTTTACAAATGTATGAACTAAAAAGATAGATTGGCCTTCTAAAGGAACTTGAAGTATGTTTCTCTTGTCTTCTTCTTCAAATCTGTCCAATAACACTTGGTAGTTTATCACTTCTTGGCTTTATTGTATCTTGTTAAAGTTGTTGACGATATCATATGATTCTGTTTCGCCAGTCGCATCGGTAGGTGCCTTGGAACAAACTCCTCAGTCACTTTATCATCCCAACTATGCTTTCTTCCATGCTTCGTTTTGTTGTTGCGTTGATGCCTAGGAGAAATATCAGCATTCCTAGCTGCAATTGTAAAACAATAATCCAACATTTCCTCTTCCTCTTCCTCATAGATGTCCTCATCATCTAGATTAGCAAATTTATTTGGGGACAAAGTACTACTACAACCAAATTGTAGTTGTTTGTTAGTGTTAATAGGTGTAAGAGAAGCCAATTTTTTAATATTAGAACTCACCAAATGATCACTTAAGATTGCAACAACATTTGTTGATGATGACAAACCTTGTCGGGGAGTTACTAACTTGGCACCACTAGGCACAAAAGCAGGAGCTGTTGGGCTCAATTTCTTTTGCATAGGAGGGGAATTGACTTGTTCTTCCTCTTCATCTGTTATATCTCCCCACCTCGGAGTACTTGTCGCACCCTGTTGTTCCTTAGAAATAACTAATTCATTTGTAGAGTTAACTTGAGATGAATTGATCTCATGCACAATATTATTCGTAAGAGCATCAAAAGTGTTAAAACACGAGACCTCCTTTGGAACAATTTCTCGAGCACCTGAATTCATAGTTTGACTATCTACAACCGGTTGCACTGTGTTACGAATAGGTGAACCAATTCCAATACTTGGAGATTTTTTCTTCGTCACCACAGCCCAATTAGATTTATGTATTAGTTCCACTCCTTTACCTGTACTCTTGGCATTCATCAAGGCGATTGAATTAGTTCCGTCATCACTTTCAAAAAAATTATTGGCATTGTTGACCTGCTGCGACATGTTGTCAACCAAGCATTCAACACTTTCAACACCCGGAGCATCATGTTTCACTCCATCTGCCACTACCTTCGCACTCATGGGATCTAATGCCAACTCAACGGTTGCATTAATTACCAAAGGATGTCCTGATTTTCCAAAAAGCACTACGTCATATCTGGTTCCATTTAGTTGTTGTCCATCATCTATCGTCAACACCGCGATTGTAGCTGCATTATTTTGGCCCTCATCATTAATGTGAACTAGAGTGGGATTTGTAGTCAAAGAAAGTTGATTTTCATTCAAATTTTTCTCCATTGTTTCAGTAGCTCCAACTTTAATCCCTGATGAATGGACATCATGAACAATATTAGAATCAATCTGCAGAAACCATTTTTTCCACTTTTGTTATTAATGCTTTTTTCTCCGGTATATATACTGCCAAGTCTCGCATCATCAACAACTTTCGTACCTCTTGCATATTACTTGGATCATGTGAAAACTAGAGCTTGATGTTGACCTTCTTCCATAGTGTATTGATTTATCTCTTCCACTGTGAATGTAATTGTAGGTTAATTCTCCATGAATGATATCTATAGATTTCAGCTTTAGTTTTGTCCAGTTTGGATTGAATTTAACATAAGTTGCTTCTGGATTAGAACTAGTGGTTGGCTCTCCCACAACCATAGGCTGGGGAGAGGATGCGGCTATCATGGATTTTCTTTAAGGCGACATTGTGGTTACTCATATGTCACGTACTTTCATGATTTTTCGTTTAAGATTAGGATCTATATATGTTGACGTATTACTTTATTACTCATATGTCAACTACCTGAGCTTTTCTTTTGTTGTTATTGTTAAAATGAAGAAAATACTCTTACAATTTTTATTATCTTTATAAAGAAAAGAAGGAGTGTGAATAGGAGAAAGTTAGGAATTTTGTTTTGTAAAGCTTCAAAGAAGTTCTTTAAGGAATGAATTGATAAAACTATCGATGAGATACTTTATTCTACAGTAAATGAGAAGCTAAACAATTGACTATGTGTGTGATTTAGACAATTCACAACTTTCAAAGGCCTATAGAGGTATAGTTATATTTTCATGGTAATTCAAAGAAATAAATATGAAATTAATTAAAGATTACTCCCTCCATTTCAAATTAATTGAATTGTTGAGTTGTTTCACACCCTTTGAGAAAAGAAAATTAAGACATAAATTAGGCATAACTTTTCATTTTTACCCTTATTAATTATTGTCAAATTTATGATTAAAATAACTAAACATTAATTAATAACTAATTCCAATGCTAACTAATGAAGAGTGGGTAAAATTGAAAGAACATTCTAAAAATAGTCTTGAAAATTGAACAATTAAGTTAATTTGAAAAATGAAAAATGTCTCAACAATTCAATTAATTTGAAATTGAGGGAGTAGAAGGGTTTCTTCTCCCTCTTCTTCTTATTCTTCCGAAATATTCATATATTAATTTGAAATGGAGGGAGTAGAAGGGTTTTTTCTCCCTCTTCTTCTTTTTCTTCCGAAATATTCATATATTAATTCATTACGGACATGATATATCTAAAATGATTACAAAGGTTGTTGGGCTATCCATCTTTTAAACATATGGAAGCTCTCTTTGTCTTTGTCCTGTGGAGCTGTGTGTCCTCCTCCCTAATTGAAAAAAAAAAAAGACATTTGAAAAATATGAGAATATGAGCACTAGACGATTTTACTATTGTGTTTGAGAATCAAGATATATAAATATATAAACGAGTGTACAAAATTCTTGCCTTTACTGTCGCGTATGTCATATGATTTGAGAAAGACCTTGTGTAACTACAAATCAAAGATATATAAGAATTTCATGAAAATTGTATAGTCTTATCTAATTTGAATGAAAATCTAGGGAAGTAAAATTTGAATAATCATACCCTGCAACTTGTCCATCAACTGTCCATGGACGCCAATCATCAATAACTGAATAATTTAGATACTTTATCCATGCTTGTGTCGATTGGAAAGGGACAACACTGTCATGATCACCACTGTTCAATAAAAAAATAAATTGTTATGTATATATTATATATAGTAACTTCAGCTAAATATTATCATAGAGTGAAAGTATTAGACCTGTATATAAGTGATCGATAACCTTTTGAACTAAGGTTTACATGATACGGTATACTATTCTTGAAAGTAATTGTGTAACTTGTAGACACAATACTATTCCTACATCTCAGCCATGGTCTTTTTATAGTTCCCTAATCAAAGAAGAACGAAAAAAAAAATCGTTTAATATCTCAAACCATATATATAGCTCTTAGCAACATTTACTATACATACACAAATAAAACGAATTGAAATACCTTTCTAACATGGAGAGCCTCTTGAACTCTCGGGTCATTTGCCCAATAAGTGGAAAGCTTGCGTGTGGCGACCTATAATCAGAAAGTATATACATATATATTTATAATTACCTTGTATTTATGTAACTGGTCAAGGAAAACAGGACGTATGTTTCTTTCATACAATGAGATTGATTATTGCATATATACTTTGATCATTATGTGTACGAGTTTTTGAGGTGGCTCCAAAATTTGAATTTATTGAATATTCATACTTTGAAGTAACATTTGAGGGACTTACACGACTTTCTCGACAGATGAGGTCATCGTATTTTTGAAAGATGAAATCCTCTTCAAGAGACCTTCTTTCACTAGACAATTGGTGTGGTCGGTCAGAGTCTGTTCCACAGAAAGGCTCTAGTATTTGCTGATCATTTATACCACTCACAAGCTACAAAATTGCATTACAAGAATATTATATTATTGTAATACCTAAGTTTGAAAACCAATTCGAAAATGTTAACAAATACAAAAAGGAATGTAACCTTACATTCTTGAACATTTTAAAGTTTTCAACACATAGTTTGTTGGTAGGATCTATGTTTATGTAATCGCCTTTGCAAAACTCGTTCAACGACTGATACAACAAGATCCAAATTATCATTTTTGTGTCATTGTGTTTGTATGATACAAAGTTAATGTATTATGAAATAAGGAATGGACCAACCTCATAAAGTTCGTCAGATATTAGCCCCATACCATGACAAAAAGGAATTCGGTAATTGTCTTCCTCAGGAAATGTTGCTGGATTTCCAAGTGAATAGCCCTTAAAAGGATATTACCATCGAATTAAAACAATATTTTCTTCCGTGCTTGATATATCTCGAAATTGAACGAAAAAGAAAGAAATATAAAATTAACCTTAAGGTTGATTAATGGCTCTTTTCCTTCTTCAATTCCTGCATTTTCAAACATAAAACATTGTACGTGGCTAGTGATGCTACACATTCATATTACGTACAAAGTTAGTTACGTTGGTCCTTACCATCTGATATTAGTTGAACAATAACTGGAATTGTAATGCCTGAATATGAATCCCCAGAAACATAGAAAGGGTTCAAAATGAATTCTGGATGATTAATAAGCCACTGCATAATATATTTGATTGTTACTTATTAGTGTCTTCATTTCCTTATGGCTCATCTTCAGCCTGATGATAGATAGTTCATGAATTTATCAAATACCTTTCTTAAAAATTCATAGACGTGATCGCACGCTTGTAGATCAGTACACTTGCACGCCTCTGAAGTTGTTGCATACGAGAACCCAGTATTAACAGGCTGCTCCAAGAAAAGTATGCTCGCGAACTACAAATTTAAGGAAAACATTTATTATATATGCTCGCGAACTAGCAAATATATGTATGTCGATGAAGAAAAAAATAAAAAATAAAAATTGTGTTACCTTGGTCCATGAATATGGACTTGAAACAAGAATTGGTAGTCTACCATTGTATGCCTTTTGACCAAAATTCAATGGACCTAAACAAAAAATGTATCATGAACATATTACAATTGGTAACCTAATATAACTAACATGCTATCATACGTTAAATTTGATCTATTTAATATTTACCTACTTCGTACACCAACCCTGTGAAGGAAGAGCAACCGGGCCCTCCGCTTAGCCATAGCAAGAGCGGATCTTTTCTCGGATCGGATTCGGATTTAATAAAGTAATAGAATAGTTGTACTTCCTCAGCTTTACCAATTCCAATGTATCTGAAAATTTCAAAAATTCATCACTTCAACAATTTTTTGAGACTAGTATATAGGTATTATGTTATGAAAATACTATTACTACTACCTCATCAATTTCTTGCCCTTCAAAAGCTAAAAGAAATTTTCATGTTTTAATTTATATGAGGTAGTAATTTGATTGAACATAAAGTTGTATCAAGAAACTACAGTAAGACATTTCAACCTTCTTGTATTAAATGTCATTATATTTTTGTGTAATTAGAAAAGACTATTTGACTTAAAATCACTTATGGGTTTATTTACGCATTTGGTCACCAACCAAAATACTTATAAGTCAAAATCTAAACACTATTTGTTTGATCACATTTTAAAATTATTTTATCTGATATTTTTTCTAGTTCTCAAAATATTTTTTTTCAAAACAAAATTCCTAACTTTCTCCTATTCACGCTCCTTCTTTTCTTTATAAAGATAATAAAAATTGTAAGAGTATTTTCGTCATTTTAACAACAAAAGAAAAGCTCACCAACACCTTCTACCAAACACATCAAATCAATTGTTTATTATAAGTTGTCACTTATATTCAAATAAATAATAAATGTTTATTAATAAAATTAATATATTTTTCAATTCCTAAAATTTATTCATTATTTACAGTTAGCTAACTCGAACAAGCTCTAAAGCTTTTAAAACCTTATGATCTCAGATATATCATAATATTTATGTAGTTATAAAACTGTTGAACATGACACATGAAATAAAAAAGATTATATATTTTAGTCAAGAAATTAAGAGGTAAAATTAAAGTTTCATATTGATGACACATAATATATATATATATAAATATAGAGACATTAAAGAGAAGAAAATTACCCAGTCTCAAGATAAAAAGGAAGAGGTCCATCAAAACCAGGAAGATATTCAACAATTGAGCTATTCTGAGGAATACTTTGTGCATGTACAAAGAAAGTAACAAGAAAAAGAAGATGAAACATTGCTGATGAAATAATAATTGGTAAGTTCTGAGGATTTTAGGTGATTTTAATGAATTCACACCATATAATATACTCCACGTGGCATGTTTGGATAAGATTTTCTATGGTACAAGAAAGCTAAGAAAGCACATGTTAATCCAACGGTGGATCCACATGTTTACGAGGGGTTGCACGTCAGCACGTGTATCCATTAACTTTGAAAAAAATCATGTATATATATGTATATCGATCTTGAGAAACTGATAGAAACTAAATATAATAAATAGTGTCCTCATAGAAAACATGAAATGGAAGATCCGCCCAAAAGAGAGTATGTTTATATTGAAGGAAGATGTTCTTTTTTTGGTGAAGCTTTGTCGTACTCTTCAACTAATTCAGAGTTATTTGAGTCACCCCAGTGGCGGAGCCACGTACACTAAAGGCTCAAATATTCATCCCTTTTACAACTGGCACCACACAATACATCATATAGCAACTTGTAAAGTGGATGGCACGTTTATCAGGTGATGTTTTGTTCCAAAACATCACTTTTCCTCCAATACATCATATAGCAACTAAACCATGATCAGGTGATGTTTTGTTCAAAAAGTAAAAAAAGTCTCTCTTAATTTTCTAAAATTAACAATAACATGAAAAATCTATTTATTGTGTACGAATAAGCCAAAACTAGACTAAAAGGGTATTATGACTTAGAAGCATACTCTTTATATAATTTTCAAATATAAAAAATTTCTTTACAAACTTGAAGAATTCATTTCCAAATTCATAGTATCCTCAAGATCATACGTTTAAGTCATGATTTCATGGTAACCATCATTCATCTATTTCATTTACAACACGTGTGATCAATAATGCAACATTTGCATACATGCAAGTATCATAATGTAGCAAGAACAAACATACATCACACAATCATAGAATAACAACCACCACCTACCTCGAAACAAGCTTGAAACCCTAATAAACTTGATCCATCCCTTTCCGGATTCGTTCCACATGTTCTTGGTCTAGAAACAATCATAATAACACGGGAATCAATAAACCATCACTAATTACCCGAATTGCTTACAATTCTATGAACCCTAGATCAAACCCATGATCCCAAGTATCCAAAAATAGGGTTGTTTCCACCATAGAATCTAGATCAAAACCCTCCTCCATCGATAATTACCCATTCTATTACCTTCTACTGATTGAAAAACGGATTCGGGGAGTGAAAAGCTTACCTTTAGCCTCAAAAATGGTGGAAAACTGTTAGGAGTCCCCTGGGGTTCGTTCCTTAGCTCTAAAAGTTGAAAAGTGCAGAATGAGGTCGTTTAGGGGTTTATTTACGACCTTAAGTCGCGTCGAACCCGCCATAGCGGCCCTCATCCCGCTTCAGTGGCCCTGCCAGAGCGGTCAAAACCCCCGCTAAGGCAGCTTGCACGAACCAGTGAGCTATTTAAAGAATTACAAAATCCCCATTTCACAACACACCTCCAACCCACAATGCTCAGAAAATACCCTTCACGCTAAGATCGATTTCGGGAGTTCTACTCTGTCACGCCCCGAGACTACACCCTAGACGTGGCCGGCACTCGAAGACCATTGCTGGTCCCCAAGCGAACCCTCATCCTGGCTGACTCCAAGCGGAATACTAACTTAAGCATACAAGAGCTTAAAACTGAAAAAAAAGTTTATAAACTCAACTTTACAAATCTTTAACTCAAAAGAAAACTCTGATAATAGAATATATATACAACTCGCCATAAAAGGAAACTTTAGTCTTCAAAACATTTAACAAAATAAATGAAGAGACTTTTGAAACTCTATTGTCTATCTATGAAGCCTCTAACTGATAAAGATGGAAGCCGGGACAAGACCCACGACCTCCTAACAACTGATACAACTGAAAGGTAAATGAAATCCTCCGGAAGCAAAGAGGCTTGTCATAGCTAACTGGAACTCCCGGATGTATCAACGAATCTCCTGTTGATGATCTTGAATACCTGTGTCTGCATCATAAAAAGATGCAGGCCAAATGGCTCAGTACGTGGAATGTACGAGTATGTAAGCTGGAAATCTAAACAACATAGGCTAGAAGAAACACTGGAATAAACTGAATAACTTACCTCTTTTTCAAACTTTCTCAACTCAAGGAATACTCAAAACTACTCAAACTTACTCAACTCAAAAGATAGATACTGGACTCAAAGACAGATACTCAACTCAAAGATATATACTCAACTCAAGATATATACTTAACTCAAAGATACTTAACTCAAGGATACTCGACTCTTGAATAACTGAACTCAACCTGACTGACTTCTTTCAATATAAGGTAATTTAAAACAAGTGCGATATAAAGAAAGACTGTTTAAAACATGCTATAAACTCTGTGTGTATACAAGGATACAATAAGCCTGAGATGTATATAGAAATACAAATGAACTGATGTATATAAAATACAATAATTTCTGTGTATAAAAATACAATAACTGTTGTGGGAGTTTCTCTAACCGACAACCATCACATAAGAGCTATAGTGATGATACAACGATCGACCTCACGCTGCCAGAGCATCTTATACCCGGCCAAAGGTATAAGACCTGAACTGCCTAATGGATCCACTAGTCTAATCTGAAAAGGATTCATCTAAAAAGTATGATCATTTTCTACCCATGGTGGCTAACATGGTTCTATGGGGGCTGTGGGTTCTTTGAACGCTCCCCCAATTCGGTGCTCAATACTACTCCCAAAAATGTACTGGCTCTTATATTTTTAAAACATATGTTTTCCTGCTGATATGAGATAATTACTCAAAAACTAGCCCGAAGGCTCTTTTGGAAATCTCAGTTTTCAACCTTGTTTAAATGTAAAAACATTTCTTTAAAACTTCTTTGGGAATACATAGTTCCCTAATAACTTTGAGAAAATGAACTCAACTCTTTACTATTTACTTTACTTGAACTCTTGGCTTGATGTGAAATTCTTAACTTAACATGAAACTCTTAACTTTTGACTTGACTTGAAACTCAATACTTTTCACTCGACTTGAAACTCTATACTTAACTTGGAACTCTATACTAACTTGGAACTTAAGCCTTAGAATGAAGTTAAAACGTTCAATGAAGACTCGTGAAAAGTTTGAAGACTTGCTTTGACTTACTTAACTTCTAACTTCACTTGACTTGGAAACTAACTTCACTTGACTTGGAAACTAACTTCACTTGAATTGGAATCTAACTTCACTTGAATTGGAAACTAACTTCACTTGAATTGGAATCTAACTTCACTTGAATTGGAAACTAACTTCACTTGAATTGGAAACTAACTTCACTTGAATTGGAATCTAACTTCACTTGAATTAGAAACTAACTTCACTTGAATTGGAATCTAACTTCACTTGAATTGGAAACTAACTTCACTTGAATTTGAAATTTGGATTGATCACATGTTACGGATGAGTTCTTGACTTTTAGAAGTACCTTGGAGTGTTGGAAACAACTAGGAAACATAGGTATAATACCTAGGAACATGTATGAAAAAAATGGTAAATGAAAGGGAAGGATTGGTGTCCTTGGCACTAGGAGAGGTGCGACAGCCCAGCCCCTTTTTCCCCAAAAATCCTTCTTTTTCCCCTTGTTTCTTTCCAATTCTAAACCCTCTCAACCTCAAGGTTTCAGCAGCAATACTTAGAATCATAAAGACCCTTATTATACAATAGATTCAACTCAAAAATCACAGCCAGAAATCTGTACTAAATTAGCAAGAACTTCAACACAACACCACTACAACTTCAACAACCAATAAATCTTCTCTTGGAATTGAAAACGAGTTGGTGTGTGGGGGTATGAACCAACCAACACTAAGGATCATCAATCTCTCAACATACAATAGATCACAACTCAAATACACAGCCCAATCCTGTCCCACAACCAACAATAACTTCAACAACACAACTAACAACATCAACAACAACTAACAACTTCAACAACTTCAACAACAAATCCAATCTCTTCTCAAATCATAAAAACGAGCTTGGTATGTGGGGGGGAAGGATAAACCCACACTAAAGACTCACATACCTGATTAGGGATCACCCCCGATGAAAATCCACGACGATCCTTAGCTTCTTCTTCTCTTTCTCCTCTTCTTTTCCTCTTCTTTCTCTCTTATCTTCCAAGCCCTAACTCTCACTCTTACTCTCACTCTTTAAAATGGGACAAAAATGATCCAAACATCAGTCTAACACCTCAATATAACCCAAAGAAATTATTAGGGAAAAGACCAAAATACCCTTAAAATTTTCGGACTAAACAAACTGCACTGTGCGACTGTGCGACTGTGCCGACAGCCCAACTTCCAAAGGGCATAACTCACTCATACGAACTCAGAATCAAGCAAACTCGGCGGCGTTGGAAAGATCATTCCAAGGGCTTTCCAGAAATAACTGGAAATTCGCCTAAATCATTCTGAGCTAGGAGTTACGACTGCTCAAAGTTGACCAAAAACTCACTTTTTTTCCATAGCCAAATTTTCCAGATTCTTTCCAAAATGACTATTTCCAATTCAACTCTTCTTGGAACTCAATGTGCTACATCTAGGGATCTTAACTTAACACTCAAGAAATTTTATTCCTCGGTAAAATCTCACTCCACATAAAGGACGGCTCGAGTCTTAGTTCGAAAATTCTCTAGGGTGTTACATACTCGCTCGAATTCAATTTCGTAAAGTCGTACGGATTCCTTAACAAGTTATCTAACCACTCATGTAACTAGAATTATAAATAAATCACCTGATTGTTACCAGATTTCTCTACACCTTAAAGACTCCAATTTCGTTGAAATTTGGACTAGGTTGGAAAAATCCAAATACTACGAAAAAGTTTTTCGGCCCCAAATTTTCCTCCATTGGCTTCTCTATAATGACGTTACCCAGTCATTACAATAGATACCAATTTACCCATCACTCGTCCCCGAGTGACAACCCTAGGAAAAAGAGGCTAGGAAAATAATGACGTAGTACATGAATCGACAAACAATTGGAGATACTTATCTCACATGTCCCTCTCGGATGGATCGGTTGCCACGTTCTAGCATAACTAACTTGGATCGATTGCCACGTTCCGGCATAATTATGGGATCGGTTGCCACGTTTCGGCATAATCATTGGATCGAGTACCACATTCCGGCATAATCATTGGATCGAGTACCACATTCCGGTAGGCTAACTATTTGGGTTTGGGTTCCATGAGAGGACCAATGACTTGTCATAATTGTGTATTTGAGACATGTGAAGTTGTTTGTTGTTCGTAAATATTGATGATATTGTATATGTTTGATATATGCATGTGATTATATTGTCGTTTAACTTATGTATGTTGCACTTAGTGGGATATGATATACTTGACAGAACCAACATAGCAGATGCAAAACCAGTGAGGACACCAATCGCTTGTGCTTCATGTCCAGGTTCTAAAGATGGTTCTCCTCTTGAAGATCCAACACAGTACCGGAATGTAGTTGGAAGCTTGCAGTATTTGATGTTTACTCGTCCAAATGTTGCTTTTATAGTCAACAAGTTGTCTCAGTTTGCAAGCTGTTCCACGGCAACCCATTCAACCATGGCAAAAACGTGTCTTGTGCTATCTAGATGGGACATCAGACCGTGGTCTATTTCTTCTGAAAGAATCTCCTCTTTTACTTCATGCCTACTCTAACTCGGATTGAGTTGGTGATCGCGATGATCGCTCGTCTACTACAACATATGTTGGGTTTCTTGGCTGTCATCCAGTCTCATGGAGTTCTAAGAAACTACAAGTTGTGGCTCGTTCTTCGACGGAGGCAGAATACAGGGCCATCGCCTCTACAACTGTTGAACTTTGTTGGGTGTGTAATCTTCTCAAGGAGTTGTCTGTTACTCCCGCTAAGACACCAGTCATCTACTGCGATAATCTTAGTGCTACATACGTTTGTGCTAACCCTGTGTTCCACTCTCGCATGAAGCACATTGAATTTGATTATCATTTTGTCCGTAAATTAGTCCAGCAATGCATTCTTTGGGTTTCTCATGTTTCCTCAAAGGACCAACTAGTTGATATGCTCACAAAATCTCTTCCAAGTGGATCTTTTGAGCTGTTATGTTCCAAGATTGGCTTCTCTGATCGACCTACCATCTTGCGGGGGCATATTAGAGATATATCTTAGAGTGATTGTATATTATTTATATTTCTTATTTACAGATTTAGTTTCAATAGTTTTAGCATATTCATAACAGTAAAGATCCTCACTTATATCTTAGATTGATTGTATTGATTTCCTTCCTGATCCTTATGGATCCACCCTATTCATTATTAATAAATTAACTTTTACCTCTTCAGTAAACTACTTTAGGAATGACAAATTTTGAAGGATTCTAGTTCATTGATCAAAGAGCGGGCAACTGTCAGGTCCAATGATCTAGTGCTTATGTGATTGGGTCAAATAGAGACAAAAGTTAACAAATCAAACTTACCCAAAAAATACAGACTAATGACTTGCAGATGCAATTATTTTTTTCGAGATCATTAGTCACCCCTCAATGTCCACAAATTTATACTAATGAAGCTTTGGAAATATTATCGTTAGACAAATATAAATATTGAATATTATCGACTTTATTATTCAAAACTACAATTATAAGTTCAGTACAAAAAAAATCTTAAAAGTTAAATTCATCACATTTAAATCTTGAATTCACCTCTAATACTCCCCGCACACACTTCAAATTCACCATAACATCTTCTCCTAAAACACAATTAGGTTTCTATTCATCAATATCAAAACATACTCAATTGAAGAAGAAAACTGTAAAACGTAGAGAGCATTTGTGGGAGCTTTTCTTCATAGACTCAAAAACTGTGAAGTTATGTACATGAGTCATGCTTTTATACATTGATGACTAACTAACAAACTTGTAACTAACTAACAACTTGTAACAAACTTAATTAATAATCCAGTGTGCAGACGTCTTTAAGGCACTGATGTGCACTTGATCAATTCCTCAACATTAAGGCACTGATGTGCACTTGATCAATTCCTCAACATCCCCCCTCAAGCTAGGAGCCATGAAGATGTTCTTCATGCCTAGCTTGGACACCAAATAAGTATGTTGACCAATACCAAGTCCTTTGGTAAGAATATCAGCCTGTTGTTCAATAGTGGGAATATGCAGCAGCTTCACCAAGCCCATTTGCACCTTTTCTCTGATGAAGTGACAATCAATGTCAATGTGTTTGGTACGTTCATGGAAAACAGGATTAGTGGCAATCTGGATCGCAGACTTGCTATCACAAAACACATTTACAGGACCATTAAGACCAACTCCAAGCTCTGAAAGTAACCCCCTTAACCAAACAATTTCAGCTACAGTGGAGGCTAAGCTCCTATACTCAGCTTCTGCTGAGCTCCTAGAGATGGTGGACTGTTTCTTGGATTTCCAGGAGATAGGTGAGTCTCCAAGTTTAAGCAAAAACCCAGTGACTGACCTTCTTGTACTAACACAAGATGCCCAATCAGCATCACAGTATGGTGTGAGATTAATATCAGCACAGGCTGACATGAAAACACCAAGGCCTGGAGATTGTTTCACATACTTGACCACCCTTGCTGCAGCAACCATATGAGACACTTTAGGAGAATGCATATACTGACTGAGGCATTGAACAACAAATGCAATATCTGGTCGAGTTATGGTCAAATATAGGAGCCTTCCTATCAATCGTTGGTATTCACCTGGATCACTCAATAATTGATCTCTATCATCCTGTGTATGCTGATCAAATTCAAGTGAAGTCAATTTTTTGTTGACTTCCATTGGTGCTTGAAATGGCTTAGCACCTGTAAAGCCTAAAGTACTGATCAATTCCACAGCATACTTTCTTTGGTGCATTAAAATACCATCTTTGCTTCTAGCAAACTCAATGCCAAGAAAGTATTTTAGGTCTCCGAGATCCTTGATCTTAAAACAGTGTTGTAAGTAGTCTTTTGTCTCTTGAATCAGGCCTGTATTGCTTCCAGTGATCAAGAGATCATCAACATAAACCAAGACTACAACAAGATCTTTATCAATCCTTTTAGTGAACAAAGAATAATCCAAATGACTTTGAATAAATCCTGAATCGGTTAAGGCAGTTGTTAGTTTGATATTCCATTGTCGAGATGCTTGTTTGAGACCATATAGAGACTTGGACAACTTGCAAACCTGATTGCCTTTATCTCCAGCAAAACCTAATGGCAATTCCATGTATACTTCCTCATGTAAATCCCCTTGCAAGAAGGCATTATAAACATCCATTTGGTGAATATCCCACTTCTGCACAGCCGCTATGGATATAACTGTTCTTACAGTCACCATTTTTACCACTGGTGAAAATGTTTCTTGATAGTCGAGTCCCTCCTTCTAATTGTATCCTTTGGCGACCAAATTGGCTTTAAACCTCTCCACCTCCCCTGTAGCTTTATATTTAATTTTGTAAACTCATTTGCATCCAATAGCCTTCTTGCCTGGAGGCAGGTCCACAACAGACCAAGTAAAATTATTCTCTAATGCCTTTATCTCTGATTGCATGGCCTTTATCCATCTGGGATCTTTCACAGCTTCCTTGTAAGTGTTGGGCTCATATTCTGTAGATAGGTGAGCAATGTAGGCTTGATATTTAGGACTCAGGCTGGAATAACCAAGCACATCTGATAATGGATAAACACAAGCATGTGCTCCTGGAGGTTTGCTTACATAATCTTGCAGCCAAGTAGGTGGTTTAACATGTCTGGTGGACTTTCTAGTTGGTATAACAGTAGATGGGGCTGATGGAGCTAGCAAAACATCATGTTCAGCAGCATGTCCAATCTCCAAGGAACCATCCCCATCAACTAAAGGAGGAAATACATCAATATGCACATTACTGTCAGCAACAACCAGTTCCTCTGTATGGACAACCTCAGTGCTGTTTAATTGTGATTCTACAAGAGGTGAGGTGTGGACATCGAAAGGAGTAGCATAATCAATGTTGGATGAAGTAAAATGTGGGAAATCCTCAGTACTTAGAGATGACTGACTGAAAGGAAAAAGATCTTCATGAAATACAACATCTCTACTTATGAAACATGACTTAGTATCCAAATTATACAGTTTATATCCTTTCTGATGAATGCCATAGCCCAATAAGACAGATTTGATGGCCCTGGGAGCAAATTTGTCTTGTTTGGGTAATGTGGAAGCATAGCAAAGACATCCAATCACCTTCATATGGTCTAAGGAAGGAGCATGACCATATAACATCTCAAAAGGTGATCTGTTTTGAAGAACTGAAGAAGGGATCCTATTTATGACATATACTGCTGCTTCAATACAATGACCCCAAAATTTTAGTGGGAAAGAGGACTGAAATCTAATAGCTCTGGCTGTTTCGAGAATGTGTTTATGTTTTCTTTCTACCACTCCATTTTGTTGAGGAGTGTAAGGACAAGAACTTTGATGTATAATACCATGTTGCTGAAACAAACTAGAACATGACTGATTAAAAAACTCCAAACCATTATCGGATCTGAAAGATTTTATCTGCCTTCCAAACTTATGTGACACCATAGTAATGAAATCTTTTAAAATATGAGATACATCAGACTTTAGTCTAAGCAAGAAAACCCAAGTCCATCTGGTATAGTCATCAACCACAGTGAGAAAATACTTCATACCATTGTAAGTTTCAACATGATAAGGTCCCCATACATCTAAATGAAGCAAATGAAATGCAGCATCTGTTCGAGTATTACTAACAGGAAACGGCATTCTAGTTTGTCTAGAAAGAGGACAAACATTACAGTGTTGTAATTGAAAACAAACATTATTTTTGAATTGAGGAATCCTTCTTAAGACTGCCATTGGAACATGTCCTAGCCTTCTATGCCATAGATCAGGATGAGATGATTTAGATACAGCCATAGATTTCCCTTCAGTCATGTATGTATCATTATTTTGTGTATTCAGTATGTATAATCCATCTTGTTCTCTACCAGTCACCTTCACTTTCCCAGTGCAAAGATCTTGAAATACACATTGTTTAGGATAGAATGTAACGGAACAATTCAAGTCTTTTGTCACCTTAGAGACTGACATAAGATTGAATCTAAAAGATGGCACACAAAGAACATCTTTAAGGAGATCACCTCCTGATAATGGATAATTCCCAGAGTGACTAATCTGAGCAAAATTTCCAGTAGGTAACTGAACATTTCCTGCATTACCTACTGTTCCATCACGTAATAATAAATGTTCACTTCCAGTTATATGATTAGATGCCCCAGAATCCACTATCCATTCAGTAAGTGAGTGTGTGAAACACTTACCTGCCATGTTTGCACTAGTTCCTGAGATTGAAGCTTTGTCCCTCATTTGTTTCCATATGACATAGTCATTATACTGATCCTCTGGTACAGTCATTTGTCCCTCTTGCTGTGAGTTCACAAGATTGGCCTGAGCATTCTTCCCTTTGAATTTGTGGTCAGCTAGATAACCAATCAACTGGTAGCATTTGCCAATTAGGTGCCCTGTCTTTCCACAGTGATCACATTTCATCAACTTGAAGCAGTCTTCCCTTACATGTCCCTTCATGTGACAGAAATCACACACAGAATTCCAGTTTTTCTTCTTAGATCCAGAGCTCTTAGAAGTGAAGAAAACAGCAGATCCTCTATCATGATAATTGGAACTACTTCCAGCTGCTAATTTTTGACTTTCATCCTGCACAATTAAAGCATACGCCTGATTAACACTTAGCATCTTAGATTTCATGAGAATTTGGCTTCGAGCTTGGTTGTATCCATCATTCAATCCCATCATGAATTGAAGTAGCCTTTGATATTGAAGTTGAGCCAGATACTCCTTTGATTTCTCACAGTTGCATGAAGGAGGAGGCATCATCGAGTCATATTCATCCCATAAGTCCTTGAGTCTGGAATAGAATACAGAGACTGGACGTGTCCCCTGTGTAAGAGTGAAGATCTCCTTGTGTAATGCATAGAGTCTGGAACCATTGATTTTGTTAAACCTCTCTTCAAGCTCTTTCCAAATCAGATTCGCATCCGATCGAAAAAGGATTCCACTGAATAGATCACGACTGACATTGCCTGTCAACCACGAGACCACAATCGCATTACATCGATCCCAGAGATGTCCTGACGCAGATCCATACGTCTCTCTAGTGATCGATCCATCTACAAAACCTAACTTGTTTCTTCCTAAGAGTGCAACCTTCATCGCACGAGTCCATAACATGTAATTCTCCATTCCGACGAGCTGAATTCCAATTTGCAATGAACCTGGTCCATCAGATGCACTCAAGTGCAGAGGATGATGATAATCAATTAGAGGTACTGATCCTGTACCAGTGTCTGGAATAGGTGATGAATTACTTGCATCCGCCATTGTAGGATTCGTCATTGAGCTCTGTATGGCTTTGATACCATATCAAAACATACTCTATTGAAGAAGAAAACTGTAAAACGTAGAGAGCATTTGTGGGAGCTTTTCTTCATAGACTCAAAAACTGTGAAGTTATGTACATGAGTCATGCTTTTATACATTGATGACTAACTAACAAACTTGTAACTAACTAACAACTTGTAACAAACTTAATTAATAATCCAGTGTGCAGACGTCTTTAAGGCACTGATGTGCACTTGATCAATTCCTCAACATTAAGGCACTGATGTGCACTTGATCAATTCCTCAACAATCAATTCTTGCCATTCCCACACTACAACTCCTTTTCATCACTAATTTCCTTGATGACATTTGTTGCCTTATTTGTTGTTGCATCACAAAATTCAAGTCCAAATTAATATCCCTCATGATTCTTCTACATGATGCTGCTCTAACCAACTCTTTATAATCCTCCACTCTCATAATTATTAATAGATCTCAATGACAAGTTGTTAACATGACTTGTACTATAACTCCTTGGCAACGTTTGAGGATTCACTACCGCGAAATTTATCATGTTGTTCCTGTAACAATCTCTTGCTTTTATTAAAACCTTCCATGGTAATGCAAGAATTCAAAGGAATTTGTTCTTGTTACTCACTTTGCTCTTCATTTTTCACATTTTGTATGTGTGTTTGGAAATTCGAATTCAACTTAGATATTATATATGTATGAAAAAGGGGAATTTGTGGAAAATTCAATTATTTGGAATAGATGGTTATGAAGAACAAAGTTAGAAGACTATATGTGGAAAAGGTATAGAGGAGGATGAGTCATAAGATTGTTTAAATTTGTTTGTTGTGATGTGAGGGCCTGTTGTGGTGAGTTTAATTAAGTTATAGATAGAGATAAAAGGCATAAGTATGCCCTAGACTATGATCTAAATCTTAGAGACACATGTTAACTAAACTAAGGTCTATGACCCTTAAACTCATTTTTTTTTGGTTATTTTTATCAATTTTTGACTTACGTGACACACTCCGTGACTCTACACGGTTGACGCGCGTGAGAGACATTTTGTAACATCCGACAATTTGAAATAACTATGAAGGGGCTTAGAATTGGAAATAGTCATTTTTGGAAGGAATTCAAAATCTGGAAAATTTGGTTAAGTATGGGAAAAAAATGAGTTTTTGGCCAACTTTGAGCAGTCATAACTCCTAGCTCAGGATTATTTAGGTATAGTTACAGTTATGGTTGCGAAGCTCGTGGAATGGTCTTTCCAACGCCGCCGAGTTTGCTCGATTCTAAGTTTGTATGAGTGAGTTATGCCCTTTGGAAGTTGGGCAGTTGGCAGGGAAATTAGCCCGAAAATTTTAAGGGTATTTTGGTCTTTTCCCTAGCCATTTCTTTTGGGGTTATATTGAGGTGTTAGACTGATTTTGTATCAGTTTTTCTTTTTAAGAGTGAGAGTTAGGGCTTTTAAGAGAAGAGAGAAAGAAGAGGAGAAAGAGAAGATCAAGCAAGGTTTCGTCAAGGATCGTCGTGGATATTGTCGGGGGTGATCCCTATTAGGTATGTGAGCTCATAGTGTTGGGTTGGTCCTTCCCCCCCACACGCCAAACTCGCTTTATTTTCAAGAAAAGATTGGTTGTGTTGTTGAAGTTGTTGGTTGTGTTGTAGATGTTGTTGATTGTGTTGTTGAAGTTCTTGTTGGTTGTGGGACATGATTTGGTTGTGCGTTTGAGTTGAATCTCTTGTATGTTAAGGGATTTTATGATCCTTAGTGTTTGGGGTTGAAACTTTTGAAGTTAGGGTGGTTTAGAGTTGGGAAAAAGAGGGAGAAAAGTCAAATTTTCTGGGGAAGGGGTTGGCGCGTCGCTCCTGCCAGCGCGCCCCAAAAGGGACTCTGAAGTCCAGCCTTTGGGGTGGCGCGCCTAGCAGAGCGCCAGCAGGCCCCTTCTAAGCTTCGAGGGCTGGCGCTCCGCGCCTTGCAGAGCGCCAAGGACGCCAAGTTTCCCCATTCTTTTCATACTTTCTCATGCATGTTCCTTGGTATTGTACCTACATTTCCTAGTTGTTTCCAACACTCCGAGGTACGTTTAAACGTCAAGAACTCATCCATAAACGTGTGATCATATACCTTGAATCCATAATCCAATTCAAGGCAAGTTAGTATCAAGTCAAAGTGAAGTTAGAGTCAAGTCAAGCAAAGTTAAGAAGTAAGTCCAAGCAAGTCTTCAAGGTTTTTCCAAGAGTCTTCATTGAATGTTTTAACTTCATTTTAAGGCTCAAGTTTCAAGTCAAGTAAAGAGTATCGAGTTTTAAGTTAAGTCAAGAGTTTAAAGTTGAGTATATTTCTCAAAAGCTATTAGGGAACTAAGTATTCCCAAAGAAGTTTATAAATGTTTTTACATTTGAGTAAGAGGGGAACCATGTTTTCCAAAAGAGCCTTTGGGCTAAGTTTTGAGTAATTATCTCAACTAAAGAAAGATGTGTTTAAAGCACTTATGAGCCAAAGTATTTTTGGGAGTAGTATTGAGCACCGAATTGGGGACACGAGTTCATATTAACTCAACTCTCCATAAGAACCATGCGCCAACATGGGACTTGATGGGTCATTCTTTTTAGATGATCACGTAAGATTAAGCTAGTGGATCCACTAAGTTAAAGTAAGGTCCTATATCACGGCAAGGTATAGGATGGTCCTTGGGCAACGTGAGGTAAAATTTTGTATCACCACTAAGGCTCATAGTGGTGGTTGTCGATTAAAGAATCTCCCACTAAATTTATATTACTTTTATATAAGTAAAGTTGAGTTTGTTATTGTTTTATCATTAACGAGCTAAGTTGTTTATACTGTTTTACAAGCTTTATATATATTGCATGTGTCTTATTGTTTTATATATTGAGTTCAATTATTCATGAGTCGATCAGAGCCAAGGTAAGTGTTCTCCTGTACTCCTTTCAAGCTTGAGTTGTGGTTTAGTTTTTCAGCTCGCATACTCGTACATTCCATGTACTGATGCCAGTTGGTCTGCATCTTATTATGATGCAGACGCAGGTTCCCAGGATCAGCATCCAGCACGCCGTTGATCCAGCTGAGCACTCCAGAGTCAGTGGTGAGCCTCCTTGTTTCCGGAGGACTCTGTTATTTTGTGTTCTTAGTGTTGTTTTGTTAGGATGTTGCGGAGTCTGTCCCAACATCCATCTCAGTATTTTAGAGGCTTCATAAACAGTCAGTTAGTTAGTATTGAGTCTCTCATCTAAGTATATATGTAAATATTCTATTTTGAGGCTCGAGTTGCCTTTTTGGCCAGATTTTATCAGTTGGTTGTTTTATAACCTTTCATTGCTTTGAGTTATGTTGTTGAGTTAAGTTTCCACTGAGTTAAGAAAGCCAGGCCAAGGGTTCGCTTGGGGCCAACAATGGTCTTCGAGTGCCGGCCACGTCCAAGGTGTAGGCTCGGGGCGTGACAAACTTGGATGCTACATAAGCCAAAAAGTGTACAAAATTATATAAAAATATGAGTTGGGGGGAGGGGGTGTTGGAGAACACATATCTCAAGCTCACTCAAGAACAAAAATATTGGAAAAGAAAAAAAAATAACTAGCAGGCAGAAAGTGTTCTTGAAATGTAAGCTTATGTTTCTTGTTATCTTCATCATCAATGATGCCTTTTAAATAGGCTTACAATTCAACAAAAGTGCAGAATTAAAAGGGTTGAATCATTTATTCAACATCCCCCCTTGATTCAAAATCGCTAACACCAAGCAATGATCTAAAGTAGATAGCTTCTTATATGGTAGGGGTGTACAAAACCGAACCGAAAACCCAACCAAACCGCAAATCGAGTCAACCCGAAAAAAAACCCGACTAGTGGTTTGGTATTGGAAAAAAAAAATCCGACTATATTTGGGTTGTTTTGGTTTTAACTAAAAAAATCAACCCGAGACCAAACCAACCCGACATTATATATGTAATTTTAAAATTTTATTTTATACATAAAAATATTTACTTTGATATAATTTTAAAATATTTCTTATACTATTTCATAGTTTTTATCTTTTAATATATTATTTCAAGTTTAAAACTTAGAATTCGGAATGGTCCAATAAAGATTATAGTTCATAGATGTTGATAATTATAATAAAATTTAAATCAAAATCAAATTAATACTAATGCAAAAAGAAAATCAATTCAACACTAAGAATGACAATAATATTGAATATTTGTTCTTTAGTTTTACATTGGTTTAGACAATTAAAATACATAATCTAATTTTAATTTTCCTTAAATATTTAGTAATGTAACTAATACTTATTAAACTTATTTTAGCATGATTTAGTACTTTTAAATTATGATCATTTTCATTATGACTTTGCAATATTTATTTTATATGATGATTTCATTATTATTTTTTATTGAATATTTTTGTGTCATCAGTACTAATATCATATTTTGTGTTATTTTTTAAAGAAACAACATAGATAATTGTATTTTGGTTGGACTAAAGAAATATTTGGAGCACAAGTTAATTATATGTTTGTATGCAAACTTTATCGAAAAAATCCAAAAATCTGAAAAAATCCGAGGTTTATTAGTTTGGTTTGATTTATAAATTTAAAAATTCGAATGGTTTGGTTTGGTATTTGAAAAACTCGAACCAACCCGAGGTTGAAAAACCCAAAAAATCCAAATTTTATTAGTTTGATTTGGTTTATAAATTTAAAAATTTTACACAAATGGTTTGGTTTGATGTTTGAAAAATCCGAACCAACCCGGTCATGTACACCCCTATTATATGGCAGTGCCTTTGTGAATATATCTGCTACTTGTTCATTAGTGTTGCAAAACTCAATATGCTCTCTTCTTTTTCCACCAGCTTACGAATAAAATGGAAGCGAATGTCAATGTGTTTTGTTCTTCATGAAGTGCAAGATTCTTAGCCATTCAAATTGTGGATTTGTTGTCACAATAAATTTCCATTGCTTTCTCTTGCTTCTGGTTCAAATCAACCAAAATTCTCCTAAGCCAAATGCATTGACAAGCTGAAGCAGTTGCTGCGATGTACTCTGCCTTTGAAGACGACAATGTTGTCGTTACTTGTTACTTCGAACTCCATGTTATTGCGCCTGATCCAAGGCTGACCACATTGCCTGATGTACTTTTCCTATCATCCACCGAGCCTCCCCAATCACTGTCAGTAAAGCCTAACAATCTGAAATTCGAAATATGAGAATACGAAATACCATATTCTAACGTTCCAGCAACATAGTGTAAAATTCTTTTTGCAGCTCCTAAATGATGATTTGATGGATTGCTCATAAACCTTGAAACAACACCAACAAAATATGAGATATTTGGATGAGTATGAGCCAAATAAATCAAACCTCCAACTAGACTTCTAAAGCTTCTTGCATTGGCTTGCTTAGTACCATTTTCCCGCTGCAATTTTTCATTCACATTCATGGGTGTTGCGGCATATTTACAATTGACAAGGCCAAATCTTTTAAGAAAGTCTAATGGATATTTATTTTGAGAAACAAATACTTCACCTTCTCCTTGTTTCACCTCAAGCCCAAGGAAGTAAAGCAACAAACCCAAATCAGTCATCTCAAATTTACTCATCATACTAGATTTAAATTAAACTACAATAGAGTGAGATGAACCCATATAAATTATATCATTAACATAGAGGCATACACCAAGAAGATCATTGTTACCTCGCTTCCTTAAGTAAAAAGTAGGCTCACTTTCACTCCTTTCAAACCCATTTTGAACAAAATAGGAATTGATTTTGCTATACCAAGCTCGTGGCGCTTGTTCCAGGCCATAAAATGTCTTCCTCAGATGGTACATCTTTTCCTCTTGGCCACTGATTTCGAAACCTTGAGGTTGAGCAACATAAACCTCATCTTCCAGTTCACCAATCAAGAACACTGACTTAACATCAGGTTGATAAAGTGACCATTTCAGTTGAGCAACTAAGGCTAAAATTGTTTTTAATAGCCACTTTAACCCAACTATATTCTTTCCATTTGGCAAGTCAGTAAGCTGCCAGGTTTCATTTTTTGTATTGC